>NC_044249.1:14112795-14712795 GCF_003957555.1 Calypte anna | reverse complement strand
CTGTTATCAAAATCTATGCTGCTAATATCAGTACATACCAATGCAATAAATATTTATTTAAATATAATGAATGTTGAAACAGTCTATTTTCTGCCCTCAGAGGTCTAAATGACAAATCTTCAGCTGCTACTGTCATACTTTGAATGCATTAAAATTAGTTTTGTGGCTTTCAAAGCAGCCTATTTATCTATGAATACTGCATTGATTTGATAAAACTAAATGTTATAATTTGAACACCAGATGTATTGTGACTAGCCCTATATTAAATCCACAAACCTTGACCAGGTGTGGCAAGTAAACGTCTAAAATAAGTGAGAGTTCCTTGTCTGACCTCTCACACCCCTGACATTGGTCATACTCCTATGGGATGCTTCAGCACCTTCTGCTTCCTTTCTGCTGAGCATTACCCCATGTAAACCATTTCTCTTTATTTTTCTCCTGTCTTTCAGAGCTTATCTCTGATTAAAATGAAAAGCCAACTTAAATTTACTAGGGAAATTTTACCTGATATTTTTCCTAACATTTGTCTTGAAATTGAATTAGAATGCAAGGCCAGTTGAACAAACAGATCCCTAATTCATTATGAAACCCATTTAAAGATGGTTTTATAAAAATTGTATGTTATTCCATGCAAACTGATTTATTCAAAGGAAGAAACAAAATGCAAATATCTAAAATGTTCTATTATGCTGTTGAAGGAAAAAAAGTGCTGTGGTGATTAAAAAAAAAAATCTGAAGAAATAATTACCATCAGATAAAATGCAGTGGGAATATTTTTAGAATAATGGACTCTAGTTATTCCATTCCACGTTGAAATAAATCTGAGGACATCATTAGCACATCTTATTCTCTTAATTGTAGCTGCTCTGGGTTTGGTGTAAGTGGGCAGTTATCTCGTGACAGATGCAGTGCAAAAGGAAAAAACAGAAGTATTTTTATCTGGGGTATTTAGCTGCTCTTCTTCCGGGAGCCAAGGGAAGCGCTAATTACAGCGTTTGAAAGAGAGATTTGGGCGTTATAGGGAAACCTCTGGTTCGGGGGTGGGGGTGTCTCGGCGCGCCAGGCCCCGCTCTCCGGAGGCTGAAGGGGTTCGGCCCGGACTTTTCCTCCCCCCCCGGGCCGTGGGGCTGCCCCGGCGGTCACCGGCAACGCCCGGAGCAGGAGCGGGACGGGGAGCGGGGCTGAAGGTTGTGCCTGGGTGGGGATGCGCTGAGACGGCCCGGAGGGGCTGCGGGCGCTCCCGGTCTCTCCTCCCGCTACCGAAACCCTGGAGAGAGAGTAATAATAATAATAATAATAATAATAATAATAAACACAACAAAAAAAACCCCAAGCCCCAAAAAACCCAACACCAAACAAAACAGTCCTCCCCCACCACCACCCCCCTAAAAAAAAAATAAAATAGCAAACAAAAAACCCCACACTACCAAAAAACCGCAACCATTAATAAAGAACCGATGGGAAGTTTCCCGGGACCCCCTTTCCCCTCAGCCGGAGCCCTCTCGGCTCCTGTCCGTCCCGTCCCTATGCCCGGTGGGGCGGGGGGCGCCGAGGAGGGCCGGGCCGGGCTGGGCTGTGTCGCGCTGGCCGCTCGCCCGCGTCGCTGCCTGTGGCTGTGCGGGGACCTAATAAAGCTATTTTGAAAGTGACCCCTCGGCCAGAGCACGGGGCAGCGAGCCGGGCGCAGCTGTCCGGAATCATGACTGAAGATGACGGATTCCGTGGTGGTGGAGGGTCACGTCAAGTTGAGAGATGGAAAAAAGGTCCCTGTTCCCAGAACGCTTTCGGCCCGGCCCCGCGGCGGGCCGGGGGTCCCCGACCGACGCCCCCCTCTCCTTTAGGAGGGGAGAGAGCCCTCTCTTCCCTCCTCAGTCCCCGGCTAACCCTCTCCTTTTGCCTCTCGTTGCAGTGGAAGAGTAGGTGGCTGGTGCTGCGCAAACCCTCCCCGGTGGCAGGTAAGAGCGGAGCGGGGCGGAGGGGGCCCTGTCCTGCGGGGGGAGGCAGGCGCCGGGGCGTCCCTTGCTCCTCCGCCCGGCGGTGCTGGGGACAGAGTTTGGGGACGCAGGGCATGGAGTTTACAGGGCTCCCTTCGAGGTTAGCTGCCCCCTCAGCGGGGCTCTCCTGACGCCGTCGCTGCACTTTTTCTCTTTTGCTTGGTTTTTGTTTGTTTTTGGTTTTTTCTTTTTTTTCTTTCTTTCTTTTTCCTTTCTTTCCTTTTTTTCTTTTTTCTTTTTTTTTTTTTTTCCTTTTTTTCTCTTTTTCTTTTTCTTTTCTTTTTTTTTTTTCCTTTTTTTTCTTTTTACATTTTTGCACTTTTAAGCGGGGGAGGGAGAAATAAACTATATGGCAGCGGACCAGACGGCCAAAAATAGGAGGTGGCTGCAGTCGCAGCCCTGCGGAGGAGAATGAAACGTGGAGGTGTGGGGGCAGGACCTGCAGGGCTGCTCGTTCTGCAAGGCCTCGGCCTGGCGGCTCTGCGGGTTCGGGGCCCCCGTTCCTTCAGCCGAGGCCGCGGGGGCAGCCCCAAGCTCGCCCAGACCCTCCTGAGAGCGCCCCGACCCTCCGGCCGGTGCCTGCCTGGGTGCAAGTTTGTCGCCAGCCGTGCCCGGACGTTGGGTCAGAGCGAAGAGTTTAAGTAGTATTAGGCACAGACTAAAGTCTTTGGGAAAGGTGACTTTTCAAGGCACAGCTATTTGGTTTGTGGTTCCCTTTTAAAATGTATTTTTTTTTTTTTTTTCCTTTTCTGGAAATCATTATTATTTCTTCAGAGTGATTGGTGGCTGGAAAAAAAAAAAAAAGAAGCTGGCATTGTAAGCCTGGTAGCTATTTTTGATCGCTGTTTTGACATAAAATAACATGTCAATTTAAAAATAAAATGACATTTTGAATTAAAAAAATATTTCTATCCTTCTGAAGGGGAAATTGAAAAGGTTATTTGGAGCTGGTGTTTTACTGCCGAAGAGGCAAAAGGAGGTTTCAGGTTTCGCCATCATTTCCTAACAGGGAAAACATTTGGCCACAAAAGTCTCTTTCCAGGACTAAATGGTGCCTACGTTCAGAAAAGGTGAATCTGCTTTGCTGCAGAATGGCTCATGCCATCTTTTCTAGGTTGTTGCCGCTTGACTGAAAGTTTTTTGGTAACTGAAGCTCTTCAATAGACCTAACTTTTTGTGAACTGATTTGTTAGTTATGTGCTATTGTCTCAAATGCTTGTTCCTCTGCTGAATTTATTAAATTTTTATGTTTGAATTGGCTGTTGTTGATCCCAGATCTAGTAGACATGAGAATATGAGCCTGGATTTCTAACATGAGTAAGCAAAGTTGGAAGGGGGCAGATAAGGGAGCTTGCTTTGAAATGTTACTGACTGATAATACAGCAGTTCCACAGAAATAAGATTTTCATTCTACCCAAATTAGCCAGCTTTACCAGAAAAAGCCCCCAGTAATTTACTTGTCTTGCTCTGTGAAACTTAGTTCTTCTTTCTTCAGACATACAACTGTGTTGCAGAATGCTTAAATACCATAACTGCAGCTGTTTTTTGCTAACAGGTGCATGAAAGCAATTGTGAGACCATTCAAAACTCCGCTTTAGTTAGGAGACAGTTCAGCCTTTCAGTCGTTTTTCACCTTTTTGGATATTTGCCAGTCCTTTGCCCAGCTGAGAGCCACATGGCACCTTGCCAGGGCTCAGGGCACCACACCTCAACATTCATAAAATGGCACAGAGGGGGCTTTCTTCTTTGTGCTGTGTGATCTGCTTGAGCTGTGGATGCTGAAGCTTTGATATTTACCACTAATTTAATTTACAACCGAGAGCTACCTGATAGGAAAGGAACCTGGGGGAAGAGGGGAGCTCTTGTTAGAAATGCAGAAAGTGGGAGAGATATCTCTCCCCTTTATCTTGTCCTTTCAGTTTGCTTGTGCAATGTACTTTTCCCATGGGACTGGCACTGAGGTCACTTTCTTCCACTGCATAGTTACTGTGCAATAAACACCTCTTGGAAGGGGTTAAAAACAAATGGTGACACCAGCAAATATTTTAAGCAAAATAATGGTGTGGCATATAATGATTATTTAGCAGTAGCTACAGTGTAACATTTAACTAGGAAACCCAAGCTGACACTAACAATCTGGCAGTGAGTCTGCTCACCATTTAGTAGTTGAGTAATCTGTGAACTACTGTAAGAATTTAATTTGTGGTTCAGTATGTTCTGATGGAAATATAGATGACAATGGCCTCTTGGTCTTTAGTGTCTGTAATGCCAACATTGTAGCTTCTAATGCTCAGAATTAAGGAGTCAGAACCTTTCAGATGTGGAAGAGTATTTGAGAAAACACTGGCTTTTTGAAAAGTAAAATAAGACTTCTAACTTGCCTCTGTATTTCTGAGCCTGCAGGTTTAACCTTGAAAAATGCCTTCAGTGTTTGCTTCCTGAAAACAAGGACTGCAAACTACCTCGGGGTAGGAAAAGGAAGCTTCTTATGCTGTTGTTATATTGATTTGATCACAGTGACCCTTCAGTTTTCTAAAGCACATTTGAATTGAAGCAGAGTACTGAGAAATATGTTTTGTTCTGTTCTGCCTCATCATCTCTGACAGTTTTGCTTCTTTTAGACTGTTTGCTCATGCTGGTGTACAAGGATAAATCTGAACGAGCAAAAGGGCATAAGGAGAGGAGCAGCGTGACCTTAGAAGACATCTGTGGCTTGGATCCTGGGCTGTCCTATGAGGGCTTGAATCACACGCTTGCAATCATCTGTCTCTCTCAAGTTGTGATGCTGGGGTTTGATAACAAGGAAATGATGTATGCATGGGATGTACGAATCCGCTACAGTCTGGGGGAAGGTAACCTTTGCCTTCTCACTCTCTCTCTGTGTTTTGTTTTTGTTTTTTGTTTTTTTTTTTTTTTCCTTCCCTGTGCTAAAAAGCAAAGATAAAGCATAGCTAAAGTGCAAATAACAAAGTGACAAAGTATTGTTGAGGAAAAGACTTACTTGAGAGTGAGGAGACTGGTCATCTACTTGCATCTCAAAGCAGGTGTCCCTGTAATAGATTTTGGTTACAGGATTGCCCAGTGCTGGTGGCTGACTATAACACCTCTTAGATTTTCATTTTGGCATTGAAAGTGTGTAGATTTGAAGAAAAATAATCAGACTTCTGCATCTGGTCCCCCAACTTACTTGGGGATTTTGACAACAGGATTCAGAGGGAGCTTGAGTTAAGAGAGGCAGAATTCTGAGTAGAACTTGGCCAGTTCAGACCCCATTTTCTAAGCTGCGTTCTAGGTGTTCATTTAAAATGCTTCTTGCTGCCAGTGTCCCCTTTCAGGAAGAGACATCTTGCAAAAAGGAGTGTGGTCAAACAGTTTTTCCAGCTAACTTCACTTTTATAAATCCTTTTGTTTTCTTGATTAGCAGCTCTAAAACGTACATTTGTGAACAAGGAGAGATGATAATGGCTATCCATAGTATCAGTCTTCTGTTTGGTAATCATAAGTAGGGTAGGTGTGGGGGAGGCACACATTAGCCATGGTAATAATTTGTTACATATGCTTTGCCATCTGTTGCATTTGTCAACCTGTTTGTTTGCAGTGCATATATAGAATGATGGCCTGGGAATTTTACAATAATGTAGAAGTATCTGAAGAGAGATGTATGCATGTACCACTTGGACCTTTTAAGTATGAAGTCTTGCATAAGAGGAATAGTTACAGGAGGTTTCTGAACTGTATATATAGCTGGAGTGTTTGGTATACATTGATGTAGCTATATTATGCTCTGGTTCAATTTCTTTATTAGATTTGGGATCTATGTACAGCATGGACTTGTCCTAAAACCTGAAAAAGAATTTAAATTTTACAGGGTAGGTCTGGTTTTCATTATCTTGCACTGATCCAGTGCTGGGATGGAGAGAGTACTTAATATCAAGCTGTGTGTGAGGTTTGTGGTTGTTGATAGAAGAACATGCAGAAGCAGCAAAGTTTTTTTTTTTTTTTTTTAAAGAAAGCTGTGAGAGAGGTAAGAATAGGGCCAATTGGATGAAGGTATCTGCAGCCATAGAGTAAAGCTGGAGCAAAGTGAAGATGCTTGTGGATTTGAAGAAATGAAGAAGAGAACAAGTGTAATTGACTGACCTAGCAATAATTTCTAGAATGTTAATTGCAAAAAAGGTTGGGAAGGAGAATATTTCTTTAGCATTTTATCTTTCTCTGCAGGTTCAGTTCAGAGAAAGAATCCAAATTAAAATCTAGTTTGATTAGACAGAAATAGAAACGAGTGGTGACTTACATGGAGGAAACGGATGGAGACTCCTGTTTTTTCTTAAAGAGCAGTAAGGATGTGGGCCTTGGAAGTAAGGTGGCTGGATGATAAAAATAGAGTAAGGACAGATGACCTCAGAGTCTGGGAAGCAAAAAAAAAAAAAACAAACAAAACAAAATGAAAGCAGTTGATGCAGTTCTTGAATGAGGAGTACAGAATAGAGGCATTTGCAGTGAAGTTCCCAGTGTTTCTCTCGTTTTTTAGCAGATACAGTGGACATGATTCCTGGTATAAAAGAACCAGGATTACAGAAAACAGCAGGATTAAGTGACTTGAGGTGTAAGTCTGGTGTGAGAAGAATGCTTAAATACACAGCTTGTTCTGAGGAAATGAGCTTGCTGCAGGTCAGTGTGTAGCTTTGAAGAGGAAAAGTTTAGCTAAAGTACTGAAATAGTACCTTTTGTTCATGGGTGTGTACAGTTTATTATGTTTTGGTTTTGTTTGTTTTTTTTGTTTTTTTTTTTTTGTTTTTTTTTTTTTTTTTTTTTTTTTTGTTTTGTTTTGTTTTTTTCAGAGTGAGGGAAGTAAAAGGCTTGGGAGACACTTGGAAAAAATAAATAAATTCAAGTTTATCAGGAGAAAAAAGCATATAGCAAAGACTTCATGTCCAGATCTGTTTTTCCTTTATCTTTGGCTATGTTCAGATTTGGCTATGCTAGTTCCTGTGGCTTTTTTTTGAGGTTTTGCTTGTTTTGGTTTTTTTTTTTTTTTTTACAGTGGCCTAGAATCTGAGCTACAGTTCTGAGCTTGTTTTCAGCAGCTGTTGTAACTTGCAGCTGATTGTGTGAAGAGTGTGCTCCCTGTCTCATTTATGAGGCAGAAAGAACCCTGATGCTCCCATGATTTAATTGACAGCAGAGTAAACTGGGCAGAGGGATCTCAATAATATTAAAGATTCCATACTGAACACTATTCATCAAGATGACTTTGGTCTTCTTCATAGTTTATGTCTAAGCAGGTTGTGTAACAACTGTGTGCCCAAAAGGAGATAGACATTGTGTGACTATTGATTTGCTCCCTAGCAGCACTACTGGTAAAGCTGTAAGTAGATCTATGGTTAGTTAGGTCTATCTCTGTCTCCTTGCACATTTCACTGGGATGACTTTGTGGCTAATTTTGCTGGAGCCTTAGAGAACTGGGTTTGCACGTCACAGGTGGGGAGTTGGCTTACAGCTAAGATGGTGACTAAGAATATAACAAGTATTTAGATGAGAAGCAAGGCTCAGACCTAGCTGAAATTCATGATGCTTGGAGAAGCACAGGCTGGAGACAGGGAAGGGTGGTTGTAAGAAGTGAGAGTGGCTGGAAGTTACACTGTAGATTTCATAGTCAGGTAGGTGTAGGATCTTCGGAGAGCCAAAAGCTAAAGCTATCTGCTTCTTGATAAGGGCTCCACCAAAAAAACTCCAGCTGGAAATGTAACAATCCTGATGCTTCACTATGCCAAGAGAGGAGATTTTGGAAAAAAGGAGGGAGTAGGGAAAATCAGAACAGTTGTTTGAGAATTAGGAGCTTGCTCACTTAAATTGTTTGCTTTGAAACACTGTGAGACTTGAGCTCCTGAAGTGTTCCAAGCAGCTTATTCAGGATGCAATAGCTCTGGAGGAGAAGATGGGAGACTAGCCCAGAACAGCTGCTTCTTTAGGTAGGGACCTGTCAATATAGGGGGTCCTGGAATTGGGATTTGAACCTGAATTTTGTAAACTGAAGGAGATGGGTGTTTAATTTCCCCCCCACTTATTTGAAGTTTAGGCTGCAAAATATGAAGAATTAACTGACATCTAAGAGCTTCTTACCTATGAATTACTTAACTTCCTAGATCTTTTAAATGTCTGGGCACCTAAGACCTCCAACTCCTCAAAGATTCACAAAAGCAGGAAAACAGGGTTGGTCCAGCTAACCAGAATGACACATTTAGTGTAGGCCATGGTACCTTACTTCTGTTTTCCATAGTAATTCTCTTTTTCTTCCTTATCTTGCAGTTCATAGATTTCAAGTGTTTGTAGCACCTGGCACCAAACTAGAGAGTGGACCTGCTACCCTGCACTTCTGCAATGACATTCTTGTCCTTGCCAAAGATGTTCCTCCCAGCGTCATGGGGCAGTGGAAGCTCTCGGATCTGCGTCGGTACGGAGCTGTCCCAAACGGATTCATCTTCGAAGGTGGCACCAGGTGTGGCTTCTGTAAGTACAGATGTTACCTGTCTTCTACAAGCTGTTTGATACCTTTCATAGAAATGTAAATGCTGGTATCAGTCCAAGTGGAGTCTGCAGAACCAGCTGTGCTGCTCTGCTTTGTCACATAGGCAGCCTGGTAAAAGAGGCTTTGTTCTGCTGAGTAGATTTCTGCAAGCTTCAACCCTGATGTTCAGTAAAAATGTGGAGTCCTGACTGAACATTGTCCTGTGAATCTCCAGAAGATGTTCAGTAAACTGTTGTTATTGGACACAGGGCAAAAATAAGGTAATGGAATTTTATAGCTTGTGTCCTGTAAGGGACATAAGGCAAGATGGCTCAATGTTCAGATTAGATTATGAATTATTTTGTTGTTTGCAGAGGGAAAATGATGCAGAGCTTTGAGATTACAGGCAGCATCAAGGCTCTTATTTTGTAAATGCTAATGTCCACATCACATAGATGACTTCTACTAAAAGTTAAGAACTTTTGTCAGTTCCCATCCCTGTTAGTAGCTTTGTAATTTTACGGGACCATGAGATTTGTGGGGTCAAAATAAAGACAAGCAAATGTAAATAATAAAATTGACCCTGGCTAAACTTGAATCTACAGCTTAATGTAGGTCTGCCAACACCTACAGTTTTGGTTTGAACAGGTTTTCTTCCACGCAGAATAAACTCTTCAGTGCTGTCTCTATATGCAAGCACCACTTTAAGTGCAAGCTAGACTTTTAATAAATGTATGCACTGCTATACTGACATAATTTGGGACTTCTTTTTGAATTATTTACTGAAAATAGAAAATTTAATTTTGAATGAAATGCTTCAGAGTGCTTACTGAGAGATAATTTCCCAAAGGTTAACCACAGTGTGTTTTTTCTCCTTTAAAAGGTTTCTGCTCTTTCTGAAAAGCTTGTATAGAGTCTGAGTTTTTGAACTAATGAAGTTAATGAAGTTCTGAAATAGTTTAATGATGGAAAAGTTCTATTAAAAAAAAAAGGAACTGAGGTAGAAATACTGGACCATATAAATACCCCTTTCTTTACCTTCTTTAGTTCTTGTTTTATTCTATATAGTTCAGATTTATTCTATAACTTCTTTTTCTAGATTAGATACAATTCCTGTGTTCCAAGATTTTAAACCAGTTTGGTTGTATAGAGTTTTGCTGTATCTTATCTCCACATTGCAGAAAACCTGAATGATTCAAACCATAAGCCAAGGTGTCACATGCGTACAGAATATGTAACATGAAATGTGGATGGATGATACAAATGTGGAACTAGAGGTGATGAAGCTTGAGGCACCTGAATTACCTATATATTCCTCCCCCTCTCCACCCTATTAAGATTACAGTAATTTCTGATGTAAAAGCATAACAACATAAAAAGAAACAAATATGATCCTTTCTCTTTCAAGAGGAATGTTTTTGGTTCCAGAAGATATTTTGGGTTTCTTGATATAATATTAATTAAAATGGTCTGTGAAGCTGTGGTGAAGCTTACACAAATAGACTCTGACTTCTGAAGGTCCTGGAGGTTTTAGGAGGTCAAACATTATTTTGAACACTGGTGTTATCATGACTGTAATCATCCTTTCAAAAGAATCAAAGAGTGAGTTAAGCTGAAAATTCGGTCTTGCATTTAGTAGATCCTTCAATATTTATGATCTTTTAAATATTTTAAAAAAATTCTAACCTCAATTTATGTTTTCATTTATCCTAGATTGCTGTTGTACCAACATTGTCCCCTATGTAATGTTCTTCCTTTCTGCATAGTGTTTACCTCCCTAAATATTTATAGAGCATTTATTTATTCTCTCTGTAACATTTGCTGTGTTAAATTCAGCTGTGTCTTCCCTATAAGATACAGGAGCTCATCAGGAGCTTTCCTGTGTGTCTGTTTTTAAAGTATGAATTAATGTTTTTTGATTACAGGAGACCAGAATTACAGGCAAGTACTTTGGAAAGAGTCCCATTGCATATTTGAGTATTATATATTGATGTTTCTTTTTTCTTACATGTCTGTCTTGATAGCTGAGACCCTTCCTTTGCTAGGGAAGGCTAATTTGCCTCTTTGCCTGCCCATGTGCATTCAATGGGTAGAACAGCAAATTCATTTTGGCACAAAATAGCCTGTCAGGACTGGAAACTCTGCATATTGACTCCAAACCAATCTTGTTAAAGGAGCTGATGCTTGTAACTGAACATTTAGACACATATGCAAGCATAAAAACATTTAAATATGTATTTAGTCTAAAATACTGCCACTAGAAGAAAGTGATTTTTGTAGGTAGGACCTGCAAAATTAAAATAAATATATAAAAATAAATGTATAACTAGTTATTCTTAAAAGAAAAGTGTTTGAAAGGGCAAAGACCATCTTTCTTCAGGTGCCTGACTCTCTTACCTTATTCCTCTGAATTTCTTGAAGGACAAGACAAATAAGTAGTGTTCAGGAAAAAAAAAACCTGATGTGTTTTGTTTTAATTCCTAAACAAAAGCACACTCCATTACCCTATCATAAAAACATCACACAATGTTATGCAGACTTTATTATTCTTCTTGTTTTCCTATAGGTTAAACCATAGCTTTGGTCCCATTCTTCCTGTGAATCTCTGAATGCAGAAGTTTAGTGAATTGTGTTTTGAATAGCATTGTAATAAATAACTTGCTAAAAGAAACAGATGATCTTGTGCTTAGATTGCCTTTCTTCTCCAGAAAAAAACCCCAATATCAAGTTCCAAACAAAAGCAGAGCTTACTTTTGGATACATCTGTGGTAGAACTGAGGTCTGAAAGGACCTGAAATCTGTTTTAGCTTTCTGTTCCTTCTTCCTGAAAAAAATTTTTGTAAATATAAAATAATTATGTTTTTGAATTAGTTGCTCAGTACAGGTTTTGCTCAACTTGGAACACTTTAGTGCTCAGTTCAGATACAGGGAAACTCTCTGAGCTAATGCTGAGATCTCAAATGTTAAATCTGGGTGCATTTCCAAGATAGATAACAGCAGTTGATTCTTAAATAGGAAAAAACTATTTACATTTGGAACTTTTCTTGCTTTTAACATAATTGTTGTACTGTTGAAGACTGGAAAATCCTCCTGCTTCTAACAGCTGCAAACACGTTCATCTCTGGGACAAAATTTGGCTCCTCCTGCCCCCAGCCTCTCTGTGGCTGGAGCTCAGGAACTGCACCATTTGTGGAAAAAAGGAATCTGGGCCTAGGGTTCAATTGAGAGGTTTCCTTGGAGGAATAGGCTGGGAAAAAATGAGCCTATCATTTTCCTAATTGCTAGGATTGCACTGATTAAAATGACTACTTGCCAGAAGAACCCTGACTTGGAGGTAAGTGTGAAAAAATTCAAATAGAGTAATAAAAGGGCATGGTAACAGTGTGAGAGTTCAGACTCTCCACTACTTCAGAATTAGCTTCCAGAGTCTAGTTTGTGTTTTCTAAGAGCATAGAGATGGGCTTGTAGGACCCTTGGTTCCCTTTAAGAGGATAAATGATGCTGCTGCTAGTTTCTGGATAAGCAGAAGTATTTCTGTGATCTTTTTGATGTTTTGATGAAACTGGGGATGTCTTTCCTTCCCCCTTTTTTTGTCCTCCCCCTTTCTCTTCCCTTCCCACTTTCCTTCCTCTCTTCTTCAGACTTCTGCATGTGGCTCTTAAAATCATTCTAAAATAGTGGAAGTGGCTACCAGTGTGTCTGGAGGGGCCAAAGGAGAAGAGGAAGAGCCCTGTTACAAATGGGAACTTATTTGAAAATTAGATGCCATAAAAGTGGTTCAACTGAGGCAACATTTGGAATTTCTTGAAAGATTCTGGGCTGTGTAGATTAAAACTTCTCTTTATGTGCATTTATCTTTCTGTTGTTGTCTCCTTCTTCAGCCTATTGCAGACAACAAACATTCTTATCTTGCTTTTAGTAGTCATGGCCATGTCTTAGTTGGCAATAATGGGAGCATCTATTGTCATTTTTGCACCAAGGAGAGGATCAGCCTGAGATACCCTCAAAGGGGGTGGCTCAAGGCCAGGACTGAGCCATAACTGGTTGGACAGCCCAGTGATTGCCATTGACTGAACTGTCAGGGTTTGTGTCTGTCCTGCAGCTGAAGGACTTCAGGATAGCACTGCCTGGCACCTGCTAGGAGGAATAATTCCTGGAAAGGGCTTTCACACATAGTACAGAGATTTAAGTGGTTTTGGTAATGGTGCACTTTCAGGATGTGTTGCCCATGAGTTTGCTTTCTTAATGTAATGAATTAAGATCAAACATTAGCAGTATTTATTAATAGTTGGAAGTTTTATGAAAGTGGTGACTTGTCTTGAATGTTTGGGAGACTATACAATGCTTTTCTGCTTATTGCCACAGAAGAGTGGGTTAATATTTCAGCCTCGTGCAAGTGGTTGCTGGTTGCTTTTCACCAAGTCTCTTACTCCATAGAGAGAGTGAGTGAAGTGAACAAGCTCTTCAGTCTAGTAAACAGCTGCATGGTATTACAGTGATGCATACCGCATATTCCTGGGCTTCCAAATAGCTTGTGCACCAAAGCTGTTCCAACACATGACTGAGATGTGTAATTCCTAGTAGTGAATGTATCAACTTTTTCAAGAAAGCAGGAAAGAAATGTAATTCTTGCTTTTATGTATTCTTTTAAAACATAACTTAATTAAGTCTTACCTATTTATTTCTCTCACTTGATGCCTTTGCAAGGGGTCCCAGAGTTCTTCCTTCCTTTGCAGTCTAGTTCTACTTAGTAAAAAAAGAAATAAAATATTTCCTATGAAAGTCAATCAGTAATTAACAGAATCTACAAATAAATATTTTATGCATATGTGTATACTGGATTTGTCTCCAGGTGCACATGTGCATACACAGATTGCACAAGCTGTCACAGTTGTTTTGGGGATTTCCAAAAGTGTGGTAGTAGTTCTTTGCAGAAATTGTTCTTTGAATTAGGCAGCTGGCTCACATGCATACATTTCCTTTTTTATTTCCATAAAGTGAGAGGCTTTCTGAGCCTTCTTAGGAGTTTAAGTAAAATTCTTGATAGTAGTGATAAAAGAACAAAGTGGTCCAGATGTACATTTTATGTACAGAAATGTTTGAATTATCTTTTTTTCCTGAATGGATGTATAGGAGTGTCCTGAATTACCAAGCCACATAGTGTATCACTCTGCTTGAGATATGAATGTCCCCTCTCTGTGTTCTCTGTGTCCTTCTCACTTTCTGTGATGGGAAAATCACATGTTCTGAGTCCAGCAAAGCCTTGTGTGGCCCTGCTCCCTCAAGACAGGCATCATCTGGCATCAGGGTGATTCATGGGTGAAGAGTCACAAAATCTAAGGTTAGGCAACCTGATTTCCCTTGGCTCTCTTTATTCTGTGGGCTGAGGAGAAGGAAAATCAAAGGAAGAGCTGAATTTCTGTTCATTCCTGAATACCTGATTTGCTCCCAGCTCTAAAACAGATTTCTCTGACTCTTTGGCATCTCTTGGGGAAGGGACATGGCACGAGACTGAGTGAGGTACCACCAGAAACTTGCATACCTGTCAAGACCACATGATTAGTGTTGTAATCACCTGGTGGGCTTTGATACTGAAGCCAGGATGTGTATATATGTGCCATGGGGAACATGGACAAACTTGTTTCTAAAAGCAATAAGAAACAACAATACCCCAGAAGTGCAGAGTTAAGGAGTGGCTTATATATCATGAGCTGTTGTCTGCCTGTTTTCAGCTGCTTTAACATACCTGAGCATTTTAATATTTGTCTGAGTTTCTGTATGTTTGAAACCTTGTCTCTAGTTGGCAAACCAGCCCCTAAGTATAACTTCTACCACCAGCAAGTGACTTCTTATTCCAGTTGAATTTGTAGCAATCCACCAAATAAACTCTACCAGGAACAGGATTTCTGTTTCTTTGGCTGGAGAAGTGTTGATCAGTCAGATCTGATGAGGAGCAAAGGCTGTGGAGTGACAAACAAAGTTACAAAGGTGCTGCTAACTGTGTTGTCCTGAATAGTTTTAAGCAAAGTAGTCAGAGATTTAGATGTGACATAAATTGAGAATGACAAAAGAGTG
Organism: Calypte anna; assembly: GCF_003957555.1. Classification (NCBI taxonomy): domain Eukaryota; kingdom Metazoa; phylum Chordata; class Aves; order Apodiformes; family Trochilidae; genus Calypte; species Calypte anna. The sequence goes on along the minus strand of NC_044249.1, from coordinate 14,698,218 downwards.
AGTACCAGAATATGCTTTTCCTAGTGGTCAACTTACTGCTTGCTGGTTATATATGATTTACTAAAATAGTTAATTTGTTTTGTGGTCCAATCTTTGTTATTCCATTTGTTTGAATCCTGTAGCTCTTTGTCAAGCAATCAGAAGTGTAAATACTGCTTAAGTGAAATGTGAATGTTCTGCTGGCTGTGACAGGGCATATGTGTGTAAAGTGCTGGGAATGCAGGCATCCAGTACTGCTGCCTTTAGTCAAAGTGGCAGAAATACCCATGCAACACAGAATTGGGTGGATATGCTGAAGTCAAACCTATGCCCAGATAAGGGACCTCAAGTCCCTAGGAAAGTAATAGACAAAACCCTACTCCAGGTCTAATGTTTGGTTTTGTGATTTTCTGCTGGACCTTGGAGTTTGGATTGACAGGAAGCTGAACATGATCCAGCAGTGTGCCCAGGTGGCCAAGAAGGCCAATGGCATCCTGGCCTGTATCAGGAACAGTGTGGCCAGCAGGTCCAAGGAAGTGATTCTGCCCCTGTACTCAGCCCTGGTGAGGCCACAGCTTGAGTCCTGTGTCCAGTTCTGGGTCCCTCAGTTTAGGAAGGAGATTGAGGTCCTGGAGCAGGACCAAAGGAGGCAACTGGGCTGGTGAAAGGACCCCAGCATAGATCCTATGAGGAGAGGCTGAGGGAGCTGAGGCTGTTCAGCCTGGAGAAGAGGAGGCTCAGAGGAGACCTCATCACTCTACAACTCCCTGAAAGGAGGTTGGAGCCAGGGGGGGGGTTGGTCTCTTTTCCCAGGCAACTCTCAGCAAGACAAGAGTACATGGTCTTAAGTTGTGCCAGGGGAGGTTTAGGTTGGATATTAGAAAGAATTTCATTACGGAGAGGGTGATCAAACATTGGAATGGGCTGCCCCGGGAAGTAGTGGATTCTCCATCCCTGGAGATATTTAAAAAGAGACTGGATGTGGCACTCAGTGCCATGGTCTGGTAACTGCAGTGGTAGTGGATCCAGGGTTGGACTTGATGATCTCTGAGTTCCCTTCCAACCCAGGCAATTCTATGATTCTATGGCTTTGGTGAATTGGTGAACTGACACCTCTTCTTCAGGGCCTATATATTGATTCAATTTCCTTTTGTATCTGGTTATTGTTATTATTTTTTTCCCTGAAGTCACTGGTTACTGGGTGATCTTCCATCAAACAAGTCAAATACCCCCCTTTTTATTTTTAGTTTTATTTTTTTCTCCCTTATGTAAGTAACATTTGGACTGACACTTCTCAAATAAAATGTTTTGTGTAGCACTTCTAGTCTTGTGCACTGTTCCTGTAGCCATATATCATGCAGCTTAGAACTTGTTTGTTTATTTAGTGATTCTCATTCTAATTTTGCTTGGGGCTATTCTTAATGAATGGAAAGCAAAATATCAGAATAGAGCAAAGGGTAAAGATCTGATGACAACCTGTGGAGTTGTGTTACAATCCGTTAATAATAGACACACAGGACTTAGTTTAGGAAAGTGTATGATGCAATCCAGCAATATAACTAAATTCTAATTAGTTATAAAGCATATAAAAAGTTGTTATTGGTTAAAACTGGATAAATTGGAATTAACTTAGTTCATTTTGATGAAGATACTTTTAAGTATTCCTCACACTCGCAAAGCTATGGTTGGATCTACCCAATTTTAGGGATAAATAAGAATGAAAGACCCAAACAGCTATTGAGCATATGACTTGTATTTTTCCATCGCTCTAATTGCCTGAATCCCAGAAAATTAGCATGAATTATTTGGTAGCTCTCGAATTCATGTGTATGTTTGTGATGCAGCATATGTGCTGACCTGAATTTTCTCTTTTTATTTCTTTCCTCTAGAGACCACATCTTGTTGATTTCTTTTTTCTTTTTCATGCTTAATTCTCTTTTGATTGCTAAATTATAAATAGCTTTAGCTAAATATATTTCTTATGTTTCCAGGTGAAAAACGCATCCTTCTCTTGTGCTTTCTTGCAGGGGCTGGTGTTTTTTTCCTGTCTTGTGCTGAAGGAGAGCAGATCAGCTTTCTCTTCGACTGCATCGTCCGTGGCATCTCCCCAACGAAGGGCCCTTTTGGTTTGCGTCCAGCCCTACCAGGTTAATATAAGAAGTATGGAGTAACTGAGCAAAGTAGGAACTTGCTATGTCTAGCACTTATTGCTGTGAATTTAAGAACAGCTTGCACACATGAAGGGTGCAGAAAAAGTGGTTTTCATTCTGAAGTGTCACAGTACAGATTTATTGGTTGAATGTACTTTGTTTCTCCCCTGCTGCTCTGGCTCATTCTTGTTTCTGGGGATACCCTAACCTTGGCCTTCTCTGATTTAACAATACTAAAATATGGCAATTGGGATTGAAAGGAGCCCTTACCTTTACACTGTTCAACCTTAACAGAAAACTAACTTCTAGGGCAGTTTGAAGTAATACAAAACATTTAGTTCTGAGTCTTACCAAGCTTAGAAAACTTCATCAGACCTCTGCATCACATTCCAGCTTTTCAGGGTGAGTTTCTTTTCTGACATCCAGGGATTGAATTCCTATTTCATGGTAAATGCTGCATACAGTGTAATGTTCCTAGAGGAAATCAGATGGCATCGTAGTAAGCCCTGTTGCCTTTTGACTTTAGCAGATGAAGAAATATAAGGTTGAGTTGAAATGACTGTGTCAAACAGGGCAAGAGTGTGGAAATGAGATTTTCAGAAAAAAATCAATGGTCTAGCAGTGGCATATGGTAGGGATATGCTGCAGGAATGGGGAAGGATAAGGTGGGATTTGTGGGATATACTTATTTTCTGCTTAAGAGTTTGGCAGTTCGTAGTGTTTGGCAAAGTTTTATTACTGTTACACAGTTAAGATAATTGCAGGAAGGAAAAGTGATGGGAAAGATTAGAAGTGGATGTGATACTTGTGAAGATAAATTACGGAAGGTTAATTAAGGTAAATGCAGTAGCCACAAGGCTCAGTTCACATTGTCTTTCCCAAAGTTGTAACAGTGAAATAAATAAAAAATCAAGCAGAATACTGAGCAGTAAAACCTCATTCTTATAGGATGATCTGTATTTTAACTCGGCTTAAGTGGAGTGTTAAAAAAAAAAAACAAGCAAACAAAACACCATCCACAGAAGCCCAATAACCGATGCCAGTACTTAAAGCTTTGCTATTTAATGTATATTTATATGCATGTCTAGAACTGTTTTACACATATACAGCTCCTAAATCTTTCATTTAACAAAAAATTACCAGGAAAATGAAGCCTACAAGTAGCTAATCTGTTGTCTTTGTTATTTTTTAATTATTATTTTTCTAATTTTAATTTGGATGACACATTATTTGAAAAATATGATTTTCTAGAGGCATATAGAAATAAATCCATTTTCCCATCTTAGTCTGCCATTTCTGGGTTGTTAGACATAGCCATATAACACATTTTCTTTTCTCCTTCAAAAGTTCTGACCTCACTGAAGTGCATAAAGTGGGTGTGGAACATTTTGGGTATGATTTGGTGATTTCTGTAAGGGAAGCCCTCTTTTCTGAGGTCTTTTTTATTTTACTTCTGTGCTTGATGGACTTGCTGCTAAAATGAGGAGAAGATGCAGTGAGCCACTTGATTTCTCTTTGTTTCCCTGGACAGGAGCAGAGTTCTCTAGGGAGCTGAGCTCATGTTATTGTCAAACTCCTCTGTAGCCCTTCTCCAGGCTACTTTGATCCCTCTAACTTCCATTTCTCTAGTTCTTTATTCTTGTCTCTTCTGGTTCGTTGACATTCCCTATGTACACGTCCCTTCAGAGAAAATAATTGTCTTTATGTTCTCCTTCATTTATTATCCCATGCAGAAACTTGCACAGACCTGTTTAAGGCACATGTACAACACCAGTGATTCATCCATAAACTAATTTTCTTTATCAAGTGCTGTAACACAGAATGCATTGGATTGCTTGAATAGTCTCTACCAGTTACATAATGTATCTGACAAGAGTACTGAAATTCATCCAATCTTTTGAAAGGTTTAGTTATAAAATCATCACCTCAGGTAACTAGATCAAAACTTCCAGACTGGGGATTCTACCAAAAATCATGTAGTCAACTTTGCTGCCGTTTACTGCAGTGCAGGATGCCGTGCAGACTCAATTATGCTTTGTATGTGCAATGTTCTTCTTTTCTGTAATTTAGCCATTTTTATGGGAAGCACCCCTCTCTCCACAGTTCACTATTTAAATTTGCTGTTGCCTGTACCTTTCCAGTTGAAACATGAAATATGGTTGAGTAACTTTTAGATATTGTCAAGAAAGGAAAATACAAAAGGGGGATGTACATAGAGAAGAGTGTAATGTGGTGACAAAAATGTCACATTGAGAGTGTTTTGGGTTACCAATGCCTATGGAACAAATGCAATGTAGAGAGATTGTGCATCCAACATCTGCTTAGTCTGCCTTTGGAAAAAGGGTAAGGATGAAGCCCATGGTTTCCTGTACAAACAGCTTGACCATATGGTTAAGTGGAGTGATGAAATGTTTAAGTATTAGTGTGATGCTAATAGGAAATGATAAACTGGTTTAAAGAGGGCTGGAAAATTACCAGTTTTCTCGCTTTTACTCCCTATTTTACATTAACCAAATGTAAACTGCCCAGTGTCCAAAAGGAGTTAGTAAGCTGCATGTATTAGGGATATTTGCTCAAGTACAATATTAACATCTTTTCAGGATTGTGGTTTTTTTTTTTTTAAAAAGTCTCACTTCCTTAAAAGTTGGGTGTTTTTATAACAGACATGATTTCTGCAATAAAAAGCTGTGCAGTGGAACTCAAACTTGACTGAACTTTGAAAAGCATCAACATCCAGTCCAATCTCTCATAGCTTTCCTTTTGGAAGTAGTAGATTAGACTAGAGGACTCCTGAGATCCTTTCCAACCTGAATTATTCTGTGGCTTTTGGAAATGGGTATCAAATGAATGTGAATGTTCTCACGACAAAATTAATTCTTTTATGTGTACACCCAAAATAAAAAAGAAAAGAACATTTGATGTTTTAGAATTTAATACTGTCTGGTACTTAATTTAGGTGTTCTGTAAAATTGCACCAAAATATTCAACCCCATTAGCTGAGTGCAGGTTTTGATTTGTTGGAGTCTGCATGATCAGGTCTCAAATTTAACACATATGACAATGAGTGGGAATGCAAAGGTAGTGTAGGTATCTGTAAATGTTTGTAGGCAGTGTAGTGTTTTAAATAAAGGACTAAAAAGAGTGTACAAGATGTTGTTATTGTCTTGGGTTGGTGTGTTTTCCCCAGCTAATAGCTGGAAAATTTTTGCTGTTATTGGCTACTTGCAACTTGCAACTTTTTCTTGAGAAGAGAGACCAGAGAATTTTTATTATCTTGACAGAAGCCTAGGTATTGACAGAGTAACGAATTGCTGGTTGCATAGTTTGTAATCTAATCATGTGTATTATTTGAGAAACATTTATCAGGTGTGCATCGAATTCCTTCTTTTCAGTAGCAAAATGCATCTTGAATGCCAAACACAAACACAGCAAAGTCCCAGCAGCTGATCAGTGATACCTCTGGTCAGTGAGCAGATCAGTACTCTCTAAATTTGGCAAAGGCTATGAGACAGTCTAGTCCTGCAGGCTGGAAAGACCCCAAGTGTAATGTTGATAGTCTTGATGCCCTCAATTTTGGAAGCTTTTTCAGGCTGCTTTGTGACTGACTGGAGAGTGTGCAGTGTTGCTTGCTGAGGATCTCTCTGATCTCTTTCTTTTTTGTTGAAGCTTGATACACCTTTGGCCATTGCAAGACAGCTCTGTGGCTGCCTTCTGCAGTATCTCTGCCAAGTGGATCTTCCTCAAACTTTTAGGACATCTTTTCATTCCTCCAGGTATCTTACAAGGTGTGGAGTTGTTAGCATGAAGGTGAGGGTCCAGGCCTGGTCTGCAGATGTTCCTACAGTTACAAAGGAAGAAGGAAAGGAGAGATGTTCAGCCTAACTTGGTTTAGAGATGTAATTAACCACTGCTGCATTTTTAAAGATGCATATGATCCAGCATAGCTTAGATAGCTGCTGAATTCACTTAATAGAATATATTTTTCCCTGACAGGTGCTTACTGAACAACCCTGGAGGTTTGAATTGTTGTGACACATTGTTCGTATGTTAGCAAAGTATTCAAAATCTCCCACAACGAACAGCTGATGTGGCTCTAATGAATACCCACCAACGTAATATAAAAATAAAGTCTCCATCAGAGGCATTTTTAGTCCAGCAGAATTTGATGTAATTCCTCCCTTTGTCCCAAACCAGTGTTAAGATTTCAGTGATTGCCTCACACAAAAGATTTTTCTTCCTAGTAGGAGGTCCATTTTTGTTTGGAAAGTGATAAAATTGAATGATAAATGCTAAAATTTCTTAGCTCAGTCGATCTATCTGCCTAGATTACATGGGAGTAAATCATATTATAAGATACATTTGTTTAGAGTTTGGGAAATGAGCTACTAATTGCTCTGTGAGTTGTTTGAGATACTGTAGAACACTGTGTGGGCAGAAGCTGCCTGAACTTCCTTGGACAGTTGTCTCAGTACTGGTCATGTTGCTTCTGTTCTCCTGAGTTTATAATACAGCAAATTACTACAATTATTTAGAGGCTTATAAGTAGTCTTATAAGCAGAGAAGATGAAAGGTAAAAAAACCACTTCAGTCAGACTGATGGAAAACTATTTTTAATATTTTCCTAAGGCTTAAAGTCTCTATATATTTGGATGGTTTTGAACTTGTCTCTCTAGATATTTCCTAGTATTTGATGAGGAGGGATTTTTCTAATTAATCTTCCAGAAAACTGGGTAATGAGAGGTCACAGGACCTATTAACCCAATTTTATGTGCACATTTTATTACATAGGCACTCCTTAAGGGGAAGTTGAACCAAAAAAGTTATCAGTGCTGTCAGACAGAGTATGCCTAGAGGTTTCATGTAGGTGGGATGATACCTGTTGTGGTCTGTAGCTGTGTAGCTTATGGGAAATTAGTCTTCTAGAAGCAAATGAACATGCAAAATACAACACCCCTGATTTGCTTCAGCATCCCTCCTACCTCCTCATCTCGTATTTTATTAAAAGCCATTTTTGTAAGATCAGCTGACTGACCAGGTAGTTTTTTTTTTAAATTTTATCTTTTGCTGTTTGTAAAAGAGAGATCAGTAACTAAGAAAATAGTAGTGTGTATGCCCTAGTAACATTCAAAAATTCTGTATTTATCAAGTAATCCTATTCTGAGGAAAGTGTAAAGATCTTTCCTATTGATAGTTCTTTTCTGTGGGAAGGGTTAATGTCTGTTGGATTTTGCTTTCACTAATTTGCTGATTTGTTATGCCAGCTTTATACTAAAGGTGCTCATAGAACATCTTTGTTAAACCTTTTTGGACATAAGGATATTTAGTTATATACAGCAGAGTAACTGGAGCAGAGGACATTCAAAAATAGATTCAAGCAGCAGCCTGAACACTCTGTCACTGAGAAGATCTTTGCACAGACCCGTCTGGGTTGCACCATAGGTGCTGGTGGCTAAATCTTGAATTCCTTCTGGCAGGGATCCATATGGAAGCAGTGGGGGTTTCATTTGAGTAAGCAGTTGCACAGGTTTGAACCAGTCAAAGCTTAATACGGATTATATTGCAGGGGAAATAGGAATGGAAACCTAACAAAATAATACATATCAAACAGTCCTCTTTTTATTCTTAAAGTCAAGTTTGGAAGACAGCAGACACTGACATTGAGCACTGTTTCAGCTGGGGGACACAGGTCACAGAACCTGTTTGTCACAGCCATTGCTGCCTTATTCCTGTTAGAAGATCTTTAATTTCCAACACATGCTCTTATAGAAGGACTCTGTGTGTCTGCCCTGTTCTGCTGATCTTATCCAGGGTGCTGACTGCCAAAGATGGAAAACCCTTGGACCTGGGAAAGGAAGTTCAGCAGTGTCACTTTTTCTCCTGTAACACGCTCTCCAGCACAGGTCAAAAAGTGAATGAAGTTAGGGTGGAGGGATGTGGCAGCTTGTTTCTCAGGTAGTTGATGTAGGGACTCCCATGGAGCTTCAGCTCACCTGGAAATAATCTTTAGCTGATTGTGAGTTTGCTTTGAGGGCTATGTTGACACCATCAGCCCAAGTCTTTTAAATTGAAAGACCTGGAATGAAAATGAAGCTTTTATTTCATAATTCAAGTTTGTTTTTATCTTACTAACACAACCACATCAACATATATCCCTTTTCATCCTTTCCCCCCCTCTTGTTCAGTGATTCAGTGACTAAATGTTTTTGTGGTGTGCTACTACTACCCAGGTGATCTGACATCCAAGAGCAGCAGTTATGAAGAAGCTAATTTGTTTTGTCTCTCATTAATTGACTATAGAGTTAGTAAGAGCTACTGAACCTTTTGATGTTGACAGACAGTATCAGCAGATAGTATCTTTTGAAACTACTGAACATGACACACTTGTCAGTGCTGTATGAAGAAATCTAAGTTTTTTCTTGGAATAATGGTTATGTTTACTTCCAACATCTGGATTCATTGTTGTGCCTGGCTGGAGACAAGATATTTTAGAGGAAACTGGCCTATTTTTCTCATGAAATTTCTTCTACCTTCTGTGTAACTTTTGGTCTTTCTCTTTCTACTGGAATGGGTGGAGCCTTCTTCAGTGAACTAATTTCAGCCAAAATGGCAAACTCATTAAAATGTACGGGAAAAATCCTCATAGAGTAAAATATAGTAAATTTTAGTAGTGTTTTTTGCCATTCTAATTTGTCTTGTAAATATGGAGAGCTACCAGGTTGCTTATTTAATATTTGATTTCTGTACTTAATGACATTTTGGACATCAAACTTGAAAGTAATGACTTTGTACACGGATGACTGGCATTGGAAGGTATCCGACAGTTTAACTGCTGTGACCTCATGATGTAGATTTGTAAATTTGGAGGATGAAAAATTTGGTCTTTTTAGACAGTAAAATTCCCAACGAATTCCATGATATCAGGACATATTTTATGGGTCCCATTTGTTTTCAGCTCCTAAGGCTTGCTGGATGTTACTTGTCTCTGTAGTTGTTTTGGTGATGTGCTCTTTAGGGTTCTTCCCCTGCTGGTAACTCTTACAGATATTTGGCATAATCTCTGAATGGTTTTGATGCTCAATTATAACTTACTATGTAGCATTTCTGCAGGATTACTTGATGGTAGATTGTCCCATATCTTTCCTGTTCATTTTTTTTCCTCCCTTGTAGTAGAAGAACAAACATAAGAACAGAGTATTTAATTTGAGCCTATGTCTTTTTATTCCTCTCTTTTTCTATATATTTTTGCTTATTTCTTCATATGTATTTATTTATTTTCTCTTACTTTTTTTTTTTTTCTTTTAAGATCCAAGTACAAATCCAGCCTATTCAGAAGAAAGATTGACTCATGAAGCTTTGCAACTTGAAAAGCGCTTGAGTTTGCTGTCCCATACAAGTCGTCAGGGCAGTGGAGGTAAGAAATACCTTTAATTAAATAAGAATAAGTGGTATTCCTTCCTTCCAAGGCTTTAGAAATATGCATATGTGTGTAAATATAAAATGCTTCTCATTTTTGACTGTTGCAGTGATACATGGTTGCATTTGGCATGGATATTAGGAAGAAGCACAGGATAGGATAGCTCAGAGAGGAGAAGAGGACAGTTTTAAGCTGATTTTTGTGGTCTCTAGCATTCACTTTGCTGTCATTTTGATGAGATTTAAATAGAGGAAAAAGATACAGATAACATAATCATTTGATTCAGACCAAACAGAAATGTGGGAGTGTCTTATATGGCTTTGGGTTACAATAGCAAGGTTTTCTTTAGAGGATCCTCAGCTTTTCTGAGCATGGGAATTTGTGACTGTTCCTTGTGATAGATGTATCTAAATAAAACCAATTAACTGTATAGGAGTAAAATATGGTTGAAAAGGGGAAAATTTGGTGCATTAATTCTAAAAATAAAGCCTTGAATGTCTTATGTTCCATCAGGTGGTAGGGTTATAGTAGAATTTGTACACACTTGTCATGCTTCAGTCTGTTGATTGTGTTTTACACATAGGCTGATGTGTTTCCCTCTTTTCTAGGAGATGACAGGAGTCTTTCAAGCTCATCTTCAGATACCAGCCACTCAGATGTTAGTGTTGGGAGCAGGCTGACAATTTGGCCTGAGCAGTCTTCAGCCAGCACTTCTCAAGAGAGCCATGGAATGGCAGCTGCAAAGGGAATTCATCTTGGGGAAGAAAAGACTCTCCCAGAAGGGGCACGGGGCACCACAAAACCTCTTCCAAAGCCTCTCCGATCCAGACAGCTACAGGAAATAGGTCGTCAGAGTTCTTCTGACAGTGGAATAGCTACTGGTAGTCACTCCTCTTACTCTGGAAGCTTCTCTTCCTATGCTGGGAGCTTGGACATTTGCCATGGTGATGACTTTGGATCATTGCTAAGCTTGCCATTGAACTTTCCTTCAGATCAGAATTTATGTACTTGTCCTCACAGTGAGCCCCAGAGGGGTGTGGGATCAGAGTATCAAGTTCCCAGCTCTCTCAGACATATTTATGATACACCCAGGAGTTTGTTACAGGCAGCTTCTAAAGATGTGCAGCCGAAGAGCACAGATTCCACACTACCCAAGGACCAGCCCCTGTCACCTCAAGGTGTTAATGACCCAAAACTGCTACTACCACCCTTGGAAGCACGAAGAGTACCCGAACACAGCCAGAACAGAGGAAGGCCTTCATCCTTACTCTCCGAAAGCAGCAAGGACTCAAGTGATGAGACATATGTGGATTTTGTTTCGAGGTGGTCAGACAGAAAACCACAAGGACAGGTGTCAGAATCCAAAAGTAGTGAGTTGTCACCATCTGGTGGGGCCTCAGCTGACCCCTATGACACATGTAGCCCCCACCTTGGGATGAAAAGAGCTCTTTTTTCAGCTTGTCCAATCTGTGGTGGACTAAAGGTAAATACCTAAAATTAAGCAGATGCTAAGAAGCCTTATTTAATTAGCATGATTAATTTAAAATGACTTAAGGTGCAAGTCATAAATACTGTTATTTTCTTTATAGTATGTATTGGTAATAACTTCAGTGTTGTTTATGCTCAAGTTGAGAGGCTTCACATACAATAGTCTCAAAATCTGCCTGATCAAGAAAACACTGAACAACATAAGGCCCCAATCTCTAGTTTTAAATTGCTCAGTTTTGGTTCTGGGTATAGGTGAGTGGCTTACAGAGACAGAAGCTTTACCTGTACATGAGAGGACAGAGGGACTGAATTTGTTATATAATAGTAATTTAGCACAGAGGACACTGATCTGTCTTACTGCTGGTATTTCAAAGAGTAAAGACAGGAGGCCAAGTTGTCTGTACTGCTCTTAATGTGACCGCAGTACGCATTTTCTATTTTACTGATTTTCTTTTTTTTTTTTTTTAATTTATGATTGTAGTTTGAGCATGTCTTGCACAGGAAGCCAGACAGCAACTCATTGGGAAAAGAGAAGATAGTCGAGTCAGCATGGGAATCCAAAGCAGATCAACTAATCCAGTATTATATTTATAACTGGCTAGGAACAGATACTTTAGAGGGAGGAATACAAAAATTCATGAGTGGTGTACTACCAGGACAGTCAGTTCACAAGAAAAATATGCTTGATCACCAGTCTTAAAACCAGAATCATGGAAATTCATATGCCTTTTAACCAGCTTTGCCAGTATCTGTTATTATGACTGATATTCCCACAAGTTGGGTTGGGTTTTTTTTGACACTGCTAACTTCTTGGATTTTATGGCAATAAGCTTTGTGCATTGGTTGCAAATTGCACAGGGGAAGCATTTCTTTTTTTACTTATCTGGAGAAGACCTTCTTGGTGAATGAATTCACTAAACTCAAAGAAGGGAATGCTGTTTGTACTGGTGAGCTGTCAAAAGGCTGGGAAGGTTACAGGGAGCACTCAAATTAAGGAATGTATGAAGCAGGTATTCAGCAAGAGAGACTTTTGTTTGAGGAATGAAGTATTGACATTGAAGTGTGGAGATTTTAATTGAGCATGTGGGTTATAGAAATCATTGCTACATAAAGGGCTTATGGTATAGTAAATTCTGAAAGAAAAAATATAGGTTTGAGGGGTTATATTCTTCTGATGAGGTATTTCATGCATTTGCATCACTAAATACCTTTACATGTCTGAAAACTAGAAAATGCTGTTTGCTTGAGGTGCTTGCCCAGCCTCTGGAACAGCAGCTTGGATGTTGCAGCACGTGGAGGGTAGGGAGGTGATGGTGTGACAGGTATGGTTGTGCCTCTGCTAATCATTGGGATCACTGTTTTTCCAAGGCCATGGTTTCCAGCCATCAGTACCAAAGGCACTCACCAGCCCTCTGGCCTAATTCTGAAAGCTGGGTCCAAGGGCCTGAGATTCAGCCTCTTATTTATTTCTGAAGTGCAGGCAGCAGGGTGCACAGCAATGTATCTGCTGCTGGCTTCCTGTGTTTGCTGGCCTCGAGTTATAAATTGGGAAAAAAGCACAAGACTGAGTCCTAGAAGAGCTCTGCTCTGGGATCAGAAATCTCCAAGATGGTCATGTTAGAGGCAGTGAGAAAATAATCATTTATGGTACAGTTAGCTCACGTGGTCTAAATGTTTCTGGGTAATTTGAATGGTTGGTTTAGACATGAATTTATCAAAGTTTACCATGGATATCTGTAGCAGACAGGAAGATGAAAAGGACAATTCCATTGTGTATCTTCAAAGCCAAAGCATATAATCCTTCCTTCTCCAATCCTTCCTCCAATCTCCCTGTCGACCCCAAGAACATACACACACCCACATCTTTTATTGGTAAGAGCTATCAGGTTTCATGGTGTTTCCAGCTGTGTTAAGTTGGAAGAAATTTAAGGAATATTTAGACAAATTTAGTGAGGGAAACACTGGTGTGACTCCTCCTATCTCCTGTTTTAATAAGATATGCATATCTTCTTTTTTTCCCTTTTTTTCTTTTTTCTTTATTTTTTTTTTTTTTTTTTTTACACACTTGTAAACTTTCATAGAAGAAGTCTCATTGAATGGAATGATTAATGGGTTTGTTTGTTTCTACTTTTGAAAGAAAAACCCAACCTTTTGTTACATTGTCTTGAAGCACCAAGGTAAGCTATTTCAGCAGCATTTAATAGACATGTTCTTGGCCTTTTCTTATAATGAATTCAGTAAAAGCATAAATCCATATGCTGTGACTAAAAAGTATTCTTTATTCTTTGTGCTCTGAACAGAATATGTTCAAGATGTAGTTAAGGCCAGGAGCCTAGTTCCAGGATTTGTGGATTAATGAAGACAGCAGATTTTCACTTTTATTCAAATTCATGTTCAAAAGTCTTTAGAATAACAGTGTTTGGAGCTCCTCTGTAAATTCAAGTTAAGTTGTTAATGAAATTAATTATATTTTTTAAATGCCAACTTTTTCAAGTGAGTGAGTGACCAGAATAGAGGAAAGTCTACAGCAGCAACAAGGGATGTAAGGATTTGTTTCTTTTCTGCCTTGTATGTAAACTTTGGCAAATTGAGGTTAGATTTGGGCATGTTGTCTGTGTGTGTTGTAGTTCAGCATGTGAAGAGTTGGAGACAGGTTGCAGGATGAAGATGTGCAAGTGTGGAAGGTGTGGTGGAGTTAATGACTGGGACTGACTGGGTTGTGAACCACCTGCTCCACTCGTGACAAGGATGATAAACCTAGGGAGAACATCCCTGGGGTAGTGCCAAGGTCCACACAGAAAGTAGGGCAAGGAAGCCTTTGTTTTGCTGTGAATGAAGAATAGAACCAGCATGAAGAAAGCACTAAACATTATTTCTATATTGTATTTCATATTAGACATTGGGGATTAATAAGCAAGCATGCAGGGTGTTTTTCTTTGTTGTATGTTATTGTAGTGTGTTCAAGATGTCTTTTACTAACATCACAAGGTGTGCCTTTGCTATATAATTTTTGCCTTGGTGGTTTCAGTGCTATTGATGATTGCAGAGATGAATTCTTTGTGTATTGTAAGTACATTTTAAGCTCAGAATGTTGGATTGTTATGGGATTTCTCAGTAAGATGTAGAGATTTATTATTAGACATTACATTTTCAACTACTTGCTTTCAAATACTAATTTGACAAATAGAATTTCACTGTTTGCTTGTCTCTCTGTAACTTCATTTGATGCTATAGTTTGAAAAATTATGTCAACCTTTTTTATAGGGTGTGTTTTTTTTAATTTTCTTTTTTTTTTACGCCACTGTTGACTGTAATTTTTCTTAGAAGTTTGAAAAATAAAATTATTTTCCAACTGGTTTTGTCCTTTTCCATCTGACAGGTACTGGTTTTAATTTTCCATTGCTTTTTGTCTCCTGACCTTCATCTTGTGAGCTGAATTAATGTGGAATGATTATGGCTGTGTCTTCACACTCCTTAATGTTAGACTCAAAGCACTGTTGACTGCTTGAAGTGTGCCTATTAGTAGGAATGACTTTCATGTATGTCTAGCTCACACTAAACTCATATTTCTGCCAGTGTGGATCTTATGTATGTAGATTTACTTACTGCTTTGTTAGTTAACTTGCCATGATAGAGGAGAAAAGAAAGTGTCAATCTGTGTGTGGCCAGTCAGAAATATTGTATTGTTATTCAGCCACCTCCTTCAGCTGATGATAGAAAAACCTCCTGGGAGACGATGGTCCCAAATTAGGATTCAGTCTGAGGTATTTATATAGTTCTTGCTTCAGACCTGGAATATCCCAGCATATGTATAATAATTGGAAATATGGGAATGCCATGGTCATGGTGCATGAAAGAGTTTAGGGATTTTGTCAGGTAGCAGGATCCACAATGTTGAATGGCTTAAGAACCCTCCTGAAACAACATAGGGAGATTTGTTATCTAAGAGGATGTTGGTCCTGGAGTGGGATCCATATTGAGGGGAGCTGCTTTGATTAGCTGATAGGAAATTTACCTCCGTTAGTCTGTTTTGTAGAAATGGCTTTATTTTGTACAGCTGGAAGGGAAGGCATGGGCATGTCTGTGCTGTGATCCTCAGGGTATTGAAGCAGGCAGCACTGTGTCCCTGGAGGGGTTGTTAATCCCACACAGCCTTACGGGAGCGCAGAGTCTCTGGGTAGCTCTGAAGCTGCTGTGAATACCTGTGAGTCCCTTGTGCATTGTAGACCAGCGAGAAAGAAGTCTGGATAAAAGCAAGGCTGGTGTGTCCTCAGGCAGAGAAGGGGCTTGAATGTTAGAGAACAATTTGCACTGCACTCTGCTCTGGGGTCTTGCCTGGACAGATTTAACCAAGGTCATCAGCAGCCTGTTAACAGGGTTGGGAATACAGCCTTGGTCTCTCAAATCCTGTACAAAGCCCTTAGCCCTAGTTAGCTGGTGTGTCCCCTTTCATTGTAGTTACTGCTTTTGAAGAGGTAAAAGAGAAGGCCTGTAGGGTGTAGACTACAGTGCCACATCCATAGAATTGAGACAGTTTTCTAGTTTTCTTTTTTTTTTCTTTTTTTAAAATCTTAATCCGGTAATTTTCTAATTTAATAAAATAGATGTTAAAGAAATCACAGTATATTGTTGTACACAACTTTAATGCAGCTTTTTTTTTGCTTTGGAGCCATTGCCTGTTTCCCTCTGAGGCTGAACACCTTAGTTCTTTATTGGCTAAATACTGTATGTATTTATCTTTCAGTGAGTTTATTTCCCTGTTTTCTCTGAAAGTATAGGAACATGATTATTATTAATTATATATTTTTACATAATTTTTACATCTCTTAGAGGCTTCTTTTTATTTAGTTTTTCAATTATTGTTGTGTGATGCTGTAAGATTTTATGTTTTTTCTCACCTTCAAAAACGCTACAGTCTGTCTAAATTTAGAGAGTGTGCATTTGAGAAGGATGCATTTGTCATCTGCAGTGTTCTTTCTACTTGTATTTCTTAATCTCATAACTTTGGACAGGCAGGCAACACATACACTGTCAAGACTACAAGAGAGACAGGTTACACCTAAGAGGAATCTCGAAGTCAGTCAGTAGTAGTGACCTGAGTGACAGTGTGTTTGTGAGAGAGAGCTCATTTGCTTTGATGACTCTGGATTGTAGCTACTATTGGCTTTTGGCATGAGTTATAAAACTTGCATTTTTGCTCTCTTCTTTTAAGATTCAGTTCCAGTTGCTTTTCTTGAAGTTCTGACTGTGTTATAGTAACCTGCAGTGAGGTGCATCTTCCATAACGTGCAGCACCACTGAATGAGGTGACTGCACTGGACAATGATTTGGCATTCTGGCATTTTACTTACATTACAGTTATTGGAAAAGGCTCTAAATTTTCTACATTAAAGTAGCTGGGCTTTTTTGGCTTCTCACAGATTCAGAGGCATCTTTAAAAACATAAATTTCCCCATGATATCTTTTGAAATAAAATCCATTATCATTGCTGTCCTTGACGATGAAAAGAGGTAATTTCTGGAGCTGGTTGTGCTAAAAAAAGCTGACAGCACTGTGCAAACCAAAGGCTGGAGCAAAAGTACCTTCTTCAGTTGAAACTGGCAGAGGAAAGGGGCATCAAAGGGATGGAGGAAGTGTCAGGCTTAGAGCTTGATTTGTTTTGTTTTGTTTTCCTTTTTGTAGTTTTGGCTAGGACACCAAGCCTATCAAAGAATTGACTCCCATCATCTTACTAAGGTGCTGTTTTGTTTTGTTTTTTTTTTTTCTTCTCAGTTTACCACTCTTATTTTGTCTTTGCAATAGGCTTAATCCCAAATAATCATGAAAGACCCAGCTTCCTTTTACTTTTCTGTTACTGGTAAGGGCCTGGCTCCTACAAAACTTTGCTTAGAGGAGGTCATTTAATGGGTATGACTTTGGGTAGGAGACATCCCAGTAAAATACAAGACATGCCAACCCTACCAGAACTGGGCAGATCTGACTTCCTGTGGGTGCTATGGGAGACTTTTACGTCTTGTCTAAAAAATAATATTGAAGACATTCTCCATCTATTGTAGCAAAATCTTCACAGTGTTTGTTTTAGGATTAAAGTTTCTAATCTGAATTCAGAATAATAAGACTTAAGTTACTTCTTAGTAATAAGCAGTAGGTTGAAAGCACTGGTTAAGTGAAATGAAAATGATGTCACAAGAAGAGGGCATCTGTCTTACTTACATGAGGGAATGTAGACAGTGTATCTCAGCAGAATTAATTCTTCTGTACTAAACAGAAATATTGCTGGATTGCTTTCCTGTCAGAAAGCCAGTGGAGATACTGACAAACTATGGTATTGACCTTTTATATTCATTGGAGAGAACAAATGGGAAAATCTACTTCCTCCCCTAAAAACAATCAAGCTGGATAATAGCTGTTATGGTTATTACAACTGATGGCTACTTCTTCCTCAGTTGGGAGCAGTAGCTTTTCTGAAGAGAGAAATAAATGGTTTGAAGGAGGAGGAGACTGACAATAAAAGCTGGAAAGAATTATTCCCTTTGGAATGTAGTGTTTGTGGGTATTTTGGTTTTGATCCAGTTGTAAAGAAGCTCATCAGGTTGCTTGGAATGTGGTCAAAATTGGAAAGTGAAAGGCTTTCCTTCTTTCTTCATTTTTCTAAATAGAAATCCAGTTCTTTCTTTAAAAAAATCATCAGATTCCTATAAAGTGTTAGAAGTCAATTTGTATCTTCCTTTTTGAAAAGGGAGAAAGTAGAACTCACCTGCAGAGACAGAAACCAGAAAAAGAGATTAGGAAAGTATGAATTACACTGAGCTGACCTCAAAGGGAAGCAAATAGCTCCCCTGGCAGTCCTGGATTAAGATTCTTAGGTTTGGTTTCCACATGGTTCATCTCCTGCAGTATCACAAACAAAGTTACTGTAAAAAGACATCGATTCCTTGATTTAAATTTTCTGCAAAATGTTTGTAATGTCTATGGCTATGCAGAAAATACTATGTTTTGATTAGCAGTCACTGGTATCAAAGTAATCGTGTGGCTCAGAAGGAACTGGGGAGTGTCAGTAGGATAGCAATCAGTTGGATGAGATGTCTGGAGGGCTGACAGGAGTTCACTGTGAGTGAGTGAAAGGATTGAAAATAGATGCTCAGTAGGGGTGCAACCTTTCTTAGCAAAGCTTTTTTACAGAGCCACTTAAAGCTGAAAATATGCAAATTAGAAGGCTGAAATGCGTTCCAACTAAATCACACAAACTGTGCTTAAATTTGTCCACAACCCATGACTAGGATTAGTTTTGGTAATTCAAGATGCTCAGTGTCCTTTTTATTTCAAGACATCTGTGGAAATATTTTCAGTGTGGCTGATAATATGCCATAGCAATTTATAATCCTTAAGGTGTCTTTCATGGAGAGGTTGTGAGGTAGGCAAGCTCTTACTGTTTCAAATACATCCATGCAAACATATACCAAATTGTATGACTTAGTTCATAAAGAGCAAATGTTTTTTCCTAATGCTGGCTTGGTATATTTTAGTAATAAAGCAACAACGTCCTCGTATAAGCAATGCAATGCTGGGGTTTGCCAGCAAGAAAATGGCAAATATGGCAGCAAATCCACAGAACAAAAAAATATTTGTTACCTGCTTCAAAAAAAAACCCCCAAACACACTGAAAACATTTTGAGGAACGAATCACTGAAGAATAGTTTTATGTTCAGAGCTGAATGAACACTTGCTGTAGGCAGGAGGGTTAGAAAATGTGGGGAAGCCATTCTGGGATAGAAATGCCTGCCAAACAGTTTTCAGGATGGGCTGCTCAAAAGATGCCTTGTGATTTTATGTATTTCTTTATTATGCATAGTTCTGAATGCTTCTGCTGAAATGCTAGGGAATGTGTCTGGAGAAGAAGAAAAAGGCAGTTCTGCAGAAGTCCCACAGCAGAAACCAGAGGAGTGGGGTTGATTCATGACTCTGCCCTCAGGAAATACAGAAATCCATACAAAACTTTGGTGTTCTTTCCCTGTCTGCCTTGGTCTCGGATGCATTTTAGAAACCCACCAGCTGTGTTTTGTAGACTCCTGGCAGCAATTTGTGATGGTAAAGTGAGGATGACAGTGGTTTGGACATTGTCTCACTTTAAATGGGAGATGAACCCCAGAGTGTGCAAGAGAAGTAAGAAGGTTGACATTTGGACTGATCTTGGAATTTTGTGCCATGGTTTTACCAGTGGGTCTCTGACCACCTTGCTTCAGTCCACTCAGTTGTACAGTATCTGGATCTGGATAATGTTTACATCCTGAGGCTGTTGTCAGGGTTGGTGAGATGGTGTTCCTACAGCACTTTGGGTGTGGATCATTCTATACAAGTGCTAAAGATGATATGAAATGTGATCTTTTTCCAGGCTGCAGTTACTCAAAAAGTTATTTGCCTTTCAGAGGAATCGAGGACAGAAAAGGTCCTCATTAATAAGAGTTACGAAAGAATAAAGTCAAACTGCCAGGGTAGAGCAGCTGCTCTATGATTATTTTTAAAAAAATGCTAGGAAGTCTATCACTAAATTTTATCACTATTTTAACAAATAGTTCAAAGCCATTTTCAATTTGATGAAAGATTATAGAACAGTGGCACTGAATACATCATTTCAGCTGTATTTTGTTGGTGTGAAATTGACCTTGAAAAAAATGGTGTCTTTCAAGACCCACAGAGTTACTGGAAAGAAGTTATTAATGCAGGAACTTTACAGTCAGTGGATTCAGAAAGGTTACAACTGGGGACATGGCAATTGCAAATCAATTCTTTCTATACATGATATTAGCTGGAGGGTTGAGCAAATTTTTAGCATTTAGAAAGGATCAAGATATCAAGAACATGCTTGAGGGTATAAGTGAAATTCAAGCCTAGTTGTAACTATGGAGGAAGAAAAGAAAATACATTCTTTTCTCAAATTCTTATGGAGAGGCATGTTGCATCAAATCTACTTTTGAAATTTTTTAAAATGCAATGATTAAATTTAGATTTTTTTTTTATTTTAAGTCAAAAACCATTTTGCCTGAATAGGGATTAATTAAAACTCTGAGCTGTTCCCCAGTATGAGTGCAGATGACCATGGGAAACATCTGGAGGAGTTCAAGCCCTTAGAGGATCTGCAGTTAAGTATTTCAGCTAGTCAATTGTCCCATTTAAAGTAAGATTCTTAAATAAGTAGGTACTTAACTGTTGAATTTTGTCAGTGCTGGCTAAACTCAGCTCAAACTGTAGGAGATCTGAGTCAGAACTACAGTACCACAATGAAACATTTAAATTACTGTGCCTAAACAACTGAGAAAAATCTTTTTAAGGTTGTAAAATTGCTCTTTATCCCTCTTTTTACTGGTTCCATTTTCTGCATTTTCTGGCATTTACTGCTCCATTCCTAACTGCCAGTGTAGAGGGGAAGGCCTTGCTGATAGTCTAGTAACATACTGACTATTGAAGGTTCCCTTGAAAAACTCCAATTTGCTTCAGGAATAATTCAGCTCAAGGGTGTGGGACAGATGTGTAGGGAAAAATGTTATGTGTTGCTTTTCTATCCCATCTGCTTCAGCTCCATTATAATCTGATGATTTGATATATCTGTATCAACATGTAATTTTTGTGTGTCTGTAGAAGTTAGACTGAGCTTCCTCCATGGGATGGGGATATTAAGATCAAAACAAGTGACTGTTAATGTGATCCACGTGATAAATGACAGCCAGGGTGGGGGGAGTGAATACAAGAGCCTTACAAACAGATTCTGTGCTGCAGGAAAGTGACTTCACCGCATACAAGCTCCATTTGTATCTCTTCCGTGGCATAATGTTTCATATATTTCCCTATTTTCTTCCTAAAGCAGAGTGCTTGAGACTTTCTCTGGAGCAGTTCAATCCCACACAAGCCCAAAGGATAGATGGAAAAGGGACTTCAAGTTGACTTTGTGCTCCAAAGTCTTGTCACATGAGGATATTGGGCTGTTCACAGTAGGAACTGCAGCAGCCAGCTGTCACTCAACTGGAATGACTGGTCCAACAGCTGGGAATCAGTGGGACATGAATTCTGGCTGTGTTCCCTCTCCCCTGGCCACATCCTCTGCAGAAGTCTGGGTTCTGAGGAATCCTCTGCTAATTCAATGCTGATTGGAAGCAATTTTGAATGTACAAGAAATTTGAGCCTGGAAAATATTAAGGAAATATAAACCTTTTCCAGATCTAGTTTATTACAAGGACAGAGAAGTGCTAAGTGAGCTATATCAGGGATAGTAACTGGATACTTGAACCTTCAGTAGCACTAGGAAAACATTTCCAGATGAAGTTGGCCAATTAATCTCATTCCTCGAGACACAGAGTCAAGGAGAACACACGTGCTATGGAGATAAGTGCTATAGAAAGCTTTGGAAAACTACAGAAGTAATTATACCTAATAATTTATAGCAGCACTCTCCAATATAGGAGAAGCCTCTGAGCAGCCCCCATGCATAGTTAAGTATCTGTATCCTTTGAAGCTGTGCAGCTTAATTATCGTTTCATTACCTCTGACAAACCATAATTTCTGTGATGGGCTGGGGTTAAAGGGAAAGTCTTGTCTTAGTTTTACTATTTTGAGCTCTCTCTCCCTCATTTGTCCTTCTGCTTCCATGAATGTCTTTCTAATGGTGATAATGGATTACTTTTTTGATAACTTTTTTTTCTTGGAGAAAATTACTAACCTTAGCTGTAAATGTGAGGTTAAAAAAAAGAAAACTGATGTGATGATGATACTGCAAGGCTCTCATTTTTATTCATCACAGGGTCATAATTAAGCCCACTCTAGTTCTTTCTGCGTGGAGCAGGATGCACAGGTTATAAAAGGGATTCTTTTCTTCATGTCTCTGTGTGGAAGGGGCTGGAAGGAAGGAATCAAATAACAGGTCTAATGTAAACTGGCACAGCTCCATCAGCTACAAAACAGGCCCAAGTGTTTTTTTAGTGCAAGCACAAGCTAAGCTCTGACTATGGAACAAAGCTCTTTGGGGAAGTACAAGAAGGAACAAACTTTTCACAGAGCAGTCCCTAGATGAGCATTTCAAAGTGGTACTTACAGATTAGCATCAACTTTCTCGATCTCTAAGAATCTGTAGAGGTAGATTTAAATTCTCTCTGATATCTGAGATTTCACTTTGCCAGCTTTTGAAATATTGACCACATTTGTCACTGTGCTGTTCTTTAGTCATGGAAGTTCTCATTTTTCTTCATGAAAAGGTGATTTGGATTTGAAGTCGTTGCAAGCAGAAAACTTGAGTGTAAAGGGATACTTTATGTATTTTTGCATTATTGGTGGAATTTATTTTCTGTTAATCAGAACCTTTTCAACAAGGGGAGTTGTAAGTTAGGATACCTCTTAGAGTACTGTGGCATAAGAGCTCTTTTTCATACATTTTCAGTGTATGAGGTCCTTTACATATGTTGATTGAAACTCATCACCTTTCTTCACTGGAGAACAAATGTCTGTGTCAAAAAACGGATCAGTTATTGGATTTTTTGTCTTACATGTCTCTTCTGGTGTAATCTTCTGCCACAAATCACTCCTTGGTTAATCAAGAGAGCAAGTCTATCTGAGTTTCTTTGTGAATACATGTGTGCAGATGTGTATATTAATTCCCATTTTCCTTTATTTTCAGTCTCTACAAGTTTCCTGCTAAACTGTACCTTTGTATTGAATTTTAAAATCTTGAAATGGGCCAAGGCTCCAGTTGCAGCACAACGTTGTCATTTCTCCTGGGATGCACTAATCTAAAAACATGTAGAACACCACTTCCCATTTGTCCAGACCTCCTAATTTCTGCAGTACTCATTGGTCAGTGGTGGCACATTTAGCTTTATGAACTTAAAAATATAAAAGAAATTGATATCTGAAATGTTGCAACCCATCCATGTGAGCCTTTCCTCTTCTTTTCTGTGCCACACAAGAGGAATGAGATGAGAACACTCAGCTTACTGCATGCACAGTAGAGTCAAGTCCACTGTTATTTTTGTGCCCCATCTAAGCCTTATTTTTCTGTGGTAAAGGAGTTTTTTTTTGAGTCTTTGCCCCAAGTTATTTTTATTTGGTGCAGAATGAGTAGAAATTAACAAATGTACTACACAAATAAGCTCAGACTAGCAAATGTGTGGAAACTGAGTGTTCTTGCAGCAGTGTGGTGCTACCCCCTGTTGGAAATTGGAATATATGGAATACAAACTGGAATATATGGAATTGAAGCCTTTTTGATTTTTGTATTTTCTTTGTTTCCATTGCACTTGATAGGACATCAGAAGTGCCAGTTTCTATTAAAAGAAAATAATCTTTTTTGCATACGTAGAAAAGATGTTTTCTCTCCAGTTATCAAAAGTGAATTCTGTTTTAAATAGCTTTTTTTTTTTTGATGTTAGAATATAGCTGTAGGCAGAGATGTTTCATCAGGGATATAAATATATACAACTTACTATAGTTAACATAGATTTTTATTGTTCAGCTACTTCTATCTATCCATGAAGGCTTTACCACTTGGAAAAGAAATCTTGTCTTTTTGCATGGCTAGATCTACGGTATGCACTCCTGTGGGTCAGTGTGAATATCAACACTTGTGTTCACCTGTGAAAATGTGAATTGTGAAAGCAATGCTGTGGGTGCACTGCTGAACCTTCAACAGTCAGCACAAAGGTGTAGCTGAACTCTTGCTTGACCATTGCTGTTTCTGTGGGCATCTTTGAAAATGAGGTTTAATTACCAAGAGTCTAGCTGAGCAAGGCTTTGGAAAAGGTAAAAGGGAATGTAATGTTGCTATAAAAACATCTCTAAAAAGTTGACAACACTACCTTGAATTAGAAAATCTGCTGCTTGTCTTGTACTTAAATTAAAAAAATTTCATTTTCATAAAACTCCAGAACAGAACTTTGGCTACTGTAAATCATAACATGGCAGCTGAGGAGCAAGGAGAAGGCAATGTGTCCGATTTTTATCACCTGGAAGAAATGTCTGTCTTTATTTTGGCCCTAGAAATATATGATCCAACTTAGTTTTTTTCCAGGGCTATCTGTCCTGAATCTTAGACCTGTATATTTCTGAAGAGTAATCTCATAGCTATAATTTCTGAGTTCAGTGTATTTAATACTATATTTTAATGGCAATTGTGTAAGGAGTTTTTCATATCCTGAATGGCAGAATAATTGTTATGAGATACATCTGGTAAAAAATGAGGCAGTGAAAGCTGATGTTAATATGTCTTAATATATATCTAGCATAAATTCACAGGTGTATTTGTTCAGGTTTCTGTGCTCTGAAATCAGGAGATTCTATGCCCCAGTTGTCACATTTGATGAATATACCCTCTGACATTTGCATATGGAGTTTGTATTTTTTGTAAGGAATTGTTCCTGCCTTTTAACTCCTGCACCAAATCTGGCCATGTTTATCAAATACATTGATTTAAAAGTTTTCTCAGGGGCAATTTGCTAGGTGTGGCTTAATCATTTCTTTTGCCTGGTTGAATTCCTCAGCCTAGTCCTGGCTCCTGCTATGAAACTTCTTCTGTACCATCAGCTGGGAGCGAAATGTGTTCTGATCATGGTCCAGTGTGTGTGCTGTGGGGCCTGTCAGGAAGCTCAGATGAGATAAATGTGTTCAGCAATATTCATAATCATTCCACATTTTCATTTTAGTTTACACAGGTCTACCTAAAGGGTTTGCTACTGGCATGTCTCTGCACTTTGTCATTCTGTATTTCCTCACAAAACATCCATGAAAGAAGGAGGTGCTTCTACCTCTACAGAAGCACTGTGCTTCTGATATTTACCTGTAGCTAACTAGGACTTTCAAATTCTCAGAAGTATTTAGTAATCTTTCTTGGTCTGGAATCATCATACCCATTTTTTGAAGACCTATGAGAAACTCAAACTTATGAAATTAGTTTAAATATTGTAAGACAAAACAAAAATCTATGTATATGAGGTGGCAGAATGTCTTTATTTTATTTCTGTGTCTTGAGTTGTGGTTTTGGGCATTTCTCTGTTACCGGAAGCTGTCAGCTTATACTGATGTTAGGACAGTTTGTGAAGGTGAGGTGGTGCCTTCAGACTTTGTTGTCTACTTGGGATGAGTGTTCCTGCTTTGGGCCAGGTGTATGTGCTCTTGATTTTGTTTTTTGTCTAGTGAGTATGTAACCTTGATTTGTGGTAGTGCCTGGAAACAGACACAGACTTCTCTGATGTGTTTGCACTGGAGAGTTTGTATGAATGGGTTGGTATTGCATAGGTTTTTCCTTTAGAATTCTGTCTGAATATGTTTATACGTGATGACATATGTATTTGATGTTAAAAAATTGTTATTTGGGTTGAAAAGTTAAGCCCCTCATTGTTAAGGAATTGACAGCTTTCCTGTTGCTCGTGCCACCTTGATTGTACCCACACGTGTCACACTCTGGTGCAGTGAGCCAGGCAGATGTCCCATGTAAGAAGTGACATGTGAGCATGCAACTGCAGTACAGTCAAGTTGTTCAGTACACATCTGCTGTGACTCTCCAGTAGGATGGAATTCTAAGTTCTTCTTTGAAAAGCAAAAGACAGGAGCAAATCCTATTCCTTGTTACTGTGCCACCTTCCCCATCCCCATATGTTATCTGTAGCAGAGCTTGGAATTTCATCCCTCAGCATCACAACTGAGACTTTTACCATCTGAATTTCAGGGCTGTTGCTGCCAGCTGGGGATGACTTTTATCTCAGTGGGGAGGCTGAGCAGCTGGATCCAGGGGTTGGCTTTTGTGGCAGCATCTCTTGTTGTTTCTCATGTTGTTTAAGCACCTGTAACTCGCAGATGAGTTGAGCTGTGATTATCTCCCAGGTTATAGGAGGTGTATTTTCATGTATTTTAATGTGACACACAGCATGGCTTGCCAGTGCCCCTGAAATTGCCAGCTTTATGCTTTAGGAAATAGCTGATGTTTGGGCTTGGCTGAGCAAACTGAGATGTTTCTGAACTGACTGCAGCTTTCTGTAAACCAAGAGTTGCCTTTTGCCAGATGAAGCTGAGTCACCAGGAGCTTGTGGCTGGTATTGGAGCCCTGCACCTGAAGCTTTCCATGGGCAGGAGTTTGTTTCATTTGGAGTTGTGGTGAAGGATTTTAGAGTTTAATAATTTTGAACGTTTTGTTCAGACCATGGTCAAATGCTGGGTGTTGTTAAACAGCCCATTAAAGCAGATGACCTTTGAAGGTTGCTCCATGTTTCAGTATTTATTAACCTTTCCTGGGATTTTTTTTTTTTTTTTCCCCTGTGGCGACCTAGGCATTCCAGTTTTAAAGTGGTTTGGTGATTTGCTCCAAGAATCAGTCATTGTCTTTTAATCCTTATGAGGAAAGTACCTTAAGTGTCAGGTTCATTAGGGACTGGTTCCTTTGTAGAATTTATGATACGATCAACACTTTTTCCTTTTCCATTTTCTAAAAGCAATCGAGGTTTATCTAGTTTGTATGCTAATTTCAAAATTTTCATTCTGAATTTCTGACTGTGTCCTTTGTGAAGTTGCTGACAGCTCAAGATACTATTGTCATAAACTCCTATGTGAAGCAACCAGAGGGATTGTGATGAACCAGATATGCACAGCAGGCACAAGAGTGTTCTTTATGTTAGAGAAGTTTGCTTCTCAGTTTCTGCTTTTCAGGGAGCATTCTCTGGGGGTCCTCATCCTCAGGAAGGCTTCTTGGAATGCTTTTGGCCCTCCTCTGGACCATCTCCAGCAGGTCCATGTCTTTCCTGCGCTGAGAACTCGAAGCGTTACAAGGTTCAGAATAATGGAGCTAAAAGAAATTGCCAAACTCAGACAGATGAAAGAAAAGCTTTGTTTCAGAAGATACACAAAGGGAATAACAGAAGCTGTGACTGATGAGGTGTGTCTGAAATGTTGACAGTTATCAGGCAAATGGCATTTCATTACTCTTGCCAGTGATGATGGAACTCAGCTCAGTGTTACAATCCACAGCAGCTGATCTCCTTTTTCTTGGAGGTGTGGTTTCCTTCTTTTTAGGGGAAAAACATATGAGAAAATTAGGAGAAAATATGAAACAAAACTATTCTTCTTCTTTGAAACTATATGTTTTATATGCAATAGCTGTCTCTGAGTTCCTACCCTTAGGGCCAGTATTTGGGTATGTAGTCAGTGGGAAGTGATTTGAGTATATATAGGGAAAGGTGGGCACACTGCTCATTATAGGGGACATCACTTGTGTCTGGTAAATATTTAAATGGGAACTGATCTGTTAAATTATATATTTAAGGTACTGTAAAGAGAATGATACTGAATGAAATAAAATGAATAAAGAAAAGGAAAAAAAGGAGAGAAAGACAAAGATATACAAGGGGGAAAAATTAATCAAATTTGGCTGTAAAAAGGATTATGCACTGTGGTGGTTATTTGCATGCACAGAAATTAATGGTGAGGCTTAGGTTCTGTGTAGCTGTTGAGGGCACCAGAGCTAATCCATGACTGATGATCCAGCATATCAAACCAGTGGGTTCGCCTAACATCTATCATTGAACCCTACCCAAGATATTTGGAAGGTAGACCATAAAAAATGAATGGCACCTGGCAGCAGCCAGATCACTACCAGAGATAAAATAGCCTTGGACATGAAGTTCATGCTGGGTGCTACACAAGTGGTACATAGCTGCTTTTTTTTGAACTAACAACCAAGCATCACATACTTCAGCACTCAGGTCTTGGGTCATAGATAAAAGAATCTTCATTCGAAAGATATTTCACTTATATTTATGAATAATATTATAGGGTAGGCAGGATTTAGATCCTTTGTTAGCTATTGTCTGGATACCATGGCAGGCATAACAAAAGCAGATTATTTGAGTGGGGTTACTTACCCCTTTTCTTCTTTGGTGTAGTTGTATGATAATTTGAGATATGTGTTTTATTTTGCATTTGAAACCCATGTATTTCCCTTTCTACTTTATACCATAATAATTTTAAAAGCTTCTCCCACAGACAAAAACATCTTTTGTCTGAGTTTTATAGAAGTGAAAAGATAGCTTTTGAGTCTCTATGACTCTTCTTTCTACTGAGCTGCCTTAGTGGTAGCCACTCTAAGCTAATGAAGTCTCTCTCCCAACAAACTGCAACAGGAGGCCTCAGAGTTGCAGAAATCATAGAATTGGATACACTGAAATAGAAATTAAAACAGCAATCATATAGTCTGGAAAATTCACTTGATAACAAAAAAACTGGTTTTATTTTTGTTGTTATCACAGACTCATTTTTTCAAAATCTAATCACATCTGATACTTTTAGTTATTTGTTGTCTTTCATCTATTCACTATAATATCAATGATGTTTTATCAGTGTCCCACATCTGATGTGCTTTTACACATCTAACTTCTGTTTGCCTTTTTTCATCAAATATAATCTAATTTTCTAATAATGACTTTGAAATACAGTTTATTTGATATAATTTTCTATCCTTTATCCATTTTTCAATGGTACCTAATCTGTTCATTTTTATGAATAAATTTTTGGAGTTTATTTTATAAGAGTGACTAAGAGTTCCGGGCATAAAATAAAGCTCCATTGTTGAACAAGTTGTACCTATATTAACAAAATTATCTCTTTCAATTTTTTAAATTATTTGTATGTCATATATGATGTACAGAATAAAAGATAAATGATAATTTGAGTTCTCTTCAGAGGTCAGAAAGCCCTGCTGATTGATTTTTACTTGCATTATGCAGCATGTCAATAAAAACATCTCTGCAACTGAAATGTTTTTAACAGTTTGGCACTGATGATTTTTAATCCTCATTCTTAGAGAGGTGCTATACTTGTGCAACACTGGGAGGAGGGAGAACCAGCAAAACTTCATTTGCAAGTAAATCAAGTAGATACAACTTTAATTTACAGGGAAAGCAGAGCTGTTTAGCAAGTAAGAGTGTGTGCTATTTTGCAAATATCAACTTTGCAATAGGGTGAGAATCATTACAAAAATATTCAGGCTTGTTACATCAGTACAGACATAAGAACACTCCTCTCTGGGAGATTATGTATAAGCAAAGAACCAAAACACCATTCTTTCTTCAATGAACTTTCAAACTCTCTTCAGGTTTTCTGCTTTCTATGCTTTATTTCTATCTGTATTTCTGCCATAATTTAAGATATTCTGATGTGTAATGTATTTATGGAAAAAGGGTTTAAAATATTTTTTCTAACTTGCTCTCTAGTTTCATGCATCAAGCCCTTGCTCTGATTGACAGTCATCCTCCCCATATCCCACAAGTTACCAAAATAACCCACAGAAAAACCCCACCTTGTTTTTAAAAGCAAAGAAGGTGCCACAGAGTTGTGAGATCCTTTCTCATTAGCAAGATTTCCCTTCTTTGCATTTCAGCTCTGCAGGCTGCCACTTTCTTTTCCATTAAGTAAGCTGGTATGTGCTACCTGCAGGGGCAGCCTTATCTGCTCTACATCCAAAGACATAATCAAAGTCAGGGAAATTATTGTTTTTATATTCCATGTTAATAAAACTCTAATAGATTAATGGCAGGAGAAAAGTATTTTTAAATGTTCTATAAATAATAGCAAGAAAAAATTAATAGAAATTCTACTGTAATTGAAAAATATTGTTACCTAAATATACAGATTATTGCTCATCATGGACTCTAAAGGCCTC
Source organism: Calypte anna (assembly GCF_003957555.1). Taxonomy (NCBI): domain Eukaryota; kingdom Metazoa; phylum Chordata; class Aves; order Apodiformes; family Trochilidae; genus Calypte; species Calypte anna. The sequence continues at coordinate 14,668,502 of NC_044249.1, read as the reverse complement.
AGTCCTTTTTCTGTGGGGATACCTCTGCATATTCCCCAAAAGAAAGCAGCAGCTTCTGTGGTGGCACAGAGTAAATATAGAAACAAGAAATTAAATTAATGAAATGCTCCCTTTCTGAAAGGCAGTGGGATGTTATTCCTGTTTTAGAAATAAAACTTGGCCATGTTTCTGATCCCCCCCCCCCTTTCCTTCTACTCTAAAAAGCTGCCCAAATAAAATGTCTCATATTTTAAATATAAGCATAAAAGCTCAAGTAAATACTGAAGCAATAGTTTCCATGTTTGCATTAGGGAATCACACCAAAACATCTTGTATGCCATGTGCTATTCCACTGTTCAGAGCTGGTCCATGTTGCAGGTATTAAAAACACAAAGGTTTATAAAGTACACAAAGGTTTTGCAATTTATACATGTTTTGAACACCTTCAGGTCTGCATTTTTGTAACTGTTCTGGATTTTAAAACTATGTGTTAAGCATTTCTGATTAATGATGTCATTCTCCCTGTATTTTTAAAATTTTCTATTTCTTGTAAAGATTTTTCATTCTAAAATTTTCTGTTTTCTTTAGGGAACAGCAATATCACAGTCTGGAGTCTCACTAGCTATACCAGGTAGGAGTCTTTTAGTCATTTGCTTTGTTAAAGAATAACTCCAAAATTACGAGGAGACAAACAGGAGATTTATGGAAGCAAAACTAAAGACTGCATTGAGCTTTATCCTGTTAGTGGTTGGTTTTGCTGCTGCAGTTCATGACTGATAATTATTTACGAATACATTAAATTTCTTAGGTCATCTACTTCCAATAGGCAGAACAGCTCTTTATGGCTGGGTTTCTTTATTACTTTTAAAAACCTTTGCAGAGATGTAAAGAAGCATAGAAGACATATTATGTGAACAAATCCATTAAGATACCTAGGATAAGGAGGTGTGGCTGGAGAAGGTCAGAAGTAACTCTATTCCTTTGTCTGTAGCAGAAAATCCAGAAGCATTTAGCAGATCTTGTTCCTAGTTATTCCACTCGAGTCAGTGGAACTACTTTTGATTTCTAGAGGTGTAAGCAGAAGCACAAATTGGATCATTAACTCTAATTTTATCCTCCTGTCTGGTACTCAGGTTTCTAGTTCTCTGATCAGTCCAAGGAAACCAGCACTTATGATTAAATTGTGTGTAAATACAGGAGAATTTGGGTCTACAGCTGTATGTGGTGGGCACATACTAATTCTCTATGATGTTCTGTGGCAAATTAATTGTGGATGCAAACAGTATATGACAAAAAATTAATCTCAGACTATTCATGATGTGGAAATGCCTGCTCTTAAGTATAATAGGCAGCATTTGTAGTTATTATGGACTCTAAACTACCATGACCTGATGATAGAGGTTAAAAATATGATTCAGATTTCCTGATTTCTGAGACAGCTGGATTCTGGAGGCACCCAAGTTTAGCACAGATGGTCTAAGAAGTTCTCATGACTCCTACACAGTTTCTCATGAAAGTTTAAGGAATTCTGTAGCATGATCTAGTGGATGCAATATCAAAGACTGTAGGTCCTTTCCTCAGGAGCTGTTTATGTGTTTAGACTTAAGGGCCCATGAATGAGATGAATATTCAGTGTTGATAGGTGGAGCCAAGAGACAGCACATTCCTTCTCAGAATGGTGAGCTGAAGGGCTTGTCATTTTCTTGATTCTGCTACTATAAATCAAAGTACTGTAGGAAAAACAGAGCTGAAGGAGTTGTTTGTTTTTTTTAGCTCAAGCCTCTGTCCTGATGTTAGGATGTATTGTGTGTGTGTGTCTGGAAGGTGTGCATTTAGGGTTCTCTGCATAAAGAATCCTTAATCCACCTTAAATCATTCTTTGCTATTCTTACATTTCCAAACAGCTGTTTCTCACTCTGATTTAGGCCTGTTATTTAAATCTCACTTCTCCTTTCTAGTTTGTTGCAACAGCTTAGATAGCAACCTCCAGCTTTTACTTGTAATGTTTTCCTTTGTGCTTTCCTTAGAAATAATTGAATTTTCTTGGTTGAGTGGAACTCAATCACAGTTCTCCTGTTTTGTGAATGATGTTTAAACCATGAGGTTGTTTTGTGAAGGGGAAAAATGTCACTGATTCTGTCTTTGGTTGCCAACCCTTCCATGAGAATACAACAGTCTGAATCCCAAGGCTCCTATTAAGAGAAGCTAAACTGGGAATGGGAATGGGTTTTGCAGGATGTATAGGGACCCTTTTTCAATCCCTGGAGAAGGCATCTCATGCAGACTTTATGCACCATATTTCAGATGCTTTTGTCCTTTACCATTAACTGCGGGGAAGCTCATTGCCTTCTTATTCCCAGGAGCCAGACCCCACTATGGGAATTTCAGTACTCAAACTTCTATAGTGAGAGGTTGGATCTCTCTGTACCCCTGTGACACAAGCTCTGGCATCACATCAACCAACAGCTGAAAGGGTACACAAGTTAGAAAATGTCCTCCTACTTCAAAATTTTTCTGTTTTGTGACTCTTAAATTATGTGTTTTGTTTTTTGTTTTTTGTTTTTGAGGGGGGTGGTGGTCTGTGCAGTTACATTTTTTTCATTGGAAGAAGATTTAGTGCAATAGAGATGCTTGCTGTTTATTCTGGGAAGTTGAATTAAGGAATAAACATAGAACAATGCTGTGGATTGGAATTCAGCTGAAATGTCAGCTGAATGTTGATTATGAACATTGAATCTCTATTGAATTTTTCTTAGAGAGGTAGAGTCAGGAAGATAAAAAAGAATAAAAGTAAGTATGTAACTGGAGACAGGTGCTGCAAATGAACTCAGATGGCTGACAGCTTAGCTTTTATTATGGGAAAATGGTCTTTCTTTCATACCTTTTTAAATTTTTTATTTCAAACTTATGCAGCCTGTTACTTCTTTTCCAAATTTAGGCTTTAAAGGCATTAATTGAGAGCACTGAGAAAAAAGAACCTGGGCCATACTGTGTTGTTCGTCGTTGCTTGGGTTGAAAATAATTTATGATTCACAATTTCTTTTTCAGGAAATATGTTGCCAGGTCCTCAGGTGTAGGAAGACAAAGTACTCAATTGTACTTTTATTGAGCCAATAAAAAACTGTGCTGAACAGTGTCCACCACAGATGTCTCATACTTCATAGGGTTAAACACTGGAATAGATAATATTAGTATAATGAGAAACTGATTAATAAAACCCTGCCTGCCATAATACTCCATGTTCTTTCTTGATTGTGCTTTATTTTCTAAGTGCACTCAAAGTAATTCTGTAGGGGAATAAAAATAAGAGCTCAGAAAAAGTGGTTTAAGTAAGCTGATGAAAATACAGATTGCAGGTACAAGCTAAACCTTAGCCTTAGTGACTCTCTGATTACTGGGGCCTAACAGGAGGGAAAAAATATGTCAGAGTAGTGAAATCCTGTGCTGGTGAATGATCCAAATGCTGCTGCTGCATCCTCAGGGCTGGGTAGGTCCAGGAGGTTCCCATTTCCTGTTTTGGGGGTGACAAAAGGTTGTAGATCCATGCCACAGTGACCCTCTAGTCCTGCCTTTTCTGTATTCCTGGTTGGCTTCCCCATTTCTTCTCTGTCAATGAAATCTGGTTAAATTGCATATACCAGCCTTCCAAAACACAAAAGTGAGGAACCTTATTTGCAAACATAGTGATTATTCCAGTGTTTTTTTGTTTGATTTGATTTTGGTTTTTTTTTTTTGGGTTGTTTGTTTGGTTTGTTTTTTTTTATTTTTTTTTTTTTTTTTTTTTTTTTTATGTTTTGGTTTTTGTTTTGAGTTTGTTTGTTTTCTACTAAGGAAATATATTTTGTGACCCTCATTCTTGGCCAGTGTAGATCCCAAGCTTCAGTTGCATCAAGATATTTGGAGAGAATATATGTAAAGTGTATCTTAAGCTGTATTTTAAAGTAAACCAAACCATTGAGTTTCCTGGTATAGGCAAATGGTAATTATTTTAGCTCAGTGCTTTTGCTGGGCTGGAGTGGCCCTTAAGAATGGGAAGAGAAATAATAGTTAGAGGCAGTCAGAGACTCTCTGATTCTTCTGGACACATCAGTCACTTTGAAAACTAAAGACTAACAAAGTTAGAGAAGTTTTATAGGGCGCCTATACTTCACCAAAAAGTCTTTTACTACATTTATATGAAAAAATCTTCTGGTGTACTTGCAATATTTCTCCTCTCAATCAGTAACTCCAGGCTTTGGATGCTCCTTTAAGGCAGGTATCTGTTTTTGAAGGAGTAGATGGAAATGTTGCTTGACTGAATGAATCAACTATTTGAAAATAAATGTTTTATTCAATAAGAAGCAAGAATTTATTGCAAAGCATAGTATTTTCCTCTGTCCTGATTCCTCATCAGCAAATCTAATAGCCCAGAACTGCAGAGCTGGTGGCCTACTGTTACGGTCTGGAGTAATATTTTTTTTTTTTTCATCCATATGAACAAAGTCCAATCATCAAAGGTTGGGTGCAAGCACAAACTTTTATTTGACAATTGGCACAGGCAAAATGATAGAACCCTGTGAAAGTGATGGGGACACCACCAGGTGTCCAGCTGTTCTGATGCTGGACGGGGCTGATGAAGCTGATGGTGGCTCAGGAGGAGAGCACAGCCACAGAATGGACCATTTATATATCCCTAAGTTCCCTTGTCCCAAAGGGGAGCTCTCAGTCAGCTCTCAGTCAGCTGCAGCAGAAGCCAGGTGCATCAGCATAAGTACAATCAAAGTGTCTTCTTCCACCCCAGCCAGGGGTTTTCACTTTAAAATTGTCTTTTGAGGCAAAGAAAGATTCCAGTGAGATCATCCGTGGAATCTCACACATACTTCATGAAGGCAAAGGAGAAGCTGGGCAGTAAGAAGGGAAGTTTCCTGGGAAATCCAGTGTAGTGTTTCCTGTGTCTGCTCACTGGCCATGTGATGATGGGTGACAGGATTTGAGGATGTAACCTGTCTGGGCTCAGTTTATAGCACATATTCCATCTTCCCTCTTATTTGTTAATTCTTTTCATGGCTCTTGTAGCACATGTGCTGTAAACTGTGCTTATTTTTGAAGAGTGAGCTTAAAGAAATGTGTATGAATGTAGAAAAAGGTTTCAAGTTATGGTTGTCATCATTGAGCTACATCAGTATCTTGGGTCTTATCACATGTAGGAATGCAAAATATTTTGCATTGTGTTTTAATTTTGCGCATTTTGAAGATCATCTTCCTCTAACACGTGGAGGAAATCAGAACAGAAAATATTCTCTTAATCAGTTACTCATTTTAACAATTACTTGAGTGAGTCAGCATTACAGAACTGGATAGCAAGGGAAATGGAAAAAATTATTCTTAATAAAAACTTGTTAGGCAAATAGAATGATGGAGGGGATTTTCTGTCTCCTTCTGGATGCTTTATATATTCAGAAATTTATTTTGCTAACTCGCTTTTTCCATTCCTGCAAGTGTTACACTAGGATTCATAAATGAGAAACAACCCAGTTTAGAAGTAGCTGTAAAGAAGAAGAAATATCTAGGTTGAACTCTGTTGATGCATGTTTATATGAAGCAGTTCAAAGCTCCAGAAAAATTCCATGAAAGATTTGCCTGTGTAAATATTTGTTAGTTGCCAGATTTAAAAAAATGAGGAAAATGCTACAGGTCAAATCCTGAAGCATTAAAATAGGTCTTTGAAACAAGCTCCAAATGAGAAAACTTCCAGTTGACTATAAATGGACTGGAATATCTCATTGTTTTAAATATCCTTCCCTCTGTGGTGTGCTTTTCACAAATCATACAAATGCTCCTTAAAAATCTATGTTTCTTCTGTACTGGTTTCTCCTGAATTACATTAAGTTTTTAAGGGGAAAAAAAAGTCTTGTGGAGAAGCTGCAATTAGCATAAAGCTGTAGTCTTTCTTTATAGCAAGCTAAGGCTTTCAGGTGTTTAAAAGCACATTCTGATAATAATGCAGAGATGGGATGCTCTGAGGTCAGAAAAAAAAAAATCAGTTACAGTGAAAATATAAGTAAATCAGCTAGTCTAGGGCTAGCTTTGGGGGTTGTTTTTTTTTTTGGTTTTTTTTTTTTTGCATTTACTTTTATTAGCAGTCTTATTAAAACAAAATTTCAGATAACGTTTTTAGTGATTCTTTAACATGATCTTATTTGTTAAAATACAAAGCTAGTTTCTCAATATGATATGCTTAAAAATTGTCCAAGCCTTGGATTACCTTATCTATGCTTTTGTGTACACAATGAGTGCGAAACTAAAGGTTTTATGTATGCTTCTGAAGTATTGTTTTCCTCCATTGTTCTCATTAATTGAAATAATATGGTTTTTTTATTTACTGTTACTTTGGAAAAGTATGGGAATAACTATAAACCTGGAAATGATTAGATTTAGAAAAATATTGGATGAATGTATATTTTATACAGGGAAAAAATAAAACTACCGTTTTCTTTAGGTTATGAAGTCATGAAGACTTCTTAGGTATTGTGAATTTGACTCCTATTTTTCTTAGGGATTTTCTTCATGTTGTGTAAGAATTATGGTCATTTTTGGATTCTATTTTAACAACAATATGCAAAAAAGTGTTTCACCTGCTCAGTGAAGAGAGTGTTCATTTTATGAAGAGTGGCTGTGCCACCTGTGGGAAAGCTTTCTTGGCTGTACCACTTGGAATGGTGCTTCACAAGAACCAGCTATTACCTGGATTCAAATCCCATGGAAGAGAGATGCTTCCCCCTGCCCCAGCTTATGGACAGTGGGCTCCTGAAGTGGGACAGTTATTCCCAATAACTTTAATAGGTTTGGATCCAGTCTGATAAGATTTTACTGGACTTTACATGCTGTGGTTGCCAAAGCAATATTATGGATTACAAAAGCAATTCCCTACTCATCTTTCATTTGCACTTCTCAGTTCAAGATGACTGTCTCTGGAGTAAGGTAGTACCCAGCTCAAATAGAGAGGTCAGTATTCTGAACTTTCATACAGAGCATCCTTTCTTTCTAATGGGAAGAAACCAACAAAATTAGATTATAATGCCACAATTGCAGAATAAAAAATTCAGCAAGAAAGGAAAAAATCCACCGTTGCTTAAATGAAGAATAATAACTTCAAATTCTTATTGAAATTTTTCTTGATATTTCAGGAACTTCTACTAAAAGTGCTGATGCACAGCAGATATCTAATAATAGCAACAGATATTTAGATTTATTGTGAATATCTGTCTTTGGAAACAGGTGGTTCTTCTGTCGTGTCAGCTTCTGTGTCTTTGAAATTACATAGAGGGCACAGCCTCCAAGCTGGTAAGTGTGAGTGGTTATGAGGAATGTGTATGCATGTAAATTTAAATTAAATTACCTTAATTTAAAAAAAAAATCATAAAATGTTAAAGATAGTGTATGACTAGATTGTCTATTGTAAGACTTATGTATTTCTTTGGGGTTTTTGCTTTGCAGCATTTTTGTTAGAAAGGCATTGACAGATGAGATAAGTTTAGAAGAGGCAGTGTCAGATGAGATAAGTGTCAGAGTAGAGGCAGTAATCTTACTCAGAGCAGTAGAATTCTGCCATCACTTTAACAAAGAGCACCCACAAAAAAACCCACCTCAGGCCGTGAGAAATCCCGCAGCCCTAGGAATGAAGTGGTGGGGAAACAAAACACAATAAAAAACCCACCTCATTCTTCATGATAATGGAGGAAAAAAATTCAACAAGATATAAAATTGAGTGTTTGTTATCAAAAGTAAGCCAAGTATGTTTGTTGTATCAGCATATATACATTTAGCATGAACATACATACATACATACATTTAGGTTGCCTTGTTTGAACTGGGGTGGAAATCCAGGCATCTTTTTCCAGCTTAATGCTCTGGAAGCTCTGGTGATGTGCAACAAAGATGAGGATTTGCACTTGGAAAGCAAAGTTGTCTTTGGAAGGGCTAGTTTAAACATTTTCTACAGTGCTTTGTCAGAAATCAAGAAGTTATCTGTCATGCTGGGGGTGGAACAGGCTTCCAGATGCTCCCAAGGTCACCCACACACTTCTCCCTGATTCATGCATTTGGGAAAGCTTTGCTCCCCATCAATGCACAGCAAAACACACTGGTGCATCAGTGGCCTTTAATGTCCTAACATTTACTTCCTCACTGATGCACTCACTAGAAATTGCTGGCACCACCACTACAGAAAAGTAACTCAGACCAGTGTTTGAGATTTTTTTCAGTAGGATTATTTAGATTAGAAGTTTACAAGTCAAACCCAGAAAACCATTTCTTAATTTTCATCATACATTTTTTTAAATCCAAAGTTGTTGATGATGTTCCTGTATTCTAGGTCCTAAAGGGGAGATGCTGACACTTCCTCCAGAACCAGGAACTCCTGCTGGTCCTGAAGAACCTGGTCAGTAAAGATCTTTGTAGCCACCTGCATTAGAGGACACTAGCATCTCCTGTTTCTTTGTCTATTTCCTGTTTTTTTGTGGGGCTTTTTTGTTTGGTTGATTTTTGTTTTGTTTTGTTGCTTTTTGATCTCTTCTAAATGTTTATTTTGGTGGTGGTGCCCACTGAACATGTCAGCTTTTTACACGGGTGCTCACAGACACAAACATTTATCTCAGGGCTGTGGTTACAGAGGTGGTTATCTTCCTGTCTTGTTTATTGCACATTTCTGAGAGTGGTGCCTACATAGGGTAGAAACTATGAATAACTAACCCATGCTGAAGGAAAGTCTACAATACCTGTTTCAAATATAATTTTCTTCTTCCCTTTCCAATTATACCACCTTTTCCTTTCTTTCCCCCCTCATTCCAGTGCCATTGCATTTTCGTTTTTATTCTTTTCCTGTTCATTGCTCAACTATCTTATTTTCTTCCTGCTCTTTCCCCTTTTCTCATCTACCAATTATTAAAGAATGCTGTAGCCATGCATTTTGTTCTGGTTTTCTCTCAATTTTTCCTTCCAAATTCTGGTCCTCTGGTCTCTTTTTTAAGCATCTTGTACCACTGGCCACTCAGAATGGGCAATACTGAAAGCATTGGTTTTGTTCATGTCTCTCTCTGTGTGCTTTGTTTTTTAAGTAGGAGCTTTTGACTGTCTTGTGCTTTTCAAATAAACCTTCCTCTTCAAATATGAGCCAGTTTTGTTCAGGCCGAGATGTTTGGGGTTTTTATTATTATTATTTGAAGGAAAAATTAAAAGCCAAGTATTTCTATGTTTACAAAGACAGCACAGATTCTATTACCACAGCACAGACCAAACTACAGAACTTTTTTCTTCTCCTTCAGTTCCAATTTGCCCAAGTTTGTTCTTGTTGCTCCTTTCCTTTGAGCAGAATATTCGATTGTTGACAGGGGGTTCTTTGTTCTGTGTTTCTGCTTGCTTTTCTTGCACAACCCCCCAAGAAATGAATATATTTTTCATGTATTTTTGATGTGTTGTTTTAGTTCTCAGGAAAATCACTTGGCTTCTTTGCATCAGGTGCAACATTCAGCTTCCAGAAGCCTTTCAAATACTTTGCTCTATAGACAAGTTTGCTAGTTTTCATGCTAGCTAGGTTTCAGGCTTCACTTGAACTCCTGCTTACATCACTTTAACAGCATACAAAGAGTTCAAAATTTATCTTTTTCTTCATGATTGTTCATTAAATTGTTAGTCTTTAAGTTCATTGTTTTTTTTTAAACTTCAGCTATTTGGGACACAGTTTTTCAATGCTATGGTTCTGCTGAATCCCTTTTGACCCAGTCAGGCCAAACTCCTTTGAATAACTTTATACATAGCAAATGAGAATAATTTCTGAGAATTATGGTTGATGAAGATGCAGAAATTTATTCTGTTTGATTTTCATTTTTTCATTTTGTTCCTGCCACTTGATTTTGGAACAATAACTTGACATCTTACCATCAGAAAAATGGTCTGTTACTTTGTGAATGTTCCCATGTTTTCTTTATGGAAATATGTCAGAAAAGTGGACAACTTCCCAGTCTTGTTTTTGAGTGCACAGTCGACTCCTTTGATTTAGATAGCTTAATCTTGGAGACATTCCATTCTCCTGAAAGCTGCTTTAGCCTCTGACAACTCTTACTGTTGCCTGACTTTGGATGAGCTCTCTCTGCTATTCATAACACAACCCAAGAAGTTCCCCTGAGTGGCTGGATATAAGAATTCATTCTCTCCTGTGCTCTAAAAGCCTCCATCACCTACTGCCTCTCCCTTCTCATCTTCTCAGTCTGAATGGGCAGAGAAGAAAAGCAGTTATTTGGACAAATAAAGTTTGGATAAGAGTTTTATGTGGGCACAAGGAAGGGCTTAATGGGAGACCTTCAGGAAAAGGGAGAACCTGAAAGTGATCCCATTTTTCCTCTGCAGTCTTTTGTCTGAAATGGACTTAACAGCAGGGGAGTGTCTGAGCCCAAGAACCTCAACTGGCCTGGAGAGTCAGGAGGTTACAGCCTGCTGAGCAGAACAAGGAGAACATCACTCAAATCCTTGCCCAAGAACAGAGAGAATACAGATTTGTATTTGGGTGTAGCCCAGGGGATTCTGGAGAGTCTCTTGGTATTTGTGGATTGAGCAACTAGGTGTAGGTTTAGGGTTTGAAGGATGAAATTCCTGGTTGGACAGCGAATAAAGCCTTTACTTTCTCCCTTAGTTTCATTTCTGATATGAATAATTGAAAGTAGGACTAGATGGTGTCTTGAGAATTCATCCAGTAAATTTGTCTTTAAGTCAGAATCACTTTATAGAAAATTGTTTCCCAGCAGGTGTTAGTCTATCTCTTTTTTTAGGAATTTCTAGTTGGGGAAATTCTTCAGCCTCTGGGGGATTTCCTCTAGTGTTCTTGTCATTTTTAATATTTGAAAAGTTTTCCCACTGTCTAATCTCCCTTCTTTTCTGCACCTGAAGTCTTTTTTTCACTTCACCTGTCCCCACTTGGCATCGTTCCTGTCCTTTTCAGCTCTGTGTGGGGAAGCTCTTGACGTTGTGCCCTCAAATCTTGCCCTATCCTTGAAGTAAATAGTTCTTCAATCCCTGTTTCTGGGATGTGTTTTCTGAAATTCTAGTGATTTGTGTTGCTGGCTTGAGGATGATATAGTAGTCTGCATCTTCCTAGATCAGATTGTTTCACATTTGGTGTTACTAACCTGGGTTAGAGTTGAAAGCCTTGAGAGGTAGAGGTGCACACTTTGCTTCCCTTTGAATATTTCTGCATGTTTGCTTTCTGCCACAACCTAGTGGGATCACTGTCTGGAGTCTGTGGTCTTCTGCCCAGATCCTGATTTTATCAGTCTCTAAGGATCCTTTCTATAGGAACATGAGTGTTCTCATGTCTCATCTATGACTGAGGAATGTACTGTATAACAAGCTAAGTTGTGACTGCTGGTTACTTTCAGAACATTTAATGGAACATTGCATTTTTATGAAATGCTTCATTGGTCATTGCAGTGTCTACACTAACATGTTCTTTATGTTAGAAGGGGCAGTAGGTTATTCAGCTGATGTCCCAGCAGCAGATCGACCCCTCAGTGAGACTGCCACCTATGTTAATATTCCTGTCAGCCCTACTTCCAAAAAACAACTTCATTACATGGAACTGGAACTTCAAGAACCTAGCACAAGCATAAGAGGTAAGGAAGTCTGCAAGACTACTTGAGCAGCAAAGGAAGCAGTAATGCAGAGTGTATTGGGAATCTTAATTTCTTATCTACCCATAGGGTCTCACTAAGCCAGGAGTTGAACCCTGGTACATTTGTGAGGCCATTCTTGTAACTGCCAACTCTTTTGGAAGAAAATTTTAAGTAATGAGGTTCTATAAGATGTTGTATCCCTCTGACAGGTTCATTGTATGCATACTCCTAAAATGAACATTTCTCTGTGGAGTTTGACAGATAGTAATTTCCTTCTTGTTCTCAACATTTTCATTGCACTTATTAGGAGAACACTTTCTTATTTTTAAGAAAAATTGGCTTCAGAAGCAGGGCTGTGGGTGTAGGTGTACAGGGCTTGCTCCTGGATACTGACTCTGCAGCCACGCAGCAAGTTCTTAAGAACAGAACACAGTGTTCTTCTACCTGCTCTCTATTAGGATCTGAGAAAGTGCTACAGAGAGGAAGGCAGTCCAAGTATTTGAATTTATCAACTTTTGTCTGGATCTGCTTATTTTACTTTTAATGCTTAACTTGGACAATTAGCACAAAAGCATGCAATATAGCTACCATGTATTGCCATTTTTCCTCCTTGCAGAAAGCCTCTAGTAAGGATCTGGCATTTATATGGTATTGATGAGTTTTCTATGTATAGTGTTTGGCTATTGAGATTTTAATTTTTATACTTTTAATTTCATCAAATTTATTAACTTCTAAATGTTTTTGTGGCTTTTTTTTTTTAATGTTTACATGCTTTTGGTTAAATAATTCTAAGCTTATCCTAGACTTAAATGTATTTCTCGTACAACATCCTTCTGAGATGTAGATGCAATGTTTTATTGCAAATTTTCCTAGATGTCAACCATAAATCCATACTCTACTTGTATAATTTTGAATGGCTTCTAACATCCATAAATATTTTGATATTCAAGTTTCCTCAGCCTATGGACTTGTAGGTCTACACCCATGCAGAACTGTTCTGCTCCTACACAGATCAAGTAGCTTTTATCTCCCTTATTGCCAATTATTGGACTAAATTGTCATTCTGTTGTAAGCTGAAGGTAGTTGACCTGGTAAACTTTACAGAGTGCCTTATCTCCATATAGAAGAATCCCTGCCAACTGCCTTACCAATGGTGTTTTCATTTCAAATACCAAATAATGTTCATTTACTGACTAGTAGCTTGCTGATGAAGCCTCCCAGAAGTGTGAGATCTGAGTTCAGTTTTGTCTTCTGGGAGTGGAGACTAAAACCTGCAACAAAAATACAAGGTCTAATTTCCTTATTTGAAGAAAACTAAACAGCTGAAATATGTAGATAATAAAGCTTTTGAGTTTTGTGGTGGTTTTTCCCACCCCTTGACTCTCAGCTTACTCCCTTGCTTTAAGACCAAACCAAGACCATCTAGGTAAGCTCTGGAGGAAGTGTTTCTATAGCTTGACCCTGCAACACTTTTCCCCAGATATATATATATGAGGGTGACAGTCTTTTCTATGACCTTGTTTGGTCTTTCAGGGAGTGGATCATCTCGATATGCACAGATTGACATTACAGCCACTGAGACAGCCCACAAAGTGGGGACGCAGCACGCGCAGTGCCGGGAGGAGCGACTGCAGGAGCTGGAGCAGAAGAAATTGCAGGAGCTGGAGCAGAAGAAGAAAGGGTCTCAGCAGTGACCTTTCTAGGAAAAACCTTTCTTGGAAAGAACTTTTTGCTCCCCTTTTTTTTTTTTTTTTTTTTTCATACAAAAGCTGCCATTACTTACTGTGTTTATACCAGATTCATTCCAAGATCTTGATTGCTAATTGGAAAGCTGGTGGCATGAGGGGGGGTGTGGTCTTTATTTTAATTTGGTTGTGAAGTCCAGATTATTTTTTTTTTCTAACGCAATGACATATAAATTACCTTTTTCTATAATTCTGAAGTCCTGGAAAACAACCTGGAACTAATTTCAGTGTTTATTAAATGGTAGTATTTTCTTTAAAGAACTTGAATGTGTGTAGATAAGAGAATGTGAGATTGTGTGTGTAGTATGTGTACACATATGTTTGTATGTGTATATATATGTGTTTGTATGTAAACACACATTTACTGATAAGATATATGTATATATCTGAGTATAAAATATGAGAAACCTCTGTTAATATATTAATGACTCTTACAAAAGCAAGAAAATTCAGTGCCTGACTTTTTACAGGCACAGTTTTGTGCAATTTATATGCTTATATATGGACATGCCTAACTTTAGCTATGAGTAATTAATATTTATACCTCACCAAGTGTTCTGTAGCTTTGGCTATAGCTGCTCAGACTTAAAAGCTTGTTTGTATATTATTTTGTCTTTTTGCATCCCTGACAAAATCATATACAAACAATACTATAAAAACAAATAGAATAGTTATTTAATTTAAGTATGCCTATACACTAATGTAATTTGAAGTGACATTTTAGATACTTCTTTTATTAAAACCCCTGTTTTATACACCGTAAGCTTTGATTTCATAGCTGCTGAGTACCTGTAATTCTTAGCAATTTTTCTGCAGTTGAACATAGGTATCACTTTGAAAATCAGGTCTCAGGTTTCTCATACAGAACATCTTAACATCAGGGCACTCATAGAAACATTAACTTTTATAAATGGAGTCATTTGCTTATAACTCCAAAATTATGCCTAATGTAAAGCAGCATCAACACTGGAATATCCCATTTGAGGCTACTTCTCTCCCTAAATATCATCAACCTAGATCTGTGTAGGAGCATGATGTCTCTGGAGATGTTATAGAATTGAGGCACAACAGAGTGTTCTGTTGCAATAAAGTTTTATCCACAAGTCTTTGACATCTTGCTTTTTGTACAGTGAGATTGTAGGACTCAAAGCTTGACTTAGTTTCTTGTGTTGCATTGTCTATGTAACTCTTGGGTTCTATGCATTTGTCCTTATACAAAATGTTAATTAAATAAAATGTTATGGCAGTGACACTACACTAACAAAGCAGAGTGCTTATGAAAAAAACCCAAACCAGACCAAAATTTTGGTATACAGTAACATAAAAGCTTTGGCTTCCAGGAGTTATTGGGAGGGATATTTTGTGTATTATGTTTTTTCTAACTGTGTCCTCTTAAGATAAAATATCACAGCCAGTTCTGTTTTTCAGACATGTGTTATAATTCATATTCCTGAGTGAAGGTTTTCTGCCAGTGAGGGTTTCACTAAGTGATTGGAAGGAGAGGTGGGTGTTTTTGAGGAAGAATTTAGTCTCTAAACTTATTTGAATGTAACCTCACTAGTAATGTAACTCTCTCAAATAAAAAAAAGATATTAGAGAGTTGACAATTGACATCGTCATCTGTCCTATGCTAAGATGTACTTTTCTGTTTATTAGCCTAGTGTATTTCTGAAGGGAAAAGAAATACTTCTCATGAGTTTCCCAGTTTAAAAGATGTTTCTTATTTTGCAAATGGACAGCGGTGAACTGACTGTAAATACATATTCAGTACAAAAGGAATGGCCTGAGCTTATAGCTCCTGGGACCAGGTTTGTATAACTGAACTGCTATTCAGTTAAGAATCCTCCACTGGAGGACTTTTAGGGTTAAATCTCTTGCTATGTGCATATTTATGTTTAATATTTTAAATGAGCACTGCCTGCCTGATGCTCTGAAATGCAGTGCTTTCCATCCTGATATAGAATGAAACTGCAATATTTCTATTGTAAAACTCTGGTTTACCAGGAAAATCGATTACCCAGGTTCTCTACAAAGACTGTTTCTCTGTGTGTTGCTCAAAATTGGTTGCATTGAGTATCCAGACTTGCAGCATGGCCAAAGATTTGACACAATAGCAGAAGTCACCATATTGCTGTTGGCTTTACAGAGAAGTCACAGGTTTTAAACTAGGTTTTTCAGATTGAATAGGGCTGTGAATCTCTACCTGCCCATAGTTCTCTGTGTACATGGATGTGTGTATGGAGTAGTAACCAGCTAGATAATTGGGTAAAAATTCATACTTACAGACTTTGTTAATATTAACAGAATTACAAGGCTTTCTACAAATGAAATAATTAACTTTTGAGACTTTTGTTTCTATTTTTGTAGCACGAATAAGGCAAACAGAACAGATGGCTCACTTATTTTTTAAATGCATTTCAAGTTCTCACGTACTCAGCTATGTTCAGGCTGAAGCAGGAGGCCAAACTGAAATGTTGCCTCCATTAAAAGCTGATGGGTTGTTGTTTTCATAGTACCATGGAGGCCTTCTTGTTAAAATATAGGCTTGTTCTTTCTGTTGAAGAAACTACAATTTTCTCATTTGAAAAATAGGAACCTGCAGAGGAGGGAAATTTTCTTTTTAAATAAATAAAATAATGTGCCTTCAGTTTCCAGTGGTGACCCTGGAAAAATGAAAATGAAACCACAATCCCATGAGAAGCCCTGTGCTCACTGTGTACCTTCCATGGGTTCTCTTTTGTACTGCTGTTAATGTAGGAGGACTTAGGGATTTATTCACATGCTGTGCATAAAACTCCTGCAAGTAAAATACAGCTTATTATGAGTCCAGATTCAGAGTTCTGTGCGAAAAAACAACCAGAAGATCTCTCACACTTTCAGAGATAAATGTTGTTTTTAACTTCTGCTGGCACAAATGAAGGCTTGGATCATTTTTAATTTAGCATTCTACCAGTCAGATCTCCTTCTGCCCTGACCAGGAGTGTGAGGAATTAATTCTCAAACAAAATAATGTGAAATGGCTGATACTCCTGTAAGATGCTCTCAAAGTGCTTTAAAATGGCAGAAGTGCTCTCAGTAATGAGAAAGCACTGGCAGGGAGTGCAGGGTTTGGACACAACCATTGATGTGTTGTGTACATCTTTATTTCTGAATCCTACACAGTAGGTTACTGCCAAATGTTACTACTGCTCCAGTGAGTTTTGTGGGATTGTTCAGAAGCTGTTAAGGAATATATTTATGTGCAAGCATTTGGGTGATGGGATTTCTCCAAGTTAACATGCTTCAGGATGGAGGGATGGAGTTTGGAGGCATTTATCAAAAAAAGCAAATAGTTGTCTGTGTTTTACTAGTGTGCAAAATGCCACTAAGTGTCTTTAGGCATCTAAATGTGGGTGAAAATCTGCCCCAAGAGCTGCTTTTAGGAAACAGCTTGGAAAAATTGTTCATTTTCCTCATTGCTATAAACAAAACCATTTTGATTATTGCAGCTTGGAAAAGTATATTCAAATTTGAGTTATGAGTGATTACATTTTTTCATGAGGGGATGAAACATGTACCCTGCAGTAAGTACCTTATTTATTTTATCTGGGACATTTCACATATTTTGTGCTAAAGTTACCACAGGAACAAGACAGAATTCCACAGGTTAGTAGGCACTCTTTTCTGTTAATGTTTGTCATCTGAAAATATGCCTAATTTTATTTTGCAATCTCGGTTGAAAGGAAATGTTAATTTAACATCATATAGCAATAAGAACAAAGAAAGCAGTGTAGAAATGAAAAAAATAGAAATTGTTAAATGGAAATTTGTAAGGAATAGCTATGGAAACATGTATTTTCAGTGCAGATGAGTAGAATTACAGAAAAGTGTAATTTGGAAAAAAAAATGGACAGGTTCTAATGAGTTTGGTTTTAACCCTGAAAGATGAGAGGCTTCAGGATAGCCTCACTCTGAGACTTAGGACAGTGATCATCAGGTGGTTACTGATAAAAACCAGCTCTCCTATGGACTTTCTTTGAAAGGCTGGAAGGTAAATGACAGCAAAATACTTGTAGTTCACATTCTGGTTTCTAATACAATTAATAGCTTTATAAGGCAGTGGGCAGATTTGGTAATTGCCAAGTGCAATTGCCAAGTAACCTTTGAGTTTAGTAAAAACTTTAGGGTGAGTGAAATTTAACTTCCAAACATATCAGAGGATCTAGAAATAATTCAAATATTCTCCCACTGTGTACACTGCATATGTAACATCACCATTTTACTGAAATAGGCAATGGGGGGATGGGATCAGAAAGCAGATGTAGTATGACAGTAACTTGTCTCTACATTACATTCTTCTGATGTGAAATACCTAAAAAAAAAAAAAAAAGTAAAAAGGGCCCTAGTATCTGCTATTGTATAAGCTAAATTTTACTCATCTGTGGGCTGAGCTGGCAATTTATGGATAGTTCATATACATAAAATAGAGCAGATTGCATGCTTGGAAGGGAATCTTGCCTTTGGATACCAAAGTTTTATTATGTAATGAATTGCTCAGATTCATCACACATCAGCATCTTTGCTACAGTTGGTGAATGCACCCTGTGAGCTGCCTTTGGCTGGGGTCGTGCTCTTTGTCTATCAGCAGCACTGGACACAGATCGGGAAGCACAGGAAAAACCGTACTGAGAGTTTGATGGACACAAATAAAACTCCAGCAGCGGGCTGGAAAGCAGCAGCTCTCCTTTGCCAGCTATTGTGCTGACAGGAGAAGGGCAGGGACAGGGTCACAGATCTCTCAGTCTGTGAAATGCAGGTTGGTTGACTGCTGGAGGCTGCTGGCTGGATTGTTGCTGCTTGTATGGAGTGTGCTTGTAGCAAGGAAGTGCCTGTTCCTGGAAGAGGCTGACATTGCAGTTGTGTCCTCAGTCAAACAGAGGATGTGCTGGCACCACCTCTGCCAGGAATGGAGTGGGAACTGTGGGATGGTTAATGCTGATGCCCAGAATGTTGTGCTGTATGTGCAACCAAGTGTGTGTCTCAGTGTCCTTGCATCAAGACACACAAATGGCTCACATTCATAGTACACATACAGTCTAGACCTTAGAGGCAATTATTCTGTCTGGCTTTTCTCCTCTCTGTAAACTGTATGAAAGCTTAATGGAAACACTGGGTGAGGGATGGTAGGATCTGGGCCCTGCTATGACACCAAGAACACCCTTACTTTTCACCAAGATGCACCTAAATCTGCACTCAGCTAAACCTGTCTCATGTACAACAGCTGGGTGACTTGCCAGAGGCGCATCAGGTCTATGGAAAGCTCAGGAACTGGTCTCAGATTAATTTTTGCCATCTCTGTGCTTTTTTATGATGAATGCATGACACTAATGACCATAAGCAATAGCTGTGAGCAAGCATTTCCTGTGGTGACTGGACCTGAAGTTTCCCAGGGAGCTGTTGAGATCTGCTGACACCAGATACTCCTTCCAGCATGTGTGTCTCTGGCCAAGCCCTTTAAACTGACAAAATTTAACATGTTCAGACCCTCTCCTTGCTCTCCATCTGGCTGGGGAGTTGTCAAGATGCACATTACGGCCTGCAGCTGGCTGTATCTTCACTGTGGACTGTTACAGGAACCCTGTCTGTGCATCAGCAGTGCTTGCCCTGAGCAGTGCAGGAGAGCCAGAAGAGACTGGATCAACTAAAACCTGGTGGCCAAACAGCAAGGTTCTCAACATGGAGAATCTGAACCTGCTCTGTCTCCACTGTGTCACTGGAAAGCTGTAAGTGGTCAAAGCTGAACAGGATGTTTTTTTTCCTTGGTGTGAAGGAGATGAAGAGAGTTCAGGATTAGACTCACTACATCTTACAGCTGCTTACAGCTTACAGCTGTGTATGCTCACCCTTTTCTTACAGGTGTAGGTTTGTACTGCAGCTGTACTTGGATTTGGACTGCTGGCTCCCCTGTTTGTAAGTACTTTGGCTGTTGTTTTTTTTTTTCTTCCAAAAATTCTCACACAGCTGTTCATACAGATGGCAATAAAACAAGAAGGAAAACAATGTATGTTAAGCATTAATATCTGTACTATTCCCTTTCTCATTTGGGAGAGTGATCTCTTGAGTGGTGGGATACTAAGCATAAAAATTTGGAAATGTAAGTGCATTAAGGGCTCCTGATAACAGCATTTGGGTTCTAATTATTTCCCAACCCAATATGGATCAACTTGAAATATTTACTGTGGGTGAGATTGTGAATTTCCGTTGGCTCAAGTGCACAGATTTTATGAATGCTTTCACTTTATGACTGTGGATACCAGTAAAAGAAATCCATATGGGGCTTTTTGTTAGTAAGTTAGCCTGCTTCCCAACAGGTGCTAGGGGAATGGCCTGAAATACATGTTAACCATGTGTTGTATTTGGAAATGTTGACTCTGGTATTTAGAAGCTGTTTATTGGGTGACAGCATGCATGGAAAAATGCAGTCTTTGGTTTTCATAGCTCCCTGTTCTCCATTACAATAGTAGGTCTGTTTGTACTGAAAGCAAATCTATTCTATTTCAAGATTTTTTAATGTATTTTTTCTAATGAAATTATGTGGAAAGAAAGATTATATTTAGAAATTATTTTAGAACTACCTGTGTAGCATTACTGGTAGGTTTTCTTATGTGAAATGGCACCTTTTTTAACAAATAAAACAAACTTGAAACCCAAGTACATCTCTGAAGAAATGCCAAATGGCAGGGAAGGTCTGTGGCTGATGAACATGTTGTGACCCAATATGTGAAATCTTCTGTCACCTCTGCCTGGGTTAGTCCTGAGCTGAACACTGTACCTGGGCTTTTGTCAGGTGAACCTGGGTTAGGGGCTGTGGAGGGGCTGTTACCAGCCTGGCTCCCAGAGCCCTGCTGGTTCCTGGCGGGGGATTCCTTCATGGAGTGTAACTCCAGCAGCTTCCCTGAACTCATCAGCTGAATAGATGGCAGAACTGAAAATATGATGAGCTGGGGCTGCTGGCAGCTGCCTTCAGGGCTGGCAGGGTGGGATGTCTGCTTCAACAGAGCTGCAGAGCCACACACAGCACTGCTCTGTGTGCACGAGCCCATCCTGGGCATGGAGACCCTTCCAAACCCTCAGCTGAGGTCAGATGTTGAAGCAGCCACATCCTGAAAGCTGAGATGGTGTCACTGTCTCTTGCTCTGTTACCCTCTATGCAAATGCCACATTACCTGGGCTAGAGGGAGCCCCACACACAGCAAGAGAGAGAGCCCAGCCAAGGCCAGGTGATGGCACCTCAGCTTATGAAACTTAATGATCTCTATTTGAAAATTATTTTAATTTAAATACTCTGGCTACTGCCTGATTTATCAGGCATCAGAATTCCTTTGGGCTTCTTTTACATCAGAATTATATTGTTACAGGAATACATCTGCCACAGTGGCTGTTCCTTATTTGTCTTGGCAGAATAATGCAGTCTGAGTTACTCCACCAGCATGGAGGACATTGTATTTATTTTAAGAAAGACTAGCTTATTTTTTATGTATTTAATGCCTTGTGTATTTATCTGCCTATCATTTCCACACCCAACCTGTTAAATAAACCAAACGTGTCCAATGTGTAATCACTGACACAATTATTAAAATTTAGGTTTTTTTCAGGGCAGAATTTGGCAAATTGTGTAAAACATGAGAAGTTCTTCTCTTTTTTTTTTTTTCCTATGAAATGCAGTTCTTCTTTCTTCTGCTCTCACTTTTGTATTCAGAATTATTTCTCAGGGTGGTCTGAAAAAACTGGATAATTTGAATAATTACAAAAGGATCAGCTAAAATAGCTGCTAAGGAAGAGAAGGCTCAGCCACTGTGCTGTTGGTTCTTTCTATTCAGGTGCTTCTTCCACACAGCCTCACCTATGAACTCCATTATTCACCTGTCACTGGTTACCAAATTGCAGGCATATTTCATTTACACCTTTTTTTCTTGGTTTTGAATTTTTGTTGCTGTTAACAGAACCAAGAGTAGTGACTCAAGTTATTTCTTAATCTTTAATGTCTCATACCTGCTGTTATTTTGGCTGTATGGACTGGTTTTGGATGCTTAAAAATGGCAGCAATTAACTGACTTATGTTTTTTGAGTGTGTGTTGCCGTTCACAATAGGTTTCCTTGCACCCTGATGGCGTAGCAGTACTAAACAACAGCCAGACAGCCAGGCAGGCTGGCAGCAAAGTCTTGTGGCTTTTTTTTTTTTTTTAAATTGGTTGGAAACAGAAGTGCTGAGGTACTAAAAAGCTGACTCCTGCTGTTAAGAGTGGTTCCAAAGAGTGTTTATTAATATGGTGATAGGTGCTTTATATATATAAATATATATATATGTACATATATATATAAAGATACTAATGTGTGTGATGTGCAGGCTATAAAGAAAATGAGTAAAATCATCTTTCAAAGGTCACTGGCTTGTGCAGTGTCCCAGGTCTCTGGAAGTCTCTTAACAGGGATGGAGACTTTCTAATGTTTTCCATGTGCTGTTGCAGATCCTAACTCAGCTACAGATTATTTTTAGGGGGAAGCTGGATTCAGGGGCAGCAATCACTGCTGTTTAATGTTTTAAGGACCTTTGTCTCAACCTTGTTCCTGGAACGCTGTCACGTGAAACACTCCTTAGAAACAAGAGTCAGCATTATTATTGTGACAGAAAATTTCAACCCAGATAGCTAATGTTTATCCAAGTTCTGACATACAACTGAAACATTTGATCTCGAAAGGGAAAATAGTAAGACTCTTTACTGGGAATTGTAGCTGAATATGTACTCAGTGAGAAACTGCCTTCTGCCTATTTGGCACATAGAAACACATTCTTGTGGTGCTAAACTACCCTTCCTGTCTTAAAAACTAATGTGTGAGTTTAAATGAATAAGCAACACACTCAAAACCCAGCTCTGGTTACTTCTCACTACAAATGAGTGACAAAAAAAAAAATCAAAAGCCTCACCAGGATCTTGTTTCGATTTTTTTTTAATGACTAAATGTAACAAAACCAATCAACCATGAACAAGATAATTGTAAATGTACATTCAGTAACTTCAGATGTGTTAGTCTGTAACTAAATTGTGCCAACTGACCTCAATACTTGTTCCCTCCTTACTCTTCCTCCCCCTCTCACATGAAAGATTCATACACAGTGCAGCTCAGAGCAGTAGAAATATGCTCAGTCAGTAGAAATATTTTCACTACCTTCAGGAGGAAATGGATTAGGCTAGACACTGAAATAAAAGACTTTTCTGGCCTGTTTTAACTTCCTCTACTTCCTCTATTTGCTTTTATTGAGCAGAATACCTTTGCTGACTATCAGACTGGTATGGTTTTTTCTACCAGGAAACCTCTGACAGGTTTCTCCTTTTGAGATGACTGCTTATTTCAAAGGCTGCTACTTGATTCAGATGTAAGATTTATATGATCCAAGATGTGCAACACTTTTCTAATCTAATAATTTAATTTGAGAGTGCAAATACAAAACTGGCAATTAAGTGGACCAAAAAAAATTTTTATTAAGGACAACCCTGTTCAATCCTTTCTATTTCAGAAGGAGTCCTTGGTAAATCCTGTTCAAAAACAGATTACCTCTTTTGTGTTTTTGTGTCTCATGAAGGAGAACAAATTTTTATAATTCATTGTGTTGAAGACCTTGAGAGATTCTGCTGGATAAGTCTTGCAAATGCTTCTTTACCTAACAGAAGCAAAACACATCAAAGAAATGTTAGTAAGGCAATGAACTGTCAATGTCATTTATTCTGATTTTGCTCTCAGTGTATGTGACAACAGGAAAAGCAGACACCAGGGGGATTTCAGGCATTTTAAAATTAGGTCTATAAAACCCAGTTATGCATACCCTGTACTAACCATAGAGCACAGGTGTGCCTTAAATTGCCCCCTGGAAGTCATTCAACTTGCATAAAAAAATCAGCACTGGTTAATCTACATACCCTCTTACACTTTCAATACATATGTAAAATGGATTTATACAGACCTTATATCCTAGTTCTTTTGTCTTTTCTTCCAGCATGGCATATTTCTCTTTGTTTCTGTTCAGATGATCCTTATCTCCAGTTCCCTCTATATGCTTTAGTTTCTGGTGTGAGATCTCTAACTGTTTCTGATAATGATGATGTTTTTCAATTTTTGCTTCAAAATGTTTCAGCTCCTCCTAAGACAACAAATACACACAGGATTTTCTCTGCAGGGCTTTATCTCTCTTTTCTTGCCAAGATATCCCTAAAGCTATTTTACAAAGTCAAGAAGAGAAAGCCTTTTCACTTCTGTTTCTTAAGAATGTCTGGACAATGCATTATTATCACCACCCTGATACTCAGTTCTGAAGACAGGTGCTGAAAATGCCCAACTGCAGAGTCCTCAAAAGGAGACTGCTGATGGCTGTGAGGCTGCAGGAGATGACAGCAGTGATTCCCAAATAAAAGTTCACAGGTAAGAATAGTGGTGTAGACTGGTGGAAGTGAGGTGGACATTTTTTAAGAGAAGCCTCTTTTCCATATTAGGTCCTGGCTTTGCTACTTTGTGCTCAGACTTAAATTTTTTCTGAGTTTGCAGTCTGCTGAGATGAATCTCAAACAGGACAAGCTGCCAAATAAAAAGTCATGGCAGGAAAGTCTTCAAAAAGATGACGTTGCTCAAAGTTCCATCTGACCTGGCCTTGAACACTTCTAGGGATGGGGTATCCTCTGGGCAACCCGTTCAGTGTCTCAGACTAGAGAATTTCTCCCTAATATCTAATCTAAATTCACCCTCTTTATAATGGCACTTTTGGGTCAGTTCAACATGCCAAGTTAGCAGTGCAAGAGGTGGGCTTGAGGGGGAAATTGTTGGGTACAAAGTACACCACTTCCCAAAGTAGTAATTACATTAGGACACTGGGTAAGAGATGGAAATCTGGGGCATTGGAAACAAACATGCAGGGTATGATCTTGCAAAGATTTAAAATATGCAACATTTGTGTTGAATTTTTATTTTGCCAGTCATAACAGAACCATACATATGGTCAGTTATATACCTGTTTATATATCTGAAATACTAGAAAGAAGCATGACATTTTTTTATGGTGTCAGAGGCTACAGAAGAGGCTGCACTCAGAGTAACCCTGAGTATTTATGTAGGAAAATAGCTTTCCATAAGAGACCTAACTGGAATTCTCCTTACCCGAAAAGATTCAAGTTCTTTCTCAGTGAAATTGGCTGATTTGGCCATGTCCCATAAATCAATCACTCTTGGTTCTTCAAATTCTAAGGAAACACATACCAGTAAATGAAAATCTGGACACTATGCATCTATGCTCAGCTTCTATGAAAGATGAGCATGCTTTCTCACATACATACACACAGATACACAAAGCACTGCATTACTCACAGGTCTATTTAGATCAAAAGGGAGAAAAATCCAAGTACTTAAAGTACTAAAACTTACAGTATTGCTGCAACAAGCATTCTCTTAAAAAAAAAAAAAAAAGAGAACAAACACCTTAGGAGCTGAATAATGGCATTGCTTGCCCTGTGTGCTGTCCCACTTACCTGCCCTCCTGGGGCTGAACATGTAATATCCCATCTCAGGTGGACATGGGAGGCAGCACTACCCCTTTTACAAGGGTACTACCCCTTTTCCCTATCCTTTCATCAGGGTTATAGTGTTGGCTTCTGAATAGAACATGCTGGCTGTGTCTCAGCCTGTTTTTGTCACACCATGTACTTCAATGCTACATCTTAATACTTGCCAAGTGATTTTTTTTTCCAAAAAAGAGGAAAATAAGCATAAAACCCACTGTATCTTACCACTGGTTGTATCATATCCCTGGTGACTGACTTTCCGCAAACGCTCAAACCCCTGATTGATGCTTCTCAGCTTCTCCTTGAGCTCTCTGTGTTTGTTGTGCAAGATTTCCTCTTTCACCAAGTTCTCTTCAGATGGGCTGATAACATTTTTGTGGATATCTGGTGAAGAAGAAAAGTGATATTGATTGTGGGCCAAATCCTGACAGGTCAAAAGCTCCAGAAATTCCACAAATCTGAGATGAAAAAAAGGTAAATTTATAGTGTTATAAAGTTGTTAAGTTATAGTGTAATAAATTATAAGCTGAGTGTAAGCAAAGCATCAGCACCAGACTTTAAGAAGCAGTAATTCCTCCTGCAGGTCAATATTAAGATCAATGATGTCCCTCAGTGGTGTGGAGGGTGATGTTATAGAAATGCCATTAGCTCCTGATGGTCAAGGTTTTAATACAGAAATATTCTTATTTTCCTCGGTTAGCAATAACCCAAGGAAATGTGAGAGGGATGGTTGATGAGCCCTGAGCTCTCTTTCAGGACACCTGACATACAGCAGCTTCTAGTTTGGACTCTACAATGCAAACATAACTGCCTACAAGCTTTAGAATAGTTTGGCTTTAACAATTTTAGTTAGGATTAGCACAGGAATCTGTATGCTCATGTACTGAGTGATTTAATAGACCTCAGGCTCAGTACCAAAGATATTAAAATATATCCTCTTGGAATCCAAGCTGGTAAAATAAAACATGGAGGTTCTGCAGAATGTAGGACCACATTTTGCAGCTGTGGGCCTATGCTTGCTGTATGATTTCCAGGAAACTACTGTGGCCGTAATTTCTAATCTGATGGCATCTTCTCCACTTGAAATGGAGGCAGAATCAAAAAACAGAAATGGCAGCTCTTCATTAGCTGGCAAGATTTTTGGCAGCTAATGCAGAACTAGACCCAGCAAGTCTCTGGAACTACCAGCATCTGCAAGCAGTTGTCACAGAACTGTCAAGACTTCAAGAATTTCAAAGAAACTTGGAAACAATGGAGACAGTGGGCAGAGAAAAGTGTTGTACAGATCTCAAAACATCAGAGGAATGTTCAGGCACCTTCTGTTCTGCTCACAGTCTCGAGTAGAATATTGTATTCATGAATCTTTTCTTTGTGATGCTTAAACTCTCGCCAAAGCTTATCCAGCTCCTCATCAGAGAACTTCCCAGAGGTCTTGGCCTGAAAGAAACACAGCTTAATATGCTTTCCAGGCAAAGTGTTTTAAGTGCACTCAACTGCCAAAACTTCCTCCTACTTCCCACCACATTTAAGTCCAGCTTTTCTTTAAGATCTTTTGTTTTAAATCCCTTTAAATTAGTGTGAGGTCAGGATTTAGACATCAACGGATCTGGTGGCTTTAATCATGTGTGAAAAGGAAATTTACTTCAGACCACTTCTGCCAGACTTGCTACAGACTAGCCAGTGAAATGTGTCATTTCTAGTCCATGGGAAACAATTTAATACAGAAATTAGGGCCATGGAGCTCCATGTACAACTGTAAGGGGACTGTTTGCATGGGGGATGCAGACTGACACTGAGCACTGTCTTTACTTACTCTTACTCTACTGGCAAGTGAAGATTTTATCACTGCTGTGCTTTTGCTCCGTGGAGATTTTCTCCTCACTGAACTACCTTTTAGCAATTAGGGAAGCACTCATGAGGCAGCTGGAGCACTATTCACAAATCCAGTGACTTACTTGCTGCAATGCATGATCAAAAGTGAATGTTTTTGATTCTTTTCAGCCCCAGCCCTTCTTTTGCTTAGGAAATATTTCTAACTAATGCACTTTACCCAAAGCACAAGGCATCACATCCCTTGCCAGAGCTGTACTTACTTACAGTAATATTTTAAACCCCAGCACATATTTTTTCTGTTTTACTACCACTTGCACCAGACTATAGTAGGAATTATTTTCTTTATCTGACTGCTTGTTTCCTAAAACTGTAATTATTTCATTTTTGAAGATTATAACTTCACCTGTTTTAAGTGCCCAGTGACAGTGCAGTTTCTATTGCTTATCCATAAATGCAAATCCTGGAAATTTTCACTTTAATACCAAGTTGGGAAAGTCCTTATATAAAATCCTCTGCTATACATTTCACTTTTGAACAGTCTATGAAATGGTTGTATTTTAAATGCACCTTTTTTAAAAAGCCCAGAAACAACAAGAAAAAGAGGAACACCAACATAGGTATACTACCACACAGTGTAATAATCACATAAAGAAAAATCCCGAGTTCATTTGGGTGTTTTCTTTGGCAAAAAGAACCTGCCACACCTGGTAACATGGATGTAGGTGAGATGCCCTCAGGACACAAAGGTGACAGCTACAGAGCAAAGCAGCTTGGCTTAAATAGTAAAGCTATTCAGTTCCAAGTAGGGGATCTCAGAAGATGCAGACAATAGTTCAGTAAAGAAACACAGTTTTCCTACACTCAAGTTCCTGGAAACCTTACTCACCTTGCTCCACAATTTTTCCAGTCTTGGATCATCTAATGTATCACTTTCTGCCCCATCTTTAATGTAGTTGGTATCAGCTAGCTGAGAGTCCTTCTTTCCATTCATTCCATACTTAGTCATAATGACTGCAAAGGAATAGAAGATAAAGAAACATTAGAATTAACTAATGAACCAACTAATTAGTGCCACAAAAATGATCAGTGAGATGGAAAACTTCCCCCATGATGACAGGCTGAGGAATTTGGGGTTGTTCAGCGTGAAGAAGAGACAGCTCCAAGGTGACATTATAGCAACTTTCCAACATCTGAAGGGGGCCTACAAGAAAGCTGGGGCAGGACTTTGCATGGGTGTGCAGCGAGAGGACAAGAGGCAATGGTTTAAAACTTGAAGAGGGGAGATTAGACATTAGGAAAAAATTATTTCCTGTGAGGGTGTTGAGATGCTGGAACCAGTTGCTGAGGGAAGTTGTGGCTGCCCCCTCCCTGGGAGTCTTCAAGGCCAGGCTGGATGGGGCCTTAAGCAACCTATCTAGTGGTAGGTGTCCTTGTTCATGGCAGGGGAGTTAGAAGTAGATGATCTTGAAGGTCTCTTCCAACCCTAGCCAGTCAAGAAAACCTGTGGATATATGGAAAATGAGAGACTGGCTACACCCTTGACTTGTAGAGCTGGCTTTTACAGCTCAAAGTGGAAAAGTCAAAAGTTTAAGACAAAGATGTTTAATGACCTCTTCTGAAAACAACAGGAGAAAAGAATCTGTTAACCTCCTGCAGCTCTTTACTGACCTCCAAAGAACTCATGTGCTCCGTGCTTGGAAAGACAACCTGTTATTTAATGGTTCAAACACAAACACAGATCTCTAACCATGCATGTGTCTGACACCAAGTTTAAACTCCTTCTGCAAAGATACACCTTACCATCTAAGTTACGTCTGAGTTTGGCTTCCTTCTCTCCATCTTCATCCAGCCCTTCAGCCTTCAGTTTTTTCCAGCTTAGCTCATCCTTTTCTTGTATTTTTAGATCACTGTGCAATTCTGCCAGTTTCACAGCAGAAAGATGAAGCTAGGAAGAACAGAGAAAGGTTTGTATTCAGTTATGTGGAGTCACCTCTTGCTCCAACGTTACCTCAGGAGCCAGAACAGCACTCACAGCTAAGACAGCACAGCATTTTTTTCTTGTACTTTCATGCTATACATCCATCTGAATTTGAGGGCCTTAAGGTATGAGCCACTTTATATGTAACATCTGTTGCCTATGGACATGGCTGTGCTCCCAGTGTACTGGTGTTAACAGAAAGTGACCAGGTAGCCATCCCTCTCAGCTCTTCAGCTACTTGGACAAAACAAAATTACACAAGAGTTAAAAATCTTTCTTTGGTGTTCCTTCAAGTAGTATTTAAGTGGGGTTTTCCCTCCACTTTTAATGGGACTGCTTTCTAAAAATGTCCCATACCAATAACAAAGAATGCTAAAAAATCAATCCTTTCACTAATTCATAGAAGGCAGTAATCACCAAACTTCTCAAACAATGGACCATTGCCCCCACATGCTTTCTTGAGAACCACCTTCCATTTGTAGCCATGTAGTTACAGTGAACTGGTAATTTTATTCATCAGTTTTACAGACTACCAGGACACTGACTATGGCCTTGCAGGCCAAAGAACTGTTTCATCAGCAATTTTTACTATGATAAAAGTGCAAAATTTTCTAAGATCACTTCTTAACATGCTTTATGTGCATCAAATATATACAGAAGGTAGAGGCATTTCTGTCCCACTCAACATAACAAAAAGCTATTGAGGCTGAAGCTATGTAAAAAAAAACCTACACAAAGATTTAAATGAGTGATGGGTCAGCTTGAAATTTTGTGAAATCTAGTGAAAACAGGAACAGAGACAATGACTAACATGCAGTTGGGTAAGCAGTACTGCTGTAAGTTGAACCTGAACTTCTTAACTTCCAGATTTACACAGTTTAAATCAAAGAAATATAACAAATAATATTAAAACTTAATAACTTCTTTTGTGAGTGGTAAGAAAAAGTCCAGAGAAGAAAGGAGATTCAAGAACATAAGCAGTGTGATTTCCACACAGTTCTGCCTGAGCTGCCTAAGTCCTACTACCTCTAACCATGACCTGACAGCTCCAGTTTCATTAACACTGTCCTAACCCCCATCCCACCCTTCTCCCAATAAGAGAATGAGTGGTTTTTGATAACTTCTTTTGGCATGCTGGTTGGCAGTATTATGGCAGGGGTTCTATTTTTTTACTATAGCCAGGGATGTCCTGCTTCTACGGAAAGTCTCTCCATGATCCAGGTATCCAGAATTAACATTTACTACATTGCTTTGCTGAAAGAACTGGACCTTTACCAGGCATGACCCTAAGTTCCATGCTCCTCAATAATCTGGGGATGAATACGAGTGCACTCCCCTCCTCCTGCCAGAACTGTTTTGCTTAGCTGTAATTAAATGTTCACACTAGAATTAAAAACTTTTTACTCTATTTTCATTTCATTTATTTATTTTTTTTTTAGTTCTGAGTGGGGAAAGCTCACGTACCACTGTCAAAATCAATTCTCTCTCTAGGAGTGGTGATAATCATCTGCTGGTCCTCCTGCACATGACTGCATCACTTGGAATAAACGAAGGTGTTTGATAAACGTCAAAGCGGAGGGTTCCTAATGCTCCTGTGCAGTGAGCTCCTGTCCTTTCCTATGGAAACAAGGCCACCACTTTCACCCAGATGAGAGCATCACTCCTTTAACAAAAGCGCCAGAGCATTCCACCCGCGAGCGAAGAGCCCATCTCAGCCCCGCCATGGGACCGGAGGGACTTCACTCTTCCACTTCCCGGATTTCAACACGGGAAGACCAACGCTTCCCGTGACACACACAGGAGAGAGGAAGGAGCTCTCTCCTCCTCTCACAGCCTGGCTGTTCCCGGGGACCGGGGCTCTCGGAGCTGCCGCCAGCGGGAGTCAGGCCTGAAAACCCAACAAAAGGCACCGCAGCCCTGCGGCCCAACACCGAGCCGGGGCCGGACGGCCTCGCTGTCTCCTCACACACAAATTCCCCGCTTTCCCCATCTCCTGAGGCGGCTGACAGGGAATGAATGCTCAGAGCGGTCAATTCTGACCCTTGGTCCCCCTCAGAGCTCCGACCGCGTCCCTGCTCCTCCCGCGCCGCCTCACTCACCCGCTGCGCCTTCTCCCAGACCTGGTTCAGCCTCACAACCCGGAACTCCCCGGTTTCCCGCCGCTTGGCACCGGCAGCCGCCAACCCCTCGTTGGCCTCTCGGGAGTATTTGCTGGCCTGAGAGGCAGCGGCAAAGAGAAGCGCTGCACCGAGAGCCGCCAGAGCCCGCACCGCCGCCATGTCGCTCTAGCCCGGGAACTACAAATCCCGAGATGCCGCGCGGCTCCCGCCCCCTGAGGCCCGGGCGGGAAAGGCGCCTTTGGGAATGGAAAAGGATGGGAATAGGAATGTGCAGGTGGGGAATCTAGTGTTTAGTTTGAGGTCCAGCCTTGGGCTGTTTCCCTCCAAGCGGCTGCCTGTCGTTCTCCTGAGCGTCTGCTTCATAAATGTGGAAATATGCTGAACGTGGCAGTTTTTGTGGGTGGTTTTTGCGGATTTTTTTTTTTCATTCTTCGTCTGCAGCGAACACCCGTGTACCCCGTGTGTCCCTCAGCGGCGTGTTGCTATCAGCTGTGGGACAAAAAGCGTAGAAAGGGTTTAAACATCTCTTCTTTGGTTGAAAGAAGTCTGCAGGTATTAGCACAGTGCTCAAAGAGTATACAGACTCGTAAATTACCAGATTAGGTCCCAAAGAAGTGTAAGAAATATGATGGGAAGGGGAAGCTGGCTTGAAAGCATCCCTTCCATTTCCATGGCAGCAAACGAGTGCTCCCTGTGGTACCTCTCACTCCGCTGGCTGCTGCTGAGCTGTGGGTCCAGTTCCTGTGGCTCAGTCTGGGTTTGTGAACACGGAGGGATCCTGTTTCTCTTAGTAACAGAAGAGCAAACATAGTTCTGAACTTTATTCATTCATTTTTACAGATATATTTCCTTATACTCTACTTCTCTTTAAATTAAAGAACATTAATTGAGCTTTGTTTTCAGTTTTCCAGGACAAACCAGTCGTAGATATGTGGCTGGACTAACTGCACTGAAATCTGTCATCAAAGACACGATCCTGTTTGTTAAGAGATTAAGCCTGTTCCTCAGTGTCTGCCGTTCTGTCAATCTCAGACCAAGGTCAGAGTCAGCTTTTAGACACCAATTTTGACTACTTCAGCAGGGCTAACAGAAGCTGCATTCCTCTGGTACTCCCTTAAGGAGTTGTCTTAAAAGCACTTACTGTGCTAATTCCACAGGCTGCCCCCCGGAGGCCTCCATCTGTGCCCGAGACATCCTTGGAAACCTTCATTCTCTGTCAAGCTCTGTTCTCAGCTTGGAGAAGCAGTCTCCAAATTTGCTTTCAGACTGGAGGAGCAGTCTTCAGCACAGCATCAGTCCCTGTGATTCTCTGCATGGTGACATTCAGTTCCCTGGCCAAGCAAACCCAGATAATGTGTCCTTTTCTAATACTGGAAGTTTTAGATCTCCTTTGTTTAAAGTCTGAATCATAGAAAAAATATTCCATTGTCATGCAGATCAAACTTTAAAAAAAAAAAAATTATTTTGATTTTGTCCATTTTAATTAATTTAAGCTATATGACTAAGATGAACTTCAGAAATGTTTATTACATTAACTTCTTGACTGTGTTTTTAAATACATATTTCAAAGATGTATTCTTATAAAGCGTGTCCTTTCTTCTCTATACCTAATTCTAGTGAAAAAACAAAGTAAATGTTGGTATACTATTATTGCAAAGCATCTCTATAGAGTCATTAATTCTCATAAGTGGTTACAGCTTTCTATTGCCATTATCTTAAAGAAATTACTTCCTTAGCTAAACTAAACTGTTCAGGGCTGATTGTAAAGATAAGTGTATGGAAACCAGCCCGTGAATTCTGCCCTTCTAGAAATGATCTTTGTGGCTGATTAAATTGAACCTTTACTTGTTTTGGGAAGAAACAAAAT
Source organism: Calypte anna (assembly GCF_003957555.1). Classification (NCBI taxonomy): domain Eukaryota; kingdom Metazoa; phylum Chordata; class Aves; order Apodiformes; family Trochilidae; genus Calypte; species Calypte anna. Next base: position 14,635,753 of record NC_044249.1, on the reverse strand, counting down.
ACTCACTGACATTCTTGGTTGGTCGTCTTAGTGCTGCTGACTACAGATCTAGATGACTTTTGGCTGCTGTGGTGAATCCAGATTTCCTTTCTATCCAATTCCCAACACATGTTTTTATAGGCTATTTCTCTCATTGTAGGTGTGGAGGGGATTATGAGGGTTTTGTAGTTGGAATATTAATTTGTTTCAATGAGACAGAGTTTAGTCTGAGTAAGATCAAGATTTGAAATGAAATGTGGTCTCTCAGGCACTCAGAATACAAAAGAAAAACCTTTGTTTTATAATTCTGGTACCAGCATAGACTTTACTGTTGTGAAACTCCTTGCATATTTAATATTGAGTTTGTAGGCAACTTAAAAAGAGAATTTGGGTTGTACATTATTAGTATTAGTATAAAATAAACAATTAATATAAAACAAACAAATGATTGCTAACAGGTATCCCACCTGCCAGTGAAATGCAGCTCCTCTCTGGGATGAAGCCCATCAGTGCATGGTTAAGTCTAGTTCAATTTAACATGGAAGAGCAGTTTAATAAAACAGCATGAAATAACAAAAAGGGTTATGAAAAATGCCAAGATCCTTCTCCTGGAATACTATATATTTAAGTGCTTTATCTGTCTCTCATAAAACTATTACAAATAATTAATTGTAACTCTGTTCCTCTTGAATGATCCTTTCTGGAACTCAGCAGTGCAGTGTAGAAACGAACCTGTCAGATATATTCCTTTACATCAGTTTTTTTGACAGTGCAACTATTTTTGGCCAACAATTTAGTTAAGGACACTCTACAAGTGTTGCAGTTTAACTTGATCCCTGTTTCTCCCACAGGAATGTAGGGCAGCAATCCTGGTTTCTAGACTGCTGATTGTCACTGTGAGCTGTGGCATTAGGAGGTCTTCAGTACTGAGCAAATGTTTGTGTGTGTTCATCTTTGGCTCTGCTGCCCCCATGAATCATTTCTGCCTCTTGTTTCTCTGCCTTTCTTGCTTCTTCTCCCTCTTCCCATCTAATTTAGGCTATGTCATTCTTTGTTTATACACCTTCATGAACTTCATTTTCTCCTTTAGTGTATGCATTACAACTTTATATGTATATAAGCTTGCATCCCTTTATTTTCCTCCCATTCCTCCTTGGTTTACATATAGCTTTCAGACTTTATTAAACAATGCCTGTAACTTTCAAATCTTATTTGAACTAGCCCTCCTCTTTTCCTAGATGTGCAAGGAAGAGTTGGGTGTCACAGTTGGCATTAGTCAGATGTGGCATGGTATGGTTTTTATATGTGTATTTTCTGGTGTATTGGTTAGCAGCCCTCCTGAAGAGAAGCAGCAATGTTTTGCAAGTTACTGTTGAAGTTTTGGTGAGCACCTTTCAAAGGTGGCTTAGTGTTTTAGAGTATTAGAATCTCTGGCATGGTCACTGAACTGTATAAAAGGAGAGATTTTTATTCTGATTACTGTTCCTGAAGTTTCCACTGTTTAGGCAGAAGAGGTTTCATGGGAGCTGTAGAAATCTGAGCCAAATAAACAGGATCTTCTAGTCCAGCTGAAAGAAATTCTTCTGTGGAAGGTTCAAAGAGATGATTTCAGAGCTAGAAAAAATCTGAATCACCTTCTATGTCTGAGTTCTTAGTGCTTCCTGGTGGGCATCACAGAGAAATTCCTCCAGAAGGGAGTTAGAAGGACTTCAGGAGACAAATACTGATTTCAGGTTATTTTTTTTATCCTTATTGGCTATGAGGCATTCAGGTGTAAAATTCAAAGTAGCAGTGGCTGAACAGCTGCTTAGGAGGAATGAATCCAAAAAGACAGTAATTGTAGAGATGAGGTCACACCAGCCTCATGAATGAGAGCAATTATCATAATTTTGTTAGCTTGCAGTGTTACAACAGCCTAAAAAATAACTTATGAGCCAGAAGAAAAGACTTGTTCCTTGTCTGAAATACACACTATCCAAGTAGAGATGTGCTGTGAAGGAGGAGTGAGGGTACAACAGAGCGAGTAGTGGTGAGCTGACAAATAAATATAAGATTAATGGTAAGAATGAGCTGTGGGATGGATGATGAAGTGACTTTCTGTGCTATACTCTTGGTCAATAGCAAAAAGAGTGGCAGACAAACCTGAACTAGTTACTGGCATTTTGCTGTTGAATTCAGTTGTTTCAGTTGGATTCTGTTGCTTCTGCAAGATAGACTACCAACAAAAAAGAAATCTGTAGTTGTCAAAAAAGTTATTTTCTGGGAAAAAGTGGTAAAATGAAAGGAATAGTTCTGAATAATAGTGCTAAGTGTAGCACAACTGATGTAGAGCACTGCGGGTGACAAATCTACCAGCCAAAATTATAAATATATGGAAATCTAAATGCAAGCCACTTAATAATTTCTGTTTGCTTTTCCTGTATAGCATCCAAAATAAAAACTAATCAGGAAAGATGGGAAACTAAAGTGAGCAATCAAAAATCTGCTGCACTTGGGATCAAGTAGCAGATCCAAGCATGGCTCTTCCCTGGCACGGGGTTAGGAAGAAGGTAAACAAAAGGAAATGGAAGGTGTCTGAATGTCTGCCTGTCTTTACCTATCCTAATGGACATGTTGCTGACAGATGGGTCTGTTGTTTTTATACCTCCATTCAAATGATAATGGTGATCTGCCCAATTAAACCAAGCCTGATTAATTTCTCTAGGTCATCATAAGTGGCATGTATCTATAAACATTTATTACACAGAATTAATGAAAAAGTGAACAGTGCTCACTGTGACCTTGTTGATAAAACCTTTTCAAACGTTCTTCTTCCAGCTTGTAGTTCTCTATGCTTGGTCTGCACAAAATATCTGAGAAGGGAAGCATAGGTAAAAGTACTTTTCATGTATCTGCAAGATGGTAAGAGTTATTCCTCATCCCTCTACATGTATCCACCTGGGTCCTCATTTTTTATCCCATTCTATGGATGCATCTGGTCTAGACCCTAAGCAGTTACCGTTTCTATTGGGGCAATAACTTAAAATTCATGGATTAGAAATATATCTTGAGCAGAGAGAATTTTTTTCAATAAATACCTGAAAGAATATCTGATTTTATTTTAATAAGAACATCATGTCATGGAATGTGCCTTGGTAAGTGCCTTTCAATGCATTGAAAAACTGTGGCTGTGGCTGAGTAAGTTAGTGTCTCCCAGGATTTCTATTATTTCCCTCTTCTGGGTTATGTATTGTCCAGAAACAACTTAAAATACTTTGCATAATTTGACCATGGATGTATTGCTTAACTTTGGCCATATGGAATATTTGTGAGTGGGTTCTCCAACTAGAATGGAGTACACAAAAATCCTGGTGTACAAAATACCAAAACATACATATAGACTGAAGGCAGTCTTGATTTAAACCACAGGTTGTCTTTTGTCAATCTAACTTCTTTCTGACCAATTAAAGTTCATAGGGGACTTCCTCCCTATCCCTACACCCTAAAAACATCACAAATCAGTTCTAGAAAATGGGATGTTACCACATTTAAAAAAAATAAAGTCAGTGATAAGATTAGTCTCTTCTTTTGCTGTATCAGGGATATTGATCACCTGGAATTATTTCTGTTCTCTGCTTCAGAAATGCCATGAGGGTCAGACATGCATAGTCAGGGTTAAATTTAAAAATTCCACTAGCATTTTAATACAACTTTTAATAGTCTGTTTCAATTTATTGCAGCACTGAGAATGTCTGTCAGGAAAAAACATCTGTGAGACAGAAAAGGTAAGTCATTCTTGCACTGCAAAACTGGCAATCATAACAGAAAGATAAGAGATGCTTATCCTTGTATCTCCAGTCTTGACAGCTGGACAGAAAAGCTGAGTCATATTAAGTGGCTATTGGCAGGTAAAATAGATCAGGTTAAGCATATTCCACTGAAAATGTCAAGTGCAATTAATCTTCACAGAAACTGTACCTTGGTTTTCAACAGCACTTTGAAATAATGGTGAAGAATTTAGACTGCTGTAAGCCATACTTATTCTGTTATTTATATTGAAAAATCCTTTATTGCAACAGTTTTCTCTCAGGTGCATGGCTGATCCAAAATTTAGGAAGTTTTCATTGTACCCAAGTTTTTTACTGATGAAAAAGTTGTAATTGTGTTGGTTGAGCTATATTATTTGGCAAAGATTTGAGGGTTTCAGAGAGTACTTTATATTTTCAAGGGTGGGATGATCTCTTCTGCCTTGCATATCAATTCTGGAGCCTGAGAGACCTTGGTTTTGCAATGGTGAGCTTCGTGTCAGTCCCTGACCTGTGTTGCAGCCTCTGTTATTGCTACCTGTGTCTGCAAGCTCTTACATTATGTCTGACTAAGTCTCTAAGGACCTGATCCTAAAGGCAATTGAGCCAGAATCTGTTTTGAGTAAGGTTTTGAAGGTCTGTGCATGTTTCCAGTGAAAGAATAGAGGATTGTTTCTTATTCTTATAGTGTGCAAGATATGGTTCTACTATTGGATTAATTAAAAAAGCAGTAAATCTAAGGTAGAAGAGGTCTGATTATTGATGGTGCACAGAAAGAAATTCTGTCACTACTCAACATATCCACTGAAGATGAATGCAGGTAATCATAATTTCTGCTGTGAATAACATCATCAAGAGAAACCTAAGGATCCAGAGGGACTGGCATCATGTTTACTGCTTAGCCCTTCTATTCAGATAGTTTGCCATAACATGCCAAACAAAGCTTTGGATCTTGGTTTGGAGGGGTTTGAAGCTGAGTCTCCCAGTTCTGATTTTCTTTCAAAAAGATTTCCCAATGTATCTGAAGTTGTGCACAAGATGAAATCAGATAAATAAAGAACCCTGAGAATATTTTTCCCTTCAGAATAGTCTTTGGCCACAGGAGGGCAATACTGATCTATAATACATTTGACATGCTTTATTCACTGAAAATCTGGTTTGGAAACAGGTACCTGAGGGGAGAGTGGGATTGATCATGCTTAACAGTCATCAAAGTCATATGGATCAGAAAGTGGATTTACACATTTAGCTTTGTTTGCAGGTGTTGACCATCCAGTTCTCCTAACACTGCTGTAAATATCATCCTCCTTTTCAGAAGAGCAAATTGCAGCAGAGAAATACCTGTGAGGAGATCTAAGGAAAAAGTGCTTTTCCATCCTTGTTCCATGCTTACATTGGTGGTTTCTGTCCTTTATGCCCTGCTTCCTTCTGTGTCACTGAAAATAGTGAGTGTCTGAGAATTTGTGACTGTCACTCATACTGCTAGGAGTATTTAGCTGGGAAATGTGGATTTTATTTTTCTTCCTTAAGAAAATGGCTGAGTTACTTTTTAAGTAATTCACAATGATTATAGCTTCAAATGTTTCTTTCTTTCCCACTTCTGAGTATTAGTAAGCAAACCCAACATTTTTCATTATTTTTATTCTTTCAAAATAACAAGCATATTTTACTGGCTAATCATGGAAATATTTGCCTTTTTTTAATTCATTGATTTAGAGGCTATAAAAGACCACTGGGGGTGGATCATCTGACCTCTTGTAGAAGCCTTTTAATAGAAAGTTCTTGGAGAACTGACCTCAATGATCTGAGCAAAAATTATTCCAGAGATCCAAAGCATTGCTTTTATACAGTCACTACATTTTGTTTCAAGACTTTCAGTGACAATAAATTCACTATATTATCTGCTAAGTCTCTGAAATATCTCATTACCTTCACTTAAAAATTGCATCTTCTGTCTAGCCTAGATGTAATTACCATCAGCTGGCTACTATGGGATATGATTTGTTGCTCAGGAGGGAGTAGCTGAGAAGAATAAAAAGAATAACTTGTCATGTCACTCCTGGACCCCGATGCCTTTAGCAGTCTAGCTGAACTATCCACAGATATTATTGGTCTAAGCTTGGCAAAAACACACCTAGCTAGCTACAGGAGGGTTTTGAAGGGACAGAAGAATCAGCATTCACAAAGACTTAAGCCAAAAGATTGCTATTGCCATCCCTCTGGCAGCAATGAAAATAAAGGTACTTCCAAGCACTCAAGTTAAAATATTTGAAGTTAGTCTTCTGATTACCCAGGACCCCGGAGAACCCTCTGTAATTGTCCTGTAGGGTCCACATTGTACAATTCTTTTCTGAGAGGTTTTATTTTATTCCCTCTTTCTTTAGTAGTCATTTGGCTACATATGGAGCACTGTCTGAAGGACATGTCCTTCCAACAGGAATGGATTGACTTTCACAAAAGAAAAATAAAAACAAAGTCAGTAAAAGAAAGAAACCTAAATTAAGGGTAGTTTTGTTGCCTTTGCCAGATGAATTCCTAGCTGGAAAGTGGTAGGTGTTTGTGTACTCTTGTTGGTGAGAGAATCATTGTACTGATATATGCCAAGAACATATAAAGTCTCCAATATTCAATTACATAAACTAAAATCACCCCTGACCTCAATCTGGAGAGATACTGTTTTCAGCAGGTGTTTTTTTTTTTTTTTTTTTTTTGGTTGGTTGGTTTTTTTCTTTTTTCTTTAGAGTTTTGTTTTCATGTTTGTTTTTGTTTTATTCTTTCATCTCATTTGGTGATGAAAAAGCACACGGTGTGTGGGACTATTACTGAGCTCCAGCTCCCCCAAACTGCTTATATTTAACAGTGAAAACCTCTCATGTCTTCTATTTGGTCTTTAACAGGATACTTATTAAATCTCATGTAATAGCTAAAAATTCCTGAGCTCTGGACTCTTTTTTGGCTCCTGCACAGAACTGGTTGACAACTGCTGTCACTGTGGGTAGACAAAAAGAAGCCCTGTAACATGAAGTGGAGAAAAATTTTGCTGATTGTAAAATCTTCTTGCCTGTTTTCATGGCCTTTCAGTGATGTCATAAAAGTCTTAGATTCAGGAGAAAAAAAAAGAGTCTCAGTTGGAGTCAGAATTCAGGACAAATAAATAGATATTCACCATGTGAACTGGCATCATAGAAACTACAAAGCATGTTTGGTTGACAGCTCTGCCCCTGACCACCTCTGTACCTTTAACGAGACCTTTCATATTTTTTTTCTCTTGCCTACAGTTGTCAGTTTAAAGGGTGAACCTTCTTAGGATTAGAGCCCTGTCAATTTATGCTGTTTGGTTGGCCCACTCTTTTCTGGTGCCTTCTATGTCCTTCAATAAAATAAACGCTAACAGGAAGCTCCAAGGCTGTAGAGGCACACAACTCTGTACTCTTTTTTTAATTGATTTTTTTCAGGTGTTATCATCATCACAGGATAAAGCTTACAGATTCAGTGCTGTATCAAAGGCTTCTCTTTGATAATCTACTGCAATAAGGGGTGCTTATTTCAATTTATTTGTTAGTTACTCCAGGAAGGAAAAAAAAAAGCTGCTTAACTTCTAAAACCTATTATGCAGTATTCCAAAAGGTCAAGTAGCTGTTCTTTTTAAATACAATTTATTTGAAAATGGGCAGTAGCCTGAATCTTCTTCAGGGGTAATGAAGCAGGCTGTTGATAAGCACAATGTGTCACTGATTAAATCAGAAAGCTAGGAATGTCCAATCCATTAGGCAATTTGTAAGACATTGGCCAATTAGTTTGGGACCAGGGAGAAGCAGGGACACAAAAAGATACTTAGTGTATTCCCTGGAAGCAAAAAAAGATACTACAAGGTGCCAAATTATATTCAGGCTAAAAAAGCAAAATTAATTGGCTGAACTCTCTTATTGCACTTTATTTGTGCTCCAGAAATATTTGTCTGTAGGCAGAACTTTAAATATGTAGTTAAATATAACAGTAGGGAAACATTAATTTTTACATGAAGCAAAATAATTATTCAGTTGACATGGGGATTTTGCAAAGAACATTTTCAGAACACACACTAAAAAGAAGAGCCAAAGGCATTAGTGAAGTTTCGCTGTATGAGATTATCACTAAAATTCACTTATACCTGTGCTATAACATAGACAATAAATTGTTCTTGCTCTCTATTTCTTTCATGGTTGTGTTGGGGATGGTGTGTCTGCAGAGAAAGAGTAGAAGTTACACATTTTAGAAAGAAAAACAGAAAAAAGAAACAGAAAGGGACCAGGTTTAGGTCTCAGCACAATAACATAATGTATAATTCCCTAATTAAAAATGCTGGCAGGATCACTGAGAACATGGAGACAAGCAGAAGCATTAGAAGTGTGAGAGCTGTGTATGTGTGGAAAACACAAAGGCCTTGAAGCACAGTATAGAAAGGGTTCTGCAGCATCTCCAATGATCTTATTTTGCTTTATTGACACCTGAATTATGGCTTTGAGATATTCATGCAAAGACCAGAAAACAGAGCATATTTTAACATCTGGAGAAATCCTCTAATTTTGTATTGCTAGTGTATCAGTTTCTGAACACATTTTACAAATCCCATCTAGGAGCAGGTGTCATTGCCTAATTGTCTAGATAAAGAATTACTTATTAAACAGATGTGGTTTTCATTATAAATGGACCTGACTTGTTGAATCATATTAAGCAGGAAAAATTCACTGTGGAAGATATTTACAGCCACAGCCAGGTAACTCCATATATTTGAAGTTCCAGTTTGTCTTGATCAGAAATTACAGTTTGTAGAGACCCTCTATGAAGTACAGAAACATCCAGTGAAGTAGTGTTATTTTGCAAGAATATGCCCTATCATAATCTAGCCAAAGTACAGAAAATCTCTCTTTGAAGCATCAGATCTATCTTTCTTCATAGACGTATTTATTAGAGAAAAAGGAAATGTTTAATTTGCTCTAGTCTAGGGGACACCCATGAGATGTTAATCAGATTTGCCAAATTTTTTAGAGCTGCAGTTGCTTCTAAGCAGAAGAAAATACATTTGACACTGGCAAATGTCAAAGATGTGATTCAGCCTCCCCCATGGAAAAGAAACACCACATTGCAGAGGCCTTAGCTGAAATTTAAACCTTCAGATAGTTGCTTAGCTGGTGTTACAAAACATGTGTCTCACAGCCTCCTGAGTGTCGAAAAACAGATTGATTTCATCATGAACTCAGGGGCTCTGTTCACATAAACAAGGGAAATTAAAGCTCAGCTACTTTGTTGTGGGCTAAATGTTAATCCCAAAGAGACTGGTACTGAGGTGCCTAAGAGATAGTACTCAATTACTGAAGGTGATGAAGGTTTTTGGCAGCCTGGTGTCTATTCATTGCAATTGTGCTGAACAAGGAAGGAACTGGAAATAGAAAAGTAACAGCCGTGAGTCCTTCTGGGAATGCATCCAGTCAGAATTATGGAATTTACCTCTTTTGCCAAGCCAAAGCTTTGGGTGGAAAGGGTTGTTCTTACAACAGATGCATCTGCACAGTGGAATCGGACAGCACCTATCAGGTATTTGTTCAGCAAAATATAGGAATGTTCAGCTGTGTCCTCAGTCTGGCCCAGCAAATGTCACCTGGAGCCACTGGCCATGGTGTGGAGTTCCTGCAGGTAGCTGCTCCATGCTGGAAAGTTGACTTTCATCTCTACTGCATGAGGAAAGGCAGCTGATGAGGAGAGCTGAAGCCCTCATCTTGCAGAGCTCTCCTGACCTGAGTAGGGGGCATAAGTCCTCAATTCCCGCTGTGGTATTTCCACAGCATTCCACATCCTGGACCATGGCAAATCAGTGTGAGAATGGTTTATAGCCCAGTACTGAGTCCCTGAGAGAGGTCAGTGCTAGACTGATTTGTTGGTGGCAAATTCTCATGACTGACACACTGAATCAGGAGATTCTTGTGTTCTAACATATCTACTGTACCTTTTGCAACATGAATGATGTTTCTTTAAAAACTCCAAAAAGTGGAGTCCTGCCATCTCTGTCAATACTTAGGTTTTCTGCAATGCCTTACTTATTTTAGAATTTTTCCTTAATATCTAAGTCTCAATTTAAGACATTGTTCCGGGCTTAGCATCATGTTCAGTGCTTTACTGAAAGATTAGATCCCTTTTATATCTTATTGTGAAATTCCTGGGTCTTAACTTTCCACCCCAAATAATCTTTATTCTTTAAATACACGTGCCCATTTACCAAGTGCTTTTATGCTTTACCCAGATGGTTGTTATAAGCTGAAAAAAATGTGCCTGTGATTGTTTTATTGAAGCTAAAATGTTTTTTCAAGGGGAGAAAAAGCAGATTTCTCTTCCAGAACTCTAAGTTCAATCTACCAGGTAATTGGTGTGTTTTAGGGTTATGATAACGATGCCTAGTGTCTATGAGTCACCCATATTTTTTTATGTCAAATCCAAAATTACAAGCTCTCTTTTGATAGTTTGTACTCCACAGTCTTGCTTGCAGAGGAAAAGGGTGAAGGAAGAGCATCCAAAAATTAAATGCCATGTGGAGAACATGACAACTTGCCTTCCTGTCTGAAATTAGAGTTTATATTACAATCATGAGCCCTTCAACTTAAATTGCAATTGCAGATTTTACAGCCACATCTGATGGCTTATGTCCTGCAAGTTGTTTCATAGAAGATCTCACATGAGTTTGCACTCAATTTGGTAATAATGCTCCTCTAAGAAAGGCTCTGGCTGAGCAATGTTTTTGGGCGATGTTTTTGAAATCCCCAGGGCTTCACTAGTTCTGGATTTACTTCTCCAGTTTTAAGATACTTTATTGTCCCACAGTTTTCCAATCCTGATAGTAAAAGTCTGCTTCTTACTTTTCTCTATCAACTCTGGCTGGGAAATCTGAATTTGTAGCTCTACTGAGTTGTTGTAGCAAATGGTGCAAGCAGGTCAGTAAATAACCATATTCTGTCCATAAGAACCTGTGTGATTTTTCGATAAAACTATAGTGGCTTGTACCAATAATTATATTACACTGACAGCAGTTTTTCTTGTGTTGGTCTCATAGTTTTAGCTGTTTGGGATGAGAGTTGGTTAGGAAGCATTCAGTTTTAAGTGCTTGGCCACCTGGAACTGCTCCAGCTATGGATCCGGGATATTTACTCTGTCAGATGATGCTTACAGCTAGAAATGTCTCCTCATTAGTAAAAACCAAGCTCCTTTCTGTCTAATAAAGAAAGGAATCTTAGCCAGAGAAGGCAAAAAAAAAAAAGGTAGAAAGCCTAAGTATGTTTGAGTAGAATTAAAAGTAAAAGCAGAAGAGTGACTCTAGGTCCATGTTCCAATTAAAATATAACTGAATCCAGATTTTTCAGCCTGGGATACAAAGGAAAAGCAAATTTTGCTTGCATGCATTTCAAAATTTTAACTGATTTCATCCAGCTAATTTGAGGGTCCTTCTCCCTGAAATTTGAGGAGAGAAATCTAAGCCAAAATATTTTGTTATTTCCACTGTGCTCTTGATTTTATCTGCATGTGTACTTGCATAGCAACATCAATAGAGAGGTATCCTGGTTATTGTATTCCTGATAAAGACATTATGCAGTGGTATTAGTGAAATACAAATCAAGCCCAACCTTTGCCATTTCCTTATCTTCAAAACTGGCCTAAAACTTATTTCTTTTTTAAAGGGTCAATGAGTAATAACTCAAGGGTATGTAAGTAACATTTTCAGGTCCTCACAAAACAAGTAGAAAGAAAGTTGAGCTGCACTTAAATTTCCCTGCTGTTGATCAGTCTCAAAGCTTTTCACAAATACCATCAGTTGAATGCTCAGAACATGGAGGATTACAACTTGTTTGAAGACTGTTCCAAGTGACAGCTCATGTCCCCAGTATCTTGTCTTGTTCTCCCTAAGCTGAGAGGACACTGAGATCCCAAATTCTAATTCTGTGCTGCCCATCACATAGTGCTTGCTTCCTTTGTAGCAGGTGTGCTTTGTTGTCCTGCTGGTCAATTCTGAAGTTGAAATACATCCTTACTTGGTCTCTTCTTCCAGTAAACATTTCCAAGAGGATTACTATCATCAAGATCACCTGAAAGGACTCCAACCTGATGAGCACACTGATAAGATTTGGAGGCTCCAATTTTGAGATTGCTTTAACAGCTTCAAGCTGATCACAACCTTACACAATTACTTGCTGCATACACAACGAATAAAATGCTGTCCCATTTCTTCTCCACCTGTTTATGTGAGTGCCTTTTTACACCAATCATCTTTTATTAAAAAGCAACATATTTCAATTCCCTTCAAAGTGAATGCTGCCAGACCAGTATGAAGACTTATGATGCTACTGGAAATGCTGGAATGAAGAGTTTGACTTAAACCCATCAAACAATTTTGATTTTTGAGATTATTTTTTTATTATTTCCTTGCAGCTCCTGTGTTAACATCCATTCACATCAGAACAGACTGCTCATTGGTAAGTGGTATTATGTCAGAATGGGCAGCACAAAAGTGATGTTCTCTGTGTACCACAGATTTTGACATTTAACACCTGAGGGAGATTTGAAGGCCTGCAGTAGTAATAGTTTTGAGAGAAGAATGGTTTCTTAAACACAGCAAATCCAACCAAAAGCTTTGTTCTGTGTAGGTAAGTGACCTGCCTGAATTTGTGGGGAGGACCAGAAGACATGCTGGTATCATCAAACTGTACGGGGAGGCTTTCTTCCAGAAAGAAGAAATACAGTGAAGACAGCTTTTAGAACACTATATTGACTTTTTAAAGAGGATTCAAACTGTGCTGAAAATGAGTTATGTGACTGTATTGCTTTTCCTATCATGCTTCAAAAACACAGTTTTCATCTTCTTGACTAGAACAAACCTGCAGTCATTTTGCTTCTTGTCAGGTCTGTGTCTCTGTCAGATACTTCAAAAAGATAACTTTAAAGAGGCTATTTGGCAGATGTATGAAACAATACATATACAAAATCTTGAATGTTTCAGGATAGTGTCAGATAGCTCTGTAAGCTGATGATAGCTGATGATACAGATAGCTCTGTAAGCCATCTGGCTAGTGCATTTCATGGAATGTTGTCCTGTCTTCTGTTGCATCAATTCTACCTTTTTGTGTCTAACACTATGTCCCTGAGGGAAGATTCAGGTGTAAATGATAATATCCTCGGCTCTTGTAGGAGAAATTTCAGCAGCAGGGTTGAACCCACTTTAAAGAAGTGCGTGGCAAAAATAGGTTACTGAGACTTTCTGCATTAAGACCTATTAACTTTACAGAAATATTAAGCTTGTCCATTAATCTGTTTTGAGCAATTACCTGCCTGGTAAGTCATCCATTGGGCCATTTATTGTCTTCTCTCCCAGCCAAATGACTACAGTTTCAGCACAACATGCCAGATATTGTATCAGGCAGAAATTTATAACTCAGAGAAATGGGGACTTTTGCATTGATAAGAGCTTTGGAAACCAGCGTGTACAAGTCTAAGTACATCACAATTTCAGAAAGGCAGCAGTCATTAAAATTTATTTTATTACTATTTCACCAGCTAATAAAGGAGGACTCTGGTATATCTGAAGTCTTCATGAGACTTTAGAAAGTACTCTTATGTAGATAACAGGCTATACTGAAGATCAACATAAAACAAATAAACTTATGATTTAAGCCAAAGAATTTGAGCTCTGGGAATGTTTAGAGATAAATCTCTCACAATGATAGCACATGGGATCACAATAGTTATTCTGCATCAAGTGAAAGGTCTCTTTATGGTTGAAGTCTTAAGTGCAATTTGCAGGTATATGCTTGAGTGCTTTAAATGTATGCACTGTTTTATAGTTGCTTTTAATAAAAAAAAGACAGAGTACTTATTTAATAGCTATTAATAACTATGCAAATATGGTAGCTTATAAAAATGTAAATTATTTCTTTAAATTATTTCTTCTAACTTGGTATCACAGAGATCTAAATTGTGTTTGGAGCTGTAAAGAAATAATCTCTGTCATTAAATAGAATAGAAAAATCAAATGTGTAAGGTTCAAAGCAACACAGACAGACATTTCAAGAGAATGTTGTCTAGTAATGTCACTTTTCCCAGTTCTGCCAGGCTGAATTAGCAAATTAGAAAATCTCTGCGCAGTATAAAATTCTTCATCCCTGTCAATAGTTATTTATGTAATTCTGCTTACTCTTTCTCCTAGACTTTTGAACCTCTCTCTTTGGTATGCTGTTGTTGCCATCTTGAGTCAGTCAATAAATACCCAGTGAGCATTGATATACTGCTAATGTATTTAATAATTAGATATTTGTTATTTCCTTATCTAAAAAGGTTGTTTTACAGCATCACATTTCTTCTCTGTGATGAGTGTATAGATTTTAGATTTTAGTGTACTACACAATGCTTTCAGAGGGAGTATTAATATAATATAGTGAATGTAAAAAGTTTATACTCATTTGGCACATGTTCCTGTATTAAGACCCAGTGCATAGCTTTACTGCTATATACACAGCCCTTTAGTTCTTCTGCCTATATAGCAAGCAAAGAAAAGAGCAAGTCTATGTAAGTGTCAAAACAAATTTTACCATGAGACCTGGGCATTTCTGCAGCGTATGGTGGGTTCTGGCACTAAGGGAAAGCAAAGTGAAGGATTTTTTCTATAATGTATCTCTGGCCTCTCAAGAAGCCATGTGCTATATTTCCACAGCATAGAATTCATCCTTTCCAGTTTTTTTTGTCTTGCTGAAGCCAGCAAGTGTGTACTAGATCTGAGGACCATTGCTGTATTTTGAGTGAGTATCTGTTTTCACTAAAACAAATGAGGACAGCTGGTCAATAGAGCAATTTATGAAGTGTTTGATGGAGGCTACATCACTGGCAAATTTGAGAGTGCTGATTTTCCAAAGGGTGTGCTCTGCTTCAGGTATGAGTTAAGTCAGGGAAGTTTGTTAGACTCCTTATGCAGAAAGTTAGAAGTTGGTTTCACAAAGGTCCTGTCTCATCATTCAGAATAGGAGCCACTTTCTGATATTATTAAAAGCAAAACTATTTCTGCATCAGTAATGAAGTGATTGTTTATAGTGCTATTTGCTGTGGCTTAATGTCTAATAAAGTCAACCCCTTTCAGATTTATAACTAATTTTCCATTTGTAACAATTTGTAACAATGAGTAATAGCACCATCCAGGGTTCTTTTTTTTATTTTTTTTTCATTCTCTCTCCAGCAAACATCCTTATGTGCTGGTGACTCCATTAACTGTAATTGGAATGTTTTCAATCAATTCAATAAAGACAACATTATTTTTTAAGTAGTGCCAAATTTTTAAAATCAGACTGTGGTATGGAATTAAGTGAAATGCTTTGCAGAGATCTGAAAATTTT
Source organism: Calypte anna (assembly GCF_003957555.1). Taxonomy (NCBI): domain Eukaryota; kingdom Metazoa; phylum Chordata; class Aves; order Apodiformes; family Trochilidae; genus Calypte; species Calypte anna. The sequence goes on along the minus strand of NC_044249.1, from coordinate 14,620,590 downwards.
ATGTTGACATAATTGCTTTTATCAAAGATATTGAAATCTGGGCAGGGACCCTGCCTTCTATCAGTTTCAAAGCTTCCAGCATTAGTGAAGAGACAAAAAAGTTCAAGATAGCATTTACGTCTAGTGCCTGAAGCCAACTGAAGGATTAACCTGTCCTTACATAAAAATAGACTTTCATTTACATATCTATATCTATGGCATGTTGATTTTCAGGAGCCTAGGCCTTTTTATGCAGCTTCAGTAATTGACAGATTATCTGGAAGTTAATTTTCATTTCACGTACTTCAGTTGTATCACAGCTACAGGGCCATCCAGGTTTTCAGCTGAGGCAGAGGAATGTTGCAGATGCTCATTAATACTGGTCAGAAATTTTAATTTACAAAAAAAAAAGCCCTGATTCAGAAACAGTCTGGTGGATTCCCAGAGTGGTGCAGCATGCACTTGTCCAAAATATGTGTCTGTTTCAGACCTAATAATTTTCTGACTCTGCGAGCAACTTTTGCTTTGATAAAAGGAGTCTGCACGATACAGAAGATCTGTATTCAGAGAATATTCTAGAGCAGCACTTTGGCTTTTGCAAGCTGTCAGAGCTTGATTGACTTGAGCAGCATCGTACCAGTTTGCACTGTCTGGATATTTGGTTTTGCTTCTGATTGCACTTTTTTTTTTTCCCCTCCTCATCTAAACATCTGATCTAAGAGATTTCTCCCCACCCCTGGAACTGCAGGTGTTCAAATGTAGCTGTTACAAATATTCAGCTATTTGCATCCTTGCTCTGAATCCTAATCTGTGAGAGGAACTCATTGTGTCTTCTAGTATTCTATGTGTAGTTCATTTTGGTTTTGGTAATGTCTTAAGTATACAAGAATTTTCATAGTCTTTTTTATCATATAAACATACAAATATCCAGGCTAAGTGTCTGCATTTATCTGGGCTATTCAGAAGAGCAGTAATTGTATTTTCCTGCCTTTGTACTAAGAAGTGCATGGGAGATGCAGAGATGTTCAGCCTGTGTTTAGTTAACATTCAGCACATCAATATGGCTTTTGTTTAATGTTATTTTTGTAATAGACCCACAAAAGCAGAAATATTCTTGCTGTTTGCTTCCCCACACCACATAAACTACTGAAACAAGAGACAACTTTCTATTCTTAAAGGAAGATGATGAGTTCAGATGAGCCCATGGCCCCAGGTTCAGCTAAAAACTACAGCTCCACCACTTCCTAGCAGATGCTTGTTTTTTTTTTTGGTTTGCTGCTTTTTCTTTAAGAACCTGCATTGATGTCGAGTCCAATTTTCTAAGCAGTCTTTCCCAGTTTTTAACTATCCTGAATAAGAAAGGATTTTCTTGTTTGCAGCCATTTAAGTGCATTGCCCCCTGTCCTATCCTCAATGGATATCAATGATTTGCTGTCTTAATTTTTGTTGTAATCTTTAACAAGCTAGAAGACCATGACATTTTCTCGCTCTTTTCTTCTCTATGCACAACCAGCCCAGTTCATTCAGGTTTTCTTTCTTACACCTCATATATAGCACTCCTCTTTATATGATATGATGTTTTCCCAATGGTATGTTTGCCTGTATGGTTGCAGTAGGCAAATAAAGTCAAGTGTGTGGAATTACTTGGAGAAATCTTGTCAATTGCCTTTTGATATTCACAGTATATGAAAAGCCATAGCCAAACCAAACTTTCTTATTTCTGCATTCCCAGCAGATTGCTGCAGGGGCTCTTATCACTTGGAAAAGGACCTGAAGAATACAGACACAATGTTTGCTGAGTTTTTAAGTTATTAATGGTGAAAATCCTAGTTAACTGTGAGGAGCTGTGGAAACAGATGAGCCAACAGAATGTTAGATAGGATTTAATGTAGATTGATGAATGTAGGAAAAAGTGAACTTCACTTAGTAATGCTAGTTTGGAGCCCATTACCTGGTGGGAAGGTCTGGGTTTGGCATGATCAGCTTCAGGGAAAGCAAACAAGGATTGAGGGCATTGAAATAGCTTCTGGACAAGAATAGGTGTGTAAGCTGGGACTCTCCTGACTGGAAAAGAGACATTTGTGGTGTGAGCAACAAAATGGAGAAATTTATGGGGATGGTTCTCTGTCCTTTTATATAAAAGGAGTATTTAACAAAAATAATGGGAACCACGCTCTAACCAGATGGGACCAGACAGTTCATCACATGGTTGGTTGTAGACTTGAGAACATCCTTGTTCAGGATGTTGTGGCTGATGGATTCAAAGGAGTTTACCATGGGCTCAGAGGAAGACTGAACAATTTCATGGAGGAGAGCTTTATTGAAGGCAAGTAAATACACAGAAAAACATACATAGCCCAGGAATCCCCAGAAAAGAAGATAGTTAAAAGGTGGGGAGTCAGAGTAAAGCATCTTGTACTGAATTTTGGTGCTAGTGGTTTGTGGAGACAAAGTATTAGGCCACATGGACTTTTGATGTCATCCAATATTACTTTTCTTTCTAAAGTCAGATCAGAGAACTGCATATATACCGGGTTCAGCCAATATTTCTTCCTCAGAGGAGATCAATATGAAATTCTGGGCTTGTTGAAGACAGTGGCAACTTTCTCATTGACATCAATAGAAGGGCACATCATTTCAGAAGCCTCAGCCATAACAATTTGTGCTGGAAGCAAACACTGGAACAGAAAAGCAACAGGATATTGAAATTTCTGGGAAGATCTTGCAAACTTCTAACAGCACAGTGTTAGTCAGATTATCCCTAATTCACAGAAGTAACAAAGAATAAATACTGTCACAGAGAAAGACTTAACTAGAGAAATATATTAGATTGTTATATTTGAAGTTTGAGGTTTTATGCTCTCTCCCAAGATCCCAGAAATATTATTCTAGAAATAGCAGTTTTCAGAAAATAAAACTGGTCTGACCTTACCATGCTGATACTGCCTCATTCTTGCTTGGATTTAGACCAATGAAAAGAGACTAACAAGGCACTAGTCAAAAGTGAGTGGTTTAGGGCAGATTCTGGAAAAGCTTTCCAGAGATGGCATTGCTGCCCTGGTAATGGTTCCTCTCATGGGAGACAGATATGATGTTACATATGGGAAACTTAATTAGGGGTTTGACTTTATTTTGCTCTAAAAGATCTTTCTTTGTTCTTGAGGTGTGACAGCCTCATATGTTCTGATTCTGGCAATGATCACTGCAATTCCAGCTTCAATCCCCTGCAGAGCTGACACCGAGTTTCCCTCTAAGGAAGATTCAGAAGTTGTGTAGAACCATATGGCATAAACATTGCCCTTCCCTTCTTGTGGGGGCACCAAATACCATATGAAGTGTCATAAATGGTGCTAAATACAAGAAAGTGTACAACAACAATTTATGTGCTTTGTAAAAGTCTAGAGCTTCAGTTCCCAGACAGGGCTTGGACACAAAAAGAAAATATATGAGTATTTGAGAGCCCAGAGTGGTACTTTAATTTTATCATGATTTATATAGTTAAGCATGGGAAGTGAGGTATGGGAACATGTGCAGAGGTATGGGAACTGAGCTGCTTCTGTTGCTTATTGTTTGTTCTATAGTAGGGCTTAGTAATTCAGTCAAGAAAGAGAGCCCAGTGTGTACAATGCTCTGTGTACACAAGTGTCAGGAAACTTGAATATTTGGAAAATATCCCAGTAAATATTTCAAATCAATTATTCTCTATTTGTGTCTGGAAATGAAGTTGTCCTTTTAAAATAAGATGGAAGCCTCATTTTAAAAAAATTGTTCATTTATTTCTAGCTGGACAGTTTTGAGGGGAATGGAAATACTGCTAAAAAGAAAAGCCATCTTTAAATGGTTTAGCAATTTTTTGTTCTGCAAATTGTACTTCCTCAAATAGATATCCATCTGCTTTCCTTTACATTTAGTATAGCTTTCAGTTCCTAGCAGATATTCTTTCGAGATTTTAGTTTTTAGCTAAGTGATGGAATGGAATATTGACCTGTGTGAATATGCATCCACATGAATGTGACTGTGGGGCGAAGTGTACCAGATCAAATATTTTTATGAGTTCTGACAAATCTAAAACGACTGTTTCTCTTGACTTCAGTGGGAGATGAATGTGACACACAGATACAGGTGTGCTTTGTGTCTAAGGAGTGGTGTCATGCATTGTTCTGTGTCTGCTAAGCAACTAAGGTGATGCTCCCCCCGCCGTGATGTGTTTTATGTGCACGGCTGACACAGACTGACATTCCTTGGGCATTTCTTCCAAGACTCCACATTCTTCTGTACCGTGGAATAATGTGTTTGACATCTCCAATAGGATTTTATGACACATTTGTCACACGCAGGGGTTTAGCTACAGTGATGTGTTAGCAGTATTCTGGGGAGAGCAAGGGCCCGTCAGCCTTGGCTGGGAAGTAGTTAGAGCCAGCTGGAATGGGAATGGGACAAAAAAGAGCTGTGAAGCTATGGCCCCACTAGTGAAGCAGGACAGGAATAATGACAAAAGGAGTAGCCTCTGTTTCCTTAGTGAACCTCTGGTTAATGATCTCCAGAAATCGCCTTTCATTCAGCTTATTTTACAGATTCACCTTTACCATTCAAAATACATTGGTTCTCAAGAGCTGACTGTGTAAGGAGCCTGAAGTCTATTCAGTTCATCTAGAAGAAGGCCTCATTAGCATAAGAAGAATTCTGATAGTAGGTAGTGCTTCAGTCTAGCAGAGTAAGATACAAGATCCAAGATTTGCAGGCTGAAACTAGATGATTTCAGGCAAAATAAGTATGGGTTTATTTGTTTATTTGTTTATTTGTTTTAACCCAGAACGTTATGTACGTGTAATTGTATCTTTAATACTGTGTACTTAGTTATTGAATAAGTCACTTTGACTAACTGTAGATTGTTTTGTACTATTTAAAGTATCATTAAAAGTCTGGCAATGTCTCATTGTCTTTTAAATAGTCTTGTAGATTTGCACTCAGTCTTGGGTTTGTTATTAATTAAAAAATGTACAGTTGCAAGTAGCAGTATGGTAAGCTGCTCTGGGGTATGGATAAAGCAGAGGCAAAGAAATTTATTGAGTAAAGATGTACTTCGAGATGAATGTTTATTAGATATGTATGAGGACAATTGCAGGGGATGGAGTTTCCATAGGCAAAGAAGAAGAGGCAATGAGGACTAATCCCTGAGAACTGGTGTTTATTCTCTAGATTATAAAGTGTATTGAGATTCTGTAGTTAATGTGTAGTGTATTGTAATTGTAGTGTAATGTGTAGTGTAGTGTGGAAGAGCTAGAACAGAGGCTTGTCCTACAGCCATGACTACCAAACTAACAAAAGTGGCTTGGGTAGTTTGGATAATGCTTTCATTCACCTTTTCCACCAGCAGAGCAAATCACTGCCCCTCCATCAGCCACAGGACTATTCTATTTTCTGCCCCTGGCTTCTGCTACCCTGATAGAAATCTTGAGCCTTGGCCTTGTGCTGTCTGGCTAATAATTAGAATGATCCATCTTCCTTCTGTCTTTTTTTTTTTTTTTCCTTATGCAAAATTTAACTCATGTTGGAGTCTGTAACAGAATATCCCACGGTAGGAGGTTATATATATGTTGAGGAGGAGATAATCCAGTGGGGCTGATTGTCTGCTTGTTGTGCACAGATATCTCCCTGCTGGCCATTCTGCAGTATATCATGTTATATCTAGATATCTAAGTATATAATGGTATAACTATATCAGTTATGTGCATCATCTAGGTATAGCATTGAGGTATATCATACTGCAAAAATATTATAGTCTTTAATCTGAAGGCTAGACACAAAGAAAGACCCATAATAGAACTGAATTACTTCACTTAACACCTACCTTGCTCTGACAGTGCTACTGACAGAAGCAGGGCTGGGAAGTTGAATTTTGTTTCAGCAAAGCAGGATCAGTGGGATCCCTTGGCTATTCCTGCTGGCATTCATGTTCTCAGCAGTCACAGGCATTGGTCCAGAAAATGCCAAGTTTTCACTTGCCAGGGCCACAATCCTCCTCAAACTGCTTTTTGTTTTTAGGGGGCTTCCATTTTCTGCCCTACCTCTCTTCTATCTTCAAGACAATCTGAAGAAACACAGCTTTGCATTGGATGAGGGGCAGCTGTATAGCATCTTTGTAGCTCTGGGACTTTAATTTATTGCTCCATCTAATGCCCCATACTGTCAATATGTGATTTGTAAGAGGATTCCTGACAGATCAGAGGGATGTCAGGTTTTCAAGAAGACAATCCTAATTTCTTGCAAGGCTTCCTTCTGGTCTATCCAAACAAGTGTTTGGCTAGCAAGCTGCAAAGCTCTGGTAGCTGTGTGGCCAGGTACCAGCTCATGACATTTGCAGTCAAGGTTTCAGAGCAACTCCGTACGTGTGCAGCATAAAGTACAAGGACACCAGGATCCTGGCTGACATCACAATGTAAAAAACAACCTAATAATTTACCTATCAAGCCTTAATTTCTGATATATTTATATGCCCTCATAGTACACAATTTAATTTTATTTGATTGCATAATTTGGTTGTAAATACCTCAATATTAGAGAGGCGTATGTGCTAGATAGACTTGTTTTGGGGTTTTTTTGCCTGTGTGGTATTTCACTCAGAATTTAAAGCTCTTGGCATGAAACCAAAAACCAACACAAAACTCATTGGCTGTATAATCCCAGTGAGAAAGACAAAGCTCTCTTAGGAAATCTCTATGAAGGAGCTACTTCGGCCATATGGAAAGATTGTTGTTACTCCCTCAGCACAGAGATAACAAGGCATGATAGCTAACTTCTGAAATGACATATTCTTTCCATTTAGTATTGCAGAGATATTTTGAATTGACAGTATCTCCCTGACTCTGCCATTAAAATGGATCGGGGAATAAGAAAATCACAGTGATAAAGAACAGTAGTGCTCAGAATGGAGAGCACTGAATGTTTTGTAGAAAAAGGCATTGCTTCAGCCAGTAAGCTGCATTTAAAAGTTTAGAAAGAAAACGGTGACCTTTTTTAGGTCACTGGAAACTGCAGCAGATTAAGAAAATGCCATAGCAATTAGAGTGTAATTTTATTTTTTTTTTTAAATATTTTATGTGCCATGACTTACAGCAGAAAAGAAATCATTATTTCATGCTGGAATATTTTTAAACTTTGTTGTCTAGGAGTAACCTGAATCCAAGAAACTATATTTTAATGGGAACATTGAGCAAAAACTAGAAAAAGTTATTAAAACTTCATGTCAATAGCCAAACAGGACAATTCTGACTTCCTTCCTATTTGCCTTCTTGCAAAAATGATATTATAGTAGTAATACATACAAGGCAGTAATGAATATAAACCATGTAGAAATATGCAGACAACCAAAGAGATGATAAAGTTAGTAATATGGAGGAAATTATGATTCTGACTTTTTCCTATATAGGTGGACAAAAATCAGGAGTGTCTCACTACCTACCAGTGGAGTCACCTGAGAGTAAATGATAGAAAAAGCAACTTCTTCTTGTCTGGTAAGAAAAATAACAGACTGTAAAATATTGTAGTTCAAATGTGAATGGAATAATGAATTTTAATGCAAAATAAAGAAGGGTGTTACACAAAATAGGCACATTTTATTAGAGAGGGCTAATATGTATTTGAAGCATTTTGGGGGGCTGAACAAGGCGGGGAGAGTTTTAACAAGGTAATTTATTTATTGCTTGTTTTTCATTTCTCTAGTTGTCACTGAGATGGGTAAAGGGCTATTGTTCTTAGAAATGTACATTTCACAAGTGTTCTTCATTTGACTGAACTGGAAAACTCATTTGTGCATCAGAAGATAGGATCTTCAGGGCTGATGCAAACAGATCAGATATTTCAGAATAGGTGTTCTAGAGCATTAACACTGCATCCTCCTGACAGCTTAGGAGAGGGAAAATATACACAGGGTTCTGGCATCCAGGCATGGCTGAACCTTTTAAAATATGATGGTCTGTCATCAACCAAAGATTATCTTTTTTGCATTGTAATTTTAATTAATATCTTTAGTGACTAGTTAAATTAATTGGGCCATTTCAATCAAATCACAGCTGCTGTTTAATTTACAAAACAGTTAGGATCATCCTCTCCATCCTAAAGCAAAACAAACACTTTGCATTTTTCAGGTATCATTCAGAAAATTGTGCTCTATTATAGCTTTCAGATTTTAGATCGGTAACATGTATTTAAGTAAATCAGTTGATAGGCTTAGATATGCAAAAATATCTTTCTGACTTTCACAGGGCACAAACCTTTTCCTCTCAAGATGTTAAAACTGAGTGGAATGAACCTTTGCAGGTGCACAGTGTTCTGACAAGGCAATGACATTTGTGATAATTAGTTTGTGTCATTACTTTGTGTCATTCCTTTGATGTGTCCACAGACAATGCAGTAAGATGGAAGGGGGGGCAACTGAGACTCCTTCTAGACTGGAGTCTTCAAATGATGGATCAGGAGATAAAGACCCTATTTATGGCTTTCAAATAGAGTTTATTCTAGGATTCTACTGTCCACAGCTGTAGCCCCTGTTGGCATACAGGGGAACTGAGCAAGTACAGCTCTGGCAGTCTTTCAGCCAAATAAATAACCTGTTTGACCTGGGGAAGTGCTAGAAATGTATGGGCTGAGCCTGCAGTTATCAGCTCTTGAGATCTGATCTCATGTCTGAAACCCACTGGGCATTAGGCTGTTGCTAGTGATTCCTCTCCGTTTGGCTGCTTATTTGAGATGAATGCATCAGGGCTGTGTTTCCAAACTGTCTGGGTACCCACAGCTTCAGGAGAACTGAGAGGGTAATATGGGATCTGAGCATTGCCTGAAACTGGGACTTGGTGTCCCTTGCAGTGAGTTTCAAAATGGTATCTTTCATTTTGTATCTATTTGTATAGTTGATTGTACACTATTTTTATGATTGATTTGACAGAACAATTGGTATGTTGGGGTATTGCTTCATGTGAAGATATTGGTGTTTAATATGCTAACATTGACAGTTTTTGTGAAGTCAAGACTGAATTTGAATTTTCAAATGAATGTTGCAGAAGATTATACAATTCCAGTCTTCTCTGAGGCAAGAAGACCTTTCTTCTGATGTGGAACAGAATATTATTTCCATAACACTGGTGTTCACCTTACATGTGTTGTAGATAGTGAACCATGAGTAAGTGACAGAATAATCTATTTGGCATTGACTTTCAGGAATAAAACCCTTTGGTAATTCTGACATGCAAGTATTACATAACCCACCATGCACAGCCAGGATAAATCAATTCAATACCTATTCTGGTAGCTTATTTTGAAGTTACTTTTCAGAAATATTAAGTTCCTACAGAATAGCAATAGCATTCTTTCACTGGAGGATCATCTGATGGTCAAGTGTCACATGCAGAAAAATATGGTTGGCAGCAGTGATGTTGCTAATTATCTGATGTGCCATCAGGCAAAATTGCCATTTACAAGGCATTCACATCTAAAACTTTCTTTTTAGGAGTCTCAGATATACTTGTTTAAAGACACATTAATTTCAGTTCTTCATTTAAAATTGATGTTACTGGTTTCACAACTGACCAACAACTTAGAAAGGTAAAAGACAACTTAATAATGTGCTATCCTTCCATTCTTGTATCCATGAAGATGTAACATTTTTATTAATTTCTCTTCTGGAACCATAGGCCAAATATAGTCTGACAACAGCTGCATTTCCTCCTTCAGAAAGACTTTCACTACTCTATAACACGAGATACATCCTGGCAAGCTTCATAAACCACTGTGAAGATAGAGATGTTGCTGTAAGTTGGTACCTTCTGTACGCGGGTGTCCCCTCAGCAGGGGACATAATCCTATGTCCATAATCCATATAATAAAATCCATAATTAAAAAAATGTAATTATAACCCCACAAGACATGCAGTCTTCTCTAATCACATTGCATTCAATTTAGAAAGCGGGTTAAAGATACCTCAGAGTTCTATGAACTGGGACTTCACAGTGCTTTCAGTGGCAGTTCTTTGAAGATGTTTGTAATCAAGTTATTTTTTTCATAAGTACATGATACTGAAATATGTTTATGGTTCTGTTCGTTTTTTATATATGCAGACCATTAAGAAAAGAGCCTGATTCTAGGTAGTTCTAGAAAGGAAAGTATTGATTCACTTTAAATAAAGATATTAAAAAATTCAAAATGACAAATAAAAGCATAGAAATGTGGGGCATTCCAGAATTAAAACCACTCATGAAAACTTAATTTGGCTAATGTGTCTGTATCTATTGAGATTCTGTTTTACTTACCGTAATAATTATGTTTTTTCCCCCTTCAAGATATCTGGAACTTTCAACATCTATTTGGCAAGTTCTCTCATCTTCAGCTCACTTTGAGAAGATTCCAAATTCTGTGCTGGACGTATTGGTCAAGAGATTTTTGTTGACATTTTAGGTGGCTGTGGCCAGTGGTTTGGAAGACTTGGAACAAGGGTGTTGCATACAGAAATGAGGCTGTTAAATACAAATCCCATATATACACTTATCTGGGTCATTTGACCCGTTTTCTCTAAGCTGAGACCAGAACTCTGACTCCTGGTGCTAAGAGATGTCTTTCCCTTTACAGGGACTCAGTTTGGACTGGGATATGCAGTTCTGGAAGTGTCAGATTTTGCATCTTTTGGGGTTTTTTCAGCTATCCTTTCACTTCTGTCTCCTGGACCATGCTTTATGCTGCATTGGGTTCTGTAGTGCAAGATCAAAGATCTACTGTCTAAAATGAGTTAGATGGCATTACCATCTCCCAGTGGGGAGGACAGAATGGCAGCTTGCCTCAGTGGTATTTGCTTCCCTTCAGTAACCTGATTTTAGCATATTTCCTTTGTTTACATCCCTGCTAACGGGGCTCTGGAGGACAGCACAGTGCCACAGCTGTATACCTCTGGTGACGTCTCAGTGCTCATTTTCTCCTGATATTAAACCGAGACATTTCAGATCCTCTGTGGCGTTTTAAGTGGGTCTTGGTTTGGAAAGTGAGAGCAGAAATGCAAGAGAACCGTCACAATCAGTATGCACACAACCACACAAAGTTCACAGGCTGCTTGGAGCAATTTAAAATCTTTACCAGTGTTTGCAGGTATGTTTGCCTTAAAGGATCTTTTGAACTAATTTCTAATTCATCTGTATTTAAGCTAATGAATTCAGCTTTAGCTCCATTCAAAATGAGGAATTTCTAAGGCAGCTGTGAGAGCTGTTGCATGGAATTGTCACTGATGTGGTGCTGGGACAGCAGAGTAGCAATGTCTGCATTGCCCTGCAGTCATTTTACTTGTGTTGCTTCCTGGCTAATGTCCCTTTCTTTATAGCTCCAACAGAGCCAAGCTACCTTGAGTTCAACCTGAAATCCTCTTGTCTCAGTGTTGACAAGAAGGAAAGGAGATACCCTGCAGTAAGACACCGTAGTGTGGGGTACCAGGCTTAAAAGTCAGGAGACACAAAGACTCATTTCTCAGCCACTGACCTGCCATGTCTCTTAGTCTGTTAGTGCAATCTCTCCTGCCACTGTGTCTCATCTGTTTTGTAAGCTCTTGAAGCAGGACATAATCTTGTTTAACATTTGCTCAGGGTACAGAAAAAGAGAAGCTGCAAGACAGAAAATTCCCTTTCTAAGCTGCATGGAATGGAAAGAAGTATGATAGAAAAATGATGGGAACAGAAGGGCAAATAGACAATAACTTTACTCCTGACCACCTGAGAATGGGTCATTACTGCTTTTTTGATTTCTCAAGACAGCCTGGTTATTTGCTGCTATATCCTTGGAGATTACAGCTGACACCTCTCAAAGCAAAATACAGTAGGGTTGTATAACTTATGAAAATGATTGGTAGTGAACACAACAAATTATAATTATTTATTTATATTCCCCTGTCAAGGTTTAACACTGGGCTGTCAATTAAATGAGTGACAGATGGTCTGTGTTATCCCTTCCTGCTTCCCAGAAAGGGAAAAGGAAAGGGAAGAGAATAAGAGAGAGAGAGGCTTACGAGTTGGAAACTAAACCACACTCTTCTAATGAAAACAATAATGATTAAAAAGAAAATAATGAAACATATGCAAACATATACATATACACAAATAACAAAACCAGTATCATGCTAACTCCTGATAATGTTCATGTCACCATTAAGGCTTCAGGGCAGGCCCTGCACTGGACTACCAGAGTCAGCAGCAGACAGGAGCTGGATGCAGGAGCACAGGGGTTCAGGAAAGCCCATCTTGGGATCAGAGGCAGAAGAATGGATGGGGTCTTCCCAGAATGCTGTTCATGAACAAACAGCCTCTCCCTTATGATCCCTGAGCTTTTTACCATGTATGATGTGTATGGAGTGGAAGACTTTATTTGGTCAATTTTGGTCACCTCTCTGGTCCACTCCTTCTCACAGCAGGGTGGCAGGTGTGGCCCCTTTCCTCCCTTTTGTTTCCAGCACACCAGAAGTTTAGCATAACTGATCACTGACCTTGGTTTCTGTAGGACTAAGTGTAAGCAGGAGTCTTTCTGCATACAGGTCTGCAGCAGTAACTACAAACACTGAGTATTAGCAGTCCTAGAAGCAGACACTGACTAAACTGTGCTGTTAATTTCAGCACATGGAGTTACTTAGAAGATAATTAGCTGAAAATCAAAATTACTAAAAGAAAATTGGTTCTGTCTTGGATCAAACCAGGACATCCCAGAAGAGGCAAAATGATAAGAAATAAGATTTTTTTTCCAGTTAATCCATTTGGTAAATATGTCACAAAAAGCAAAGAAAAATATCCAGTATCCAAATATGGCACCTCAGTAAAGTTGAAATTAGCTTTGGCTTTGTTTCAAAATTTTCTTTTTAAAATAGAAAAATTAACCTAAATTGAACGACCAGATTTACCTCCATATTCTTGTCATCTTTTGACCAAACAAAACAAAGCTCCCCACCTACTTTGCAGCAGCTGGACAGAAAAACATAATTATTTTTCAAGAGGGAAGCCACTTTTGCCCACATTAATGTGACTAATATTCACTCATTTTTCAATCAGCCTAAGTGGTCATACTCGTTATATCTCCATAGTTTGTTTACTTCTCAAACATGTCCATATCTCTTTTCATTAAAGTGAAATATGACACATGCAGTAGTCCCGTGTATTCCCATTTCTGATCTACTTTTAAGAAAATCAAGCAATTATGTTCAAGGCATAAATTAGAGAATGCATGTCAAGAACTACACTACAATGGCTTCATAATTGGAGCTAAGCAGAGTTATTTGACACAGAATCTCCTGCTGACAAAACCCAGAGTCCCTGTAGAGTTTACTACCGAGGTCAAAGAAACCTGACACAGAGGTGCTAAAGCACGGCACGAATTTTTAAAGCTACTCTCAGTATGTGAACTGATGACCTTTTCTGAGACTGGAAGGTAAATATGGAATGGATTCGTGCCACTATGATCTTGGGCTGAATAGAATTATGTTCAAGATTCAAATGAACCAAATGTGAATGACAGTGGGGGGAGTGTGAGATTGGGAAGTGCCTGGGGAACCAAGCTTCCGGAGATCTTCTGAGTGTTTTTTCATGTTGGCAGGAGCATGTGATTATAATTGATGTTGAGCTCCTTTTTAACTGCATTGTTAAATGGAACTGGGTGTACACTTGTGTGGAGGGTAGCCTTCTGGGACTGATGGCAGAGCTGAGGTACAAACACCTGGAACAGGAGCTGGTTACCACTTGCTCAGCAGAACACAGCAATGGGTGGGCAGTGCACAGAACTTCTCCTTTCCCTACTCTGGACACCCCTCTGCAGTCACGGTGAGCCAGGGTTAGCCTTGAGGTGAAAGCCAAACCCCTTAATCTGCTCTTCCCCGAGGAGTGCGGTAATGGACCGTTTACATGTTCCAGGGAGGAATTTCTGGCTTATATAATTATGAGAAGACTATAAAAAACCACAATCCAGAGAGCTGTCCAGGGAATTTCTCATCTTTGCAAGTCTCTTGGTTATTAAGGGAGTGAGAGCTCTGGGTTGTTGCACTCACCAGAGACTTGGAGGGTGTCACTCTGAAAGAGGAAACAATGGAATAAATAACATAGACCACCCATTCTGCAGTAGTTTTGAAACAAGGAATGTGAGATAATTCTGTTTATTTTGATGGATCAGGGCTACAACTCTTTCTTATCTCTGAGTATACCATTTTTGCTTCAATTCATAAGATGGAAATGGACTGATGTGATTTGGTCATTCTGCTCTGAGAAGGAGCTTCCTAATAGGCCTTATTTTAAAGTTTCATATGGGACTGTAATCCATTTCAGCTATTAGGGGCATTTCCAGCCTATTAGGATGAACAAGTAATCAGTAACCATTTTGCTCTTTGCTTCTAGGAATTGAACTTTGTGCAATGGAGCTAATAATATATTTTTAGTGCAGCAAGTAAATTACCCATCTGGTAGCTGTGTGGTGTTTATATCTTCATTTACTGGCCTCCAGAAGCAGGATGTACAGTGGATATCAAATTATGGATAGCTATCTCTAGGGTTTCTTTTTCATGGTTGTTCTTTGGATTAAATAATTGTTTTAGGTCCCTTCCAACTGAGATAGACCATTCTATTCTATTCTGTTCTTATCTATTCATCTTTCTCTCTGTGGCTGTTCATTTGTCTCCACCTCTATTTCAGGATCTTGCCTTCTGACCAGCTGGGAATGCCTCTGGTGTCATATGCCAATATGATTCATTGCTTAAAAAAAAAAAAAAAAAAAAAAAAAAAAAAATTAAAAAAACCTGCTTCCTTTTAGCAAGGAACTTCCCTAAGAAGAAATACTTCATTTAATTCTGAGCACTTCAGTCTTTATGAATTACAAGGCCTGATAATGACCATTTTTTAAGGAATGCCACTCATCACATTCACAAAATAAGATGTCTTTATTAATTCAATAAGCACCCTGCTAGCTTGTATTCCATACATGCTTTGGCTACAGACTCACATAGTTGTTCAGTCAGCAGACTTTTCCTCTCTGCATTTCTCCTGCATTCCTGACAGGATATTTCCCAGCATCTTGTGCTCTGGTTTGCATCTGGGTGGCCATTTGGCCAACACCAATAGTTTGGTATTTGGCTTTTAAGTGCTCAGCATAATGAGGAGTAGAGGCAAGACATCCAAAGTAGCAAAACTGTAAGATAGAGTTAAAAGAAGCTGAAAAAAAAAAAAAAAGGGGGGGTGGGGGGGTGGAAGGAGAATATAATGGAATAACAAAAGAATCAATATTCACTCTAGTGATTTTCATTTCCCAGGATTCCTGAGGTTAACAAAAGCAAACAGGTAATTACATTCAGCTGGTGCTTCTCTGCATCTGGAGACTGATCCACAGTCACATCTATCCAGCAAAACCCTCCATATCCCTTTTGCACCAAATATGACAGTCCTAGTCCTCTCCTCCAGTTTTGAGGTGGTTTTAAGCCTTGGGCAACACTTTAGTCTTATTTAAAAGCTGCTCCCCCTAAACTCCCCCTGTCCCTCCTCCACTGGGTAGCCTTTTATATCCCACCCTTTGCAATAGCTGATTCTTATTCCCTGCACCTGTTTGTCTTGTCCATCAGGACCAGTTGCATTTGGGAGTCTTTAATTTGAGTTTGATGAGCTGAGAAAGGGATGCTACAAAAGGAAAGGAATTGTGCAGCTCCCCTAACCCTGTGAAGTCAGGGCTCTGGGGAGAATGAGGCAAAGCTGCAGTCTCACTGTTTCAGATGAAGATATGCAGACCTGGTAAAAATGTTGCAATTTCTGGAAAGTACATTTGTCTTCCACATCCCTTGACAAAAAGGGTAGATGACAAGCTGTTGTGATGCTTTGTGGTTTGAGTCTCCTAGCAACAGTGCTTCCTCCAAAGATGACCCTTGTCATTTCAGAGTGCCTGAACCTGGAAATTTTAAATAGTTTTCTATGGTTATAATGAACTTTAAATAAGCCTTTTTTTTCATGAAAGCCTCATTTCCCATTAAGCAGATTTTATTTCTAAATCTCATGATAGCTTAATGATAAAATATGGTAATAGCTGTGCTTATTGTGAATAGAATCATAAGGGAGGTAAGTGGTTTAGTTTTCACAAATTCATCTGAGTTAATGTTTAATAAGCCAGCTGTTTTAAAAATCTTGTCTTCTCAGAAACTGAAAAAACAGCCTTTATTCATTGAATGAGGGGTTCAGGGCTTTGCAATTTATATCTATAATTAGTAGTATATCTGAGATCCTATGGTGTAAGTGCCAGGCATTTACTCATCTTTCATTTTTCCACATTTCAGAATTTATTCAAAACCCTTCCTCTGCCCCAGTTTTGCAAAACTCAGGATTTTAATTTTCTTTGTGAAATAGACAACTGTAATGGAAACACATTTCAGTGTTGCAAAAATGGATGAGGACTTCAAAGAATAGATACAAGTTGTGCTCTGACCAGTGCCCAGCTCTCAGGAGGAATCTTCAGAGATCTGTCGTGACTCCAAAGCTCTTTAGTACTTTTATTAAGGAGTGAATGATGGCTTGGAAGTGATGCTTACACACCTGGCAGGTTATCTGGATGGCTGGATAAGTATTTAAGCTGATCTTGACACAGTAAGGAATAGGGTGCAATCTGATGCAGGTGAAGCTTTGTGCTTACTCAGGAATAGTCCCTTATGGTTACAGAGGTAGGAAAAATGTTCTCAGGAAAAGGATCTGTTAAATAGAATGGCCAACACATCGGGCATGAATCAATAATGCCAATGTTTAGGGAAAAAAACCCAAACATTTTTCCTGATAAATTGCAGTACAAGTAAGTTCTGCTTTTTGGGGCTCCAGTGGGAGTGCTGGATGCAGTTTAGGGCAGTGTAACTCAGGATATCAACAAAAGCAGTGACAAAGATTATGAAGCTAGAAAACATGGTCTCTGAAGAAAAAATAAATAGGATTAGTTTACCTTCAGGAAAACTGTGAAGCAGCAGTAAAAATCTTTTAATATATAACTGAATTTCTATTGAAAGAGGCAGTTATAAGTTGCTTTCCCTCTCCAGAGAGCCTCTCTGCCTTATGTGTGAAACTAAGAACAAAGGAAATCACTGGAGGAGGAGAATCTAAGGCTCTGCTGAAACTTACATGTGAGGTACAAATTTAGATTCTCTGTTCTTAATGCACTGAGAAATAAGATGTTGTACTAGAGAATAATATTAAGCAGAAGAACACATGTAGAGCAACTGGTCACAGTTCTGTTGTGCAGCTTTCAGATACTCAGATTATCAGAGGTACAAGCATGTATTTAGTATTTAACAATACATAGCTTTATTTCCCCATACCTAGAATTAGAGTTGCAGCTGAGTCCACTGTTTGATCACCTGGCTAATGATGGCACTGTGCTACTTTATTATCTATGCAGTCTGGAGTTATTGGTTCTACTGGATGTATTGGCTGGATACACTGCTAGAAAATACATAGAAGGATCCTCTTCCACCTGCCATGTTAATAAATTCACATTATTTCTCTTAAGATTCAGCAGTGCTGGACAAGTCTTACAGAAACCTATAAATTGGTATCAGGTCTGATGTTGAGGGATGAGAAAGAGGAAGAAAAGTAATAGAGGGAAGCTGTATTCATGTAATACACTTTCATGGTTACAAGTAAACGAGCACAAGTAATTACCTAGAAAAGGAAAGTGATTGACTAGAAAAAGGCTTAAATTACATCCATTTTCTCACCAGCTCTTGTTAAAGTACTTAAAGCCATTGAATTTGGTCTGTCAGGATATCATAAGAATCCTTTCGAATAAATGCTCTAGACAGGGTAAATGTGCATAGAAAAGGCTTCCTCTGCATCTCATATGTATAAATGCAAGAAAAAAATGAATCCTTTGTGAATCTTTTGAACAGCTATTTGCTTGTATTTGGGATTCCTTTGCCTGAGATACAGTGAAAGTGACCTCTTGCTTTACCTGTAGCAGTGAATGTGTTTGCCAGCAGTGTAGTCAAAGTTTCCTGAACTGCCATTAAAATCAGCAGTGATCTGGAAGCCCTTCAGAGTCTGTGTGAAGCCCTTACATTCTGCTGTGGTGTTCCTTATGTGATCGTTTGCAGTTCCACAGCATGGGTGGAAAAAGCTGCTATTCTGTACTGTAGGCAGCTGTCAGTGGCCACAAGAGGAACCAAGGCCTGGAAAACCAAGCAGGCATCAGTGGACTGGCTATCCAGAAAAGTTTTTCTTTGGAGTGATCCAGGTCACCAGCAAGGAATAGATGAATCAATGTCTGTTCATAGGAGGAGACCTCCCCAGTGTTCTGATCAATGTGAACATTTGTGAGACTAAACAGTGACATTAACAATAAAATATTGCTAGGAGAGAACCACAACTACTCTGCAGTCTGTTAAAACAAAAGTACTGGGGATGCATCACGTTTCTCTTCCCCTGATAACATTCTCCCTGTTCACTGAAGTAGCTGATTCCTCTGTATTCATCTCAGAGCTCCTTGCATGCATCAATGGTAATGCACACAGCAGCAAATTAATAGAAATGTTTTCATTCACTGTTGGTAAATGCAAAGAAGTCGATCAGTTATCTGCCATTATAATTAAATAGCACTTGTCTCACCACATGAAAAATCACAGGCTTTTAAGTGAAATACACGTTATTTTTAAGCATCTCAGCATGTACAAAATCATTAAAGAAACAGCAATATTCTACATAGGGTACAAGAGGCATTCAGAAGATGTTTAGGTGCAACAGGATAAATTCATTCAAAACATGAATACAGGCAGATAAAAACACTTGGTGTCATGTTCAGGTTAAACAGGGTAAGACAATATTAAGATGCAAGTGTGGTCTCTACTCCTTTCTGTTATCAAAGTATCACTCATCTGATGAAAGATGGCATCACATTGCCAGCCTGATTGTTGTATAACTTCTAATATCCTATGACCTTTGGGAGAATCTGATCTCAATGCACAGGTGGGTGGCTGTGATCTGGCTACTTTTGCTTCTTATCCTTTGCTGCCATTTTTCCTTGGACTATGTGGCTGATGACAGTGATTATCCTCAGATATTCTCTCTCTTGCTTGGAAATGTTCACCTTAAAGCATTTCAGGAAGTCTCAGGAGCCTGTGGATCTGCAAAATCCACTCACTCCCTTGAATTCCTGTTTGGGAGCTGAATAAACAACAGGCAGTTTCCCTTCAGCTTCAGATTGCTTTTACTTCCAGTCCCTCTGGAAGAAAGCTCTGTTTGAAATTCCTCATGAACACCACTTCTGTTTTCATGAGAGATTTTTCACAGCGGTTTCTACAGCCTCTTTATTTCTAGGCAGTGTAAAACCATTGTGTAATCCCAGGTGTGTTTGTGGTTAATCTCCAAATTAAACTGTGAGCAGCTCAGGACATTATGCATCTCATAATAGATGAATTTGTGGCTTTCCTGCCAAAAGGCTGTAGCTCAGATGATGCAGCCCCAATACAAAAAGTAAATAAGTTAGGAACTTAATTACTGCCTCACACAATATGTATTCAGAAGTTTCTGTGCACAGTAAAATAAACCCAGGGAATTGCAGTAATTTCCTTTGCCACTTTATTTGATTGTGCAGCAATGGAGAGGGAATGAGGTAACTTCATTTACATGAAAATTATTGTGATTTCTGTTTTTCAAATCACAATTCACTGGTATCAGAAATAAGAATAAAACATTCCATTTAGGTGTTTTATTTGCAGTGTTATTTTGCATAAGTAATAACTGCCAGCTAGGTCGTATTTCATCAGCGGAATATTGAGATACCTTCTACTAATCAGATGTTTAAAAATACTGTACAGACCAGCTTTACAATGGATTATTCAACAGTTGTATGACCAGAAAAACCTTACGCTGAGACCCCTGCTAAAAGTCTGTATGGGAAGAGAAATATTTACAGCCCCATGCTCACAAAAGTAATTAAGTTGGAGGCCAAATACTGTACCAGAAGTGATTATAAATAATGCAATTTTAAAAGAGATCACATCTCAGATTTTTTCTATTAGTTTTTCTGTTGTGGAAACCTTTAGGCTGTATATTTTCTGCTTATCTTCCTAAGCTCCAGGAGCTTGGAAACGTATGGTTTATTCCCCAGACAAAAGCTGAAAATACTATTTATTTACTTGAGCTTGGACTCCAGCAAGAACACCAAAGGCATTGCAAAGCAAATACTGAGCACTGAAAAGCCAGCTTGCTTTCTCATACTGTTTTTTTCTCAAACTTTTGCATAATTAAAGTACAGGCTAGTGTGACATGGAATGGTTAAATCTAAATATGTGAGTGTTTGGCTGAGCATGGATTGGTGATCAAATGAAGCCAGCACCAAGAACTGCTGCTAAGGTCTTCATGGTCTCTCAGACAGGTAAAATCCTGTATACTCCTGTACAATTTTGTTTCAAGTTTGAAAGCAGCTGTCCTGGTTCTAAGATGAAGTATACATTTTTTCCCCTTTGTGTTGAAGAGGGTTTAAGCAAGGTTTTTGTGTTTTTTTTTTTATTTGAGAGGCTGTTGGGCTGATTTCTTCTGTGAATATCCACATATGTGGATTTACATATAGCAATGCTGTAGGAAACCCAGAGAGACATTGCCTTGGACAAGCAGCTGCAGGAAGACTCACTCTGGTCCAAATGAGTATGATTCACATGGGCTGAGAATAAAATTCTATCTTCTCTGTGCACACACTGAGTCTGTGCACACTGATTGAGCTGGAGTTGGGAAAACAGGGACTGTCCCATTAGAGCAGGGACACTGTCCTCCTGCTTCGGGTTGTCCAGGACCCTTCTCTACAAATGTATCTACTCCTGTCTTCCTTCAATTGAAGAGACTGATTTAGAGCACTCCTTCAGAGCATTCCTACTGTGGATACTATGGGACAGGTGGATTTGGAGTCTTTCCCCACACCCCATCCATATTTTATTTTTTCCTCTAATTATCAGTCTAAAACACAGTCCATTTTTTAAAAGACTGTTTTGAAATTTTTCTCCCTAACTTACACCCCTGGATACTAAAATGTTGCAGCACAGCCTTATGGCTGTCACAGTATCTCAGTGAGAGTTTCAGCTTCGAAGAAAACTGGAGAATCAAGGCAGAATGAAGAGCTGAAAAAGAATAAGAATTTACTCTGGTATATGTGGACTGGAGCTTCAATCAGGCTCTATGTAAATGAGAGCTGTGCTGGAAAACAGAGCGAATGTGCTTTTGGGATACTGTGTTCCCACAAGCACTATTCCCAGGGGCAGCTTTTTTTTTTTTTTTTTGTAACTTTCCATGTGTTTCTTATGCTGTTCTCATTAGAAACTAATTTTTTTTCTGTTTGTGTAGCTGTTAATGTTCATAGCAAGAGAAATGTCCATGATCTTTACCAGCTTCTTTGTCATAAATACATATATACATAAATTGCAGCCTTATCTCTCAGAGCTACAGCTTTTTTTTTTCCATATCACTACCTAAATAGGTAAGGGGAAACCTTAATCTAAATTTTGCTTTGTTTTGTTTTCCTGGAATTACTGCTGTGAGGAACATGAGACATATGTTAGCAGACTGAGCAGGATATGGCCCTACAAATTTTAGAATTCATAAAATACTTGAAAAAAAGCCAAGATTATAGGTGACACTTCAAACCAGACTGCCTTTACTGTGCCTGCATGCATGAAAAAAAGAAACCTCCCTGAGAAGCAGAGTGCTGAGCTGAAACAAAGGAAGATTAAAATGGGGAAGAGAATGATGCAAAACAGGAAGGAGAAAAGTACCTGGTTCATTATGTGTATGAAATGAAAAAAGGAGGGCTAAGCACAGCCTACTGAAGAAAACAGAAGACAAAATGCCAAGTACACCTCAATAAAAGGCTTAAGAGATGGAAAATGATAATTGAGATAATGAAAAACTTTCAAAGGGCTTTTTGCAGGTAGCATGGCAGCTTCAGATATTAGGGAAATGTTTGAGAAGGGAAGGAGGGGAGGTAGAGACAATATCCCAGGTGTAAATAAAGCCATGAATTTCTTGAAGTACATCAACCCTGAAGGGAAGCCAGAGTGGAAGTGTAAAACAGGACTGATACTGTTCCTTTTTAGTCCTGGGCTGCGGGTGAGTTTAATTACATTGCAATATCACCCCAGACACCTGGTACATTGCTTCTACATTTAGAATAATCTTTTAAGGCACCTAAATCTCTATTTAGGGATCTGAATAAGTAGGGTATTTCAAGAGTTTAGCCTCACCATTCTCCTTTCTGAGACTACTAGCAGGTGTATATATTTACTAGTGGACAGAGAAAACATAGCTGACCAATATTTTTCATGATAAAATGACTTTTTTCTATGTACAAATAAAACATCATGATTCTCATGGGACTAAATGTGATCTGTTTAGCTACTGTTGATAAGACCTGTACCACTCAGCATTTTTATAATGCAGAAAGAAACATTTTGGTGATTATTTCTCACAGTTACTTTGGAGAACACAAACATTTGTGTATAATTCCTTCTTTTCCAGTAGTATGGCTTCACAGTATCTAAACAAATTTGCAAGAAAAAATAATATTCCCTGCATTTATCCATGCATCTATGTCTTTCCTTTGACAATAAAAATGAAATTTAGGAAAAAAACCAGAAATGTAATTTGGTTCACTAATTTTGGGGGAAATTCTTAAGATTCTTGAAGAGGAAAGTAACACAGGAGACCTTTAATAGTTGGAGAGTTGGAGCTGGTAAATGGCTTCTGCAAAACTCCAGTCCTTTATCCAGCTGCTCACCTGGGAGCCTGGAATGACTCTGCCCCTGGTTCCACAAACCCACCCCAACCCCACAAATAACTGAAGTCAAATACATCAGGAAGGTTTTTGAAGGGCTGGGGCTGCAGACACAAATTCTGCAAGATCTGAAGCAATGAATTGCAATACAATGCTGGAGCTGCACTTTTTAAGCAGCAGCTGTTTGCTTTAGAAATAATCTATAAAATAAAGCTTGAGTTCTAGCAGGTTATTTCTGTATGTCACTGTAGTTGCAGCTGATATCCTAGAAAACAAAATACAAGTGAGAAGTGGATAAACTGATTGCTTTATGATGGTTGGTTGGTTGGTTTAGTTACCATAATTTTTTTCATCCTTTGAAATTTTCTGTTAATGAAACATGGTAGCCTCTTAATACAGGACAACCTTTGAAAGGTGCATAGCCCTATATATTGGTTTTAAACAATATATTTTTTCATTGTGAATTTCAAGGGAGCTGCTAATATATCTAATATAAACGCATATAAAACTACTAAACATGCCCAGGGTTTCTGAAAAATATTTCTCATTGCAAATACTACATGAGGATAATAGACTGCAGTAGCTATTTCTCTCTCTCTCTCTTTTTTTTTTCTTTTTTTTAAAAGAGGGGAAATGTTTTTCCAAGCACTTTGCAAGTCCAGTGTTCAGCACTTCAGCTGTCAATCCATCAGAGATGGAATAATATCAGAATATAAAGGATGGTACCATAACCTAAACCATGGGAATTTATTTTGAAAAAACAAAGCCCACTCCCCATGACATATAAGGTTCTCCTCCCCTAGGGTGAAATTAAAAAATGAAATTCAGCTGTCCTTTTATGAAGCACCCCATGGTGAAGATGAGGGTGAGACAGGATGTTCCCCTGCAGCCCAGGGAGGTTAGTGATGGAGCAGATACCAATCTGCAGCCCAGAGAGGACCCCACACTGGAGCATCTGAATCCTGCCAGGTGCTGGGACCCCAGGGAGGGTCCATGATGGAGCAGGGTCCTGGAAATACCTGTGGACTCATGAAAACAGGAGCCCACACTGGAGCAGGTTTCCTGGCAGGATTTGTGACCTCCTTAGGGACGTGCACTGGATTTGACTGTTCCTGAAGGGCTGCACTACATGGAAGGGACCCAGGCTGGAGCAGTTCATGAGGAGCTGTTGCCCATGGGAAGGAACAACAAACACTGGAGAAGTTTGTGGAGCACTCTCCTGGGGGAAGAACCCCATTCTGGAGCAGGGGAAGAATGTGAGGAGTCCTCCCATGAAGGAGAAAGGAGCCACAGGGAAATCATGGAATGACCTGACTGCAACCCCCATTCCCTGTTCCCTGTGGAGCTGAGTGAAGTTGAGGCCAGGAAGAAGAGAGGGGTGAGGGTGAAGATGTTTTAAGTTTTGGTTTCATTTCACATTATTCTACTCTGGCCTGATTGATAATAAATTGTTAGGAACCAAACTCTTGAAAGAGCATCTGCAGTCCATGTATGAGTAGCTGCTTTTAAAGACACAGCTGTGGACAGGCCTTAGAGCTCCTGGGCAACCTGTGGCCCTGAGGGGATGGATATATTTGGTGGGGCAAAGGAATAGATGAGAATGTGCACGATACCAAAAGAAAATGGTGCTCTTTATGACTTTCTGATTATTAACACTCTTCAATAAGAGTAATAGGCAGTTGTTGAGAATATAGGTGATTTTTCACTGAATCTTGAAGAAAGAGATGGGGCAGATGGTCCTGGCTGTGCTATTTGGCACTGCCAAAGAGCATTAAAGATTATTTTAGAGAGCATACAGTTTTGCTGCAAGATGTTACATTCATTTCATCTTTTCTTTGTACAAAATTATCCTTGTCTTCATATTTGCATGGTATTGAGTACAATTAGGAAAGGTATTTTTAAAGAGGGCTTCTAGCATCAAGAAACATTTTTCTGTATTTTTGTTTAGCATATTAAAATGCCATGTTGATCTGCCCTCAAACAGAGGACTTAGCACCTACTGTGCATTTCAGCTTGCTGTGAGATCGGCATGAATAGCAATGCCTTGAAAAGACCATGCAGATCAATATGACCATTGGTTGTTGACTTATGATCGATGCAGAAAATGAAGTGGAAATTTACTGCCCCCCTTGTAAGTAAAATCTTGACTATGATTGTAGAAATTTGCAACTCACTTGTGTCTACCTGTAAAATAAACAGCAACTTAAAAGGAAGCCTGCGCAAATAATAGGACTAAGAGCACAGAGCACAGATTCATCCAAAGGATTAAAAAGGCCTCTACTGTCAGAGTGTCTTTAGTTCAAGAGAACCCTGTTTTCTGTTTTGCTTCAGGTATTTTTGGTATCAGCATACAAAGCATTTCATAAAATTAAAAAAAAAAAAAAAAAGATTAAAAAACCCCTCTATTGCCCTTTCTTGACAGCAGTAGACCTTGACAAGCTGCACTGGCTTATGATAAATCAAAAATTATTTGTGCCAAGTTAAGCATGATCTTCTGGGCAGTGTTGTAGAAAGTACCTGCCTAGGCTTTTCATGTTGTGTAAAGAGTAATAAAGAACCTTAAATCACAGAGAGGATATATTAATTATTCTGCAGACACTGCTTCAGGTGTCTTTAGGATCCTTGTATCAAAAGAATGTAATTCTGCTCTGAAAAATTACTGTTAAGAAAAGGCTGAGGCTCATAGAGTATTTTCCACATTTTGCTGATCATGCCCCTCTTGCCAGGAAATGTTACCCCAAACCAGGAAGCTCTTGGTGTCAGAGTAACTGCTGAATGTGGGGAAAAAAAACCTTTTTGCTTACAGTGATCAACACTGAGGCCATAAACAGGGGCTGCTTCCCAGGGAGGAACATTCCTTTCTGCTTCTGTCTGCACATGGGATCTCTGATATCTGCTGTCCAGGGCAGGCTACAGGGCCCATTCCCCTCTCCCATCACAGGAAGAACATCAGAGTTGTGTAGGATGTGGGTTCAGTGCTCTGGCAGCACTGGGCAGTGCTGGTTCAGCAGAACCTTAGGGAGGCTGAGTGTCAGGGCTGGTACTCACTTGCCAGGGACCTTGACTCCCACATGCACAAAAGGATGAGGCAGATGAGCCATGTTGCTTTCCTTGTTATCCTGCTCATTCTCCTTCTGTGCTGGAAAACACCCTCCCTGCTCACAAGAGGAACCAGGCAACTTGCAGCAAAGCAGCTGAGGAGGAAGCTTAATGAGGTTCTTGGTGCTAATATCACTCCTCACCTCAGGTCATCTCCCACATTCACATCCTCCTGTTTCGTGGCCTCAGCCCAGGGCAGGCAGCATGATTTTTTGTAAAATACTCATTAAGGAAGAACATTTCCAAAAAGAATTTATTCTCCTGCCCCACTTACAGATTAAAGGCAGTTGCTTTGGTAAAAGGTACACTGGTGTAAATCACACAGCTATTGTTACTAAGGAAGACTTAATACTGAAATTCCTTCTATATATCCAGCCTGACAAACTGGAGGGAATGGATGAGGCATGCATGTCCTATTAACTGCTGCAGATCTCCAAAGTTTTTAAACTGATGTCAGCATTAAGGAAATGAAATTTGATGTTGCTATGGGAGAAGATAGATATAACGGAAGTATTTGAATGTAAAGTGAGCACAGAGCTGAAAACGATTGACGTAAAGTGATCAAAGGGAATCCTTCATCCTTATCAGAGAATAGAAGGAGGAAAGGCAGCTGAGAAGCCTCCTTCTGTTAAATGAAAAAGAGTGGAAGAGACATCCCTATACATAATTTTCCTTATGCAACTCACGTAACTGCTTATACATATACAAAAGTGTTTGTAAGAATTTAGTATATTTTAAAACAAGAACCAGTGATATGTGAGCAAACGTCATACGAAATGAAAAAACGAAGAATCTTCGTCGCAGCAATTCCAGGCTTATCAATATTTGAAGATCTTATTCTAATTTCTTGCTTCTCTCACCTGCCTGATATCTTATGGAAAAACATTTAGCAGACTGGATTTGATCCAGCTCATCTTGGAAGTGTGCAGTTTATCTAGATATTCAGCTTTCTTTTCCTGAAGAGTAAAATGTTGCCTGAATGTGAATGATTGGTATCCCCTACTGCATTAGATGAATATGCCTGCTTTAAAATCCTTGCATTTTGTTTTCTATTGCCTGTGAAGAGGTAGCTATTGCTGTAGCTACTGCTATAACCTTCC
The DNA here is from genome assembly GCF_003957555.1 of Calypte anna. Lineage (NCBI taxonomy): Eukaryota > Metazoa > Chordata > Aves > Apodiformes > Trochilidae > Calypte > Calypte anna. The sequence continues at coordinate 14,593,636 of NC_044249.1, read as the reverse complement.
ACAGAGATCTGAATGGAAATGAACCTCTGAGTTCACAAAGGAATCCCATCCATTTGAATTTATTAACACATGAATTTTCTTCTTCTTCCAGTATGCACTAAAAATTGTGAAATACCTTTAGCGGCCCAAATACATGAAATTATTCATTTGCTAAAAATATCAGCATTTGGCAACTTTATGACAGCAACCCTAAAACTGTTGTGGAGAAATTTGGACTGCAGCAGTCTCCTATCTTCAAGCTAGTAATAGCAGTGAACTGTGTCATTCCTACAGAGAAAAAAGACCAAGACACCTTACTCTGATAATTTGAATTTTTCTTTCCAGGCTCTAAATCTCCTTTCCATGTCATCAGCTTCCCATCTCTCATACCCTCATTCTAGCAATTTCACTTATATTCTATTTTCTCCTCCATTTACTCTTTTTACAGAGGAAACTAATCAGTTCTTCACACTGATGAGTGCCCAAAAGTCTCAATTTTTTGCTAACTTCTACTCATCTCTGTTCTCTTCCAAATTCTCTCTGCTGGCTCTCTGACTTTTGACTTTCAGAGCAGAGTTTCTCCATTTGATTGTTTCACCTGAACATTTAATTGCTTCTCATCCCTGCAGACACTGCTTCCCTGACATTTTATGAAAAGACTTAGTCAGGGCATTTCAGCTCATTTTTTCTGGCAATAATCAGCTGAAACCAAAAGTCGCTGTAGGAAGATACCTATTTTATGAATTTTCATAGACGAATTTCTAAAAACTTTTGAAGGTATTGGAAGCATCTTTAATTAGGATCAGTCTGCTTTCATATAGTTGGGGAGAGGAGCAGGGAAAGGAGCAGAACATCCTGCCCTCTTCTCAGTATCTGTTCTCAAAATCTTTCCTAATCTTTTGTCTAACATAAATTTAAATGCAGACTGTAACTCTGGTGATACTTTTTCCTTTATCCTGCCTTGGCCAAGCAGTTTGCATGATTACATGAAGATGGCATATGCAGTCATGAATTTAACAACATGTACTCCAACATCTTAGAGGTCCCTGAAATTCATTATGGCAAATGTAGAACATAGTAGGAACTATTTCCTAGTGTGAAAATAGCTTGTTAATAAAATTTTGATAATTTTCTGTCTATCATGTTCCATTTTGGCCCCAAAGATTCTTCTTAGTTTAAAGACAAAAAAGAAAATTTGAAGAAAAATGCTTACCATACTTGTAGGGACAAAAAATACTACTGCTAGGAGTAGCATAGATTGATGGATAGCTCTTGTCTCTAAACAAGAAGGATGGTTCTATACCAGATTTAGGAGCAATGCCATTTTGATTACAGTCCTTCTCTACTTGAATTATAATTTTAGTGGATACTATTTCAAAGTCTGCTGCAGCTAGGAGCATCACATGTCCCAAGAACATATAAGGGTAACATAAAACAGGGCCAATCCGAAACAAGGAGCACCTTTTTGCTTCATCCCTGTTAGGTTGTTCTTATACAGCCTGACTAGATTTCCACTCTGATGCTCTCCTTGTCTCATACACCCCTGGGGTACAGAGGAGTCCTAAATAAGAATTGTTGCTTTGAGAGCTATTGAAATATTAACCTGTTGTGGAAGACTGTTGAGAAAGTGAAGTGCAGAAAGGAAGTAATAGCTCAGGTACATTTATGTCTCATGAGGCTGTAAGAAAAATTTTCCATCAAAAACTTCTGGAAAACATCTGTTTTTCTTCATTTTTTTTTCTTACATGCCCCCTTTGGTACAGACTTCATTTTGTTGGGTGATGTTGGAGAAGGGAACACATTTGCTGATAAAGATGCTTGTAATGCTTTTCCTTGCTCATTGGAAGGATGGCTCCATCCTTCTCTGCAGTTAGAAAGGAATTTTCCTGTGTGTGAGAGGAGATCTCAGTAAAGAATGATTCTGATAAGTTAGAAATTTGGTTTAGGTGGCATCACACCAAGAAGTTACATAGGAAGGATATGCAGTCTTGGGGATAAAGGGGTTAGGAACAGTCCTGTGGAGAAGGACTTGGGGTACTGGTGAAACACTGGCACAGGTTGCCCAGAGAAGTGGAAGATTTCCCATCCCTGGAAACATTCAAGGTAAAGTTTGGATGGGAGTCATTGCAGAGAGGGGTTGGTGCAAAGGTCCCTTCCAACCTAAATTATTCTATGATTCCAAGAGTCTAAACAAATGCTGGTGAAAAGAAAAAATAATCTGGGGTCTTGAGATTGGGCTAATACCCAGCAACACCTCTAGTGCCAGAAACTCAGGACAGCAACACAAGTCACACCTGCCTGCCTCAGACCTGCAAGAAATGCTTGTGCAGGTGCAGTTCAGCTCAATTTGCTGATAATAACAAGAGGCAGGCTATGTAGCCACATATCTGCATTTATCTGTGAATCTGCAGCTTGTTAAAAAATTCCAAATCAGAGTGATTGTATTTTTATATTCCAGGACAAATCTTTCCAAGGAATATGACCAGAGAGTGTGAAACTACCAACAGGGTAGTAGGGCTTTTCTTAATGAGGGAGGTTTGAAGCTACAGAATAGCTGGGAGCTCTGTTTTAAAAACTATTGAGTATATGTAAAATGGACAGGATGAATTTAGTTGATTTAATCCAAATATTTTTATTTTAAGTAATGAAGAAGATATTTCAATGAAAATTTATAAGACAGTGTCCTGGTTTGGGCCAGGATAAAGGTGATTTTCTGACTTGTACTTTTGCTTTTAGCTAAGTTTCTTTAAGTAGTTGCACTTGCTGAAATTAACAGCAAGTTTCTCAGACAGTGTGTGCTTCTAGGATTGATAACACTTGATGTTTATAGTTACTGCTAGAGACTGGTATGCAGAGCCAAGGACACTGCTCAGGTCTGAGGAAAACATTTTACCGTCCAGGAGGATAAAGAGGTCCCACCTGAGCCCTCCTTTGGGGAGGAACAGACAAGATAGATGCCAGAACTCACCAAACAGAGTATTCCATCCCATATACGTCACACTCAGTATAAATTTGAGAGATCATGAGAGCCAAGCCAGACTTCTGGATTTCTGGATTTCCTGCCTTTCCTGTTTCCCTTCCTTCACCTGGCATCCTTGGAAGGATCCTGTCTGTTCGTCTGCCTGTGGTCCTGATCCATGCCAGCCCATATCTGTGTGTTCCTGCCTCCAGTTCCCGACTGCTGCCGACTCCAGGAGTCCAGCCTGGACTTTCCCAGGGCTGCCCTGCAGCCTCGGTGGTGACGTGAGAGTTACTGGGGTAGAGGGGGGAGGAATGTGGTATCCATTTTCCTGTATATTTGTATATATTTAGTAATTTTTTCCTATTTATCATTACTGTTTCATTAAAGTTGTGTAGTTTAGTTTCCAACCCATAAGTCTCTCTCCCTTATTCTCTCTCCTTTCTTTATCAAGGAGGAGAGAGTAATTAATAGAGAGCGTCTGTTATTCGGTTTAATTGCCGGGCCAGTGTTAAACCGTGACAGACAGTGACAAGACACATAATGAGGCACCAGAGACAAGAATGTAAACCAGAAGCGTTAGGGAGGATTAGGGGTTTGAGTGTCTTGCTTTATTAGTATGTATTGGTGCAGCCATGTATGTATGAATTTCAATTTGATGTAATTTGCAAATGCAGTGCATTGTAACACTTTGTTAGGCTGAGTACTGGGGATTTCAAGAGAATTCAAAAGAATCAGACACTCTGGTGCTATTCATAGAATCATAGAATAGAATTGGCTGGGTTGGAAGGGACCTCAGAGATCATCGAGTCCAACCCTTGAACCACCGTTACGGTTGTTAGACCATGGCACTGAGTGCCACATCCAGTCTTTTTTTAAATATCTCCAGGGACGGAGAATCCACCACTTCAGTGGGCAGCCCATTCCAATGATGGATCACTCTTTCCGTAAAGAAATTCTTTCTAATATCTAACCTAAACTTCCCCTGGCACAACTTAAGTCCATGCCCTCTTGTCTTGTTGAAAGTTGTTTGGTAAAAGAGCCCAACCCCCACCTGGCTACACCCTCCTTTCAGGTAGTTGTAGAGAGCGATGAGGTCTCCCCTGAGCCGCCTCTTCTTTAGGCTGAACAACCCCAGTTCTCTCAGCCTCTCCTCGTAGGGTCTATGCTCGAGTCCCTTCACCAGCCTGGTTGCCCTCCTTTGGACCTGCTCCAGAACCTCGATATCCTTCCTGAACTGGGGGGCCCAGAACTGGACACAGTACTCAAGGTGTGGCCTCACGAGGGCTGAGTACAGGGGCAGAATCACTTCCTTGGACCTGCTGGCAATGCTGTTCCGGATACAGGCCAGGATGCCATTGGCTTTCTTGGCCACCTGGGCACACTGCTGGCTCATGTTCAGCTTCTTGTCGATCCAGACTCCCAGGTCCTTTTCTGCCTGGCTGCTCTCCAGCCACTCTGTCCCCAGCCTGTAGCGCTGCATGGGGTTGTTGTGGCCAAAGTGCAGGACCCGGCACTTGGCCGTGTTAAACCTCATCCCGTTGGAATCAGCCCAACTCTCCAGTCTGTCCAGGTCCCTCTGCAGAGCCCTCCTGCCTTCTAGTTGATCAACACTCCCCCCCAGCTTAGTGTCATCTGCGAATTTGCTGATGATGGACTCAATCCCCTCATCTAAATCATCAATTAAGATGTTGAACAGAACTGGGCCCAACACTGATCCCTGGGGGACACCACTAGTGACCGGCCGCCAACTGGATGCAGCCCCGTTCAGCACCACTCTCTGGGCCCGGCCCTCCAGCCAGTTCCTAACCCAGCACAGGGTGAAGTGCAGTGAGCCAGCTGTGGTGCTTCATGAACTGTGAGAGTTGAGCAACTTTTCCATACATCTCTATCAAGGATTATCCCACTGATTCAGCATGGCTCATACCCACTCCAGCAAGGCTTGTGCTTGATTTTTGTCCAACATCTCAGCAGTTAAAAACATGACTTTTGTCAATTGTCTTTAGTTTTCCCTGCTATGAAACCAGTCATTAAATGGCAATGATACCAGCAATCCAGCTCTGCCTATGTTCCCACAAACACTCACTGGATTGCCAGCTCTCCCAGCAGCACAGACTGTGTCACCATTTCATCAACATCAAATTCAGACTCAGACCTGGAATTCAGAGCTTGCCATTGACAGTCACCACTTGAGATACTTCTCCTTGCTGGGTCAATGGCCAAAGGCAATTCAGAGGCTTTCAAGTCCTCCACAACCTCTCCCTGTCCTATTCAGGCTTTTAACATGAAAATACCATCACTTACCAAATTACATTCTTTATTATGTTTTCAAGTATTTTTCAGCTTCCCCACCCGACACATTCAGGCTTGGGTTGACTTTAATGCATATACAAAAGCATCTAAATATGATCTCTTTGAGAAGCTTTCTTTTGCTCTGTGTCCATGTAAACAAATAAATATAAATGGCCAGTGCCAGGGCAGGGAATAGATTAGGTCCTCTGTTGTAAAGTCACTCACACAAACTGGTCCTACCTTCTGGCTTGCAGATTTCTTTAGGGGCCTGTTCCAATGGATATGATTGGAATTATTTATCTTTTCTAGCTACTGGATAAATAGCATAAAATGCAGATTAGATAAAGGCACCAGAATCAGTGCACCCACTCCCAACGGCAGTCTAGCTAATTCTGTGCCTTGGTTGGGTCTCCCTTTCACTTTTAATTTTCTTCAGTCTTCACACCTTTTGTATTCTTCATTCTTATATTCAATAAGTAGGGAAGAGGAGTTTTTTCCCACCTCAAATGTGTTACAGCCTGTCTGGTGGCTGAAAACTACAGCATTGCCATAGGCAATGGGAGATGTGGATTTGGGGCAGGGTGTGGGGAACTAAGATAATTTAAGAATATCAAAAGTTTTAAGGTATTAAGGTATAAAATAGAGAAATTAAAAAACCAGAAGGAAAATAAGGGTAAACTTATGAGGCTGAAATGTTTCTGGTATTTTTAAGATACCTTTAAGAGCTTGTATTTTTAAGAAAAACATGCTTTTAACAACCAAACCACATTTTGAAATAAGTATTTTCTAGGGAGGAAAAATGAAAACGAGCAAAGTTCCCATGTTGTGGGCACCCTGAGACTGTAAGGAGTTCTTCATGCTCCTGGATACTGGGCTCTTCTGGAGGTTTACCCAGGGCTTGAACTAGATTCCAGTTCAGACTGAAGTCATCCTCCAGGATTTTTGCTTCTACCTTCTCCCTCAGCTGTTCATAAAAGCTCTGGAAGAGAGAAAGATACCTTCAGCTCAGTGCTTCCTTTAAAAGGCTTTGAGGAGAATTGTTGGGGGCATGAGGGAATCACGGTCTGGATACCACCTGAGGACTTTGCCTATGCCATTCTACTTCAGGAGCATCAATTGATCTTGTGCCAAAGAAATACATAGTTTTCTTCTGATAATTATGAAAAAATAGTCTTCTCTCTTCATGAAAAGTGCAACATAGCAGAAATTATTGATATATGCTTGATAGGCAAACCTTTCAGATTATATTAAAGTATTTTGTAGTTTGAATCAATTTTTTACATATTTCTGATTTTCCTATTTGACATCCCATCATTTGATTTCACTCTGAAAGAAAATCTGATAAAGTAAATAAAGAACTGCCACTGCTGAACTTATTCTGAGTAGATTCCCACAATTTAAATGGAATGGTAGGATCTGACTCTTAAGGACATGAGTTTGTGTATGCATTTGTTTTAGGCAATGAAAATATGGTTTGAGAGCACCAACAGCAACTTCCTTAGAGAAAAGCAAATGAGCAATAGCTTGAGTAGCATTGAGCTGCTCACCTGGAAAACACAGTGTTTACAGCATTATTTTCCCACCCACACTTGTCCATTTAGCTCAAAGCATTAGGGACACCCAGTCTTCAAGATCTAGAGCAGTGATTTCAGGTTTTAATTTTTCTGAGCCAGTCTGTGTAGGGAATTGAGCTAGAGCAATTTTATTACCTCTCTTGCCACAGTTTTCATGACACAAGACACCTTCTAGACCTACTTTAGTCCTATGCCACAATTACAGTGTTCTTTATTCTCTTAACACCTGACACTTCTGTGTACATCAAAGAGCAGTGCAACTATACTACTGTACAGTCACATCTTTTCATCATTCTTCAAGAAGTCAACATATTCTGGAGAAGAATGATTTCCTAGGAAGTTTTGTGAACCCCTCAGTGTTGCAATGAGATGCTACTAATTTTGTAGCAGTGCAGCAGAGCCTGGCCATGGCTAGCAAGCAGTTTAAAAAAAAAAAAAAAAGATGGTAATTATAGACTGAGAATGACACAGCGCAAAAGATATTTCAAGAAAATATTTGACTTTCTGTTTTGCCTGTTCAATTTGCCTGTTTTAAAATGAAATCCTTCTGTATTTATACTGTATTTAACACCATTTGCATCTCCAGTAGGAAAGCACAGGGGATCCAGAAGCCCCATTACACATGACATCCAGCATTGCATCCAGAAATGGTCTCTGTTCAGGTGCAGACTTTTTTCCCATTTGAGACCACAAAGGTTTATTTAGTTGAGCAATTGGATGCAAAAGGTTTCACAGCCCAACTAGAAATAAGTGAGATTTGCTGTTCTGGCTCTGAAGCTTTTCTGTGGTTAAAATTGCACAGGAGGACAGTTTTAGAAAAATTTTATAATCTTGTGTCCACATGTAAGGAGAAGTGCAACTGTCCAAACCTCTGTTTAAACAAAGTGGAAATTACAAGAATTTATTTTAAGGTTTATTGTGTGATCAATATTTTAACTGGAGAGCAATTAAATACTCTGTCCCCTTTCTTAAAAATCTTTTCAATGCTATCAAAAAAGCTCCATTATAGTTGTCAGCAGTTTGCTTACACATTATGGGAACTACATCAAGGAAATTCAATTTCAGAGGTCATAAATCTGTAAATACTTCCCAAATTGCACACGATGCTGTATTTTGTCTGGTGTCATTGGTACTTATAAGGTGGATGCTTCTGATCATGATTTTTACCATCTGATGAGAAAGTGAAAGGCCTGATTTATTGCACTTCATATAGCCTCACTGTGAACCATAAATTAGAATTATAGTGGTTTTTTGTTACAATTACAAATATTTTGCAACTTTGGATACACAATGAAATTTTATACTACTTGTGGAACTTTTTTGTAAGTATACAGATGATCATGGTGAATTAGACCTGCAATGATGTCTGGTTCTCTTATTGACAGGAGGCAGCAGTAGGTAGATAGGAATCAGCATGGAAGAAGATAAATTACAAAAGCTACCAAAGGCTGTTTTCTTTGGCCACTATGTTTGGAGTACACTCAGTATTTTTTTAAAGTATAAGAAAAACATATGCAACATGTTTTTCAATGTTTCCAGTACCTGTTTTGATGGTTAGTTCTTGCTGTTAATTCAACTGTTGAGCATTAAGGGGATGCCTAAGAAAGCAAAAAATAGCAATTTAAAAAATAACTTTATGCTCAAAAATTTTCTCAGCATATTGTGAAAACTTCCCCCTACTTTGAAACCAGAGTATGCACTTGAATGCAAAGGTGTTGCTTGAATCCTTTCTCCTTCTGAAAGGAGATTGGTTACTGCCTGAACAACTGCACAAATTCAGGGTACAAATGGCTCTCATTCAATGTCTTACCAGGTTTCAATGTCTCTGCATACAAAAGTATTTTTTCCTTCTTCCTGATGTCGACCTTATCTCATTAGTTACTCCTACTTTCTCAGCCTTTATTCCTCCCATTCCCTATGGCTGAAGTGCTCTACCTGCTGTGGACCTACATTTTCTAGATCAGCCCCTAGCTTGCATATATAAATATATATATATATATATATATGTATATTTATATTTATATATATATATATATATACACACAAGATGTTCCAAGAAAATCAATGACCTGAACTCCCTAATGTAATGCAGACTGTTACAGCTCCATTGCTGGCAAAAGAGCTGTGACACTGAACGCCCTTAGGGTTTTAACCCTGGAAGTCATGGGCTTCAGTTTTTCTGAATCAGGAGCCCTGTCATTAGAATTTAGCACCCTTTGAGCTATCCCTGTACATATAATTCACTAACTCATAATTACTCATTGAATGCTGTTTGTAGAGTGGGCCTTAAAGACAGTATTTCTGCTTTATAGTGTGTTCCAGTTACACTCATTAGAGAGAGCTCTGCCTTGCTGGGTACACAGTGCAGTTTTTCCATCCCCTGTCGTTTTAGGTTTGTCACTTCAAAGATCTCTTTGAACCTGGATTTGTGTTATCTAATGACACAGAACTTCTTTGCATACAATTTGGCACGAGTAAAGTGTATCAGGAAGAAGACAGGTTTGTTCCCAGCAGGAACTTTGTTTTCTGATTCTGCTTACAGTGGTGGAAGGGTTCCCTCTTTTCTCAGGGACCATGCTGCTCTTTCATTCTCCAATTTGTACTTCTGTCAAGTAGAGTCCTTACAGATGGCATCCAGTCAGATACAACCATGTTAAAACTAGTGAATAATCTGGAATAACAAACCTTTCTCTTGTCTACATTGTGTGCAGTCAGGGAGGTATTATTTTGGTGAAAAAAAATTGAAATACTTCAGTTTTATTTTTTCTTTTTAAATATTTATGGATAGTTGTTCCCATGATAAGCTTAATATATTGGTGACTGAAAAAATAGAAAGAAGAAGAAAATGAATACTTCCATGCAGAGAAAGTTTCAGTAATAAACAATAGAGCTGAAACTGTGCTACACACACTTCCTATCAGTTACCCCCTTCCCTGTACAATGTCTTCTATATGAAAGACAAGGAGATGCTGCTGTGGTTTTTTTCCACTCTTCCAGTGAGTGAAGAAGTTTTGCCATTTGTATTCAGCAGGGGCAGAAAGAGACAGAAGAAACAACTTAAGTGAAGAAATAATCATTATGGCTCAGTGCATACACAAGAGTAAGAAATTTCAGCCAGCCCAAAGGCACAGACACCTGAAGGAGCAGAAGCAGACAGGGCAATGGTTCATGCACAAATTGATGACTTGTGGGTACCTTGGGAACCAGGAGTGTTGTTCCAGTGATGATGGCAAAATTGTGTGCTGTAATTAAGAAAACCCTTTCCACTGGAGAACTGGATTTAAGAGCTTTAGCAGAGGTTTAATTAGAGTGCAGAAGAACTCCTAGTGATGCTGGAACAAATAGCCCTGATTTGGTGATAAATGGAAAAGGTATATTGGATTTTAGGCTTGCTTCCTGTCATTTAAACCTCGAGGTTGTGGTTGAGCAGTAGATTTAAGAAAGTGAAATAAAAAACAAAACTACAAACATCCACTACAGAAATAGGCTGAAATAATTTTAGAATTTTCAACAAAACAATCTTCCTTTTAACAAAGAAGATATCTTAACAATAAAATCTACAAATAGTCAAGCATCTGGATAACTTTAACAAGGCTAATTGTCTGAATACTAGCAAATTACTTATCAGTGGGTCTTGTACTAGTCCTAGAACAATGTTTCAAGTAATACCAATAGGCAATATGATAATAAAATGACTGCAGTTTTGTAAAGATATTGAAGACACAAAGCTTTCATATAGACACAAAGAATTCATATATAGGTATTTAATACTTCTTACCCTTTAATGGCTACAGTTGGGTATCCCTTTTTCTCTTCATCAGGAGCAATCACTCAAGCAGGGGTCCCCTGCGCTTCTAGAGAAAGAATACAGGATTCCCACTGATCAAAATATGGGACTAGACATTTATAAAACAATTTGATTGGTTGCTGTAATTTAACTACTTAGCCATACCTGCAACATCTTCTATTGGAGAACAAAAGGGAAACAAAAGCAAAAGCTAAGGAAGCCTTTTACCTCATTATACATATTCTTATGTTTATCTGCCCATTCTTGTTTGGTCTTTATACAGCCCACCTGGAGCCAAACTCTGCTTCACATTTCCCAACTCAGGAGAGCAGCTGGCAGCACAGATACCAATTTGTCCTTCTGGTGGTACCAGTTCAGAGTCTGCTTTCCATTTGCTTTCCATGGAAACTCTCCAGCTCCAGGCTGAGGTCACTGAAGCTGAGACAAAGAGCAATTGAATCAGACAGGGAAGATGAGGGAGGCTCACTGAGGTGGAGCATCCTGCTACAACACAGCATCTCAGTTACCTCCATCATGCAATTCATCCAGACAAAACAGGAGCTTATTCTATGTGCCAGTTCTGTTTCTAGTTTGCCATGCTCCTTACATAAACACATAAAATCACACAGAAATGGCAGGGTACCCACACGCAGCCCCTGAAAGGATCATGACAGTTTCACAGCTCAGGTCTGCACCCACAGCTGGATACACATCGGGATAGGAGCAAATGCCTGGTACCACACTCCCAGTTAAGGCCTCAGCCAAAATCTGTTGTAGCCAAGACTCATGTTTACACTGACTTCAAATGGGACTGATTAATCAGGCACTTAAATTTTTTCCATCAGTCACTGCCATTTTTAATCTCCTACCTTTGTGTAAAATGCACGTTTGCTACCTTGGTATTATTCCTGATGCACTCAGAATATTTTTGGGAAATGGTAATAATAGAAATGCAGCAATTAAAATATTTTTTCTGGGTAGGTGAATGGATTTGTCTTCATTAAATGTTCATTTCGAAGTGTTACCCAGCGGGAGTTTGTAAATTAACTTAGATATGAGCTCTTATAAAGCAAACACAAGACCATCCTTTGAATAAAAACTACATTTCACTGAATTTATTTTCACTCTCAGGGAGAGAAAACATATTATTGAAAGGCCAAATGAAGTGGTAGTCACACCTGGGTAATTCGCCTTGGTAGTATCAAGTGACTGTGTAACTCCAGTGACATCCTACTTGATTTTTAGTTTAACAAATTTGGGTAAATTTCTTTCCATAAGAAATATGCACAGTGTGATGCTTTGGCTGTGGAAAATTTACTTTTAAGGAGTTTTTCAATGTTCTACTCACTGTAAACGATCTGTTTCTATGTTGTATCAAAATGCCCAAGAGTAGGGATTTTTTTTTCTGTGTTGTTGAAATATATTTTCTGAAGAGCTGTGTTCAAGGAACTTCAATACTGTATCTCATGTTTTCACATCTAACCATGTTTTCTTCTTGAAGACTGCTGGGCTATTACACCCTTTGAAGCAAAATTCACTTCACAGCATTTAAGCTCAGTGCCTTGCCCAAGACTACATTTGTTGCACAGGTAACTCAAACAAATTAGGTATTTTTTAGACTCTGCTGTGTGTGGAAAAAAAAAAAAAGCAACCCCAAACAAGTTGATAGGTTTCAGTGTTTTGTGCTCGGAATTCTCTAATAACAACAGCTTGCAAACCTCTTCACTGTGAAAAGACAGACTCTCCAGATATATATGTTGAAGGCTGAAGACCAATAAATAAAGAAAATCTGGATTCCCAAGTGCTCCTTGTCACCTTTGCTATTCCTAGGGGTGCCCCCATGTCTGTAGCTTGCTATTCCTTTGGGCTTTTAACATCAATTTACTGAGTGCTTTTACGTTGCCTTCAGTGCAAATACTGAATATGCTGATTTTTGGCTGCAGAAGAGCTTTGTGTCTCATGTGCCCAGGACACAAAGGAGCTGGGTATCTCCTGGGCACTCAGCAATATCACACGACATCCCCTGAAACTGGCTCTTCCCTGTGTGTTATAAAATGGAGAATGATTGTCACTCGTGTTCTATTCAGTCAGACATCTCTAGTCCTGTCATACTCTAGAAAGCTGAAAAGAGGGCAGCACTGTTATTATGTTTAGGTTTTAACTTAGCGTATGAAATACAATGTATTGTTGTATGGGTTTGGTTAAAAAACCCTGTCCAATAACCTTATTTCATCAAGCAGTTTGTCTTTTCCTAGTGGTTGCATCAACAGCCCAGAGGCTGGGGTTAACTTTGAACAGAGCTGTTCAGCTCCTGCACATCAGAAGTCTTTCTTACCTTAGAGGAAGCAATTAAAGTAAATGTTTCCAGGCTCCTTTTTGCCATAAATTATAAACATCTGTAACCCACTGATGGCTGTGGTTATACCTGTCAGCACATGGGAGAGGCAGCCTGTGACCCAAAGCTGTGTAGGGGTCATCTCCAGCTGTAGGGCTGATAAGGGCTTCAAGAAGGCTTGTCACTGCTTACAAAGGAGCAGGAGGACATACTCATATTCTGCTCAAAATAAGCTGTTGGAAATTCTTTGAGACTCAAAATCATCTAAAGAGCAGAGGAGCTCTATTTCTGCAGCAGTTGGTCTGTGGGGATCTGCAATGGGGAGGAGCAGAGCTACCAGGATGATCTCCATGCAGGTCCAGGAGAGGCTTAGCATATGTGCTGGCTTCTATTGCACTCCCTGCTCCAGCCCTGGGAGTTATTTTCCCCCAGTGGCACAACATGGCCATTAAAATATTGAATGCTTATCACTGAGCTCAACTTGGAGCCTTTTGGCAAGAGAAACCTTTCTCTTTGTTAAATCAAATTAATCTGATTGCTAAATCAAAGAGATTTCCTTTCCTTTCCTTTCCTTTCCTTTCCTTTCCTTTCCTTTCCTTTCCTTTCCTTTCCTTTCCTTTCCTTTCCTTTCCTTTCCTTTCCTTTCCTTTCCTTTCCTTTCCTTTCCTTTCCTTTCCTTTCCTTTCCTTTCCTTTCCTTTCCTTTCCTTTCCTTTCCTTTCCTTTCCTTTCCTTTCCTTTCCCTTCCCTTCCCTTCCCTTCCCTTCCCTTCCCTTCCCTTCCCTTCCCTTCCCTTCCCTTCCCTTCCCTTCCCTTCCCTTCCCTTCCCTTCCCTTCCCTTCCCTTCCCTTCCCTTCCCTTCCCTTCCCTTCCCTTCCCTTCCGCTTCCCTTCCCCTTCCCTTCCCCTTCCCCTTCCCCTTCCCCTTCCCCTTCCCCTTCCCCTTCCCCTTCCCCTTCCCCTTCCCCTTCCCCTTCCCCTTCCCCTTCCCCTTCCCCTTCCCCTTCCCCTTCCCCTTCCCCTTCCCCTTCCCCTTCCCCTTCCCCTTCCCTTCCCCTCCCCCTCCCCCTTCCCCTTCCCCTTTTCTTCCTTTTCCTCAGGCAATTAAAAGAAAAGAAGAGCACCGATAACTACAGAGGTCCTGCAGGGCTGAGGCCCCTGGTGGGTTTGTCGCCACATCTTGAAGCCATGATTAAGAACTGGCTCCAGGGAAAACAACCAGTCTGACCCGGGCAGGACATGCAGCTGTAATATAAATCCCCAAAGTTTCACCATGTGAATCAGGAGAGAAATACTCATGTTGAGCAAATGAAGTAACCATTTACAGTGTGTCCTTGGGTCTGAAGTCATCTCCAGTGTCTTCTCCAACAGGTTCTTGCAGCCCAAGCTATTCAAGCAGAGCGGTGGCTTCCCCCCTGCAGCCAGCAATGAACCTCATTAACACCTTCAGCTTTAGGTAATGAAAACTGTAAATCTGCAGTACGGCCCTGCCCAGAAAGGAGCTTGCACTGCCTGAACAAACAAACTGAATCAGCTCACTGCACTGAGAAATAGTTTAATCCTCCTGCAGTGGGGAAGGAGGAGGGGAAGGAGCAGGTATCTTCAGGAGGCAGGGCTAGTTTGCAGCTAAGCAGTGAACAAAAATGGCCTTTAAAGGAATTTAATTTTCTAGCTGTTGTAAGGAAAAAATCACAACCCACCTATTTTACACTCTTAATTCGATTTTGTGTATCAGTGAGAAAGCCAAACTGCAGCCTGCACAGAGAGTTTCTCTGCAGCTCCTTGTTTTTGCAGACCTCTGTACCTTCTGACAGGCAAAAGCAGATTTCTAAGCTATGCCATGGACCCTGGCAGAGCAGGAGCTGAAACCAGGACATCTTAGCAATGTGAATTATCAGTAGTAATGACATTGTGTCGGACTACCCAGTCCTCAGTATGAAAAATATTTATTTAGCTTCCCACACGCTGGAGGGTAGAGGTAATGACAGAAAATACTTTGTGGGAAGTTTTCTCCCTATCTCAAAGCTGGGGCAGGTGGAGTACTTGTAGATTTACATAATAAATCATTATGCAGATGATCCATTTTTGATCTATCTAAATGAGCATTATTTATTGTGATCTGTCAT
This sequence comes from Calypte anna, assembly GCF_003957555.1. Lineage (NCBI taxonomy): Eukaryota > Metazoa > Chordata > Aves > Apodiformes > Trochilidae > Calypte > Calypte anna. The sequence goes on along the minus strand of NC_044249.1, from coordinate 14,578,586 downwards.
AACTGCTCTGGCCTGCACAGGTGGCAGAAAAAAACAAAATTCACTAAATGTCACAAGTGATCTATGTTCACTTGCCTGTTAAATGCACATTTCTTTATAAGTGCGCACATCAACTGCTTGAACATTCCAAAAAAACCCTGCATGGATCTCATTTTAAGAAAACCTTAGTGTCTAAGCAGACAATTGTTCCAAACTCAAAGATGTTTCCATATTTGACTCTCTTCACCAATGATGTTTGGGGTGATGAGGTTGAAGGAACCTTAGTGACTTCCAAACCTTTTGAATAAATTTAACAGTAAGCATATTTAGGACACTGTGTAGCTCACTTTCAAAGGCACATGAAACCCTTCAGTAACACACAGGAGATTTACAGGCTTCTCAGATTTTTTTCTGACAAGCACAATGTAAGACTGAGAAAGGAGATTTGTTTTTTAAAGATTATTTTTAAATTGAGTCATTGAATTATATAAGTTGTATAAAAGCCATCTGCATTAGAGACAAGAAACAGAAATTTGCAAGGTGAACAACCACTTCATTTGACAGAGACAACTGTGCACGGTGAGAACAAAAAATTTCCACTAAAATCTCTGAAGCAAAGTGTATTTAAGCTGTGCTTAGGATGTGTTATTTCTGGTGATTTTAATGTTAGATTATTTGTCAAACTAGCAACTCAAGTGCTTATAAGTCATTCAAATATAAGTAATAATAATACTGAATATTTAGTCTATTTCACTTTACGTACTCTCTCCTCTTAATACTTAGTACATAATACCAAGTAATAATATATTTAAAGAGCTTATTTAAGAAAAATGTCTTTTGAATTGGGTTATTTAAGAGTTACAATACCAACTGAGAAGTTATTCCAGAGAAATAATATGAAATCATATAACTGAAAATGACTTGTAATAAAATATTGAGGAAGTCTTTGTCACAGATACCTCATCAGTGCAAGGTAGTGCAAGATCAATGATAAGAAATTTGAAAACGTACAGAATGGGGGAGTTAGTAAAAAAGGAGAACTGTTGCTGCCATCTTTCTTTTCCCATTGAAATAGATTTTAATATTTTTTAAAAAATATATATTTATATCTATATCTATATCTATTACTTGATTATTTATTTGTGTTTTTTTCTACGTGGCTTGAACTTGATTAGTATATTCTGCTTTTGAAGTGGCAGTGGGACAATTTTTAGTGCCGTGCTCAGTTGGCAACCTCAGGCTGGGGACTTCCAGCAAAGTTGTCATTTGCCAGAAGTCCAAAGACATTTGCTCAAAAGAAGATTGAGGATTATAAGGTAAGAAATATAAGGAATAGCAATCACCACAGGTCTCTGGAAAACAGGACTGATAACTGCAATGACACATAACAGATTCTTTATGATATGCGACTTTGCAGTTTGGCCTGGAAACTCAAATATGGAGCCTACAATTATGAGTAATGTTGAGATTTAAAACAAAGTAACTCACAAGTTTTCCTGTGCACAAAGGACTGCTGCATCTTGAGTGTTCAAGTGATTTCCAGAAGTGGCTGCAGGGCACTCACCTCAAGCAAAAACCAAAAAGTGCTGCTGTGGTTCTGCTTCTGAAACTCTTGAGGAGCAAAGGGAATTCATAGTCATCTCCATCACCCTTTAGAACATGCATTTATGTCAAAAGTATTTTAGTGTGAAGATTATGGACTGCATTTTGGTCTTCAGAGAAGGAAGATAATGAAAACTACTCAGAACAAAGCCATTGGGAAAAAAAATCCCACCAAAGTAAATAAAATAATACATTTGCCAGTGATATGATTGAAACTTTCAGTGATAATAATAATAATATCATATAATCAATTATACCATCTAAACAACTTGAAAAAAATAAATCAAATGCATATCCAATGTGCACTGGAGAAAGAGCAAGCCCTATCCTAAGTGTAACCTACAGGTGATCTAAGTCCTGTTAGTATCAGAAAATGTTACTGTGTGAGCAAAAATTGATTAGTGGAGACTTCCTCAATGAAGATGGATTTTGTCTGATAGATTCACCAGAATAATGCTGTATTTTTTGTCTTTATGTGTGTACCCATCAGTTTGCGTATTTGAACAAGTCAATTGTTTCACTGTTTGCAAACATTCTCTTAGAAAATTCTTTCTATATATAGGTATTTTTCTGCATTCTTAGACTTGCTGTGTTTGGTTGTAACATTTTTAATAGTTTAAAAAGTTTAAGGTAATTTAATTTATGTAATGAAATAATATAATATACAAATAGGAAAAATTAGCTGCCTGTGCCTTTTGCCAGCTTGCCAGATGATGCTGCCTGATCAGTATTAGAGTAGGTAGAAATAGCAAAAATTAATGGCTTCTGAAGTAAGTCATAAAGAAAATAGGAAATAAAATATTTCCTGAAATGCATGCTTGTGCAGAAAGAAATTTCTCCCAAATTGCAACAGTTAAATCTTGATATATTTTTTAGTATTTTATTCACAGTGAGGAAATAATAGAGAATGCTGAGGTAGACAAAAGAGATTATGAGAGCTGTGAAAAGAAAATAGGACATCCAAGATGAGCTGGTTTGATAGGAGACTAGAGAGATCATGCAATACAAAGACACATTTTGGGCTTTCCTCAACTTGACAAATGTTTGGCCAACAAAATCAACTTGGAGAAGAGTATCATTAATGTGAAAGTAAATGTACATCTGCTATGTGTCCTCTTCAAGTCCTTGAAGAAGCAAAGATAGTTGTTGTTTTTTGAGGGGTTTTTTGGGGTTTTGGTTTGGTTTGGTTTAGATCCATTAAATTTGACTTGAAAGCTATCTTCCCCTTGCAGATTATGGGGCAGTAACATCATTAGGTATCCCTTCTGCACACTTTTCAAGCTGTAGGCAAGGTTTCTGCAACTAGGTCACTTATACACCTGAATTTCAGCCAGCCTGCAGAAAGCTGCTGACTTGCTTCAGAGACCTTTAGCAGGCTGTCTGGCTAAGGGAACATACAATTAAAATACTGTATAGCAAACACTGCAACTAGACCAAAAATTAATTTGTAAAACCACCAGAGCATTCAATGGGTTGTTTTCTTCTATCAAAATCAAAGTTATAGTGATATTGATCACAATGTTCCATAAACCTAGTTTTTACATCATCAGATGGGCATTTTTATTTCCTAGGTACCCGTGGTTTGGTTGCTTGGCTGCCTTGCCTCATGTCCATCTGTTTGGACAGCAGGACTGGAGCAGCAGCCTCTCATTCCTGTTCATATGCCACAACATCTGCTGACACCAATAAGCTAAGGCAGCACAGCTCAGGAGTAAGAAAAATAAAGCATTTGTTAATTCTGGTGTAAGGTTTTCTGATAAGTGGAATTTAAATAGGATAAATATGGGAAAAATGCTGTTATTAAGTAATTCTGCTTACTTGCTGTGGAACAATCAAATGTCTGTAGTGATGAGCTTTAGAGACTGCATAGCTAAAGTAGACAGGATTTTCCCCATCCAGTGCTAGGTTTCTTCTGATCCTGGTGTGAACTGTACTAGGGAGATGTAGGAGCTGAAAAATTCACCCAGAAAAAACCCCAAACAATTAAAAAACCAAACCCAAAAGAATAGCTTTCTGCCAGTCATGCTGATCAACACAAGAAGCAGGTACCTGGCAGTGCGAGCACAGGGGAGAGGATGGACTCAAAGGGAAAAGCATCCCTGCCTCAGGCTGGCTCAGGCTGGGCTGCTGCTGCTGTCCTAAGGCTGGAAACTAGACCAGGAATTCATGGAGGACTTTTAGCAAGAGAGAGAGGTTGAGCTGAATCTCTTGGACACAACTGCCTGGAGGGAAACAGAGAGTGGCTGGTAGAGAAAACCAAAGATTTACACATGTAGGGGTGAGTACCAGAATTTCCTTTGCTGTTATAGAGCTCCTGGTAAGGTTATGGCATCATCTTAATAGAGATTTTCAAAGAATTAAATTAGCAACAGAATTACAACCAACATTTCCACTCTGAGATGTCACGAGCTCTTAGTCTCCCATTAGTGAAATTTAACCTCTTCCAATTTTTATGTATTAAAATAGTTTAAAAAACTTCTTTTCATTGCCATTTTACACTTATTCATGCTCATATTTTTCCTCCATCATTATCCTTAAGCTTAAATAACTTATTTTCTTTCCTGGTCTTTGCTTCATTGATATATTTATATAGAAATGACATTTTAACCCTCATTGCTATAGTTTTACAAGGCCAAACAAACTGCTGATTTCTCTCAGGAATTAGCTGCTGGTTGCTCTGATCATGTTAATATCTTTTTTCTGCCTTACACTTATTTCAGTTCATCTTTCTTCAGTGACAGTGGTCAGGATTACATATAGGCAACAAATGAAGTTTTACCAGTGCCTCGTAAAATGGCACTAAGAACTCCCTGTCTCTATGGAAAATACTTTGCCTGATCTATTTTAGAATTACAATTGTTTTTTTCATGTCTGCATCACATTGATAGCTCAGAGCCATCTCATGATTGACTGATACACCTACCTCTTTCTCATTCATTGTCACTTACAGACAGGAAGCCCATAGTCTGTGGCAAAAAATTCTTGTTTCTCTTCCCCATGGACATGATCATGATTTTTTTAACATTATACCTATTTTCAAGGAACGAGTTCTTCTATACATTACTTCTTCTATTACATTACACTCCTTCACCATGTTGGCTATGCTTCCCATATTCTGTCCCTTGCAAATTACACTTGCATATTTTGTTTTTTTTTTTTCCCAGGCTAAGAAAATCCTACTTAAAAAAACAAAATCAGTATAAAGCAATCAAGTTCAATGCTTCTGACTGAGGAAATACATTAAAACCTAAACTAACCTGAAGTAAAAAGTTTGGCATGTGCTAGACTTTATTTTACAATTGTGCTGCCTAAATCTGTTTATAATTCATCAAAAAGAGTGACATGAAAAGCTATGGGAAAGATGACTTCAACAGAAACTGTAAATTACAGATTCACACCTATAATAAAAAACCTTATCTCTTTAAAGACTATTTAAATTTCTGTGGTGAATGACAACATCAGATTCTCAAAGACATCAGCCTGAACTATTTCTGTTCTCTCTGATGACAAAAAAAAAAAAAAGAAGTCTTCAAATCAAGTTAGCATACCTTATTATTTCTAATGAGAATTAGGGGCTAGGTAATTCCATGCTAGATAATTGAATGTTTCAGTTGTTTGAATAGATTGAGATTGTAGGGGGCTAACCCTGTAATGCTAATATTTGTACTTCATGTAGCTCAGTACTGTATTTTATTTCTTCAGTACTTCTTAGTAATAACATACCATTTTTAGTTCTGTGATAAAACATTTCCTACTATTTTCACTGGAATACGTAGTGAATAAAAAAGACTTTTTGTGATGCATCCATACTGACAGTTTCTAAGAAATTGAAGTGAATTTAGTCCACTTTTATGTTGAGGACAAAGTCTTCAGTGGCATTTCTTGACTTAAGTCAGAAAGCACTCTGCCTCTTTGAGAGATCAGGTTTTATTTTCTTTGTTTCTCTTTCCTACAGTTACTTACCTCACAGTCATCTCCTCTGAGTGGGAAAAGTGCTTTTACCAAATGCCCTGTTGCACCCCTGACCTGAGCAGATACTACATGCTGGGCAGATGTTTCAGCTGGGGCAAGAGAATTGCAAGAGGCAATGAACCTGCCCCAGCTTCTGCATCCAGGGCTTGCCCAGCACCACTATCAGACTGCGGGGCCCAGGCAGACTCTTCATGAAACTGGATTGGAGTAAACTGTGCCAAATCCTTGATCTTCTGTCACCTAGTCCTCACCTCAATTACCAGCTGCTGGGCCTGGGCTCACTTGTTTGTCCCCATTAGGTTTATACAGTGATGAGTTTGCTCCTTTCTGCAGAAGATGATGTTTTGCAGGTCATTGGTTGCAGGTTTCTTTCTTGGGATGAGGGGCTTGTTAATGATGCATGAGCTTGTGAGGAGATGTTTGATGGTGAGGGGATGAGGCTCAGTTTATCTGAGGAAGGAAAGAAATTTTCCTCTGTGTTAGTGAGAGGGGAAAAGCCATTGGGGTTAAAAATGAACCTGTCATTGCTCTGAGAGGAAGAGGCAATGGGCTCTTCAAGCTGACAGCACTCTGCTGGGAAGAGTTACACACACAATTTTGTCTTCCTTCTCTTGTCTCTTACATAGTAAAAATGTATGGGGCCAACTCAACTATGAATTCTTTTGCTTTGCATTCTGTAACTGTTACTGAACTCTTCAAAGCAAAACCATGACTCCATTTATATAGGCAGTTCTGTATTGTCAACAAGTGTCTTTGTAAGAAGGAGATAATGGACTCAATCTTTAAGATTACACTGTTCCTGGAAGCAAAGTTTGTTTAACTGCTGAAAAAAAACACCTTTTTTTTTCTTTTTTTCTTTTTTTTTTTTTTTTTAAATCTAAGTGAGAAAGTAAGATAATGACAAAATACAATAATAAATATAACATTTAGGAAGAAGATTCCACAATATTTACTATGCAAGTAGATACCAAGACAACCTCCCAAACAATGAAGGTGGCAAATATGTCAAAAAAGTTTCTTAATCCAAATACAACTCTTCTCCAGGGCATCTTCAATAGTTTCAGTGATTCTGTTTGACTTGTTGCTGTTGTATTCTTAGCAGTAACCTCTGCTTTCATGGATATAATCATACACATTAAAGGAAGTGAACACAATAACACACTTGTTCTCTGCTTTGTGAGCCAAGACAGTGCTTCTAAACCAAGATCATGTGCAAAAGTGGCAGATTTCTGGGGTAGCAATTTCAGGGGCCGTGAAGCATGGGAATAACAAAACTGGCAGCTTATGGCAGCTTCCTTGTCAAAGACTGCAGTACAAGGCTACACACTTTGTCAGGGGCTACAGAGGTGTTTTACCAGTAGGAGAAAAATACAGCAGGTCCAGCATCATAGGATGTGTTCTCTGATCATTGCAGCCTCTTCCATCTGTTCCAATCTTTTCCTAGACTTTGCTAAGGCTAGGTCCTGTTGTCCTTACATATTCAGCCATAGTCTTTTCTCCTAGATTTTTTTTTTGTCTCAGTCTTTTTCTCCCAGTCACTCCTAGTTCCCTAACATGGGAAAGCCATCTAAACATTGTACTTTCCTTCTCTTCATATCCACAGTGGTAGTCACTATTGCAGCTATCCGAATTTCTTGTGCAAGTAATCTTTCCCCTTTCTAGACTCACAGTTGATCTTGTTCCATATTCATTAGATACATAAGTCCATAGGTACATAAGTCCAAACTAGACAACTGAATTGTCTCTCATGGCTTGAACGCTGTGCATATATCTCATTCTCATCACTGATTTGTCAGTAGAATTTCACACTTGATTAATAATAGCTGGTTGTCCAAAGTGTAAAGACAGATCTCTTCCTTTACTCTCATGAGAAAGAAGGCACTGGCTATGCAGTCAAGTTAGCTTGTGAAGAAGAACAAAATATTTTTGGCATGCCCCCATTGGTGAGATTTAGATGACATTTAAAAGTCTGCTGCTGAGATTAATTGGCTGATGTTCCTGGAAGGTCATTGTTGGCACCTTCATTTTCACTCCAGCATTCTCAGGCAAGAGAAGGTTGAGTAACCCACCCTGCAGCAAGCAAACACTCCTTTCAATTCCTCCTTGAATTTGCTGATTTTGTGTACAGCAGTGAATTCTGCAAGAAGAGCCTGAGCTCTTGTATATGTTTAATAATGTTCTAACATCTATCAGTGGCTGAATTTCCAAATGGGGGGACCCCTTCACTTCAGCTCTCAGACCCATGGTCATCCTTCTGCACACTCAGCTCCAAACAAAAGCACATGGCTGTCTTACTCTGATATCTCTTGACAATGATTGCTCTCCTACCAAAGTGGAAGCATTGCTAAGCAGTACCAAGGCAGCAATTCCAGAAATAAAGGCAGAGATTTCCCTGCTCATGCTGTGGAGGCAGTGATGGGTCCTTAAGGAATGGGCTCTGTGCAGGTGAGGCACAGATTAGTCATTCTGTTTGTGGAAAACTTCCTGAAGGATTTACATTTTATATAGTCATGAATTCAATTGCTTTTCTGACTGAATTTCCCTGATTTCTTTTTTTTGTTTGTTTCTTTAATTTCTGGCATCTGCAGGTGAGACAGTGGTAGCTTTGCTGTGCTTGCATCAGAGATGAGACAGACTTGACCCGAGGAAGTGCCTGGAAGGCACTTTCAAAATAATTGGTACTGAAAAAATGTATTGTGAAGTAAAGGATATAATTTTGGAAAATGGATTAATAAATATCAGAACTGCTTTAAGGTCATACAGATTTTCAACTGAAATGGCCAGAGTGTTACCTGGCCCCAGGTTTGGCCATTTCAGCTGCCCAAGGTCTAAGGCCTGATGTGGTGCAGCTGAGCTATATGATTTTTGGCTCACTTTTACTGTAAAAGTTGTCAAGATATGATGCAGTTTGGAAGCTGCGGATGCACATGTTAGTAAATGTGAAAAACAGACCTGTGAAAGTGCTGAGACAGTAAAACTTAGCAGCTTGAGGATCCAAAAGGAAAAATACCATATGAGAGCATACAGAACCCTAAGGGAGATGCAGAAAATGCAAATTCAGCAGATCGCATACGCATGGTACAAGGTGAAACTGAGGGTGACCCTGTTCCCTGCCCAGCTCTCTGGTCAGCACTGATTCACTGGGAGCTTTTTTCGGGTGGGAAGTCTAGTAATGTTTAGCCTTATAAAACCTCACTCTTAGAAATTTGTTCTCTATTAGGTATAAAATAACTGATTTTTACTCTGAAGTTGTATTAATTTTTTTCCTGTACCGTCTCTTTGTAGAGTGAAAAAAATTGGCCCTCATACCCAAAATGTGACCAAGTGATGACTGCCTATGACAGGGTTTTAGCAGAAGGTGAAATGGAAATGTAAATAATTTTCATAGATTGCCAGTTTATGAATGCTATATTTTTTTATTTTATTTTTATATTTATATTTTGTTAGGAGTTTGGGGGCAAAGGGATATAAATCTGATTCAGCTTGAAGTCAGGACAGTGTCCAAACTCTGGTGCAGCTCAGACTTCAGGTGATACTTTGCTGCTCACAGGACATGGCTGAACCTGACATCCTCAGAGTTGCTTGATCCACGCAGCAGAGGGGATTTAGCCTTGTCTCCTGGTCCAGCTGGAGCAGGGTTGGATAGGATTGATAATCAAGGCCTGTTGTGTTCTGACACTGATAACAGCCAAATCCCTGCCTAATGCTTAGAAACATACTCTAATGCCTGTATTTCCCTCTTCCCCTTCTGAAATCTCTTTTCTAACTCAATTTTTTTGAGGGGCGCAGTTTGGGGAGGGAGTAAAGGAGGAAAGGCAAACTAAGTAGTTTTTTAAACAAACAGAAACTCTGATATCAAAGTTATGCTCTGCTATTTTTTAAAAAAAGAATGTACAACAGAGAGAGTAGATTTGAAATTTGCAATCTTCCTGGCTGTGGAAACAAATAACTGTATCCATGGGGCATAGATTCTGTTAAGAAGCTGGTGTTTCAAGCATAAAAAAGCAATAAAGTGTTGTGGTAGCAAGTAGATATGCTATGCCATATCTAACAAATTCACACACTGTAGCAGTTATTCTAATAGCATACCAATTCTATATTTCTATTCATGTTAGCACACTTACGAGTGTTTAGGCCTATGGGCTTCAATAAGCCAGCAATTTTCTTCTCTCAAGTTTTGTTTACTTCCAAGTGTGTTATAAACAGCAGGAAATGTAAGTTTGCTTTTCCTTGTCTGCAAGAAAGGCTGAAACAGAGGGGCAGAATTGTAGGCAAGAATACAGCATTGGTGGGAAAGTTATCTTCACAGAGGTTCTGTCACTGGGATGGTCAGAAGAAGATGGCTGCATGTTCAAGCTATTTAAGAAACATTCTGATTTTGTAGTGCACAGAACACAGCATATTTCATGTGACAGACAGCAAACAGCTGCACACAGATTGCATTTAATTCAAAGTAGTACTCAGCTGCTAGACTCAATATTTGAAGGCCATAATAGGTCTGTTTTAATTTATGTAGAGAAAGGGAAAATGAGAGTTGAATTTTTTCTCTAAAAAAGAAAACTGTGCTGCATCAGATTGTGTTGAAATTTCCTGCGATGATTCTTCTCAACAAAATGATCCTGAACCTAAGTAGCTTACTGAGGGAAATATTTCTCTACAACATCTAACATCAGAAGAGATGTTAGTGTACTGAACAATTGCAGCTTGGATGTCAGGGGCAGGTGAAAAGGGGAGGAGGAAGGATTTCTGGCAGGAGATTAGCACAGGCCAGAATTTGGAGCACAATGATGTGTGGGCAAGTTTCTCACTTTAGCCAAGGTCTGACTGTATGCTACCAGGCAAGGCCCTTACTTCCTCTGAGATGGATTGATGCCACCTAATTTGGAATTGCTTAGGAATCTGACCATTTCCTAATATTCTGTATTGCAGAATACAGGCTGCCTGTGTTGCATTGTCAATGAAGAGAGTATGGGACCCCCAAAGGCTTGCTGACCACAGCTGTGGCTGTTGGGTTTGTAACACTGCAGATCTCAACAAGCAACTGGCTTGACTGAATCTCTTTGCCATTTTCCTGTCTATCAGTATGGATATTTTAATTCTGGATTTCATTCCTTCTCACATTTCTTTTGCTCACCACCAATCTGATTTTAGGACTGTTACCTGGTGCTTCTTCCACTCTTGAAGAAATAGGATGCTGAAACGTGCTGAAGCTGCAGGCACAATGCAAATACCTGTACACTACAGATAAACTCCTCAATGCTAGCTAAAAGACAAAGAAAACCCCATCTTTTTGCTAGCTAGTCACATTTTAGCACCATCTGTTGAGTATTCTATTAGTTGGAAAGGTAATGATCTTGTTCAGTGCAACCTTGTCATTTAAGCTGAAATAAAGAAATGAAAACTCTTGCAACTCCAAGCAGTTTTTTTCTAAAAATTAGTTAACTCTCAGCAAGTCCTATCTGCTCAGGGGATATTAATAGTAACGATCAAAGAGAAAGATCACAAATGTCAAAATTTCCAGCTGAAGACATAATTACCCTAAAAAGCTTTTTATGTAACTTTTTGCTGCATCTGCTGGAATTTATGAATCACAAGAGAAACTAATCATCCCAAGAAAGAAATGAAAATGCAGATTGTCTTATATATTATGCAAACAGAAGTTTTGTTATGTTTGGCTTAAATAGGAGTTATTATTTTCTTAATTAATTAGGTTGTAAAATTGGTGGAACTAAAGTAGGGCCACATTGACAGGATTCTGGGGACAAATACACATCATACCAAAGAGAAATTATGACCAACTGTTGGCTCACCTGCAAGTTCCTATGGAAACCAGAGCACCCTTCCTTCAAAATGGGTGGTGTTGAATGTTTAACATTTATTTTGATATTAAAAGTAGCAGACTTAGAGTATCATAAAGGACCTTTAGTTCACCTTACTTAGGCAATGAATTTCTCCTAACGTGCCCTTTATTCAACCATTAACTTGTGTTTGGCTGAAGTATATCCTCCAGAAAGGCATCTTGTACTGATATGAAGGCAGAAAATAAATCTGGTGTTCAAAATGTGTGCCTAATATCATGTCTGAATCTGAGCCCAGCTTCAGTTCAGCCAGTCCTTCTTATTATGCACTTCTCCCCTGGATTAGATATCCCCATGTATTTCTGAACTTTTTCTGTCTATTGGGGTCAAGAAACCTTCCAAACCTCTTTTTTTAAACCTTATTGCCTGCAGAAGGATGTTTATTTAACCTTTAAATAATTTCTGTGGATTGCTTCCAATACTACACGTAGGTTATATGTGGGGAAACAGAAGTTAATCTTTTCCTTATCATGTGTGTAAACTGAGAAGGGAAAAAAACTCAACATCAAACCAGTCTTGTTTCGTGTTGTTGCCCTACAGAAGAGCAGTTCCTGATCCTATGAAAAATGCAGTAAGAAATATTGGTGTGGGACGTGGGGCCATTTCAGATATGTGTGCTTTGGGTGAGCTGTAATTCTGATTGTTCCTTTGAGGATGCTTGGTGAGGCCCCATCACTCCTGCTCCTGGCTCACCCCCCAACACACTGATCAGTCTCATCCCCCTCCTCTGCCTTCATCCAATCTGTGGCTCAGAAATGTGAGATCAGGAACTCTGACAGTCCCCTATAGAGATGAATTGTAAAGCAGTTCACTAACACTATATGAGTTTAAAATATCAGGGTTTATAGCTAAAGGTGAGGCTCTGCCAAGCAAGTAGATTTGTGTGGTGTGACTGGAGTCCCTCTTAAAGACTCTGTGACCTGGATTTTGACTCTGTATCTCCTCTTGCAGCTTTAGAAAATTAATATTACAGTCTGCATTATTATTATTAGACCCAAGTGTCTAATACATCTAAAGCTAATATAGGAAGAGTGTGCATTGCTGGAAAATTTAACCACATTAAAAAGTTTCACACATCCAAGGATTTCAGTATTTCAAGCAAAATGGCCTTAGGATTTTGGAGATTTCTTCATTTTTAGAAAACAAGAAGCATTATAAAATGTCTGAAGCTAGCAAATGTTTTTCAGCTTGACAACATGACAAAAATGTGAAGAGAAAATTACCTTGTGTTTGACTCCTATTTTTTTTTTTTTAATTTTCATACAAGTAAAAGTACATTGCTCACAGAACTGTTGCTATTGCTTTCAGTTCTTTTCAGGATTTAATACTGTACCTTCTGTTATCATCAGTTTGTAGAGACCAAACTGGACTGGATTGCAGCCAAAAATGTGTTGATTTTTTCCTGCGTTTTTTTCTGTTATTTTTTTCTGTGATTTTTATGCCTTGATACACAGCTGTATATTTTAACTGAACTGCAATTACCCAAATTAATCAGACAAAATAATATATAAAAGCAAACCCCCCACAATAAATAAGCAAATGATCATATCAACATAGAGAAACTGTTCTAAAAATTGTATTTACCAACTTCATTTCTTCTGTTTAATGGCAACTCAGATGGCATCTAGGCAAGCTGTAGATGATGTAGATTGTATTTAGGCTCTGTCCTCCACACTTTTTCTCTGTATAAGTGAAGCTGAAGCTTTTCCACAGGAGCACACAGTCATACACTTGGTCTGAAGAAATGAAACATTTTTGTTGTCTTGGGGAAAAAGACTAAACTAATATGAAACTATAACTGCTTCTGTCTTGAGAGCTCATATTTACTTTCAGACAGCTTTTCTTGCTGAAGTAGGGGAAAAAATATGCATGTTGCTCTCTTTTTCATATAGGAGAGTTTTCTGGTGATTAGAAAGGGCTGTGAGAAGATTAGCATGCTGGCTAATTAACAATATTTTGCATTCATAATATTTAGCTATGCATGAGGGAGCTATACAGGGAATTTGAAGAATCAGGTATTTTAAAGGAGATTAGACCTCACAAACATCAGAAATTAAAAGCTTTAAGTCTTTCTGCAAATATACATAATATTATATATAATAATATACAGGATATTATTGTATATAATATATATATATAATAATATATAGGAATACTGTAAGAAACTGTTGTCCTCAAGAGGTAATGACAACCATATATCCTCCTGAGGTTGTGCTGGCATTTGCTGCCTGACTGAAGAAGCTAAAAGCTGTAAGTCTCACCACTTAACAGCACTTATGGAGCTCAGAAGGGAATTTGAATTCCAGCTGGATGTAATTATCATTATTATTATTATTAGTTTATGTTCACATGCCTTCTCAGGCATGAATCTTGCTGCTTAGCTTGAAATTTTCTTTCAGTCCTGTTATAAAACAAATGCCAAAGCAATCCAGTCAAGCAGTAATCTGGGGAACTGCTTTCCCAGTATCTACAGTCACGGGGAAAAAAATTGCAAAAAACAAAAAAGGAAATAAAGATGTACACAATATAAGCTGGTGACTCAATCCCACCCCAGCAGCAAATCAAAGCATGTTATACCCTTAGGCTCAGGCAGTGTTTCTGGGAAGTTATCCTGTTTAAATGTGCCCTCAACTTAAAATTCAATGCTGTTCAAAGCTGTCCACGAGCCCCTAGAAACATGTTAGTGACTGCTGTATGTCTGCCAGTGTGAATAAATGCTATTCTTCCTTCAAGAATAACTTCAATTGCTTTCCTTGCTCTAGGCTCCCTGGTGCACTTTATGGACTCATTTTGTGCACTGCAAAGTGTAAAAATCTCTAAGTTGGCAGTAACTTCTCTGTTAATGAGGAACACGCAGTTGTATTGTCAATGCACCATAAAAAATGTAAACCTCTGCCTGCTCCAGAGTGCTGTAATTTAAAGAGCTGGGAAGTATTTGCTGTCTACATAGTGTAGATACATACATCACAGAAAGTAGCTAGATAAGCATGTATCTATAAGGGTATGTAAAAACATATATATATAAATAGCTTCTGTTTATTTGAAACTAATGTGACAAAAACTGCAGCAAACCAAACCCTGCAGATTTAAATTTTATTGTACTCCATGGTATCTCAAATAACTCTGGATCCAGAGGCAATTCATTCTTCCACTTGCAGTGTTAATGAGAGCAAGCCATCACTTCGAGCCAGCACTCTGCCTAATAAAGCTGACTGCTCTTAATTATGAGCACAAACTTGTCTGGACAATCTGTAAAATGAATATTTCCTTTGCAGTTGCCCTACAAGAAGTCCTGCAGGACTTCTTCAGGAAATCAGGGAAGGAAATAATTTTCCTAACATTTTCAAATGAAGAATAATTACAATGTTGGTGTTTGCTATGTATGAAATGGAACTGAAAAGCTGAACTCTCACAAATAGTTTTTAACCAGGAATCCAAGGGAAAAATATACTGATATCATGAAAACATAAGTTGGCAATATTTTAAAAATACTGCTTTTAGAAGGAATTCACTTATAAAACTTGAAATTGTGTTTCAAAAATGTGAAAATGTGTTGAATTTTATTGTAGTCTACAAGAAGTTCTAGCCTTAAAAGCTGATTAATTGGCAGACAAAAGAGACCTTTTTTTCCTGTAACCTTACTGTTTTGTAAAAAATACTTCCTGCAAAAAGAAGGTCCTAATTCAAAGTCTGGGTCTTTTTTTTTTTTTTTTTTTTTTTTTTTTTACATATGTAGAAGCACAAGAAGTCACGCTGGCAGCACCTGGAGGAGAAAAAGGAAATGACACAGAGCTAAGTTGAAAACATATCCAGGTTTTCCAGCTCTTCCATAAAAATCTTGACCCAAAAAGAGGGAGGTGGGTAGGGAGAGGAGCTCTGTGCCTGATGCTGTGCATAAAGTAGGAAGGGAGAGAAGGGCAGAGGGTGGTCACAGAAAGTGCCTGGCTGCGTGGCAGCTTTTCACCTCAGGGGGAATGAAAACCAATCTCTGTCTATGTCCCTGCAAAATCTGCTCATCCTCCCAGCCATGGAAGGTTCTGGGAGCAGTGCCTGCTCCAGCCCGGCTGCTTTCTCCCCAGCCCCATGGATACTTCCTGCATTTAAGCTTCTCTCTGCTGACTGTCAGAGCAAATAATTATAACAATTTACAACCTGTTTCTCTAGCTCCTGAGCTGTGACTTATTCCTCTTATGCATCTATGATATGTCAGTGGTTATCAAGAATGCCTTTGCCAGGCTGTGCAGCGTGGTCCTCCTGGGTAAAACTTGGTCATCACCATTTGATTGTTCACACCCCAAAGCTAAATGAAGAGGAATATTCTATTCTCCAGAGAGATGAATTTCCATCATAACCCCAGTACCTTAATGCTACACTTTTATCTAACAGCCAGCCCTTAGCAGAGCACTTTGAGGACTGGGAAGGGAGAGGTGGGGCAGGCAGACATCAAGTATTTCAGATTCTGGGGCTTCAATGTAAAGTTGTTTATAACAATTATTGCAATCAAAATCCTGCCCGACAGCAACCCTGCCCCTCCTCCAGACTGAGAATAATTGTATAGAGGCATGGGTGGGGGTAGGAGAAGGTAATTTAGAGTTTCACTCTTAATGTTGATTGTCTTTTACTAATATGTCAACAACAGGAAGAAGTTTATGAACATGGTGACTTCAGGTGTATGTGCTGTATTTTTCATGATGAAAGTGTTTTATGGTGACATTCTTAAAAGGACAGTGACCTGTGGGAAAACACCTCATGCTGGATGAACATTGTTAAGGAGTGGGAATGTGCCTGTGGAAAAGCTCCAGAGGAACCTGAAGGTACAAAGCTCTGAGTGGCAGAGAGGAGGAATCAGCCCGTTCTCAGACACATTTAAGTACAAGTGCTGTGTCAGCAAGCTGCCTGGCTGATGGCCAAAAATCTAGGAAAGGAGGATTGGGAAGGAAAATTTGGAAGCAGTAACAGGCTTCCAAATTGTGCAAGGGTAAGAGGAATTAAATCAACAGGACTTGTGGTTTCTTCCTTGGTCTTGTTTTCAGAGATTGTGAGCAAGAACTGAACACTGTGTGGAGCTTGATTGGATTTTAAGCTGGTCTGAAGTTTAAGTACTAACAAAAAAAGAAGGTCTGAGTGGTCTGACATACATTAGAGAACACACTTCTTATAATGATTCCAGAATTTTGTTAGGATTTGAAGAAATTAATGGAGTTGCTGTATATCCATTTGTTGTTTTATAAACCAGCTTATTGTTTATATTTTCATAAAAGTAGTTATGTCCTTTCTCTGTCCATATAGTTTAGAACACATTCAAATGTTTGAACACACCTCTAATAGTTTCTTAGTCATAGTTCAATTGCTCCCCATGCCCATGTCTTTCTCTGAATGCCTCCTTACTGAAGCTTTGGAGTGAGGTTCACATGTAGTTAAAAGCCTGATTTCTTCCTAATACCCACTCCTACGTCACCTAAGGAGGTGCTGAATTGTTGAGGTGACAGCTATAACTGACCACAGCCAAATGGTGTATCTGTGCAGTCAGAAAGGTAATGTACCATGCTCTGGGATGCAGTTACTGAGCTGAAAGGGCAAGAGCTGATGTCCTTCAAACTTAGTTTAAAAGAAGAAAAGAACAACAAACAGTAGAAAAGAACAAAACCAACAAAAAACGCCCCCTCCCTGACCTCCCCTTCCTGACTGACTTACCAGAAGGAGAACTGAGCAAGGAAATATAAACCTGCCCCTGCAAAAAGAAGCATTTAAACTCAGGCTATCTTGATTTGGAGACTGCAGTGCTGGCTGCCAGCTGTGCTTAACCAGGATGGTTTCACAGCTGGGCTCAATACACCAAGAGGAGGACTGGTATTTCCTCCTACTTTTCACCAGCCTCAGGTTTTCCCACTGCTACCCCAGCTGCTGCTGTGCACTTTCAGATCAGCACATTTATTTAGCACAGACTTGGATTCCATCCCCAACCAGTGAGACTGATCCCTCTCATTGCTCCCACTTCCAATTGCCCAGTTTATATTTCAGATCTGATTTATGATCCTTGCCTGCCTCCCTGCCTGAGTGCCCCAAGCAATTTACTCCATAATGCCCTCCTTGTAAAGAAATTATGCCTGGATGGCCCACAGGTTAGTTCTGTGGTGGCACTCCCTGGCCTGGGACTTTTCAGTCATTCACTATTTCAAATAGCTGCAACGCAAAGCATGCCCGAGGATTTTAATTATATGTCTGGCCTTAATCATGGCACTTCACCTGGTAAGGGAACAAAAGAAGAGTGGAGGTCTCTTGGGCTATTAAATGAATTTCTGCTGTGCAATGGCAGTGTGAAACCCATGTAAGTCCAAAAAAATTGCTTGGGATTTCAGCAGTGTAGAGTTGAATTTGATGACCTCTCACAAGCAAGGAGGAAATGTAGTTGAAGTGCTGCTGACCTTAAAGCACCTTATAAATGTATGGGGGAAGCCAAATCAGTAATAATTTTGTACTGGCTTGTTTATTTTTTTTTTCTAAAAATAAAACTAGTATCCCAGGCTAGATCTCATTTTTTCCCCTTTACTATTATTTAATCCTGTGTTAACTCCTGCATTAGGATCTTGAAGAGTCTCAGATCTTGAAGGGTCTGACCTCAGTGCAATTCCATGAGGCCAACATGAGTTTTACACCCCAGTGCCATGCATTGCAGACCCACCAAGCTGCAGTAACTGGGAAGCTGTCTCTGTTGTGGAAATTTATTATGACTCCAGAGAAAACACCAGGAAGCCCAAATTCTTTTCCTGTAGCTGAATATGTGCAATATGATACAGGCTGCCATTTTCAGTTTTACCTACATGTCTTAGCCTTTATGGCCCATAAAGAAATTAAAAGAAAGAACAACCATGGCCTGATTGAAAAGGGAATATATAAAGGAAAAGACCTTGATAATATTGGTCTTAATTTTATCTTATTCCACGAGTCGCCCAAATGCATGTAATCATATTGTTAATGGCATTAAAAATATATATAAATAGGATTAGGGTGTTACCACTTTGAGAATTCAGAATTAAAAGAGTTACGGCTCAAACAGAATGAAAACAAAATCTAACACTACAGAAATAAATAGATAAATTAAAAATCCTGCATAATTAATATTGGAAGTTAGACCATTACCTTATTCTTGTACATGTGCTGCTTTTTAGCTGTGTGATCATTTTCCTCCTAGTAACGTTACTGTAAGAATATTTTTGCAGTATTAAAAGGCATGTTGTAAAATTATCACTAAAGAAAAATGTAGAATGTGGAGAGGTCTCACAAATAAGACACAGAATGGGAACGGGGAGGAAACAGAGCACAAAGTTCAACTTTTCAAGCTCTGGGTTTCTTTTTTTCTGACCTGGGAATTTGTGCACAGTAAAACTGATATCCTGAGAAGCAAGAAATCCAGGGTAGGACTTGACATCTGCTCTTCACCATGGCAAACCAGGCAGGAAATGCAGTGTAGCTCATTTCTGGTGCCCATCTCCATCCAAGCCTGACTCCAGCAAAACTCTAAACAGAATGGTGAAATCCCTGTGTTGCAATCTGGAAGCTTTGCTGATGTCAGGGGTGTCAAAACGTCCAGCTACTCCACCTGCTTCCAACCTTTACAACCACGTGAACCAAAGCATGGGAAATGGGGACAGCTGGGAGATTTACTTCATCCTCCTAATCTGAACCAAAACCCTGTTGCTAGGTCAAGCTGGGCACAAACTCATGTATGGAGGACTCAGACATGAGTTTCTGCCCTGCAAGTTCAGGCTGCTGTGTTTAGAATAATTTTTTTTACTACACGTAAGTATGGATATAGTATTACGTAGTTCTGGCTGCATCAGAAGTTGTCAAAATACATTAAAAATATATTTCTAAAAAGTATAACTCCTGGAAACATATTAACTTGATAACACATGTCCCTGGTGCCTCACTAAGAGGAAGATAGCAGAAGGCAGGTTATCTCTTTATACTGGAAAGTCTGAAGCAAGAAGAGGTCTCCAAGGACAGCAGGAAGATCTTCTCTAAAGACAAAAAATAAAAAAGAATAATAAAAAAAATATTTTCCAGGAGAGTCTTTAAGTCTCAGGTGGCTCTTTGAATTTCCAAGAAAGTATCATATGCAGGCTCCTATGTGGTCTTCTCTGTTTTTACTGGAGTCTTTCTGTGCTTTGCTGAAATATAGCTGAAAGCACTAAATTAGCACTAAGCATGTGCACATCAGGCTATTGCACACAGAAAAAAATTATAGAGAAAATAAGGGTGAGGAGGCAGCAGGAGGCTGGGAGTGTGGTGATACCATCTCCTGGTAGTGGAGACCCCAGGGCAACTTCCTTGCCACTCTATTCACAAGATGCACAGATTAAAATCTGAGCTTCCTTCTGCCAGAAGTCCAGACAGGTTAGGAAGCCAGCATAACACATATAGGGTTTCCAATAGATGTAGGCAAACAAAAGAACAGATGCATTTACATGGGAGTTTGAAAAAATCCCTGCCCCTTGCTTGGTCTGAGAAAGAGGTCTATGCACAGAAAAGGCTGCGCACATTTATTTTCCCTTCACTGCTGCCATACTGCCCAGGAAACACTACCCTTTGGGCAGTGTTTATGAGCCTTTTGGAGGCAGCTCCTGGAACATGTGTAAAATCATTTTTCCTGACCTTTGCTTGTCATGTTAGTGTTTTTTTCCTTTTAGAAAACCCCATCTGAAGTTCCTTGTCTCTTCTTGTTCTGTCCTTTCTGTCTTTCAGAGTTTCACATCTATGGTGCTTTTTAGAATTCCCTGGTGACTTTTAAAATTCCCACTCCATCACCTTTGCCTTTCCATCGTGTCTGGGAGATTTCAACTCACTCATCACCCCATCCTTTCCTTCAGACAAATGAGAAAAATAGTTCTCTAGGTGTGTGTCAAGTTCTCTAGCTGTGTGTCTTCAGCATACTAATTGCTGTTTGTCAAAGAACAGTTATTAAAATGCACAGTCACTGCAGAGAAAGAGGTGTAATGACCCGACACAGAAGTGTTTCCTTTTTCCTGCTGCTCCTGAGGGGGTGGATTCAGCCCTGGGGTTCAGCTGTAGATAGCAGTGGGTTGCTCACAACCAGATTTGGTACAAAGCTGCTGCATGAGCTTCTTCACTATTGCTTACTTCAGCCCAACATGAGTGATAGTCAAAGTGATGTAAGTTTACACACTGGCAACTCTCCTATTCCCTCTTCTTGGGTATATCTAATTTGCTAGCCTAAATCTTCCTAATAGATTTATCTCAATCAATCTTGGCTTCTTCTGTAACTTCTAAAATTTTCCCTGGAGAGGGTGAAGCCAATACCTGCTGTGGGGAATTTTTATATTACCTCTTGAGAGAAATTAACCATACATTTGTGCTTAATTATAAAGCAAACAAAATTAATGAACTAATTAATGACCAATACACTGGGCAGAGCCCTAAGGAAGTATGCAGTTTTACAGAGTCTGCCAAGATGTGTCACAGCAGGTTCCTTGTGTACACTTGGACCAGCACTGATCCCTGAGTGGTTGTGGGGGAACCTGGACCTGGGTTGAACCCCCAGCCCAGCTCTGAGCTTGTGCCCCTGAGCACTCCCATTGCAGGATGCTCTGCAAGACAGTGCTGAGGCTGCTTCTTGTCTCATCACCAAGGGAAATTTTGCTTCCTTCCAAAGAGTAATTTTGTCTCTGGCATTTCTACTTCCAGCCAGTTTAACCCTTCCTTGGAGTTAAGCCTTCTTGCCATATCATTCCCTGGTCAAAAACTACCACTGCTGAGAAGTTACAATTTGAAAATTTTCCTTGTACTACTTGTCTGGTAAAGTTGCCTCTTCTGGTGGTAACCTCCAGATTAAAATGAGCACAACAGGAGAATTCAGCAGAGGGATGGGAGTGTGTTGTGCAGTATTTCTAGTTTGGAGGTTATATACACTCAGGCTATTCAAAGATAAGTAGTGCTCCTAAAAAGTTTCCACACAAACACAAATGTTTGAATTGTAGACAGAAAGTCAATAACTAGCATGTACCCCCCAGCACTGTCAGTATACAGACCTATTATACATTAAGCCTGTTTTTTTGAAAGTAAAAAAATCCCTCCAGCAAAAAAAGCTCAGGTCTGAGAGATTTTAGTTGGAACAACTATATTGTACAGAAATGTATTGCAGTCCTAAATCTTTGTGGTTCCCTTTGTGGTTCCAAAGTGCTTGGCTTTCACAGAGATACTAAGTTTAAGTGTGTTTTCTCTTGAAATTCCCCTTCTCTCCATCATGCTGCCTTCCACAAGGTCAATTATTTGCAGCTTAGGCATCAGTGACATAACACAGGTTTCACATGCCAGTTTTCACCAACAGCATAATCTCAGTTATTTTAGTGATTTTAGCAAGGTTTAATTGACCTGAATTTAAAAGGCAATAATCTGTATTTTCTCTCTGATTCCTCCCAAAATAAAAAGAAGTAGGAAGATTTCTCTCATTCTTACTCTATAGTCTGGGTCTAAGCAAGCTCAGTGTCATGGGGTGCCTGTGCCCAGGTGTGGGAGGGCTTTGAGAGATCTCTAAAGATCACCATAAATCTGGCAAATATAGAGTTGACCCTTATGTTTTTATGCAGATGATGGAAAAACAGACACTTTTGTTGTACATTAATCAATGGTTATGAGGTTGTGAGGGCAAGGACTGTGCTGAAGGGAGGCTCTCACAAAGCAAAATCTGAGAAGTCAGTTTTGATCCCTTTTGTCTCCTGTAATGCTGACATGATGTAGTGCTGGGAGTGCTGGCCTTGCTCTCACAGCACTGCCTGATTGTCCTTCCTGCTGCAAATAACTCCTTTCCTTACCTCTTCCTCTCCCTGAAACACCTCAAACTGCAGGCAGTGTTTATTAGGGTTGTTAGTTTGCTTGACTTGATAGTCCTGAGCTCAACCCACAGGAGGGAATTGGTGTGTTCATTAGTGCCCCCAAATGTCCCAGCAGGAATCAGCTTCATTTCTGTACTGCAGAATGCTGACGATCCGGTGGTAGCAATTGTTCTCTAAGGAAGGAAGAAGGGGAAAAGCAGATGGTACAAGGAGGGAAAAAGAAAATAGGTTTTGCAGTTACAGTGTAAACTTTCAAATTCTGTAGTGTTATGGAGCCTGCAACAATTCCAAGCAGCTTTGACTGGACTGCTCCAACAGTGGATAATAAAAGGATCAGAAAAAACCAGGGAATCAATAAGGCTGTCAGAGCTCTTTCCTGCTACTGCAGTGTTTCACATTTATTCTGAGTATTATTCTACTTCACAGTATTTCAATAAGGCAGGGAAATGGCCAGTCTCAGAGCTGAGCTATACAATTTACTCTTCACACACTACTAACTACTGCTCCAGAGATTCAGTACATGTCTAGACATGGTTCAATTTTTAAAAATAAAAATTATAATGGGTTATTAAAGACTTATTGTGCATGCTAATGTTCATAAGGATCAGTATCCCTCTGTTCTCTGAATTTATCTTTAGTGTAGTTTCAGGGGTTTTAAATGACTGGCTTTTCAGAGAGAGGAAAAATGCATTTCATTAGTTTGTATGGATAGTACCCTTTAGGCAATTAAGAAAAAACTGAGCCAAAGAAAAAAGACTAAACCTAGAAATATCCTTTTTCAGATGCTTAAATGATTAATTGGGATCTGTGAGTTCCCTGTTTTTGAAAATGTTGGTTAGGACAATTTTTATAACACGGTAAATATTTAGATAAAAAGTGCTTCATACCTTTAAGTGTGGATAGAGGTGGGAATGAGGAGGAAAAGTGAGATAAGAGTCCTGATTGCAGGATGCTCCCCCCAGACGTATCAGATGTGGGTATTTTTGACTTGATGATAGCAGATGCTGAGCAGATAAAAAGCCATCAGCTGTTTCCCTTCTGAATTCATCTTTATCTCTTCAGCTTCTTCTGACTATTCAAGAAAAGCAATATCATACCTCTAAAACTGTACCAGAAATCCTGGAGCATACTCACTGAGCTTGTCTCAGTGTTGTCAATAACAAAGAGGCAGATGTCACAAGATGAGAAGAAAGGAACTGGAAAAAAGGAATCAACCCTTCTACAGGTGTTGCCAAAACACACCCTTTTGTGTTTGCTGGGAACCTGTACTGAACTGCAAATGTGCCCTGGGCTCTCTTGCTTATATGAAATGCTGCCCACCTTTACTGCTGTTCATTCAGCAGGGAAACAGGATGCTCTGCTTTGCCAGGAGGAGTCTTGGGGTGACACCTACAAGGAGGCAACTTTCTAGCCTACCTTCCATGGGCTGATAGTTTGGATAGACTGTCCAAACTCTATATGGACTCCTCTGCTGCTAGACAAGGCAGAAAACACATATGGGAAAAAAGTTGCCATTTGCCTTCAACTGATACACTTCACAAGATCTCAGTCATATTTGTAGAAAGACTACACAGATTATTTTGGGTTTCTCTCCTATAACTTGTGGTTGCTAAGGCAATCTCTAGTTAAGGGTTCATGGGACTCTCAGAACCACTGCAGAGGAAGGGCAGATAGAGATTGTGCATCTTTTCTCTCCTGCCCTCTGTGTAAGCAGCAGGACTTGTTACTGCCCAGACTCAACCAGAAGGTTCCTAAGGGCCTGAAGCAGGGTACATCTCTTACTTAACACACACTTTCAGAAGAAAGTCCTCAGAGAAGCAGCAAACACTCCTGTAAGCAGTGATAAGTGGGAGATTTAAGTGACTTTAAAATGATTAGGAAGAAGCTAACAAAGAGACAAGCAGGAGAGGCAATCAAGAGAAAGCATCTCAGATCTGATTATAACACTGCTGACCCAGAAGACTGCCCTGGTGGATTCAGGGTTTGAGAAGAACTTTCCTACAGCTTTTATGGACTTACTACTGTTATTTGTACTGTACTACTTGCCCAGACACTGCACTGTTTTTACATGAATAAAACTGATGGCCAGTGTAGTGCTTTCACAGGTAACACAAACAGATGCTTTGTGGAGCTTCTGTGTGTGCCATAGATATGTAAATATTTGTTTGAGTCTTGAAGGAGACCTACAGGCTAAAACTGTATCATGGAGGCCCCCTTCTTTTTTTAGCAGATGAGGGCATGAGAGGGTAGCAACAGAAGTAAGTAGACAATATGATTTAGCAGATGTAGAATGATAAGAAATAAGATGTTTTATTTGCTTGGCCATTTAAAAGCAGGAATTAGGCACTGGAACCCTGGAAAACCTGCATAATCTGTACTGTCAGACTTGCATTCAGAAATGGAGACAGTAACAATGGATATCTTTCGTTAATGGATACACCAAAATATGTCAGAGAGCTACTCAGAAATGAGCCAAATAAAATGTTATTTGTAGTGCCTTGAGGTTTATATACTTCTACCTATAAACTCACACTAGAGCCAAGCACTTCTGCTCTATGTTCAACTCATTTTTAAAAGCATAAAAATGAACTTTAAAATGAATATTCCAAATAACTCTAGTGTGTCAGCAGCTGAAAGCTTCTGTGGTACAACTGGGCTTTTGAGTGAAATGGGAAGATTTCTCCATTACAAGATTTCTATAAGTGCTTATATTATGAATGGTCCAGCATCCTCTGCATTTTTAATGGCCTTTAATCGATTAGATTAATGGATTTTGGTATGAATAGCTGCTCTGACTAGTAAAGACAGAAGTATTTCCAGAGGTGTATATTGAGAACATGACAGCACCTATCTCAGTGCATTGCAAATATTATGCGCTTCACTTCACTGCAGAACATCAAAGAGCTGAATGTTATAGATTTTCTTTCTTTTACAACATACCACACAATACTGAGCTGCTGTTATCTAATGACCTTGTTTTTCAAAGCCTTCTTCACTTTGTTAAGAGCCTGAACAGGACTGGTTGGTGAGGGAGTCGAAGTCTACAGCATCTCCCAGGATGATTCTGGGAGAGCTCATTATGGATTGTGAAACGGGCTCAGATTATGGTATTCAGTGCTACAGAAATACTTTGTACTGGGTTTGCATGTAGGGTTTTGGTAGCTGGGTGGCTCTAGGGATTGCTTCTGTGCTCCAAGATTCCCCTGTGTCTGACAGAGCCAATGCCAGCCAGCTCCAGGATGGACCTACTGCTGGCCCAGACTGAGCCCTTCAGGGATGCTGGAAGCACCTCTGGGGTAACATTGCTTAGAAGGGGTGTGGGAAATGCACTAGAAATGCTCCTTTAATTTCACAGGAATGTTGCCACACGCTGAGAAACATATCTGGAGCTATAAATAAAAGTGGTAGACAGTTTTCTAACCTTAATTAAAAACTTAGGCAGCAACATTTTTACCAGGTAACAAATAGTCTCTGGGCTCCTGACAAGCAATGACTCCAGTTACTAAACTTATTGCTGTCACCAACAATTTCCATTGATTTTCTGCCCATCTTTTTAATCTCAGATTTTGGTTGGGATGGAGCTGGCAGTGAATCTGCTATAACTAGATATAGTTTTACATTCTGTTCCCATGTTTATCAACAGTTATGACTTCGGTAGATATACCTGGGATTACCAACTGCAAAAAAGGATGAAAAATCAGATACATTTGACTTGAAAATAGTCTCAGGCATAAGCTCAGATAGCAGCAGTCTCACACACAACAGTTCTGTTCACTTCCGTTCTTTTCAAATCTTCCTTTATTTAATATTTTTCTGACATCCTTCATGATGCTACTTATAGATCTTGAAAAAGGTGGAGGAAAGCTCAGAATTACAGGGTTATAATTCTAAAGCACTTAGGCTCGGATAAAAAAAATCACAAAGAATCTGGAAAATCAATGATGAGAGAAAAGAAAGCATCTTCAGGCCATATCAAATTATTTTGGTTTATAATCACAGAAGTTGTCCACAAAGAGTAGGAAGAAGATGTTGCAGGTGAAATTCAGTGTTAATTTGTGCCAAGTAATGGGAGGAAGGGGGAGAAGGATGGAAATCAGACCTAACTAAACTACAGAAAAAATGGCTGTAAATTAGCTATTACCATTTGAGAGACAGATCTTGGCATTTTTGTGGATAGTTCAAACAAATGTCAACTCAATGTTCAAAAGAGGTCAAAAAGGTGGACAGGGTATTAAACAACTAGTAGGAACTCCCCAGTGAACAAATCAGAAAATACCACTATGTCTCTCTAAAACCCACCATGTATTCATGTTCTGAATAATGTGTAACTTTGGCCTTACACAGGTGTAAAGGTTGCTGAAGACTATGAAGCACATAATAATTGATAGATAAAGGGAGGATGAAGAGATAGGAATATATAAATCCATAGATATCAAACTGAAAGCCAGTAAGGAACAACTGTTTGTTATTTTTCATAGGATGGGACCTGTAGGGCAGCAACTGAAATGATCACATATTGGTTCATATACCATACAAGAAAGAAAACTGTTGCCAAGCAGTATCATTGCCATTCTTGCATTGCTATTGTACCAATGGACCTTGAAAGCTTAAAAAGGCTCAAAGATGTATTTATTAAAAAAATAAATAAAAATCATTAGGATAGGGATACAGATACAAACCTTGGTTTAGGCAGTCTCTGAATTGCATTCTGCTGGAATGCTGGAGTATACAGTGGGGAAAACTCCACAGTGACATTCAGACATTCTCTGTTAATTTCTTGGTTTGCTCATCCTGGGATTTTGAAAGAGTTGAAAGAAATCTATGAGCAAATTTTGATGAACACTTTTGAGTGATATGGCTTCCTACTCACCTAGGACCCTAGAAGAGGTCCTTGCCTATGGTTCTTGCTTGCTCATGGACATGCAGGACTCTGACCCCAGTTTCCTGGGGAAGGGGACTCAGATTATCAGTGATGGGGGCAGCTGCCCTGTAATTTCTGCTCAGTGGACTCTTTGCTGAATGAAGGCTGAACAGCTTAGTACTCCGACAAAACAGAAATGAGCTGTGTGTTGCTGGAGCCCAGGTGCCTCCCTTCTTCATATTAAAGTTTTTGCATGCTGAGCTGCTCCAGACCTGACAATGGTTTAGAAAGTGTCTAACCAGAGGCAATATCACTGAAACCTGAAAACTGCAGCAGGGTTGGGCGAAGTGGCAGAGTGGGAGCTGTTTGGCTCAGAGGAAAGAAATCAGCTTCAGGAGAGGAATGAATTCCTCTGGGATTGTTGTAGTTGCTTTTCATATTTTGCTATATAGTTTCCAGACATAGGGAAGGAATTTTATGTCTCAGAGTAAAAAAGAGAAGCTAACAAAGTGAGAGGGGACATCTGGATGGATTGTATGCAATGCCACTCTGCCCAGGCGATGTCAGAATTGCTGTCCTCATGCCCAATAGGTAAAAACAACTGTAAGGCCTGAAAAAGATGAGAGAAGTGTAAGGATTCCCTGAGAGATAAAGTAGAATACCACAGATGTTCCAAATTGTTGAATAATAAACCTGAAACTCCTGTTCATGTTAATTAAAAAAAAGAGATTGTATATTTGGTATTATAATTTATAAGGAAGTGTTTAAAGATAAATTTAAAGATAAGTAGCACCTAAGCATGGTAAAATTCACTCATTTTATTTCTTTAAGAGCTTAAAACCAAAGGCACTCCTGTCACAATCAGCTTTGCTGACATTCAATACATTCATTTGGCAATTAATGAAAATATTTTGTTTCATTCATGCATTCTTATAATTGAAGATTAGTTTGGCAGACCCAGCCAGACACACTTAATGCTCATTTCATTAAAAAGCTGAAATAATTACTTACACAAGAAGAGCTTTTACTGTGCATATTTGTTTATTATTAAGTCTTGGAACAGCAACACAGATGTTGGAACAAACAGTACTTATTGCAACTCAATCTTCTCAATCTCTCCTCATATTGAGCTTGAACTAATCCTCGAATAGATTAGCTCAGCAGTTAAAGTTTGTTGAAATAACACCTCAGTTCTTTGAACATTAAGATTTCATAATCTGCAGAAATCAGCATGAAATGCTCCATTGCTGTTAATATTCCTCATCAAAGAAGAAATACTTCTCTCTAGAGGAACCACACAGCAAGACTTGCAGGTTTCTTCCCATGAAAAAGTAGCACATGCTGCTTGTTTTCATCTGGACCAACACTATTCACTCATGAATTGTCACTGGTTTTAAATCCCTGGGAGTCACAGCTTGAAGACAACTTGAAGACAACTTGAAAGTATCATATACTTATTCAAAGATACTTAAATGAAAGAATGAAGACATCTGCTTCTCAATGAAACACATGATGGCAGTATGTTTTATATTTTCTAAAGATCAGTCTTTCTCACTCCACGGGAAAAATAGCCTCGTGGTTTATCATTCTGTCCTTCTTGCAATTTAGGTAATTTCTGTTGTAAGTGGTAAATGAATTCTTTTTTATTTTGTTGCAAGTATGTTTCCATCTTTTTTTTTTTTTTTCTATAAAACCACTTTGGAGAGGGCAGGATCTTCACCAGCAAACCAAGGACTGCAGTCAGCATTGCAGCCTCTATTGTTTTTCCTGTTCTGCACACTGACTGACCTATCCCTGATTTTTCAACATGGGAAACCTCCAAAGGCAGGGGAAGCTTAGGCCTCACCTATTTATTCATTCATTTTCTAGCTGTTGCTGCCATAGGAATTTCTTATTCCTGTGGCTATGCTTATCATGTCCAGAGTGCCTGTGTGTCCCATTGCAGCCATGGTAAGACCACCAGACCTATGTAGCCACAGACAAATAAAGATTTGTAAGCATCAAGAGAGGAAACAAGTTACAATCAAGCATAGAGAAAGAAAAGAATGAACATTTCGGTGGGAGCTATTTTCATAGATGGCAAGTGCCAGTGAAGATAAACAGATCTGAGCTTTGTGTCAGACAAAGAAACTTAGTGTAGTTTCTATTATTTGACCAAGATTTAGGCTGGAAGCCTAGTGAGGAATTCTCCAACACCATATGTGGAGACAAATTAATTAAAAACATGGTATCAAAAAGGGCAGATACCCATCACATAGTGATTTCAGGAAATGATCACCATTTACCTAATGAGGCAACATTTTTAATATCACAATGGATGTCAGCTCTGTTGTTGGGAAAAAAGAAACCAATTTCTTGTACAGAGCAGAACAATTGTAAAAGAGCAGAGGAGGAGCATCCTTAATCCAAAATAGTATAATGTAAAAGCAACTTAATTATATGGGGATTCTTATGTACGCTGGAAGAGAGTGACTAAGAAAAATGCTCTGTACAGAACAAAAGTGACTAAGAAAACAATCAGGCATTAATGTACTGTACTATTTTAAGTTAGACTTAATATCTGGCTTATGATTTGTCTGATTTGTGCTCACTTTGGAGAGCAGAGAGAATCCAGCATTTTCCCGTAGCTGCCAAGTATACAGCTCATAGTGACAGATGAAATACATAACCATAACTGTCCTAAATTATTTGAAAGGGGTTAATTATACAATAAATGCCTCGTAGTATGTCTACTTATAAAGCTACAGAGAGGTGCTGTCCCCCAAATGTCTCCTCTGCAGACAGGTAGAGCAGCCAGGGGAGTTGCTGGCACTCTGGAGGCTCTGGCTGGCACTCAGCCTCCTGGCAGGGCAGGGCAGTGCCATTTGGTCCCTACCATGGCACAGGATTACACTGGCTTTTGTTTCCATCCTCTTAGTTTTTCGGGACGTGGTTGTGGTGTCACAAAGCAAGGTCAGTGTCTGGAGGGCAATTCTTAACACGTGCTTCAGGTTTCATAAGAAAATTACTGTCATTTTGGGGTCTGTGTGACTAGACCGACTATGAGTTGGAGGTGATTGGCTTTGTACATATTTCATCAAAGCTAAAGTTGTTTTAATATTAATTTCATGTTCAGTGTTGATGTACATTAATTAAAAAAGTCAGGATTTTAGTTGATTTTACCTGTCAAAACAACTTGGTTTTGCTCTCAGATTATGGGAATCCACTGGAAGAATAAAATTTCACAAAATTTTGATTTCTTTCATCTTTAATATGTTGACATTTCCCTGTGTTTCACTTCAGTAATCCCTTAATCAAGGTATATATAATGATTTTAATAGCTTGCATAAATCCATCTTGGTATCCATGGTACTCTTACTCTTTTTTACATAAATTTTTGTTTCAGGAGATGTAGTTTCTACAAGTCTGCCCTCCTGCACTGGAAAATTGCTAGCATGTTGTTTATCTTATGTGTGAAACCTAAAATTGTATTCTTCTGCTCTCATCTCCCATTGCAAATTCAATCAGAGCACTTTATCTGTGAGCATGATGGCTATCTAGCAGTTATATCTTTCCTTTTGTTTATTCTTCCACAATATGCATGCCATGATAATTAATTTAATATAATTTCATAATCTTTCATCTGCACTTCTAGCTTTGTTTGCATTTCTGCATTATTTAGATTTTTCTTGCTGGGTTTTTTTCAGCATTGGTTTGCTTTGAAGGCTTGATTTTCTTTCTTTTCACATAAATTCACCTGATATAGAATTTATGAGATCCTGAAACAGTCATGTTCTTGGCTGGAAGTATTTTGCAAATACGCCAACAGAACAGGTGAAAATGTTGTCACCTAGCAACTAATAGCATTATATACATATATATATCCAATATGTGATTTTTTAAAAGATTTCCCCTTAATATTCACTTGCATTTTTTTTGAGCAAATATGAATGTGTTCTTAAACAGGTTTTAAAAATGGAAAAGTTGGGTTGCTGTTAAAGCAGAAGGCTGAGAAATATCATGCAAGTTATTACAGTCTATAAATTAGCACTATTTTCTCCTAGTATCTTTGAAACTGTAAAAAGTTCCTTATTGAACAGACATTTTTTCCTATGCAGTATATGGGCTAATTAGGAGCTGAGTTCTTCTTGTCTACTGTGCTGCAGGGGAAAACATTTTTAAGGGGCAGGGTATTGGCCATTGCAGGACAAATATGTTTATAGTTCTGAGAACAGCACAGAATAAAAAGTATGTTTTAAAAAGTTTCTGTGTTATCTTAGCAATTTATATTAATCTCTAAGAAAATCAGGTATAATATACACTATCTTTCTTTGTCATTAATGTCAGAGAATTTTACATCAATTCCCAATTATCCAGTTTAGAAGCACAGACAAAAAGAGCAGACATCACTCCAGGCGAAACCTGTCACTCTGCTCTTGTACTCTGTATGCAGCCAGACTCTTTAGAGAAAAGCCTAAGAAATCCTGTCTGGATAAATTGTAATTAAAACATATTTTATATTCTAAAGGGTTTTTTCCAGTTCTAGATTATACCAGTGGTTGAAGCTCTGTTTGCTTGCTGGTTTTAATCTTGAGTAGACCAAGGCTGATGATCACTTTTTTAACTACCACTGTCACCTGAGATGTGCTTCACTGGCTCTTCACAAGGAGATGCCATTTTAGTTCTTGATATCATTTTAGCTTGTTTGACTTAACATCACTTATCTCCATACAGATTGCTGTGCATTTTCTATCAATTCCATTTCATTGTTCTGGGCTGAAGGAGGAGCCCTTCAGCTCCTTTGGCCCCTGCTGTGCTAAATGATTTTCAGCTGAATACAAATTTCACATTTCAATATTGTTCCCCTTCTCTTTATCACTAATAAATACATTAAATGACATTAATTTACTATTGATTTAACACCTTTACACTACCATTGCCATTACTATTAGTGTAATACTAATGCACACCACTAAAACCTTTCTCCTGTAACTGGAATCAATACCTTGTTATGACTGTTTTTCAGAGCTTCTGACTGAATTTTAATCTCTGGTAGGAGATGAGAGATTTCTCTTTTTGGAATGCCCTTTAGGATTTTTTTGTGTGTAGATTATTATCTCTCTAGCCTTTCTTTGCTCCAAAAAGAAAAAATTAAAGACAAAACCAAACAAAGCAAAGGGACCCCCCCAGCAAAAGAGTTGGAGCTCTCTCTTGACTTTGGTGTAGACAAGTCTTTTACAGCATTTGAAGCTTGAGCTGCATTACCTGGATCTTCCTGTGAATTACCCATCCACCCACCCAGCTCTGCAGGCAGCACAGGAGTTACAGAGCTGCACCTCTGGGTGCCCTGCTGAACTGAGGTGCAGTTACACTGTTCCCCAGGTACAGAAGGCAGAGAACTGCAAGGGTCTTTTGCAGTCACCAGTAGCACCAGTATGTAGGTGCTGCCATTTTGCTAGATCCATGTGTGGTCTGTTACATCTTCTTTCACAGATGGGTCTAGGAAAAATGAATACAGAATACAAACAGGTATGGTATCAGCATGGTAGAACTGCACATAGTCTTTGACTAGACTGATGTTTTATGGCTGAACTTGTTATCAGATGCATTCCATGAGGTAGCTTGGGCTTCTTGTTCTGCTTTGCTCTTTCTAGTGCAAATAAAAGTCAGTCCAAAGCCAAAAACTTCTTTCTAGTTTATTCTGGTTTTTTTACCCCCCAACCTGTGCTGGTGCAGACTGTAATGTACCTTTGTAAGATTATTTTAGACTGATCTGCAACTAGCACAGCTCGTCTCTGAAGCTGAACAGATGTGTTTCAACAAGATGGCACTCTGCAGAATTGTCCTGAAATTCTGCAGTTTATGTAGCTCTTCTCACTGCTAGTTTTTCAGTGTACCATCTGTATTGCTATCATGCAGAAGCAAGTCTGAACAGCAAGTCTGAAGCAAGTTTGCTTCTGAACTGGGCATTCAGAACTTGCTGATGCTGTTTCTTTTTAGAGATGAAAAAGAGCTGTCACTTTTCTCTGTGTTTTGCTGGCTTTGTCACCCTTAATCAAAATGACAGTATGGATTTCTGGGACAGTGTGTGAGGCCAGCAGATGCACAGGAGGAAACTGTGATTGGCCTGTGCACCCATGGAAAGGAGGCAGCCTGTGCTCAAGGTCTTAGAACTGAGCAAGAGCATTGAGTCTCCTCTGCTCCTTCTGATTCCAGTGTGATTCCTCCTGCACAGTGCCACAGGACACTCTAGTTACACACATCCATGCTATGCATCCCATTGGTCTACAGAGCAGAATTTTGGTTATTTTTTTTCTTCACATCTCCTAATCTTTAATAACACAGACTCCTCTCTGTAGAGAAATAAGGCAACCAGGTGCCACTAATTGCCAGGGAGTGGTCATGAGCTTGTGTTAAGCCCACCTGTGCCTGATTAAGGCAGGCCCTAACTGCGCATGAGCAGGATTAGGGGGCCAATAAAAGGTAAGGCCTGAATACACAAGCTCAGCTCACGCTGGAACTCACAACCTCAGTATGCTTGGCTTTAACTGCTTCTTTCAGCACTGCACTGCCTTCATTGCTCCATTAGAGCTCATCGCTGTCAGGGTGAGACTGCTGAGTCTCGAACCTGTGGCCTCGACATTGCTCGGGTTTGTCTGTTACTGCATGCTAGCCGGCTGCGCCACGCAAGTGAGATAGGAAGCATGACATAGCCTTGCTATTTTCAGCTGATTATTTACAGACTGACAAAGTCTCCCACCTGAGCTCCAGTTTTTCCTCTGCCAGTTATCTCAAGCCAGAAGCATACATCCCTCTTGTTTGCCCATGCTCAGATCATTTTGTTCCTCTATTTGAAGTGAAAAAAAAAAATTAACAGAGCACCAAATTCTGTTCCATTGTTTCAGATGCTTCAAGCTATCACCAGGATTATGTGATTGAAACCAATGTAAAATTTAATTAAATGGTTTGGAGAAACTCACTTGAGCATTGCTGACTTTTGCCCTTGTTCTGGTTTCATTGTCCTTTGTTCCTGTGAACACATCAGAGTACTGCATTTCTTTCCCTCCATTGCTTCCTAAAACCAATACAATTATAACCTTTCCCCGAAGATAATAAAGGACCACTTGGGAGAAAAAAAATGAGTATCAGTTTTGTGTGATGGTAATTTTTAGCAGAGTTGCTGATATGTAACATAGTAAAGTGTGCTAGGTGGAAGCACAGTCTGGTAACTCAGGGACAATAGCATCCTGGGCTCAGATGAGGCCAAGACTTTATTTAAATGCCAGTTACAACAGGACCATCATGGTCCTCGTTGTCCCACTGCTAGAATTTGTGGAGTGGTGTCTGGTCTGATAATACTTTTTCCTTTGGAAGTTCACTGGACAGTTCATAATACTACTATATACTTGCATAAAAAACTCTTGGACCAAGGTATGAAAGGTGTAATAAGCAGAAGAGGAAGAGAGTTCAGCAATGCTGGGGACTTCAACCCTCTACACAGTTGACATGCAATGTTTACCACAGGATCCTGCAGCCTGACCTTCTCACTGCTGGATCATTTTTTGTTTGGGCATCTTCACCACGTGCAGAGATCTGCAAGTAGAGATCTCAAGCATGTAACAGCTACGTATTGGGTGACATGCACAGCAGGAGCTGGGACTAGAACATTCCTAAACTGAGCATTAAAATGCTCATTCCTGGATGGACACTCAAGGAGTCTCTGTTGGCTGAGCAGTGGCCAGTGAGCTCAGGGGTCTGGATTTCCATTGTCTGTTCAACATTTTGTCTGGTCAATACATTTCTTCTGACATGTCAATGTTTTCTCAGGGCTGTATGCCATTTCACATCACTATTTCTAACTGGAGTTACTATCTTGTAAGTTTCTCATTTTTGTGTTCTTTTTTGTTTTGTTTTGTTTGTTTTTTTTTTTTTTTTGAGGCTTAGTTTGTGTAGTCTTTTGCAGCCCAGTGACATTTTTCCAGCAGAGCTGAGCAAAGGCCACACAGTTCTGCTTTGCAGGAATGGGCCTTGGGGCTCAGCTGTATTTAACTTTATCTGGGCTGTGGTTGACAAAATGCTTCTGCTTCTCTTGGAGTTGCATCTTTCTCAGTGACAAGAGATGCTTATTGAGGTATCTGTAGCAGCCTGATTGTACTGGTACATTTTTACATTAAAAAAGTAATGTACCAAATTCTTTATGAGAAACAGAGTACAGAAGAAATAGTTTGTTTTGATCAGGGCTGAAAACAAGAAATCAACATTCTTTGAGAATGAGAAGCCTCTTTGAGAGGGTTCTGCTTAGTTGAATTGGAGGTGAATAGCAACATGACCTACTCGTGATTTTACAAAGTACCCTGACTCTCACTCATGTAATCTAAAATCCCACATTTAGAAACAGAGAATATCTCTCAGTATATTATCATTCCTGTAAAACATCTGAAGAAATAAGTGAATGTAAACACACATGCATATTAAATTAGCAGACTTTTGTTGCTAGGGTAACAAATTTCAGATCTTCTCTGTGGGAACACTGCTCCACATCTAGCACTTGATTCACAAGTATTAAAGAAGCTGTTTTATGGAGCCATTTAGTGACACGAACAGACCATGGAGTTAAGATAAGCGAGTGGTTTAGCAGGAAATTCATATTCCACATAAAGACACTGATAGCTCTGTGACAGCTGGAATTTAAAGGGAATCATATTCATACATAGTGCTCAGTACTAGGGAGGAAACACAATAGCAAAGAAACCCTCCCTCTATTTGCTCCTCTCTTCTTCCCAGGTTCTCTCACCTCTGACTTTATCAAGCATTTACTTTTCAAGGCTTTACTAGAAGAATAGGAAAGTGTTTAACAGTGCTGGGTTTAACAAACAAGGAAATCATGCACTTCAATAAACGTGATGTTTTGGCCAAAAGAATGGACTTGGGTAAGATGTTCTGATATTCTCATAGCAACTGTGCAGAAAAAACTGGCTGACATTTCAAGGTGTTGCTTTCTTTAAAAGCAGAATTCATATGTCAGTCTTCATATTTTTATACTCTAATTGGATGTAAGCTTGCAAAGACTAAATTTCATAACACTGGGGGAAAAGGAGAAAGAGAATAGAGAGATAACCTTAATGAGCCAGGCTGAAGCAGAAAGTGCACATGTGCCTCCAATCAGAGGATGAAGAATTGGCTGGGGACATCTAATGTGTTTTCTGGAAGGTCTAATGTACCTTTGTCAGGCATATTTTATCTTTTTTCTTTTATAGCTTGGGCACAGAGATTTTGTGCTTTGCCTTCAGATTCAGGAAGAAACCATTTGTCAGAGAGGTGAGTAAGGGGATGAAGTTAAGAGGATCTCTGTGATATCAGATTGTTGATGCCTTGTCAAAACATCAGCTGCTACTTGGTCTGATGTGTGTGCTGGTTTAAAGTCACCCTTAGTTTGCACATGCTTTTTAGTTCCTGTGGTGATGAGAATTTCAAAAGAGGATTACAGTAGCACAATCAAATGTTTCTTTTGATTCATAGATGAAGGGCAAATGAAAAGTAGATGGCAATATCTGGGCAAGGCAAGCTTCTTGAACAGTGCTCATGTCGCTACAGCCCAGGTGATGACTGTGGTGGAAATACCATCTATTTATTAATTGAACACTGAATGTGAATATCTGGCTCCAGATCAAACTGTTTCCTCTATCATTGCATTTTACCTGAGCCTTTCTTCCAGAAAAAAGACGTTGTCAAGTAAAATAATTATTTTTATTACTGCTTTCAAAACTGAAACTTATATGATTTCTATACATTTTTAAGTTAAAAAGGGTGACAATTACAAAACCTGACAGGCAGAAAGAGAGCACTTGAGGAGGAACCCATTTTAATCGTCTCCTTTTTGGCAGACTTGCACTATTGGCTGCTACAACTCAGCAGACATCACTGTTAAGTAAATGCTATAATTCAGCCTGACATGATTCTGAAGCTCATATTCCATCTACACCCATGATTCTTTCTTCTTTGCTGTTCTCCTAACATGGTAGGTTTTGCTTTTTAAGTTGCAATAAAACTCTGGAACTAACATTGCTCAGAAACTTAGCTTTAGGATATGGAAAAAGCATAGCAACACAAACTGACTGCTGCTTGTTAATTTACAGTCTTGAAAATATGGTAGGTAGAGCTTGGCTCAGATGGGATGCACCTGTGGAGAACAGATGAAGTATGAATTGAAGGTAGGGCCTGGTTTTGATCCAATTTGTACTTCTATAAATCCAGAAAATTCTCTTCTCCTTTGGCTGGCAGAAGAACTAAAATCTGCCTAGCATGGTCTTATTTAATCTGGTAGAGCAACCAGGTTAGTTCAAGGCTTTATTGACAGAAGCAGTGGTCAGACTTTTTACTTGCATGCTGAGATGTAATTGGAAACACTTTACCTCATCTATAAAACGAAAACAAAATTGTAAACAGGCACTAGGCATCTTTAAAAAGAGAACCTCCACCACCTTGTCTTGGTGACCTGACATAGCCATCCATGACCACATTCCAGTCATTTCAGATTTCACACCATGAGAAGTGTGAAAAATACGGGTTTAAAATTGTAGTTTATTGTTTTGTTGAGTATCTTTCAGTTTAATAACGTTTGTTTGGTCAGTTTGTTGAGGCAGTTTGTTGTATCCTGCTGGTTTGGGGTGTATTTGTAAGTGTATGTTTAAGGAACAAAAGCCAGAAAAACAGGAGGAGTGGCCGACTGCAGGGGCCCGCGAAACGGACGTAACATGAAACCATTCCCCTCAGCAGCAGAGCGAAGCCCGCGAAACGTGAAACCGTTCCCCTCGGCAACAGAGAGAAGCCCGCGAAGCACGAACCAGTGCTGGGAGAGCCCGCGGTTTGGGAACCAATGATGAACTGATGGGAGACTGAGGGGAAGAGCTTTGTGAAAAGTATAAAGGGCCGGCTTCACCTTATTGAAGGTGCGAGCCGGTGGTGGGGCTGCGGCCCCCCGGCCGCCCAGCGTGCTGCAGCACGCTGCTTTACTTACATCTCTCTCAATAAAAAGTTTTTTAATCATGTCAGCGTTTTTGACAAGAAGGGAGGTTGTGAGGTGATTCTTCTGCCTCTCTGAGGAGGGACCCGTTTCAATCCCTCCCCTCCCATCTCTTAGGTCCCCTTCTTTTTGTTTGGGGACACTCTCCATCTCAAGTGCCATGCTCAGACACTCTCTGCAGATGGGGTCTGGACACCTAAATCTTTGCGTGGCACCTGTGTCCCCACATGTCTTTTGACAAAAGCCTTTGGCCACGTTGCGACCACGGCGGGACCTGCGAGTGCCTCCCCGCACCGACTGCGGGACACGCAGCGCCTCATCACAGCCCCTCTGCTCCACCTCCATCGGTAGAAACCCTGAACGCCGAGTTCCACCGCTCCGCGGGCCCGCTCCGGTACCGACACCCGCTCGCAGTCCGACATCGGCGCTCCCCGGCAGGGCAGGCGGAGCTGTGGCTCCTCCCCTGCGCTCCCCTCAGCGCAGCCTCTGGGTAGCCCCGCAGCTTCCCGCGCTTCCCTGCCCACCCCATCACCTCAGTCTCTCAGCACTGTTGCGATAGCGGCTGATTCCCGCCTCTTTTCGGGTCTCCTCCCTATCCCGCCAGCTTTCATGGCTACGGGAGCCTCTGGGCGCCTCAGTCCAGCTCCATTTTAAAGCAGCAGTTGGTTACTGGTGCCGCTGCCTGTCTCCTCGTGGTCTGAGTCCCTAAACCCGTCCTAACCTCACCTCTTCCATTTTAAAGCCATATAGGCCCTGGTAGGAAGTCCCTCCCCAGCTTTTCTCTATCCCCTTCAGGTACTGGAAGGCTCCTCAGCTCCAGGCTGAACTCCAAGTCTCTCTGCCTGTTGTTACAGCAGGGGTTCCCAGCCCCATGATGACTGTCTGTGGCCCTGCTGCCTCAACAGCTCCATGTCCTGCTTGTGATGGGGGCTCCAGAACTAGACCCAGTACCCCAGCTGGGGTCTGACCAGAGCAGAGGGGGAGAATCACATCCCTACGCTTTCAGTGCAGATGTTTTCAGGAGTTTAAAGAGTTCACTTCTGTAAATAAAACTAAAGTTGTGTGAGAAATCCTCAGCTGGGATGATGATCAGCCTGTCAGCTGAACCACTGTCAAAAACGCTGACATGTTTAAAAACTTTTTATTGAGAGAGATGTAAGTAAAGCAGCGTGCTGCAGCACGCTGGGCGGCCGGGGGGCCGCAGCCCCACCACCGGCTCGCACCTTCAATAAGGTGAAGCCGGCCCTTTATACTTTTCATCAAGCCCTTCCCCGTCAGTCTCCCATCAGTTTATCATTGGTTCCCATCCCGCGGGCTCTCCCAGCACTGGTTCTTGCTTCGCGGGCTTCTCTCTGTTGCCAAGGGGAACGGTTTCACGTTTCGCGGGCTTCGCTCTGCTGCTGAGGAGAATGGTCACGTTACGTCCCTGTTTCGCGGGCCACTGCGGTCGGCCCCTCCTCCTGTTTTTCTGGCTTTTCTTCCTTAAAGTACACTTACAAATACACCCCAAACCAGCAGGATACAACAAACTGCCTCAACAAACTGACCAAACAAGCATTATTAAACTGAAAGATACACTCAACAAAACAATAAACTGCAATTTTAAACCCTTATTTTTCACAACCACCCAAGGCACCCAATCGACCCAAGGATTCCCTCAAACCTGACTTAAGCCTGTGTCTTAATAATCCTTAGTGCCTTACATTTCAAATTTGGGAAGTTGTTTTTTTCACAAGCTTACTTGGGTGAAAAGTAATTTAAGCTAACTCACCTACAACAGGTTTTACACTCCCTGAAACCCCAGGGCTGGTTAATCCTAGCCAGGGTTCAGATCCCCAGGTCACTACAAAGGTGTGATTCTGTGTGGGAGTCCTCCAGTGGTCACTGTTACAGAGCTCTGTGATGGACAATAAAGCAGTAGGGCTGGGTCTTGTGTTGCCTTCCAGCAACAGTATATTCACTGCAGTGTTGAGCTGCTACTCTTGGGAACCCCGTGATGCAATGGGACTTTGCAAGGATGATCACGTCCTTTGCAGGGGGCCTGCAGGTCCTTCCTGCTAATCATGGGTGAATTCTCTCTGCTGGCTATTGGAAATCCTTGTAGTCAGGACAGCCATCACCATCACAGAGAGACTACATGCATATAAGTTTCAAAAATTAAGCTCTTATGTACTTCTGCCTTTGAGGAGAGGGTGGGATGACCCAGACAGGAGAGAAATTGAGAAACTACCTCTATCGATTTTATGTCAGTGGTATTATCATACAAATTGCTGCCATTATTTACAAATGAAAAGCAAACTAAGCCATGAGAAACGAGGGAGGGGGGATTAAAAAGCAGCACAAGGAAGGAAAATGGTTCCTTTTCTGTTTGTAGCCTCTAACAAATCTTCCTAAAGAACTCTCCATAAAGCAAGTGGCACATGCTACCAATGGCTTGGCAAGGGGTTTCTGCAGCTGTTGGTATTTAGTATGCAGCTGCTTCATTTTGTTTTCCAGCAGCTTGCTTATTCAGAGGGAGTGTCTTGCTGTAGAAAGAGATACGGGAAGCCATTAGCTGGCTTTCATTCTTCGGAGCGCAAAACAGAGGACAATGAGTTGGCTGGGAGTGTCATATTAGTGTTTATATATGTTACAGCCCCAGTGTAAAATCAGTTCTAATGTTTAGATATTACATAGTTATTCTGGTTTTAAAAAGATAAAGCAGTTTTTCATTTTGGTTTGTACTCTGAAGCTGCAATCATACCCATGACTCCCCAGAAGAGACGGTCACTTATTAGCAACAGAAGTTCTTTGATGATTTGCTGTTCACTTGCATTTTCACGTCCTATGGGTATATATATATATACACATATACACTGCAGACTTCCAAGTGTGGGGGAATGCCTTACTGTTGTAGTATCTTTGTGGGGGACCTGCCTGCCTGTAGCAATCAAAATACATTGAAATACAATGGTACTGAGGGGTAAGGATGGTGAAGAGCATGCCATTCTGCGAAGTCCTCTTTTTTAGTGGGAGGGGTTGCCTGTGACTAACCCTGGGCAACCCTTTTATTCAGTCCCAAAGCTATGCAATGAATGGGAAACTCAGGGCTGTTTTAGTAGAAGCATCATAATGCCAGCCTTCTTGTATGGTATTCATGTGACTAAACATGAAGCTGGCAGGTACCATAAACCTGGGCCACCCACCCTAAAGCAGAGGGAACATAAAATTTGGCTAAGGATTTGTTGTCATTACAGGTTACTTAAGCATCTTCTGGTCATATGAAATCTGTTCCTTAAAGAGTAACCTATCAGGAGAGATGAAATGAGCAGAAACTGTGGTGTTTGACTCATAATAGAGTGTCAGTAATGTTAAATGTAGAAATACTTTAAAAAAGAAAAAAAGAAAAATTCAAAATCAAAGTACAATGCATTAATCCCATCTCAACAAGACAGTTACTCACGAAGTAGAGAAGCCAGAACTATTTGAGGTGGAAGAAAGCAGTTAGTGAGGAAAATGGGATCCAAGTAAATCAGAGCTTTGGGAAGAAGATGTGTAACTTCATGCATTCAGCTGTCCACAGTTGCTCAGAAAGGAAATGCATATGAGCCAATGAGTCTTGTATCATGCCCATCCTCATTCTATTCAGGATGGTAAGGATCAAATCAACCTGAAATTTAGATGCTTTTTGCCTCTTATTTTAAACAGCTCAGTGAGCCCCTGAAACTCATCTGACTGTGCTCAGAAAGGAAAAAAAATTATATCATGATAATTTCTGTGGTACAAATAAACAGTCTTCTTATGGATGGAGGAAACCATCCTTT
Organism: Calypte anna; assembly: GCF_003957555.1. Classification (NCBI taxonomy): domain Eukaryota; kingdom Metazoa; phylum Chordata; class Aves; order Apodiformes; family Trochilidae; genus Calypte; species Calypte anna. Next base: position 14,536,656 of record NC_044249.1, on the reverse strand, counting down.
AATACTGAATTCTTTCTCTTAAAAACCTGAATTCTTGAACCCTGGATCCTGAGCAAATTTGTCCACTTTCTAAAAGCTTAGATTAGAATGTAGAGGAACTCTTTTGATTTTTCAGTTCACCAGTTGTTTACCTCAACTGAAACTGAGAATAGCTGTGGGGATAATTTTACATGTCTGAAGTTTCATATCTACAGTTTATGTAAATGAGGAATTTTTAATTTCTGCTTTGTAGCTAATGAAAGTAAAGCACATAAATTCTGCATTGTGCTTGGATGATCACATGCTTTGCTGAAAAAAACCATCTTGTCCAATGGCAAAAGAAAATGGTGATGACCTTTCTTCAGTTTGCTATCTATGCTTTACAGCATGATGCAGTGGTGTAGAGTAATGCTTTATGCACTGCAGTGTTGTAATTTTACTTTGTCAACACAGAGAAAACCTTAGGCAAATACCACGTACAATATCTGATAGACTCTTCATAGTTCAAAGACCACAGTTAGACCAACACTTTGTGGAGATAACTGATACCCAGTGTAATTATATATGTTCTCTTGAACCATCATAATTAAGGTGCAACAGATAACTGGAAAAAGAAGACTAGAGATTATGTGCAGTGGGCAATTTGGCTGTATGAAAGGCTGCTCCACTGTTAAAAATAGCAAGTTAGAAGCTGATAGAAGACAGCTAGGCGAGATGAATCCAATTAGATGAACAAGCAACACAATATAATATTGAAATTACAAATTAATAATAGCCTGATGGGCTAAAGAATACCTGTTCAATGCAACCTGTTAGCACTGAAGAAAAGAGCTAAAACATCATGTTTGGGAAAAAAAAGGAAAAGCCATTATGCAGTCTTACTTTCACAGCCATCTACAGCTCTACTGCTGTGTAACAGGGCAGGAGGCTCCATCTCCATCGGTGTGTGGGACCCCGAAGAGCCATAAACTCCATAATCACAGGGACAGTTGAATGGTTTCAGCAGTGCTTAAACATGCAGCCAGCAAGCTCTGCCTTGATGAAGAACATGGCTGACTACAATTTTCAGCCTAATAGGTTGTGGCAGATTATGGGGCAGCAAGAGAAAGAGAAAAGCAAGGATGTGTAATGCAGCTGCTGGAAGTACAGAAAGCTGACATCACTGGCAGCTGCTTAATTGCATTTTGCCTCTTTTCAGTACAAACATGTAACTTCTCCCTTTTTAAGATGATTGTTAAGGGACTGAGGGACCTGAAGGTATTTATATGAAGAATTAGAAGAAGAGAGGAGAGGATTAATATATTTTATTTATCTTATTGGGTGGTAGGATATCAACAGTTGGACATGTCAAGCTGAGAAGTCTTTTCCAACCTTGACAGTTCTGTGAGCGGGGGGAAGCAAAGGCAGTTAGTGCTGTGATTGCTGTGGCACGGGTTGATGCTGTGCCAGAGAGGTTGTGCTGCAGGGATGTGACAGTTCTTGCCAAGCAGTGAGGCTCAGACAGGCTCTGTAGATGCCTTTGGGGAGGAAGGAGCAGAGATGAGGCATATGGGAAATGTTAGAGCAGATATGGTTTCCTAAGTATTTGGTAATGAAAGAAAGACAAGGTTTATGTGGGATGCTTGGTCTTTCCAAAGTGGGAAGTAGTTCCTGTTCTCCTGAAGGATGTTGTAGCTTGTTTAGTCTCCCTGGTAAGAACGTGGGTCACTGAAGGTCAAAAGTGCCAAGGTCTTTCTTTTAAGGCTCTGATTTGGGGGAAGAAAATAGTTATCAAAGTGTCTGCATTTTCTGTGGCACTCTGTCTCCTCTTAAGTTCTACCATACGCTGGGTTTGTATGCTGGGATTACCTCTCATAACATGGAATAGGTGGCACCACATCTCACTTATAACATGTCTGTCATAAGGAGAAAAAAAGCTCAAGTGATACAGGAAATGAAGAAAAAACTGTCACCCTTACACATTTTTGTATTCTGGCTGTGTTCTTCTTCCATCACTTAGTTTCCTACTCCTCTTTCATCAGCTCTTCTCATGGGGCAGGAACTGTGTACTTAGCCTGGTTTCCTAAGGAAATGAGATCTCTATGCATTGATATAATAATCTCCCTACTAATTTTTAGAACTGATGGTGAATATTAGCTGAATGTAATAAAAGGGTAAAATCTAAATTGCTACAATTTTAATGAAATTTAATGTCTGGAGAGAGACCTTCCTATTCTAGCTGAAGAGAATAAACTCATTCTCTATTTAGATAATTTGTATTTGCGTGTTTGCATTTCTTCTCAGAAAGGGGGAAGAACAAATAGCCAAATACTTTTTCTTGGACAGAAGAAGAGTGCAAAGCATTATAAAGGAAAATTTGGGAGACTGCTATGTTTTTTGAAGGAACTGGCTGTAATTCACCAGGACAACAGGTTTTCCCTTGAAAGTGTAGAAAAACAACAGCATCATGTAGAAAGCAGTTGTATCATGAGTTGAAAGAACTTACTAGGTCTGGATTTTTCAGACTCTCAGAACATGTACCTAGCCTGAACTGGATCACACTGTGCAGGCTGCACTGAACAATAAATAAAAGCAAAGGAAGGGATTGAGGTACTGTGAGAGAGAATTAGAGCAGCAGAACAGGAACCTCTAAGGACAAGAAGAGCTGAGCAGAACACAAGTAATCCTCAGAATTTGTTCAGGGTAGTCAGATGTATGTGGATGATATGGAGAATTAAACCGGAATAACTGCATTCTGTAAAAGGAAAGCAGAAGGAGTTTGAACTCCCAAGACTCAGGAAAAAAGAAACCTGCTTAGACCTAACACACTGGCAACATATCACCATCACCAAAGAGTTGTGTGCTTGCCTAGAGGAGAGAGGGATTGCACTGTGTGGAGCATTCACCTGGGCAGCACCATACCCTGGTATGTGTCAGCAAAGACAGTAGTGAATTACTGGATCTTGACTCTGTGAAGGGTTTTTAGAAGCTGTCACAAATGAGCACTGCTAACAAGGCAGCAGTGAATGGCAGCACTGCTTGGGGGTGTCATCACAAGGTGATGATGTGCAGTGCTTCAGGGTGCGGAGTGAGGCTTTGTTGTGCTGCATTCAGAATGAAGTGTTGAAGGAATAAAAAGTAATGGGACAAATTCTCTCTTTTTTATGCATTTATTTAAATTTTGACTTGCTTAACATCTCGGGCTTCTGATATAAGTGAGAAACTGTGCCCAACTATGAAGATCTCCATTTATTGTATGAGCATCCAGGCAAATGAGCCTTACCCTTGGTAAGGCAATAGGGGGACTGCAGCTCATCATGGCAACAACATGAGACATCCCACCTCAGGGGTAAAGGCAACTGGACTATGTCTCCTGCCTTCTCACTATCTCTGTTACAACCGTGGTGGTGACAGTGGTGATAATGAGATAAAAAAAGAGCTAGACTTGGTAACAGCAATCCTCCTGTATGCAAAAAGCAGCAACTGGTGCTTTGCCTTCGGAGCACTGACTCCAACCCAGCTGACATGGTTGAGTTTTCAGGCACTTGGCTCACTGCTGCTCTATCACAACACTCCCACTACATTTTGTTGTCATTCTCGGTTAAAAGCCAACAATGCATACCTCATACATGATTAGTTGTCACATCAGAAGAATTTACTTCTCCAAATTTAGCTCCATCATCATTTATAACCTCTCTAAGGACAGCCAGCCTCCCACCCAGACTGCCTCAAGCTGACAGGTGTCTCCTCAGTTGCTCATCTTTAGGATAAATTTGGTAAATTTGACAGCAGGGTTTTGGGTGGCAGGTTTCTGAGATCTGGCAGGCAGAATTGGCCGGATGGGAAGGAAACGTGTTAATGGTTGCATAGCATATGCTGCAGCTTCAGGGCTTGACTTATTGGTATCAGCTCAGAACCACTTATTAATCACACCTTGTGGTATGGGGAAGAAATCCTTTCTCCTTTGTTACTTCAGAACTGCTGCCTGTACTCCCCATCTTGCAATAAATGCCTCCATAAATACCTCTGAGGGGAGAAGTGGCCTCTGGTCTTTGCTGCTGCAGCTCTGCTCTTTGCTGTACCCTGGGCTGAGCTGGTTGCACCAAAGGTAATCTGGGATATATTCATCCAGATGGCATTCCATTTTTTAAAATGTGGGTTTTGTAGATGAGTGTGTGAAAGCTGGTATATTTAAATTGCAAGAGAAAATATTAATTCAGTTGGAGAAAACAATATGTCAAGAATATAAATGGCAAAGAACTAGCCAAGGGAGGTACTGATTTTGAATATTGTTTTATAATGCCATTATGCCCTGTTGAAAGGTGGGATTAATGATGGCTTTTTCACAGTCTTTCAAGCCAATGAATTCAGACATTATTTTTTCTAAAAGGAAGCTATTTAACTACATAATTTTCTTCACAACTTGTCCATAAGGGACTTAGACAATATTTTTGCTAGAGAACTACTGGAGTTCCCTCTTCCCAGTGTTCTTATATCTGAGAATCATATATATAGATTTCTTCAAGGGAATTTTTTTCCCCATTTTTTTTTCCCCATTACTGTCCTCTGGTCTCTCTCCAGTGGGTTCTGCCCCAGCACTTTTTTCAGGCTGAGCAGTGCAGAGCAATTACTGCCTCTTCCATGAAAACTGCAGTCTTGTTTATGTATTTCATTACCATGTCTGATGCTTCTGATTCATATTGATCATGAGCCTATAAACATCCCATGCACTAAATATGGTGTGGCTTGGCATGACTACAGTAAACTGGAGATCTAGCAGAAGCCACAAGGTTACCAAAACACTGACTTCATTAAATATATGCAAACTCGAAATACAGGAAAGTTTTCAAAATGTCTGCTAGATCATGTAAGGAAAAGTCAAATTAGCAATCAGTCCTTGACATAGGGAGGCACAGCAGAACCGAGAAGAAAATGCCTTACCTCATTTACATTGCAGAATAAAGGTAATGACAATGTTTTCTTTCACTTGATAGTGCAGAGGTGGAGAAAAAAGTAGAGTGAAAAATCTCTGAAGAATCTTGAGAGTATTTGCCACACCTTCCCTTTTTATATCAATTATCTCTAACATTAATATACTGTATTTCTTTGTATTAAACAGAGAGGTAAAGGAGATTTGCAAAGATGGGTCCTTTGAGACCCCTTGTGAAGCAAAAGGAAAAGGAGATAACTTCCATGCATATATTGCCTTCCTACATCAAGATCCTGGTTGTGTAAAAGGATGCCTACACCTTGTTGAATAAATCCCAGAGGCTGGTTTAGGTTGTTCTCCAAAATATGGTTCTGGCCCAGGGCTCTTCAGTTTTTGGACTGGATATCAAGAAATATCCAGCAGATGGACAGTTGAAAATTGGTTTAAATACTGGTCAATCTGTTTTGTTTGAATCTCACCTATGTAAAGTGCAATAATAACCCATGGACAAGAAACATGGGGAACAGTTCCCCAGGTTACAGTAAAGTCCTGTGTAGCACATAGGTGAAGAGGGCAGCCTGGGAAAGGTTTATTTTGGTAGTAAAATGGCCTCATCCACTGTGTCTTCCCAGAACACAACTATGGGTCAGTGTGAGCTGATGTAAAGAAGAGCAGAGTAGCACATGAAGGTTCACAGTGCCTGTTCTTGCCATAGTCCTCTTTCAAACAGCAAAGACCTGGAATAGGTATCTACAGGCAGGCAGGAAGGGGAAGAGGCTGGTGAATGTCTTCTTTGCCAGCCCTCCCTCACCATCAGGCCAAGGGAGAGCTTTTCTAGATGTGCTCCACATGATTGGTGAGATGATGTTTTCACACCTATAATTCAGTACCACTGAACAATACTATTTAGTACCATTTAGTTCCCATTGCACTTAGTACCTCTCTATATGCTTCTCTGTTCCTTGATGGTATTTATAAGGAATCCTTTTAAGTATGAAGTGATGTTGCAATAGTAGGGTAAGAACATGGGTAGCACAGGACACCTCATTTGGCAAGGCAAAAGCTGCAGAAATGATGACAGAAAACAGAGCAGCATAGCTTCCTCAGGAATTGAGTCCTTTGGTATCATCCCTTCTTTTAGCGTCAGAATTTCAGAAAAGGAGTGTCTGTGCAGTGAAACAGAAACACTAGAGGAAGAAATTGCTATGTGGAGGAGCTGAGTTCAAGTTAACTCCAGATGGTGATATTTTGCTAAGTGCCTGTAAACACCTCTAGCTTTTAAGATCCTTGGATGAAAGAATACCTTTTTTAAAGAGATTATCCTTATCTTTAGTGTATCCACATCATGACATCAGTAACTAGTAAGAAGCAATAACTGAATTCAGTTTTGCCAGTGATTTCCAAAAATAATATGGCAAGGTTATTACAGCAACTGTAATGGCCAATTTAAGAGTGATACAGAATAGACTATTTTCTACCCTGACACCATGGTTGTATTGTCAGAAAGTTTCTAATGTACATCAATTGTCACAACAGTGAGGTCTTTTTCACTGTGGAGATTATTTCCTACTCTGCTACTTTTATACATCTCTCTATTGCAATAAACATGAAGTTCCTATTAAAAGAAAAGTATGGAGAGTAGCTAAATGATGTTTTACATTGGTTTCTAGAGTCCAACTAACATTTTAAAATGTATGCATTTCTTCTACCTTCCACTGAACCAGGTTGCTGTCTATTTTCTGCCAACATCTCTCTTCTAGTTCTACATCACCAGATTACATAATGTGCAAAATGAAAATGCTTGAGAAAGTAAAGTTTTTGAATATTCATATATATATTGCCAATATAAATTGTCAAACAGGTGTACTTCTGAAATAGTATTGGTAAACATTGCATTTTCTTGAGAGGAAATAGGTTTATTTTATAAGGAAATTTAGGTTTTCCTTGAAAAAGAATAATACTGAAGAAAAGATTGATAGTTTCTCTATTTAGCCAAATGACTGTATATATATATGTCCAAATTGTAGAAGTAATAATTTGATTAAGTCAACAAAAAAAGTATGTAAAATCCTTGACCGCATGCTGACTTCTATTTATGAGATTGATAGATTGCTTGTATGACAGGTTGCCATTCACTCAAGAAATTGGAATTATGCTCATATGATATTATGACTTAATATTAAGGGAAATATTACTGTAAGCTTCCTTTTTTTTTCCTTTTTTCTTCTGTATGCTGGGATGTGGTAATTCATGTCTTACTTTCACCAGATCTGTGACTGCATAGCTGACTCAATAGTTTGGTCCCAGATTTGCACAGATACAAGTCAGAAGAAATTGAGATGTTTCAGATATAAAACTCAATCTGAATGAAGTGAAAGAGAATCCACACTATTGTAACACACTGTCACTGATACTGCCAGTGTTGATCATGCTTTCCCCTTCAGACTTCTGTAAAAATGCATCTGGAAAGACAAAAATGGATATATAAAATATAATATAATATATAAAAATATATGTATGTGTTTATATCTAATTATACAAATATAAAAATATTCATTTTAGTTCAGTGGGGTGCTTATATTTTCTCTGTAGCAGAAACGGAGCCTACTTTACAAAAGTGTTTTTCACAACCACACCAAGGTTTTTTTTTCCATTTTGCCTGTGGTTTAGTAAGACTTCTTGACTTTGATTGAGAAGTCACTCAATAAATAATTATCTTGCCCACCTCTGTATGTCCCATTTACAACACAGAAGATAATTTGGCGGCACTTTATTAGCCAGAGAGCCATGTGTCTTAAGTGAGTAAAATAATGTATTGTAGAATGTAACTATTAAAAGGAGAGAGTTTGCTTTATGTGTTCAAATGACGTATTAGGCACAAGGTACAAATATGATTTAAAATCTGCCAGAGAAATTGTCTTTGAAATGTCCACTGCTAAAGGGGTCAGGTCTGACTCAGGGTTAGCAGGTGGTGAGTCACATTATCTTCTGTGAATTACACACATTGCAACTATTGTCGGGCTGTGTGTCTGCAAAGTCATTTTATGAATTGACCTTGAACAGTGGGATGACTGAAAAGTATTTACTGTGAACACTGGAGGAAAAATTATCAGTTTTTGTAGTTTCTTGAAGCTGCTTGCTTTCAGTGCAAATGATTTCTGCTGTATATAAAGTCATTTGAGTCCCATCCTGTATTTCTACTATACATCCTGTATTGCCTATGTGGATAAAATTATTTCCAATGGGGAATATGAAGAAAAAAAAAAAAAAAAAGAATGTGAGTAATAAATAAAAAGGGATTACAACAAAATTACATTGTGACAACGTGTAATAAACCAATTGTTGCTTGAATCAGTCTCCTTTTATTTTTAGATCCTGTCTCTCTACAAGTTTGTATAAAGAAGCAGGAAGACTTCAAGAAGTTCAAAAGGAAGATATTGCTCTCACAATGGAGTTACTGCATGAAACTTTGTAAAGGTTTTCTTGGCCTTTTATAATCTATGCAGGTGTCCAGGCTTCCCCATGCAAAACTTTGACTTTCCTCTGTGACTTATTTTTTCAGAGGTGAGCATCATCAGAAGGAAATGCAAAAAAAAAATGGAAATGCTAAAGTCTCGTTGGGATTGCTTTCTGTAGCTAAAAACAGGTTTTAGAATTTCCTCAACATAAGATGCAAGGAAATGCAGTAATACCGCCTCAAAGCACCTCTGCAATGTTACATGGATTTGTGTTCAAGGCTATTTTTCTGGATTCAAGGGAGTCTTTTGGTTTGATCTGAATATGTTTTGTATTTCATGAGATAACTGCTGAAAATTGTTTGAACTTCTCACCTACATGCCTCTTCTACAACATCTTAGAATCATACAGTTGCTGGCTGGATGATCTCTCTGGCATTCTCTAGTCCGACCACCCACTCCAAGTGAGATTGTTGCTATCATTAGATCATGGCTTTGTCCAGCTGAGTCTTGAAAATTTCCATGGCTGGAGGCTCCACTGCTTCTTGGAGTAACCTCTCTTGATACTGCATCAGTCTCCTGGTTCCTTGTCTGCTTCAGTTCTTCTACTTGTTGGAATTAGCATTAATTGATTAAATGTTGTATCTTTCTCCCAGCCTTTTGTAGTAATGTGACTTTTCAATGTACCCTTTAGCAATGATGCCATTTTGGCATGAGTAGAACATCTTGATTATTTCCTTTACAAGCAGAAATAGATCCTTGGTACCTAGGTTTAATTTTTCTGATTTTGGAAAGACTGAGAAAATTGTAAGAAAATGTGTGATATCTCATCTATGCCTGGATGAGAGTGTAGTTTATCATTGTAGCAGACAGGCTGCACGGTACCGAGAGCTGATGAACTCCTTATAGTAGTGAATAAAGATTATGTATTTGTAATGATAATTCTACCTTTGGTACCTTTGATTGTCTTATCAAGTTAAAACCGAGTTGGTCTTATTCACTCTTGCATGTTTCTTTCCAGAAAATCACAATAAGTTGTTATAGGCAATTGCTGTAGTTGTTCAGGAGCTGTGACACGCTATTTCTGTGTGTCTTTTATTTTTTTAATCTGCAAGGCTGAGGGATAATAGTGAAGGTGGGGATTTGCACCAATGCTGTTTTCTTATATCTGAATCTGAACATTAGCCACTGCTTGGGCTTGTTACAGTTGAATTTGAAGGTGTTCTGAATAGAGGGGTGAAAAAGCAATCAGTTTGGTTTCATCTGAGCATGGAGCAGGGGCACAGCTCTTTAAAGCTGTAACACCATGGGAGTATTTGCCATCTCAAAATCTCACCATTTCTATAACATCTTAATTTGGAAAATACTTAATTGAATGTTTAAAGAGTTAAATAAATATTTGGGTAATAAAGTTCTGGACAGGCATTTAGGCCATTGTTTATTCTTTCATCTCTTAGATATTAGTGGGTGGCAGTTAACAAAGAAATAGTGAGATTAGTCACCAGTTTTTTTTCCTGCCATCTCTGAGTTTTATATTTAGTGATCTCCTTTATACCACATGCCATTTCATATAGTATCCAGATGAATAAAACACCTTTTCCTAAATTTACTGAGAATAATCTAAGCATTTTCTGTTCTTGTCGTTAACACTGAAGAATAAATTAACGTCATAAATTTAATTATTTTACATAAATTATTGAAGACAGGTTGAACTCCAGGTTAATGTGCCTATGTTTAGTATTCTACACGTAAATTTACCTACATCAGCTACCTGTGGGAACCTATGTCATGGTTGCTAGAGAGCTACTCAGTGCTGTCAGTGGAGTCTGCAGAGCTACTCATCCCATCCCAAAGCAGACACCTGGACTGTAGATGCCAAATACTTGGGCAGCCTAATGGCTCTCTAGACTCTAACTACATCCCCACTGAAAATAACCAGAGACAACTGTAGCAGGATTCAGCTGTTCATACATAGATGTATATATTCTAGATGTTCTAGGAAATCCTGTCTAACTTAATTCCAAGCATCAATCAAGCTCATCTCCTTTTATATGACTGCCTAGGTCTGTACACAGCTTGTGAATGTCAACAGCTTGCTTGGAGGTTCCTTAACTGAACCAGGGTCTTAATCCATCTGTGCAAGGGATCTGAGTATCTAAAGCTCATAATCATCCATATCACATTTACATTTGCTGCTCATAGATTTCACATCACTCTCAATCACAATAATACAATGAAATTATCCATTCACATTTATGTCAGTGAAGATGGATATACTCCACAAAAGGTGCAAAAGCATCTGCCTGCCTTTGAAATGCAAAGAATTGATGGGCACCTGACATGAAGTGGTTTTGTTGGGCGTTTTGTCATGTCAGTGCAAAAAACCTGCATTGCTGCCTCTTGAACTTAAGCAGTACTTACACCTTTCAGTCAGCTTATTTTTGGTGACATTGAAAGAAACAAGTAACTATTGATGAAAAAAACCTTTTACTGAGCTTCATTAAAAAATATCAAGATTTCTCTACTGCACATTATAGTAAGAGAAAGTTCCCAAGCCACAGAATATGTTCTGAATTCCATACATTTCATCTTGAAATATCTGCTGGTACATGCCTAAATCTTAACACCTGAATATATGAACAGATCTCACCCTCAAGGCACGTATGTCTACTAGTGCCAGCCCCAGAGATGTATCTCATCTCTTCTTGGCATTTCAAGCAACAGTGGACAGGTAATTCTTTGGATGAATGTAGGACAACTTAACAAGCCCCTCAGTAGCCCATGGAAAGGTGTCATCTAATCCTTTCAGTGCCCTCTATTAGTGCAACCCATATGTGAATTCAGTAAGATTTGGAATGCAAATAACAAACAGGTACCATTTTAAGTCATCTTTCTGGTTGTCTTAAGTCTGCAGACATCTCATGATTTGGCCTAGAAGTTCCTTTCATTTCCTCTCAATCAATTGGTAGTGGCAGAAGTTTGTTCAGCTGAGACAGCAATGACTGCCCAATCCACACAGATTTATACTATAGGGCATTTAAGTCATAAGTACAGCTCCTCTTTAATCAGTTGGGGTACTCGTACAAAAGATTTCTTGTTTCAAGTACATGAAACACACAGTATAAAATCAGCCCCAGATGACTGGATCAGAGCTGTCTAAAAGGGATTCTGTGTTTCAGAGGCAGCTGATAGAAGACAACTTATTGTGAGTAAGCAAGGGCGACCTGGCACCTATAATTGATTGAGCTGAGTTAATTGCACGGTCTCAAAGAGCTGTGTCCCTCTTTGGCTGATCCATGGGGATGAGACTTCCTAGGCAGTCCTAATGAATTGAGCTAAACTGAAAACCCTAAATCAGTTCTTGACTTAAATTGCCAATGACAAGAACCATTTTTTTTTTAAACTTAATAAACCTCTGTATTACACATTTAATTGTCTCAGTTCTTCTTATGTCTTCTAAGATTTATTTGTACACAACCCTTATGACATCTTCAAGATGACTTAAGAAATAAATCAGTAAATAATCTTTCAAGTGTGTGGATTACTTTATGGGTATCAGAAAATGAATAGTTATTCAGTCCTTCATTTTAGTAGAAAATGTGTCTTTGTCTTTCTGGTTTTCCTCATTATCAAAGTGTAACTTTACCTTGCCAGCCACACTTTAGCAGAGCCTTCAGATCTTTTGTTTATTGGGAACTATAATTTGAACAGTGCTGTACCCACAAGAGCAAATAACTCCTCTGTACAAGATCTTATTCGTAATTAAAAGTCTAATCTGATAGAGTGATATTTTTGATCATACTTGTGAGTACAATATAAGCCTGACTTTAAGCCACACTTCCCACATAACATAAATTACACACTACATTTAGAATTCAGTAGAGCCATCAGCTATACACTAAATATATATACACCAAGAAAGGGAATTAAGAGCTGAAGGTCTAAAGGAAAGAAGACTCATCTAACCTACGCACTTTGGACAGTTTTACCTCCTCTGACCCCGTGTTTCATTATCCACTTAGACACTATTGACTGCCTGACTCTTTACACTGTTCCTTGACACTGCTTACAACCCCTGGATGAAAGTTGCTCTCTGAGTTACAGGTTAGCATTTGGGTTTATGAGCAAAAAAGGTACATAGTTGCTCTATGCCTTCACGTAAGTGCCTTCTTTCCTAAAATTTCACTCCAGGAGCTTGTTTTTTACCCTTGTAATTTGTTTGCTAAGAAACCTATTCTCCTTCCAAGGCAGGTTGGAGATCAACAGCACCAATAAATTGGCAGAATTTCAAGTGTCTAGGTGGTATTCCAACCTGCTCAAAAAGGCGCCATAAGTCAACATGACAGTGGATTCCTGTAGTCCAGGAATGGCAGTGAGGCAATCAGAAAGTGAACCATCATTACTGTCATTTAAAGATGATAGTGCATTCAATCTGTATAACACTTAATAAGAACGTGACAAACTATAAGTAGCCATCTGCAATTTTCTTGAAAAATCTTCTTAAACCACGGATCAGTAATTAGCATCATCTGGTTAAAGTTATGCTGTTAACATGTCCATGTATAAATACCTTAATTTCCCTAGCGAGTTAGTTTTCCTACTGCAGAAATCTGGTATAAATAACAGCTACTGTAAGAACATTAAAATTAACAAAATAGAGATTCTGGAACTGTACAGAACCATTTAACACTGTTACTGGTTAGAAAACTTGTGTTCCAACTTTCTTATGCTGAAAATGTCAAAACAAGGTATTTAAACACTGTCAAAGAGCTTTCTCCGCTGTTTTCAAAACACATTTTTGTCTAAATTGATATCCTGCTCTTAAAAAATTTGATACAATAGTACTCTTATGGTAAATTGCTTTGAGAAAATTTGATCAGCATACTATGGAGGTTTTGAGATGTTAAAACTAAATATTAACAATTATGCTGCACATAGTGATTCAGATTGACATTGCAGTCTTGGATACTTGTAATGGGGGCCAAGTGGCACTGTAAATTGCACTTCTTAATCACAAATACAACAATATTTCAGAGGTGAAACAAACTTTGGCATAATGGCCTTCATTAATAGGCATTCTGGTGTAAATGTGTGTTCTGACTTCAGATGGAGCAATGATATCAAATCTTGCTCAAACCTCTCTTTCGATGCTTGTTACCAGCTCAGAATGTACTGGCAATTTTTATATTGTAGATGTTTCTGTTATTTTGTAACATGTTAGGGTTTTTTGGCAGCTCTCTTTTTTTCTAGCATAATGAATAACTTAATGGTACTTTTACTGGGCTATTGAACAGAAGCTTTAAAGTTTTCACTTGGTTACTCTAGAGTAAACTGTGTTGTGCAGTCATAGGAATATACCTCTGAGATACCAGATATGTTTCCTGGTAATAGATAAAAACTATACATGAGAGAAAGGGTACAAAATCATGTTTTACAATAAGCATTCTTTGTTGATTGCAGACTACATACAAACATCTTGTTTTTCAAGCTTATTCAGTGTTTTGATATTACAATTTCGTACCAGCACAGTAAGGAAATATCAGATTTCAGATACTTGGAAGTATCCAGTATTCAGAGTACAAAATTCTGGTTATTCATTGGTGCTAGAGGTACCAGTTCTGGTTCCCTTCCTTGTAGAGTGATTTTCACATTTACAGCAGGGCCTTCTATTTCAGGTCAGTTTTCTGTGTAAACCTCTGTAAGAAATGGTACAAATTCAGTAAATCATCTAGGTGCTAGGGTATCAAGAACAGCCCCTGTTCTACCTGATTTGCAAATAAATTTAATTGCGAATAATACCTTGCTGATAAAAACTGGGGGAAAAGGAAGCTACTTGTCCTTCAGATTTCCTGGATATGTTGAGATGCTTGGATTTTTCCATCTTATGGTTTTGGGTATTCCTCTTTCTGTTTCTAAAAATGAATAGGGAAATCCTGACAGTGGGAATGAGAGCCTTTCATCCTATGTCAGAGGCTGGGTGATGCTGCTGGCCCTCTGAGGGTAGGAAAAAATTCTCTCATTTCTTTTCCTCCTTCACATCTTCATCTGCTCCTTTTCTCTGTATTCATGGAGCTCTTGTTTTCTTCAAGAATTCCCTGCATGTTTTCACTGTTCCTTATAGATCCAGAATTGTTCAGGCACTGACCAGTGATTGATCCTTTATTCTTATTCAAGCCGAATAATCTTTATACTGCCCTGGAGTTGCATAGTGCAACTTAGACCCATGGGAAATAAGGGAGGAATCCTTCAGTCTTATAACTCATATTTTTGTAAGATGGTTACCTCCTTGGTTTACATAATATCTACTGAGGGAATTGTTTTAAAATCCAAGAATTCATAGAGCCTATGTTCTTTGTCTCTTATTAAGTGAATTGTCAAAACAAAGCAAGGGAGGGCAAAGAAAATGCCATGTTTTTTAAACTATCCATGGGGTGTAGGCATTGTTTCTGTTCTGTACATGTAGAATATGTAAATTTGCATCACACATTAAGCAGACAGAAATAGATTGCAAAATGAACATAGGTAGCAAAGAAATAACTATAAACATTGATTCCTCTTTACTGCAGAATGTGCCATAAGCTGATTTTTGAGTAAAAAATATTAGTGAGTAACAAAGGAATATGTCAAATATTTGGTAGCTGAACAGTTTGAAGGGAAGAGTAGCAGAAATCTGTGTTTCCTGATGAGGACACAGGTAATGCTAAATAAACATAGATGAGAAATCCATTATTTTAGTCTTTCCTGCAAGCATAGAGTACATTTACTGAGTCTTCCTACAGCAGCTGGGATTAATCTTAAGGAACCCTTAAGGATCTTTGCTATATTGAAGCCATTGCAACTGAAACACACAAAACATACAAAAAATGTAGAACCTTTTGTGATACTTAACATGATCTCCAATGAGAAAGAAAAGAATTCCTTTGTTGAATGAGCTTACATTAATTAGGCTTGATGATCTTAAAGGTCTTTTCCAACCAGAACTATTCTGTGAAGTCTGCAGCCTTAATGGAGAAGATGATAGCTGTCTACGGCACGAACAGGTAACTCTGAGATACCTGAAATGAGCTACATATATAAAACAAGAGAGATGTTTGCAAGGACCTGTGCTGATATCCTTATTTCATCCCCAAGATGTTGGTGGCATTTTCATTGCTTTTAGTCTGGTTCAGGAATGACCTGCTGAATGACATTTTGCTTGCACTTTCCTTTTTGGTTCTAATGTGCTATGTATGCTTACAAAAACTGGCAAACTGTGAATACAAGATTTTACTCCACATGTTGCCTTTAGTGACTTAGACTTAAAGGCTACAAATATATTTCCTTTAAACAATGGAAGTTTCTTACTGCAACCACTTGAATGGCAGAGTGGACAATACTCCAGGGAACAAGACCTTTGGTACAAGAGCTGTATCAAAGCTTTTATGTTCAAATTGTGAATTACTTTCCTTCTCACAGAATAGCTCAGTTTTAAAACTCAGTGAGTTTTGGAAACTATGTATTTTTCATGAAATTGCATGAATTCCAGAACAGCAGGATCTGCTCCACCATCATTGCTTGTACTGGGAGTTATGGTGCCTCCCTCTGACTCAGATTATTAGAATCTAAATATTGTGATTTTTTTGCTGGTAAATTTAATCATATTTCTAACTGTGGTTATCTCATCATGCAAAATGTTAGCTGTCCCACTGAATGCAAATACCACGTCTACAGCCCCTGTTCTCTGCTACCTCTTGCACTGTCGCTCATCAGCTGGTTTTGCCCACAAGCTTAGACAAAATCAATACTGCCATAGCAGAGAGCCTCTACCTATAGTTTTTCATGCTGTAGGAGCAGTTACATATAACTGATAAGCATGTGCCTTAGAAAATCTTTTGGTCAACAAACGTACTATATGTCCAGATGAAAACATTCAACTCTTTCATTGAGTTCTTAATACTCGAAGAACTCAGCATTCAGAAATGCTAACAGTAAGGCCACAACAAGAGGGCATGGTGATGGATGCAGATTCAACTTTTCACAGAGAATTCTGACACCTGTGTGCTATGCATTCACATTATTTGAAGATGTAGGATTTTATCTTTACACTGCTTCAATCTCCCCCAGATCTGTCCTCTGCAGTCTGTTATGTGACTCCACCATCAGTGCTGTGGGGCAGTGTCTGCTGAGCATGATCTGGCTGCTGTGTTGTCACCACTTTCACCTGGCTCAACATGCTTTCCAGTAAGAGAATCACTGAATTTATTTTCTTGAGGCTCACTTTGAGCTGACTAGCAATTGGATTTTATAATAAGTGTCATGCAGTCCAGCATGTGTGGGTGAACAGTGCCCTGCCATGAGTAAAGATGGCTGATCTAGAGCTTTTGGTTTTGCACGGTGAAAACACCATCTGGTAATGGTGTGTAGAATCTTCCGTAGTAGCTGCCTAAAAACATTGCCATATGAAACTGAACTCAGCCCTGATGGCTGCTGGAAAGGATGCTGGCACAAGAGACACTGGCAAAATGTTCTCTGATGTTTCATCACCAAACACACTCTTCCCTGTGAAGCATTTTGTATGGCAGACACAGAAGAGACAAAAGATTTCATTTTATTGTGAACACCACTGTGGGATCCCTGGTCTCACAGCACTGTAACTGGTAACATTAAAATGACACCTGCAAGGGCAGAGTCAGAAAGCTGTGATAAACCCACAAAGTCAAGAAGGGGCAGGACTTGGTTCCCCTTTCCTTGGGGAACAAAGTTGGTGAGGGAGTGCTGATGCCCCCAGAAAGAGAGCTGTCTGGCTTTGGCTGTGTGCAGTCTCTGGTGCCTTACACCCACAGGGATGCCATCAGAGAGTTGTGCATGGGCAGAGATGCTCAGTGGCCCTGTGGAAGGCAACAGGGCTCAATGGGGCTGCAATGGAGTTCTTTAGAGCCCTGACCATCAGCACCATTCCTCTCTGTCCCTAGGCTGCCACTTGGACTGACCTAGGGCATATTTAAAAGCTGGGGAAGATGGGCAGCAGAGACTGGTACCCACCTTGGCCTCTTTGTCTGTTGGACCTTCCTGCTTCTTCTGAATTATGACTTTTCTCTGTCTTCCTTCTCTTCTCTTGCTGGCATCCTCTTTCCTCTGCCCCAGTTCCTTGTCTCTTTCTCTTTTTCTTGTTTTCACTTTCCCAGAGGGAGCCTGCAAAACTTTCCATCCCATGGTGTGATTAGATAGAGAAAGCCAGGATCAACTGGAATCAGCTCTTGATGTATCCATAGCTGCCTCTTTTTACCTTCTTTCCTCTGAAGGGCTCTCCATTTCTTCTCTGCATCTCAGGAAGTCTGCCATGGTCTCTGAGGTAGCTGGAAAGAGAAATGCCAGCATGAGCAGGTGGCAAGGGATGTCTTGTAGCAGCAAATGACTGCAGAGACACAGGCTACCTTAGGCTGGTTGGCATAAACCCTTTCTTCCAACAGCCAGGAGCTGAAATGGTAACTAATCATCAGGTCCTGAAATCTTTTGGATCTGGAAATTATGTTGTACGTACTTAAGAAACAGCTTCTTAACAGTAACAATAGCAAAAATGAAAACAAAGCACCAAACCTTTCTGTAGTGATGTGTTCTGTGTGAGACAGTTGTTCAGGAAGAGCTATGATATACAATACTTTGATTACTTTAATATTTTAATATTTACAGTCCCAGGACGGAGAAGAAAAAAAAAAACCAAACAGAAAACACAACAACCATTCTGTTGATTAAAACCCCTCAAACTAGTAGAAACCTTCCTAGGTTTAAATTCAGTAACAGATTTATGTGGCCTCAAGTTTACAAGTAGTTGATTGAATAAATGGTGCCTATTGGGATCTGTAAGATTAAAATGGAAAAGTTTGATGACCTTGCACAGACCATGAAAGACTTCTGATGAAATTTGACTAAAAATTTTTATTGATTTTTAAATATTGTTTTGTCAGATTTATCCTACTGAGAAAATGTTGAGCTATTTACAGATCCTGTTTTTCCATCTTTCATAATTCAAGAATTTAAAATATGAGGATTACTAACATGATGCCCAAATTATATTTTATTTTCTAAGTAGATAAGGTACAGAGAATTTTTCCTCTTAATTTTCCTGTATGTCATGCAATAAAATAAAAATAAAAATGTGGACTTGAATACAGAGCAGCAATATTAGCATGAAAATTAGCATGAAAAAAAGTGACAATTAATTACCTGCTTTGTTTCCAAAAGCTTATAAGAAACAGAAGGTTTTCTTTTTAGTATAACATATTTTAGAAGACAGGAAAAAGTGGAAAAGAGTTAGAGACATGACATAATTCCCTCAAAGACTGGAGAGTGTCCAGAGAGGAACATCAAGAATCTTTTAGTGATGCTACATTTGAATCAATTTCCCTTGTGGAAGGCAGATAATTTGCAAACAGAAAAGAAAAGCAAACTGCAGTAGAGATTATACCTACTAGGGATGGCAGAGTTGATAACTGAATTTCTCCATTTCTAACCCTTCTCAAGATACCACTGCTATGAAATAAAACCCAACAAATCTTCAATTAAAATATCCATTCTAATGCTTTTTTGTTTGTTTGTTTGATTATTTTATTCCAATAGTAAACTTAGGCAGTGTATTTAAATTGAAATAATGATGTTTCTTTTATATGCAGTCATTTAATTATTTCATATAGATTCTTCTCAGGAATGAGGAGAAGGATCTTTCAAGAAAGGGTTCAAGTGGAATGAGAAGAAAGGATGTCTTTTCATTGTAGGATATGAAGGATTAAAGGTTTCCAGGGTGCTGGCAAATGAGTTATGAGAATTTCAGCTATTGTATCTGCTAGGTAAAACCTGAACAGAGCATCAAAGTTAACATCCTGCTGTGAACTCTGAGATCTAGAGGTCTTCTGTGCCTGAGGCTTAGTAAACAGGTACTCATATAGTGACTTGCTAATGGTGCATTTAAACCATACAATGACTATAATGGAACAGACCAGGTAATTTCAGTGTGCATCAAAAGGTTTCCAGGTCTTTGTGTTCTGTATTAAATTCTCCCTTCTTCTCTTCCCAAACCTCTAACATCTTTCAAAAGTCTAAGAATGAAACATAAAAATGTGTCTCTAATTACACTTTCTCCTGGTTTTATTCCAGTAAATTATTGAATTGAGAGCAAAGGCTTCTCTGTTGATGATGATAAAGTTTTATACAGATTAGTAGAGTTTCATTTAACATTCTCTCACCTTCTAATTCATTTAAGGTGCAAAACGTAAAAGTAAGTAAACTGAGACCTATTGGTTTCACAAGCATTTTTACAGGGGTTGAGCATAGTGAAATATGATGGCTTATCAAGGCATGGGGAGTCACTTCTCTGCTTTGTGAAGGTGAGATATTGTTTGCAGAACTTCCTGAAGACATATTCTTACCCACATCAATGACCATCATCCGAGTATCACTTCACAGGAGTGTCTCACATAGTGCCATCCATTTGGTAGATGTGAGAGTGCAGATTTGCTGGGGTTGCTGCTTTGAGGTTTCTTACAGCACTTCATCAGAGGTGACAATTTAATAAACTGCTGCAATGTTCACATCAAAGTTTTCTTTTCACCAGTAAAATGTATTTGACTCTCACCATTGAGAAGTGGCTTGAAATCCCTATCTTTAGAACTACAAACATTTTTCTTAACCTTAATAAAAGAACTGGATTTTTTTCTGATCCACAGTTTGATGCTGCTCTTCTGTTTTGTTTTTTTTTTTGTTGTTGTTTGGGTTGGGTTGGGTTTTTTTCCTACTCCCTCTGAAGAGACGAGTCCTTGCTTCTGCTTATCTTTGGCAGTTTGGCAAGAAACTTGCTTTACTGCTAATGTCAATACACCAATAGAGGTTTGTAAACTTAAGAGACTATCCATTTTCATCAAAAAAAGTCTAGATATTTCCACTTAACAAAGCCATCCACCTTTGCTATGACATAGAACACTGTGTTCTGTATCCCTGAACCTTTTCTGTTAGATTTCCCTTTCTTTTTTTTTCTCAGAACAGCAAAAATCTGGAATTGGGTTGCCTTCTGGCACATACAATATTGAATCAATCAATATTTAATTTCTGAGTGGCTTTGACTTGCTTGCCAACTGAATCCTCACCATCAATGCCTAGACCAACCATCTCTACCTTGCATGGCTGGTGTAATTCTGACATCATGAACTAACATTGTGGTGTAAAGATGCACTTAACAATACCCTGGTTCTTGGGCTGTGCCTGTACCTGCACTTCATTCAGGTGAGATTTTCCTTGAAGTTGCTATATAGCACGAGGATGGTGCCTTATATACCAGAAGTCAGTTTGAGTACACATGGGCCAGCAGCTACAGAACCATTCTGGTACTAACAACACACAGAGAAAGTGTTGCAGAGCAAGCAGGTAGAAGGTGTCCTCAGGCTCTGTGCCCAGCAGAGCTCTCTGCATGACTTGGGCCACTGAAGTGTCTTGTGGAACAACAGGGATACAAAAGTACCTGGATTCAGTGAAATCCATCTGCTGAAATGGCACAGGCAGCCAGCTTTGAATAACTCTGGCAGGCCAGGTCAATGCTGAAGGTGGTTGCTTATATTCTGTGTATGTGACTAGGATGGATACTGTTTACCCCACATGGCTTGGTGCTTTTCCTGCAACACCCAATTTATGAATTTTTTTTCAAATCATTAGCTGTGCTCTTAGTATTGAGCACACCAAAGATAGATAGAACTTCTCTTTCAAATAACTTATGGGTTCAGAAAGGTCAAGATAAAACTGGAAAGATGTAAGAGAAGAATGAATAAGGTTTATTTGCAATTTCTTAAGGATTTATTCTTATCAGACTCATTCTGCTTTGTAGTGTTTGTATGGAGAGTTTACTGAATATGTGTTAGGTGATGAATGTTACCACAGAGTCTCTGAAAGGTTACTGATCATAAAGGCAAGGCAATATTTTGCAGCATAATGCTACTGTATAAAAACAAAGATATTATTTACTGGGGAAAGAGATACCTCAGTTATATTGTTTGTTTGTGGGTTTTCTTTAACATGGAATTATGTATTGTATTCAAATGGAGCTCTGGGAAATAAAGCAAAAAATATATTTTTGCTTTCAATTTGGCACCAGGTATTACTAAGACCATGAAATAGAAGTGATAGGAAACCTTGCTGATGCTTCTTGTCCAAGTCTGAAAGCACATTAGTATTGTTTGCATTTATTCACAGAAGTACACCTATGATTTATTCTGCTTGGAAACCACTGCTTAAATTAGTCAGTGCCTTCAAACCAAATTATGTCCATTTAGTGTAAGATCACTAATGTGTTAGCACTATAGTTTCTGTGCCTTCCTGCAGCAGTGACAATTAATAAATCAACTTCTATCTCAGCTGGGTTTTCAGGAAGTACAACACAGAAGACATAAATGTCTCATTTGTAAAAGTTTGCATCAACTGGGGAAAAGATCAAGTCTTTATTGTAGTTATGAATTATATAGAGAAGATGAAAATTAAGGTCTTGGTTTGGAAGATACTGAAAATGAAGTCACTTTTTAGCTGCAAATCATTTATGTGTTGCCAAATTTCCCAGTACAATCTGAAAGCAATACAATCCATCCAAGAAGAGATGAGATTATCTTCTTTTAGAAAGACAAACAGTCCAAACTACAGAAATATGGTGAACATTCTCTTTATGTACAGTGTTCTCTTAAAGAAGATGGAAACTCATGCCTCAGACTCTTTGTTGGGTTAAAAACTGGCTGGGTGGCTGGAGCCAGAGAGCTGAAGTGAATGGAGTTAAATCCAGATGGTGGCTACTGACAAGTGGTGTTTTGGGCTCAGTTTTGGGGCCAGTCTTCATCAGTGAGCTCAGTGTGTTCACTCTCAGTAAGTTTGTATATTATACTAAGGTGGATGGCAGTGTTGATCTTCCTGAGGGTAGGAAAGCTGTGCAGAGGGGCCCTGGACAAGCTGGATCAAGGGGCCGAGGCCAAGTGTCTGAGGGTCAATAAAGGTCAGCACTTGGGTCACAACAACCCCATGTGACATTACAGGCTTGGGTAAGTGTGGCTGGAAAGCTGCCTGGCAGGAAAGGAATATAAAATAAATATTGACAAATAAAATATTTGCCAAGAAGGCAAATACAATCCTGAGCTGCATTAGAGCTAGCATGGCCATCAGGACTAGGGAAGTGATTGCTTCCCTGAAGTCAGCACTGGGGAGGCTGCACCTCAAGTGCCGTGTTCAGTTCTGGACCCTTCACTACAAGAAGGACATTGAGGTGCTGGAAGGTGTTAAAGGTGGTGAAGGATCTGGAGCACAAGTTTTATAAGGACTGGCTAAAGGGAAATGGGGTTTTTAGTCTGGAGAAAAGCAGGCTGAGGGCAAAATTCATTGCTTTCTACAACTGCTTGAAAGGAGGTTTAGTGAGGTGATTGGTCTCTTTTCCCCTATAATTGATGTTAGGATGAGAGGAAATGACTCAAATTGCACCAGCAGAGGTTCAGTCTGGATATTAGGAAAAAATTCTTTACTGAAAGTATGGTCAGGCATTGAAACAGGCTACAGGAAGTAGTGAAGTCACCATCCCTAGAGATGTTAAAAAATTGAGTGGACATAATACTTCAAGATGTGGTTTGGTTGGCTGGTGGTGTTGGACTGATGGTTGGGTTTGATGATCTTAGGGGTCTTTTCCAACCTTAATGATTCTATGACTCAATGGAGCATTCAAATCGTTTCTAAACAAGTCAAATTTCTTTCTAATGAGAAGTTAAGGTTGTTCCATTCTTGGATTAGATTTATTTTTATTACCCAACTTTTAAATCTTTCATGGAGATTGTCAGAGATGAGTCCTGCTTGTCTTTATTAAAACCTTTCCAGTTCTTTGAAGAGCTTTGGGGGATTACAGAGGAGAATCAAGAATTTACTCTTGTTTAGCTGCACCTAAACAGGGATACATAGATATTCTTGTTTTCCTCTGTCAGACACTTACAGATAAAATGACTAAACCAAGCATAAAGAAATTCACTTGTTAACTTCACCCTAAAAGATCTGTGTCAGTTTTGCAAGTTGATGAGCAACTTTTAGAGTACAGGGACTATAACAAAGTGCAGTACAGCTCCAACTACATTAGGAAACAAATTAATTAAGGAATTAAAAAATTTACTTGCAAAAATTAACGAGTGAATGTACACATTCTCATTAAACATGCATGGTTTAGTTGTTCCTTTGATTACTTGTAGGGCCTGAACCAAAGAAACTGTCCTGATGTAGGACTACAGCAATCTCATAGAGGTTCAGGTGCCTATGCCTTATTGTGTACACTATTTTTTTTTATATTACTCTCTGATTCTCACAGTTACTATAGTCTTAAATACTCCGTAGCAAGGATAGAGAATTTTTCTACTTCAGAAAGGCTTGAGTGCCCTAAGTCTGTACCTTTTCCCAATTATTCTAATCTCTTTTGTAGCAGTAGACCATCCCAGCTCCGGTAAAGTTGCTACAATTCACCTACACAAGAGTCCAAAGACCAGACATCCCCTTGATGTCAGAGCTGAGCCCCCTCCTACCAAATGCACCTCAAATGTACACAGGGAGAATGACAGTGGCAAACTTTGCCCACTTTTTCTGGCTTCTTCACAAAACAGCTTGGAGGTCACGTTTTCCTTTCAGTAGCTTAAAGTCTTTTAATTTACTTCTCAAGTCTGAGATGTTTAAGAGAATTAAAGTATCAGTGGATTGTATAGACTCATCACCAAGTACTTCTAAACTGGTACTTGAGCAACCTTCACATGGATAACTATGGCAGATGGGGCACATGATGCAATTCCCATGCTGCCTAACATCGTGTTTTATATCATGTTGCTCCCACCATAGAATTTGTTTCTATATTTCTCTGCTTGTAATTGTGTTTTCAGATAAAAGCTTTCCAATATTTGGGACTTCTGATCCCAGCATTCCTTAGTGTTGGAGTCACTGAGCATTAGCATATCCACAGGGAAATTAAGAGCTTATTGCTGCTGCTGCCAAAATGCAAACAAAAAAATTCTGTGGATCCAAGCATCCTCTAGTCAAGGCATTCAAAGTCCTTGTTTGCAAGAAAGATATATACCATAAATCCATAACTACAATCTATAGCATAATCCATAAGACAGACCATTCTTCCAGACTTCTGACTGGTTGGTTTTCCTGATATTCTTATTATTCCTGTTGGTATGGCTATTAGAAGTAGGATAACTTATGTGATGTAAATATATATGATGGGAGTTGGGAGTTGGTGCATTGTCTGTAATGACTATGTTACCTTCCACAGAACCCTGCAGCCTTTGGCCAGTTATATGGCTACTGGGGATGTCTCAGCTACAAGTAGTAGCTGAGAGCTCTGTACAAAACAATGAATACTTGATGAGTTGGTACCATGATGCCTCTCTGAAGTATCATTTCCATCTTATTTTTACAGATGTGGAGACTGAGAGCTAAAAGAACTTGTTCTGGCTTGTTAAACATCCAGGCTTTAGATGCCAGCTTTATTGTGTAGTACAGTGTACATGACAAACATGAGCCATTTAACACCAGACAAATAAGTTCTTGCTGGTATGTGAGATACAGACATGAAAATTGTTCTACAGAGACTTACTATAGAAGCTGCAGAAGGTTATTGTGCTGCATAAATTACAAGTGCAATAATTTCATTTAATTAAAAATTTGTGAGGGTTTTATGGATGAAACCTCTTTATCGCGGAGTGGATTTCTCTCCTGTTGCTTCTTCGTTCTCAGCACAAAATTGTAAAGCAAATCTGTAGCAAT
This sequence comes from Calypte anna, assembly GCF_003957555.1. NCBI lineage: Eukaryota > Metazoa > Chordata > Aves > Apodiformes > Trochilidae > Calypte > Calypte anna. Next base: position 14,511,525 of record NC_044249.1, on the reverse strand, counting down.
AATACTGGCAATGCAACTGGCAGCTCCTCTTACGTAGTAGACCAGATTCTTTTCAGTTTTTTTGCAAAGGAGTCACTTAGGATTTGTTCCAGACTGTGGAACGTTGTGTAACCATATTGGAGCTTTGACTCTGACGTTGTTGTCCCACATCTCCCTAACAAAGGGACAGTCTCAACATTCCATGATGTAGATCAGCATCAGGAGTACCAAATCACTCAGGAGATTCCAGCTTGTCTCTATGGCATGTCTGACACATGGAGGCACTCCTTCATCCTCATGCTCTTCATTGCCAGCTGGTAACATCTGACAAAGCTGCCAAATTTTAGTGTTAGAGGATATGGTGGCCACTGCTAATTTAATACATGTTTCTGAAATGGGAACAGCATCCAGTGTGCTTGGATAAACATCTGCCAAATGTCCACAGACAAATTTTATGTGTCCTTAATTAGAGGCTCCTGTTCTGAAAAGACAGATCATTGTAAAAAATAGATTTGAAGCTGGCTTTGAAATAGCTCCAAATCATTGAATAGTTCGGGCATTTAGAAAAGTGCTGGGACAATGATTTTACTTTTTTTTTGTTCTGTTCTCATAATGTTGCATATTAGTCCCAAATATCAGGACTGCCTCTGATGATAACTTCAGTATTGTATAGCTGGAATAAGGTTAATTGTCCTCAGTGTTAGTGCTGCAGGGTACAGCCATGTAACTGAGATAAAGCCCATTTGGCAAAAAAAATACATTTTTTAATATCCTTTTTCCTTTTTATCTTTAAAGGGAAAAAAAATGCAAGTCAAAAGACTGTGGTTTGTCCACTTGGCTAAGTTCTGCCTTGTCTCTGCATTGGCTGCTGTCTGGCTCAGTATGAAGCAGAATAATTTACTGAGCACCATCAGAGAACTCACATACCAGTGCTGCATTAGCAACAAAGAAAATTCTGCCAATGGAGCTTGCAGTCAGAAATTACAAATATGACTGCTGAAATTGTTGTTTTACACCCACCACAAGATGATTAGTTTCCATAATCCTCTTCCTTTGTAACTTGGGAATAGACCTGGAACTATTTTATCTCCAAATTATGGAGGATATACAGAAAACTGACAGTTGCTCTTCATGTCACTGTTCTAAAATGTGCTTCTTTCTCTGTTTACTTTTTGTATTAATTAATAGCTCAGAGAATTAAGCATAATTCTTTTAACGAATTCCTCTTCTCAATACAGTTTAAAACTTCAAGCCAACCATTCAGAGATTAAACACAACACAGGACAATCAATTAGAAGCTGTCAATCCACAATACTTTGGCAATTAAGATGAGTCTAAGATACATGGTTAAGAATAGCGTACAGCTCTTATATCTTAACATGTTTAGATGCCAGAAATCCACTGTTCATAAATATTTTTTCCCAATCTTATAATTCTTGTTGATGTCTGTATATCTATCTGCCTCCTTGGCTGCGTTCCTTAAAACTGGATCCATGAGTCATAGTTTCTTTCTCTTCCAGTTCTTCTGTATATATAGAAGAAAACATTAATGTGCATTCACTTTGTGACATAGTGTCACCTCTTCTAGCTCTTTTTCAATCAGAGAGCTGCCTAAGATATTTTTCCTCCATTTTATATTCATGTCCTTGATTTTTTTTTTCTTGAACAAAGGCTTCTCATAATTGGCTGTTGATTTCAGATAATTTCTTCAAAGTTAGCAAGCTTACAACTCAGTTGGCCTGTGGCAACATTTAGCCTCCACAAACCTGCTCCTTTTTTGCATTCTTAGATCCATATGGCTCCAACAGCACTAGTTCTCCTCTGAACTTTTAGCCACTTTTTGCACAATGCCCTAAAGTAAGTCTGCTCAAAAACTGGAGAGAAAATTCTGCTGCTGAGAAATGGCATTTAGCAAATTCAGCATGGACAGTTTTAGCAACTGGAAAGCTTCCTAGGAGTATATCCATTGTGATAAAGTTCTGTGTAAGAGGCAGTAGAAAAGATTCTTTCCAGCTCAATTCATTCCATTGGCAAAATGTGTATTTTCTGTTTTGTTGTTTCAAGCTATTATTTCAACTGCCATTTTCTGTGGTCTGCAGTCTTTGCTTTTTATGAATCACTTTATCTCTGATTTAATCTTTTTTGCAAATGCCTTCCCCCCCTCCCCTCCCCCCTTCAATTAAGATTAAAAACCACTCCAAGTGTTAGAATTTAAGTGAGAGACAAACTTGTGTTTCCAAACCCTTTTATTGCAACCACTGATGAGTTCTCTGTCCCCTTTTTTAGACCCAGAGCATTCAGGCCTCATGGTTTCCTCACCACAGATAAAACTTTGCCAGTAAGAACATTTTAGATTCTCAGGAGAGGAGATCCAATTCCAGTGATAAAAAGACATAAAAAGCCATTCCTCTGGTGACACTTTGACTGGAAATGGAGAAATAATGTGATCTGCAGATATAGTATTGCCTTGTGGATACATTCAAGTAATAATCAGTATTGTTATTTTACTGAGCTGGTTCAGAGGAATTTCAAATATTGTAGAGGCCACAAACATGCTTCTGTTTTGGCTCTGTGGTGACAGGATGATCTCTAAGATATGATCTCTTAGAAGCAACTCTACTGCATCATCCCTCTGGGCTTGTTTTTAGGTTTTTCCTAAAGTGGCGTTTTCCCTTATTCTTTGTTAGAGGTAATTCTGTCCAGCCCAATGAAATCTAATTAAAGAAGAAGGACAGATAATATAAAATATAAAATTCATTTTGTTTTCCCCTCCCTGTGCTATAACTATAATGCTGATGACTAACGTGGGGATTCATCTCCTGTTTTCCCACCTCTTTACATGTCTGCAGCACAGCTGGTCAAGTTAACTGTAAAAACTGCATTTACAAGCCATGGAGAAACCAGGTATTTTAACCACTTTTCCACAGACACCCTGGAAGTGTCAGTTTCTTTCCTGGATATATAGGGGCTGCCAGAACTCCTTCCCAGATGTAAAAAACCTCTGGAGATGGCAAGATGTGAATGCCACCTCGAATATCAGAAATTAAAAACAAGCAGTAAGACATGAGAGCACAGAGTCTGACTCATAATCCTGTAACATTTCTCACCTTACCTGACACACAAACCACAGCCCATATCCTACATCTCAGCACAGCCCTGGAGCAAACTTTCTCCTCAGGTCCCTGAGGTGGGATCCAGCAGTGGTACATGGATGTCCTGTTGATGCGTGTGTGGAGTGTGGCCTCTTTCTGCATCCTGGGGATGGATTTGGAAGTGCAGAGCTGGGCTACCAGATTAGTGAGAGTCCTCATGGTCTGTGTGGGCATGGAGAAGGCTCAGATGCTGTATGGAAAGAAAATGATAGTTTCTAGGGAGACAAAAAAGAAAGGGATGGAGGTCAAAGGTGAAATTCTGGAATGCAAGAAAAGCTGAGTGACAGGGGATGTGCTTCACTGACAGTTGTGATTTCTTGCAGTGGAGAATGAGCTGAGAGTAGGAAACTGTTTTGAAAACCTTATGCTAAGTGCATTTGATATCTGAAAGAAGAAATACATTAAAACTGGAAAAGTATTTCAAATTTATCTTAACATGGGTGTTTTTACTTTGAAATCAGAATTGCAATGAAGATTGCTATGATTACCTGACTGAGGCAAATGATTCTTGTCTCAGACTCTGTTCTAGAGAGAGAGGCTTTCCTTGAATTTATGCTAGCACAGTTATTTAGTCTGTCATGCTTTTACTGTAGGAAATAATAAAAAACATCTTCATTGTTTTAAAATTTGTCTTCGAAATAGCTGGGGACTTTGTCATCCAAATGCAGGCATTTCTGTTTCTCTGAGGGTTTTATGGGAACAGTAATCAGAGATAAAGCTATTAAACTGCCAGCCCAGGATAATTCTATGGTGTATTTGTGAGTAAGTATGATTACAAATGTTACAAATAATTCCTTCCAAAGTATTTGTTGTATTTGTGCTGCTGTGTAATGTATAGAGGGAAGGTTACTGCCTATACCTGTCTGTTACCATCAGTTAATTTAACACGGCACTGAAAGTCGTTGGCCTAACACTGGAAGCAGTCCTTAATTCTTGGCCATTTTCTGCACAGTTGTTCATGCTGGATTTTGATGGGAAGTGTTCCATTAGGATTGCTTCAAGGGGGAAGATGGCCCAGTAAAATGCAAACTTACAGGTGTCTGCTTCCTTTGGCTCTGCAAATTGAGTACTGAAAAGTTGTGGACTGGTGAGCAATTTTTGGCTTCTCTGGAGAGAGACACCAAGTACCAGGAGAGAGACAGAAAGTTACCGGAGGATTAACTGTGATGTGGGTATTGTGTGAAATCAGAAAGACTTTAATCCTAATCTTGGGAATCTTTTCTGGGTCAACATTAGGGCAGGCAAGAGACTGAGCCAATGGTTCTGAGTAACACAGACACTGTCACACTGACTGACTTGAGAGCAGAAATCTCAGTTTCTGTTGATAGTAATTAAATATTTATGATGACAATGTCTGTGTCCTTTAATTTTATTTTAATAGTGTCAGATGCAAAACCCCAGTTGGTGGCATAATTATTTATGTTTGCTCTCAGTTCCCCAGGGCAGTTCCATCTCTTGCTGAGGTCCCACCAGAGCTCCTGATTTTCCTGCTCTCCCTCCTTTGTCTGGCTGAAGTACTCCTCTGGGAAGCACCCAGGGCTTTGTTACTCCAAAGACAGCCAGAAAAAGCTTGGCCAACCTCAGGGACCACCTGGAAAGCCTCAGTAAACACTAAAAACCAAGGAGAGAAAGAGGAGGATGGGAGAAGAAAGTCCTGCAATGGCAGGAGCTGGGAGTTGAAGAGAGGCAGTGCCAAGGGCACAGATGAGTCCCTGTCAGAGATTTCCCTGGCCAGGAAAGGAAGTGGGAGTAGGTGATGTGCTGGGACTGTCCCCCTGGGCAGCTTCTTCCTGCTCCCACACCCCTTGCTGTCTCCATCTGTCTCCCCACTCAGGGGTAGATGAGTTTCTGCTTTGGGTACCTACAAGCAAAAATGGTGGTAGGTGAATGATCCTGCTGAGTTGCCTTTGTTTCACTTATAGTATCCTGCAGTTGTACCTGGAAGTTCCCTTTGAAGTCCCATATTTTAAAATATTTAGAGATGTTGTGGCACCCAGCTATTTGAAGTCATTTAATGGGAAGCCTCATCACTTGCTGGAAAGAGATTTTGCTGTAAGTCTCCTACAAACAGCTTGCTGCTGGAATTACTCAGTTTCTATGGAAAAAAAATGGAGGCTTCCGAGGTCTCCGTCTTGGAAGGCAAGAGGTGTAGGTTTGAGCCTTAGAGGCAGGAAACAAATTTAGGCCACGTATCCTGAGAGCTTTTTAAAATCATTTGGGCTGATGGTTATGACTCTTCCTCTGACAATTTAATGATTCTCTTGACTGTTTTTCATATAAAGCCTCAAAAATTAAAAAAAACCAACAACCAACAACAGAAAAATAAAATTAAAATAAAATTTAAGAAGGAAAAAAAAGGCAAAAAAAGAGACAGGATGTTAATAGAATTTTTTCAACAATCAAAAAAAATAGAGTCTCAATTTTTGACACAAAAAAAGAAAAAAAAAGACATTGCATTTGACCCCTGCTGACAACTGATCAAGGTATACTTCATAAACTTGCATTCTTTTTACTGATATTATTTCTGATGTTATTTCAGACATATTTCAGATGTCTTTTAACTTTGTACTTTAAGGATATAAAATTCCGCTTTCCCTTCTACAGACATTTCCTCCTACTCCTTGCTTAATCTTAAGTGCTACCCTTATTTTTCTATCTACACCCACACGCAAGAATAATTTCCCTATCTGAAAGTGATTTTTTTAAAAAATTATTTTTTTCCACTCAGCTGAACCTTTCAATAAAGAAAGGCAATATACCTTGTGTCTTTGGTAATAAGCAAGTTCCATTGCTTCGAACTGCTGCTTTGGTGAAAAATGTGATGAAAAAAGATTTCTCTCCTTCACACATTTTCACAGCATTTTCACTGTTGCTCATTTCATAAATGCTAAATAACTTTCAGTTTACCTGCTCCATATGCTTCTGCCTCTGAAATATGGCAGAGAATATATTAAGTTGTCCTAAATAACCCCATAGTTCAAAGAAGCAGAGAGAAAAAATTACTTGTTGACTCTTGTTTTGAGTAAAACATTGACTCAAACTAAATAAATTTACAGGACTTCTAACAGGGAAATTCCCTGCAATGAGTTTTGGCTCAGTGAATGACACTTATTTTGCTAAACTTTCCCCATTATGACTGTTGAAGTGTGTAATTTATTTAAAGGGGATAGAATGAAACAAAATTCTATCTATGAGAAAAGAAATCGAAACAAGACAAAATGCAGTAGATCCCACTTATTTTTACAGGATTGAATTGGTTCAATTAACTCAGAAATTGCCTTACAAATACATAGTAACAGCTATTTTGTTTTCTGGCTCTACTAGTCTAAGAACATAAGAGTGAAAAAAAAATAGTGTTGGGAGGTGTAACAGGGTTTATTAAGCAGTCTGATGAAAAAATGAAAAGCTCTCTGGCACATGATATCTGACAGAAGAAACAAGCCACAAGTTAAGAACAAGTCCCTGCATTTGGTTTTTGGCAGGTATGGAGGTGACAAGCTCAGCCGTGGTGGGACAGCTGAGAGAAGCTCTTACCACAGGAGGAACAAAGCTCAAACAGCATCCACAGTGGTTTATAAAATTGGGGTGTCCTCTGATTTTGTTATTTTTAAATTATTTTAAGTAGTGAATTTCATTCTCATCTCTCAAAGATATGTGAAGATTTCTGACATAGGTCAGAGGCAGGTTTTTGGTTAAGCTCATGAAGGTGCAGTGATAATTCAGTGCCTCCTGTGGGGTTCACCTGCAGGCACCGGGTGAAATACATCAATCACTGAAGTGCCCACAGGTTGTGTGCAGGGTTCCTGAGCACTTTCTTTCAGGGAACAATTATTATGATTGGTATAAATGCAGGATGGTAGGTAGTGATATTTTTGCTTCGGAAGTTTTGGTTGCAAACATTGTCATCTTGTGGATATGCTTCTGTGATGAGTTTGAGAGGTGTATGCTGTGGTGAATGGGGGGATGGGAGAAATGAGAATATGTATTTCAAATTATAAATTTATTCCAGTCTTGCTCATACTGACCTGGACATATATTATCAGTTTTAATACATTTTATTCAAGTCCTAATAGTTTCTGCATTTCATATATTAATATTTTATTGACTGTTTTATGTTGACTGCAGAATTTGGTAAATTGATTCTGAAACAGAACTATTGCACAATGGTGTCAACATAGTTATTACATTTATGATCAAAATTAAGGCTCTTGGCTTTTACTGAGAATGCCATCCATAAGTCTTAGCTCCAGACTTAAAGTACCTCAAATAGAGTCTAAAAAAGGCCTCAGTGCCTCTGAACTTGCCATTATTTACAGAAAGAATAGCTAAAGCTAATTACGGTATACATGGGCTTGAAAAGAAGCTTCATTGGAAAATGTGACAGTTGTTGTGGCTGCTGGGGGTGTCTTGGCATGACCCTGGGATGTTGGTCCATGGGCAGGTGACATGGCAGCAAAGCTGTAGTGTGGGGGATGCAGTCTGTGCTGTTTTTGAAAACTCTTGCCCTTTGGCTGGACAACATGTTTTCCAAAGTTCCTTTATTTTTTTTTCTCCAAGCGATATCTTGGGAATTTTACACTAATGGAACACTTCACTTGCTAAAAGCTCTGATTTTTTTTTTTTTTTTTTTTTGTGTTACATAATTGAAACTGTAACGTGTGAAATACATGAAAGTCAAGGTTGAAGAATCCTAGAGTTTAAGCAGATACACTATGGTGATGTTATACCATTGATGTTGTCAGAGGATTGTTTCCTTCAATGTAAGTTCAGTTTCCTGTGGTATGAAAATAATTACAGAAACATGAATGCACAAGTATTTATCCTCACTCGTAACTCCAGCTCCAATATTATTTTAATACAAAGTGTTCCAGAGCCATCCTTCAGTCATATTGTTCATTTCTTTGCAGAGCTATCAACTCACAGTAAGAAATTCTTCCCTTGCCCAAGAATACTGGCAGGCATGGTGATGTAGCTGTCCTTCCAACATGCATTTAATTCTGTGCAAGTTTTCAAGAATTACAGCTGACATGAAAGCTCAAGTTTCATTGAAAATATTTCTGAAGTAGTTTGCATTGAGTATTTGCAGTGGACAGCCTATCAGTTTTATAGAGTTAACAGCATATATGCAGTGTGGGGCAAAAGGAATTATACTTTCAGAAAAATAGCTTTTGTTCAAAAAATAGCTTTTCTTTTGTTCCTATTAGCAGAAAAACAAATAGCAAAGCACTGATTAGTATATCCAATCCTTTTGTAGTTTTTGAAGTGAGCTGCCAACCAGATTTTCATTACATAAGTTACATTAGGACTAGGAAATAAGGTTTTTATTTCACTGTTATAGCTATAATGCCTGCAGCTGGTGATTCACTTTGTGAAGTTGCTCCCTTTGCTCTGTGGTCAGTTAATTTCCAAGACAGGTTATGCAGCCCCTCTTCTGTCCACATGGCAAAGTCATTATAAACTGAGTTTTGAGTTGCCAGGAGCCAATTGCAGTTCCTATTTGTTGGTGTTCACATTTGCATCTCCAGTGGTACAATGGCTCCTAGGCTGCCCTAAAATTATGGAGAATTTGAGTCTTTCACTGATGTTAATGACAATGCTCATGATTTTTGTTAGTGAGTTTCCACTATGATTTTTGTACTGGTTTGTACTTAAGAAAACATAGATGATTTCCACTTTCATTAAGTAAACCTGGTCATGAGTAGTTCTTTGTAATACATCAGAATATAAGATACCTTCATATCCAATTCCACTTTGCTTTTACAAGATTAGTTTTTGCAAAATGGCCATAAATAGAAAAAAAAAGTCTTTTCTTTCATTTGCTATTAACACGCAGGACTGAACTCAGACTGCATTAAATATATATATATATATATATATATATATATATGAGTTAACAAAGCCTTATGAAATCACTACAGAAAGTTTAAAGGTGACAGATCTATTTAACTTGTCCTTTTCTAACCTACTTGACAGCAGTCAGAGGGATAGTTCATTCCTCTGGAAAAGAAAAAGAGCAGCTGAAGGTGTTGGGATGAAAAAGTGTTGCCACTGAATCTCTTTAGCTGCACAAGATCACATCACTTATTTATTGAATGATGAAATAAATGTGAACCTTCTGCTAGCAAGATACTTATGTGGTTAATGGATGGGTGCACAGAACAGAGAGTACTGCAGTATTGCCCAACTCATTCTGATTCAGTGCCTTTTCCTTAGAGTACCAGGCACTATGCTTTACAGCAGGAGGAAAAACAAAGTCTCAGTTAGGTAAGTGCCAAAAACCCTTCATGTTTTGGGAAGTTTCTTTGCAATTTCTGCAGCTACTGATTGTTTTGTGCTGTGAAACCAGATGGTTGGTATCCCTGCGGGACCCAATGCAAACGTCTAAGATGAGGTTTCTTGCTCTCTGGACTGAAACTGGAACCAATTATAAGCTGTAAAAAAGAACTGATTCCTAAACTGTTCAGCTAATATATTTTTAAAGCATCTCTTGATCAAACTGTAATAGCAACTCCGTTGAATATGTGAGAAATTTGCATTGCAAAACCACATAAATGTAAGGCTATTAGCCAGACCTCCTGCCCTGCCCTATTCCTCCTCACTGCAAATTTGGCTTGTTCTTTAGATCTAATGAAATGTGCAAAATGAGTGTGATGGTTCTGCCCTTTGTTGATCTCCAGATTATCATAAGTTTGTAAGGTTTCCAGGAGAGGAATGTTTTTTAACCAGCCTCCAAGCTTTTTCTAAATATGTTTAATGAGGTTTGCAAAATTGCTCATATTTTAAACTCAGATCAGAAATCGTAAGCTGATTTCCATTCAACTTTTGCAAAATATTTCAGCTTTTGCATAAACGAAAGCATAAAAAGCATGAGATTTAAAAAAAAAAGTAGTGCATTATAATCTACTAAAAACAGCATAAAATGAAATTTTATATCAAGTGAGACCTGTAGCTGCTGTCTGTAAATCAGTGAGTTGGCTCAGTATCTGCAAGCAATTTCTATGTCTGCTTGCAGATATCTCACAGAAGCTTTTGGACAGCTTTAAGCAGTGATTTCCAGGCAGCTCCTGATACTAATCTCTTCTCCACTCCTTCTTATTCCTTGTCCTCTGGCACTTGGACATGGTCTTGCCTTCTTTTGTCTTCCTTGGCTTTTGGCCATCCCATCCACCACCTTGTTGCTAGTATGAAGTTAGTGATAACCACTAAAGCTGATTAGAGTGGGCTCTGCTCCTTGTCACTCCTCCCAGAGACTGAGTAGACATAGGGTTTGCCTCCATGGCCAAGTTCAGAGGAGTTCAGATCCTCTGCTGGTTGTTGTGGGAAAACAGTCTGCGGAGGCTTAAGGATTCCATGTGCACATCAATATGATTGTATGAAATCATTTATTAACAACTTGCACTCACTTATATAGAGAAGTCTTGTTTACACCATCTTACCATGCAGGTGGCTTTGTATTCCAATTACACATACCATTCTCATGGAACCAATCTTCTCACATAATTATTTTCCTCTTCTGTTGCCAATTAAGTTATCTCTTTCCCAGTAGCTCATTCTCAGAAAGCCTCTAACTAGGCCTCAATAACCATTAACCCAATGTGGCCTAAATTGAAGTAAGTCAGGATTGTTCACAACCTGTATATTTCTGAACTGTTTCCCCAACAGTTTGTCCCACCTGGGAGCCACAGAGATGAGTTAGTGCCTCACCTGAGCTGATCAGCAAGGCAGAGTCACTGGATTAGGTGTTTCTTTCTACATGAGTTATGCTGCTTTTGGATCAGGTTTAGTTATGGCCACACAGCTTGTCGTGCCAAACAGAGGAACTCCAGGACCTATTTTCATCTGTGCATGTAACAACTTACAGGAGCTTTTCTACAAGCATTTCTTTGTATCCTAAGAGTTTTACTTTTTAGAGTTGTTATATTGGTTCTCTTTGAGGAGGCTTTGACAAAGGAAACATATTGCTTCCTGATGAAGTGGCCAGCGGCTCCCCCCAACTCATAACTTGAGCTTAATTGCTTTTGAAAAATGACACAATGTGTTGTTGCACTTGCAAGACATTAAATGATGTGGAAAATCTATTAGAGATCCCACTGAGATGTGGATAACACCCAAGGATCAAATGAGAAGCTCTGCATTTGCTAACTTTCAAACTTTAAGGCATGAGCTTTAAGAGAGTTCATGTGTACAGTATAGAAAATTAAATTTTTATAAATAAAAAGAGGAAGCTGATAGCTGTTGGCTACAGAGTAATTCAAAACAAACCAACAGTGCTCTATTATTAGTCTGTTTGCACTGGGGTCATTTGAAGTTGGAGGTCCTGAGGTTAGTGTCTGGGGTCAGGCAGTTCAAAATCAGGCTGCAGGTATGAAGGAGAAAACCAATATATGAGTTTCCACCTGGTTTCTTGCCTGCTGGTAGAAGTTGGTTTCTGGCAAGCATAAGCTCCAGATCTGAGGCAAGTGTTAGCTGTTAAATTAGAAAGCTTTTGACTTGCAGAAACAGGATAAAGATGAAAGAGCTCAAGGGACAGTAAAGCATGAGAAGATAACTTACAGTGACATTCATCATCAGAGGGTTCCTGGAGCACCTGGAGGCAAAGGGAGCCTCTCAGAACCCAGGCAAAACCAGGAGGAACCTCATTAAACTGCACTGACCATTCCTTTTTAGTCTGGATCTTATGACCTAACACTTTGTACAGCACCATCTGGAAAGAAGGTCTATATCTACAGAAGCAAAGCTTCTGCAGATGTGTCAGCACACTAAGTGCTGGCTGGTTGGGGACCCAGCTTTTAACAACAACTGTGGTTCCTTCTGTACTTCCCTTTTATCCATGTTTTTTTGGATGGAGGACATAAGTGCCCCTGCCAGGATGAAAACTGGTTATCCTAAGCTGCTTCTATTTAAGGTGTTCTTTGGGGTTTTTCCCAATTGTTTAATTTTATATTTCTCCCCTACTTTAACTCTTGCTTTCCATGACATCTAGTTCACAATGTATCCACCAAGGCTATGTATAAGGAAGACTTGATGTAAGGAACAAATTTCTTTTACAATGAGGGTGGGGGAGCACTGGAGCAGGTTGCCCAGAGGGGTGGTAGGTGCCTATCCCTGGAAACATCCAGGGTCAGGTTGGACAGGGCTCTGAGCAACCTAATCTGGTTAAAGATGCTCCTGCTCACTGCAGGGGGAGCTTGGGCTACGTGACCTTGAAAGGTCCTTTACACCCCAAACCTTTCTATGATTCTAAGACATCCCTCAAACTCTGTGCCTTGGTAATCCATGCCAGTTAGTGCCAAAGAAAAAGACCTGGGGGAGAGGGAAGGGAAATAATGCTATGGAGGATTGCTTCAAAGACAGATTTAAATTTTTGAAAAATAAATGAGAAAGATATTAGATTGGAATCCTGATACTGAACAAGTGTTAAATTAATTTTCACAAGAAAAGGGATAAAATGATGAAAAAAATGCTAATATAGCAATGGTTCTGCCCTGTTTCCTTGGTACTTGTTAAATGTGTCCCTGATTTGGCAAGTACAGACATAACATGAGGATGTTAGCAGGAAAGTCACTAATAATGTGTCAACCACTATTTTGGAGCTGTTTTTGCATTTTTTCCACATTATTGGATCTCTCAGTAAAGCTGAGCATAGTCACTGCAGGTTATAGACTCCCAGAAACTTGATTTTGTCTCCCAATCCCAAGGCTTTCCCAGGAAGCAGCTTAATTAGAGTCAAGAAACATTGATAAGAAGTTCCCACCATCCAGGAACCATGAACTTCTGAGGAGGTTTCAGCTTGCACTGAAGCAGTAGAAGTATCTTTTATCATCTCAGCCTTGAGCAGCACCTATTAATTTCCTCATTCAGTTTTTTTTTTTCCTGCAGTATCACTGAACACCCAGTACAAGTGCAGCTATTTAAGAAGCCCCTGGACCAGTTTTAATTCTTCCTGGTGAACACACTTCCATGATCCAATTAGCAAGGGAGAAAAGCTGTTTAATTTACAGACCACTTTCTCTCTTTCCAGTATGCATGTTTGTTTGTAATAATTTTTGCTCAAATATTTATTAGTTCCCAAAAGAGAGGTCTTTTAGAGACCAAGATATTGGGTTGTATCCTCCCTCTCATCTTTGTCAACTCAAGAATATGTTCAAAATTTTTATTTTTTCACCACCTTGAATTTTGGGCAGCACATTTAAATACACAGAGCTTGTCTTGCTCCTGGCAGGTAAATACAAATTTATTGGAAATAAGGTTTGAAATAATCCAGATATACTGTTCCAAGGTGCCAAAACTGTGAACATATTTTAGGGTGTTCAACTATGCAACCTCTGAGGTGAATGTTGAGTAGGTGTGACAGATTAAACTGTTTCCTGGCTCCAAACACCAACAGGACTTTCTTCACATTAACCTGTCATCTTTGAGCTTGGTTTTTGGTCTGATTTTTAGTTCTTGTGCAGTCACATATAAAAATTTTTTCAGAATGTAATTTCTACTCAGTATAATTCTAGTTGAAAAATAAAGCTTAAAAAACAAATAAAGGTTAAAAAACAGGAACTGATTTAGTATGTCAGAGAATGCACTTACTGAAAGAAAGAAAGGAAAAGCAGATTTAATCATAGTGGTTTCAATTTGTATTCTTTCTTTCAGCCCCAAGCTCAGTGCTGGGTCATGAGCTCAATGTAAGACCTCTGTACCCATTAAAATGTAATGGAAAATAGGATGCTCAGTTATTTCTCAAAATCCTTGCCATTTTTTGTTGTTGTTTCTGTTCTGTGGATCTTGTGGAGTCATCACCTCCTGGCAACCTCATGCCTGGCTCCTGAACTCAGCTCTTATCACTACAGGGATATTGCCCGATTATTTTAATCACAGAGGCAAGCAGGATCCACAGGAAGATGTGGGGCATGGGGATGAGGAACAGGATCAGACCTTCAGAGAGAAAAGGTTTTTTTTTTGTCCCTGGTATCCTTTTGTATAATGGGAAAAAAGCAAAGCTAGCTTTGACAGGCTGCCTGCTGGGGGGGCAGAACCCAGTGAGGCAGATACAGAGAGAAACCATGTAAAAGCATCAGAGACAAGCAGGAACATGCTGTGGAAAGTAACAATTAGAAAAAGGCCTGTCAGGCTGAGAGAGGCTTTTCCACCAGTGAATTTGTAATGGGGCTGCTAACTGGTAAATTAAGTCACTGACTGGTTTTCCAAGAAAAAGTTGGAAGCTGCACAGCAGCAAATGTGGTGTCTTCACATAGTTTCCCATCAGAAGTCATGTAAGTAAGTATCCCTCCTTGGTGCCATGAGGGTGACATAACCCAAATTCTGCAGTGAGTGGATTCTTTCTCTTCTTAGATTTGATTAGGGCACTTAGGTTTCTTTATCTTTGGCTTTTAAAGCCGAGGGTGGGTGATGCCTGGTGTTCGCTTTCTGGATTGTCAGAGCAGTCTGAGTTTTATCTCTTTTTAGTCATGGCTGCATCTTATCTTTAACTCCATCAAAACCACTGCCTAGACAAGAAGTCAACTTTTAGGATAAAAACACAGACTTCAAAAATGTGAAGAATCCCTTAGTTTTCTGTTCAGAGAGGAGGAGCTGTCACATGGATTATGGTCAATTAGCCACGAGGAGAAACATTTCAAACCCTTAACTAACATCAGTATTCTGAATTGAGGAGCAGAATAGATCAACACTGCTTTCCACTTAATGAATTTACTCTGCACAGCTTTCTCCAGAGATTATATAGCAGATGTTCAGCCCTAAGTATCAGAAACTAACATTCTCTGAAATGAACAAAACAAGTACAATTCTTGCAGAGATAGTTAAAAACAGTATAAGCTCCTTCTAATAAGTACATTATTTCTATAGCTCCTTTCTTTCTGGCATTTAATGGTTGTGGGGACCAGGCTGGCAGAAGGCAACAACAACATCAGGCTTCTGTCTTGGTGTCATGGCTAATAAAGCAGTTTGACTCTGGAAAGTAGTCTGAGTAAAAAACCTATGGGTATATCCATGTTCTCTTCCTCACATTTCAATATCTAGAGATTAATAAATTATCTCAATAGTATTTACACTTCAAGCTTCTTTAAAGCTCTTTTTTTTCTTAAGGCAGAAGATATTTTTGCATATAAGGATTTTCTGCTCTAGCTGCTTAGAAACACCTGTTTCTAACCTTTCTGATTTACATGGTGCTTTTGGCAATTCCTCAGCTTTATTCTATCATACTGTAAAGAGTATTGGCACAGGCTCTAGCAGCTAGACTCTGAGAGGGAGGTTGGTGATTACTTCTGTATTATTCTTTAAAATATGTGAGCTTAAAAATTATTCACAGCTAAAACCTGTGCAAGCGACACATCCAGGCCCCAAAATGAACCAGTATGTGCTAGGACATGAAGACAGCCCTTGAAAGAGGCTTTCTAGCATTTCCCCAAAAGAAAACAAGCAGGAAAGTGTGCAGGAGAAAGCCAAAGTTTACATATTGCTCCTTTTGAAAGATCATACCCCCAATTCTAAGTTCCCATTTCAAGACTACAAGCACACACTCAACGAGGCTTCATAGGTCTTGAAATTCACCATCAGAGCCAAAATCACTCAGTATAGAATCATGTTCAGCCAAAGATGCATTTCAGACATAAAAATCCCACTTGAGTGCAAGCCAGCATTAACAGGTTTTGCACTCTGAAGCAAAATCAGCTTATGGGTATGGAAAGAGGCTAAAGCCATGTGTGCTCCTTTGTGCCTGTGTAAGCGGATGACTGGGAGATGGTTGTTACAGGATGAATTTTCAGCTCTTACAACCCCTTGGATCTTTTTTTACTAGGACACCACAGCTAAGTAAAAATCCCAGCATGAACCAGAGCACAAAGCTTCAAAACGCAGCACTGCACTGGGGTCTGCTGTAAGGTCTGCAAATAAACTGTGCCTCTTGGTATTACACAAGCAGCTGTCCTGTTCTGGGACCTGCAAAAGCAGGAAGGGAGAATGCTTGATCCTAACACCCTGTGTCAGAGGTGGTAGCACCTTATCAAGGTACTGTTCCCAGTTACAGGAATAATGACGTTATGGAAGTCAGTTGCTGTGAGCCATGCAGAGCATCAGCAGAAGATACAGGCTAAAATCTGAGTAATAGACCCTGCCATACCTTGTAAAACTTCTTTTGAAGTTTTTTTATCTGAAAGGCTCAAATAAATGGTGTCCTTGGTTTGAAGGGTTTATAGAAAGTGACAAAGCAGTGCATGGGAGGATGAGATCACAGTTTCCTGCAGGAGAGAAGAGAAGAAGTTGGCCCATGCAAGGTGTGCAATGAGGAGTATTTTTCCTAAAGAAAATTGATTTTCTGTCTCGCTAATATTTCAGTCTTACTCTTACAAGTCAAGGTGAGTTTTTTCTCTTTGGTAAAGATGACTCTGGGCTTAAGTGAGGCTAATAGCATTAAATAATTCAATGGCAAATAGATTTCTGAGGCCATTTTCAATCTATTCCAAATGTGACTCAAAATGTATGCTGCCCCAGTCATATTTACTGCAGTGGAATGACAAGTTAGGTGATGCAGAGAAACTGAGCATGTTTGTTTGGCAAAAGGTTTTGGAGGAGGATAGATTTGCTGGTGTCTGGTTACTGATAATTAATTTTGGTTTAAATGATGTGTAACCAGAGCTACTCGATTGATTTCACTGGAGTTACTCCAACTTTACAGTGTAATGCTATAACTCAAAACAGAAATATGGCTGTATAAACCTGCATTGTGCTGCAAATAGCTCATTACATGATCCCACAATGTCCCACAAGGAATGCATCTTGCTGTGGTTTAAAAAAATTAAATAAAAGAAGTCCAATATCCAAAAGACAAGACCCTGCTGTTGGGAATCAGTACAAAAAAGTAAAATGCCATGATGTGTAGTTCACCCTGACAATGAAGATTTCACCTGTGGGGAGGGAGGGGAAGAAGCAGGTCCTACAGATGTGCTTACATCAGCAATTTGGAGCTCTAGAGGAATTCTTGTCAGTGAAAATTTCTTGTGCAGCTGCACATGGAGCCCGGCACTGCTCTTCTGAGCACTGATGGGATGGATGTGTTCTCCCTTCTGGTAGGGCCAGGGCTGAAGCTGGTTTGGGGAAGAGGGAAGCCACCTCCAAGTCTAACTTGCTACATGGAGCATGGTGCTCCAGCAGTCAGCTCTCTTCCCAGGAGATCTCTGCACCCAGGAGAAGCAACTGGAATGAACTTCACTGCTGTTTCAAATGCCATCTGAGTGTACTGGCACTGAACCACAACAGCAGCACCAACCAAACCAAAACCTTCTGAGCCACAAGCAGATAACGTAATTGCCACTGTGTATAAATTCTGGTGGCAGCACAGATTAGCAAATAAAGGTAAAATTTGAAGAGCTCAGGTTTTTTATCTCCTGCCAGACTGAAGCTGATATATCCAGAGTTTTCAGTATCCTGATTTATTCCATTGTCAATAGAACAGGCCTCTTGCTTGAATTTGTAATTATATATTCAAATATGGGATTCTCCCTTTTCGCTATTTTTCTACAGTTACTTACAGAAAGACTGCAAAAAGCATCTTGTACCCTAAAATTATTAAGAAGTTTCATGTACTAGTCCTGATGCAGCATTACTCTGAATGGGTTTTCAATAGAGGCATTGGAGAGATTCCACCAAATCCTACAGTTTAACCTATATATTTGACATCTCTCTTTTGGGCCATATTAATCTCCATTTTGTTTTTATCTTTTTGTGCTAAGTTCATTTTTATAATATAAACTGGCAAGAAATCATGTGATTACCACTTTAAGTCAAATCTAGTTAGTTTTCACAATCAGTCAAGGCATCTCTTAGAAGGCATTTAAACTGCAGAGAGAATTCAGCTATTCACATCATGTTTGCTTCCACAAGTGAATCTTGCCAAGCTGTAGAATTTGAGTTAAGCCATATGGTTTTGATAAAACATGGTGACTTGAAATTTATTTTTGCTTTGCAAAACAAAAGTTAGAGCCAAAATCCTGTATGTGCAAAATTCAGCGTCAGGAAAAAAGTCAAGTACAGGGCTGCGGTTGTCACACTGCTTGGGTTCAGCATTTCTGTGGCTCAAGATGATTCTAAAGTGCTAGTAGCAAGAAAAGTGAAACTACAGCATAAATGTTCCAAAAGAAAATTAATCTCTTTTCCAACATGACTAGTGAATGTATGTAAACATTTTTGATAATTTAATCATGAGACATGCTGAAGGGTTCCCAAAAAGCAGGTTCAAACTTTCTGAAATTAAATGCCACTTTTTGAGTACCCCAAATTATGGGTTACTTCTAACTCACCTTTATGCAAAGAACTGAACAAATAAGTGATCACTGTTAACCTGTTCTTATTTTATGAGGCAAGATGAAACCCTGCAATGCATCCTTATTACTTCTGCCTCTTCCAAGGGCTGGCAATTTTTGCTCTGTTCATAGATATCCTACTTGCACAGCACTTAAAAATGATACTACCTTTCTATGGAGCTAACTAAAATGTGTTATGTTTTTGTTTTCTTGAAATAAATAATGTCCTGGTCTTGCTGCAGTAAACAGTAAAAATCTTCTGGAAGTGCTACTGGATACAAAATCTTGGATATTGTAGTCCCTTACCCCCTGTGAGGAGTTGAGCCTATGCCTAAATCTGTCTCTGTTGGGGATGAGAAAAGTGGGTCAGCAGAACCAGATACTGCTCCAAATCAGACCTTCTTACAAGTTTGTTTCATACAAAAGATAGTCTAATCTAGGTATACCCATGTAAATTGAACTTAGAAAGCACCTTTTACAATCATAAGGAAAAAATACATTCAATATGTATCCCCTAGGGCTACAGGTCCTGTAAACTGAGTTTATGGAAGGAAATTTTGAACTCTAGGTTTTTATATTCATAGAAATGAGCTGTCTCTCTCTCTCTGCTATTTGACTATCTGCAGAACAATGTCCTCAGACGACCAAAAATGTCTGGAGACCTTAAAGCAACCTGCAGTTCAAACAAGTGACAGTGAAGATGCTGACATATCACCCAAAGCTAAGCTGGGAAGATCAGCTCCTGTTAGAGCACTTCTGGAGACAGACTTCTTCCTTTTTCCCTGGCTGGGTGAGTTCAGAGGAGACAATTGCTCCTCCTGGGACCTATTAGACACTTGTATTAGTAGGGACAGAGAGAAGCAGGGGCCTTTGGCTCATCCTTTCTATTTTGGAGGCTCCTGCTCGCTGAGCAGAAAGGATGCTCTCTGCACATACCATCAGGCAAATGCCATACTCAGAATTTTGGTACCTTGAAATAGGGTTTCTGCAGTGGAGGTGCCTGACTGGTGCTTTTAAGCAGCAATCAGACGTGGTTCTGTTTTTACTGTCCTTGAGCACGTTGTTCTGAAGCCCTCCTTGCTCCTGCCAGCACGTTAGAGAAGTGACTCCCATGCCATATGCTGTGTAGCTTGGCTTCTGCATGGTGACAAACACTGTGCAGTGCCTTAGCTTCAGGATTCAGTTCTGTCATAGTCATAAGGTATTGAAGCTTCATTGACATGGCACTGAGGAATGAATCCATGCATCCATCTGCCTCTGGGACTTGGAGTAGCTTTTTAATTTGCTGGTCAGTATTAGCTGTAGAAGGCAAGAGGTATGAAGTTTCTACAATTGTTGTGAAAATTAGCCAGAGGAAAGCATAGCAGTGCTCATATCAGTGCTGAGGAGAAGGTTGATTAATTTTTTCATCCCTTATTAAACGGGAAGCCACCTCACTTTATCTTCCCTATCAAAATCCATGTAAAATTAGCCTTCATTTAGATTGCTGTGTACAGAATCCCAAGGCAAAAATAGGAATTCTAAATAAATCCTAAATTATTGACTTTGCAAATGGTAAAGAAGACTAAGAATACTGGGTTTGTACTCTGTTTCTGCACACCTTTATAGTGCATGTGCATTTATCTAACACCAGAGCAAGACCATGGAGCTGTGTCTGTCAGTCTTTGTCTGAAGCACCCTTGGGTCCTGTGCAGAGCACACTGCTTGGTGTGAGTGGTGAGCACCCTCATGCCAGCAGCAGCAGAGCTCTGGTGCTGCCTGGTGATTCAGCTGCACACTTTGTTTCATCTTTTATACTTCTGTCAGTGCAAAGCCTTCACAAAACTGAGGAGTTCTAATCCCTTTATTTGAGATTCAGCCTTGGTATGAAGATGCACTCCGAGATATTAAGAACTAAATGTGATAAAAAACCATCCTCAAATGAGAGGACGTTATCAAATGTATTGATTTTTATTTTCTTAAAGGAATCACTCTCTGCATAATCCTCACACGTGGTGTTCTGCAAGTCGTGTGGCAATGAAGGAAATCAGTACCCATTCAGGTCACTAGAAATGCAGTTCTCTCTGTGTAATGATTCTCATTTTGTTCTACCCCATACAGTTTTGCATCTGCTTCTGGTACAGGGCCACCACTCTTGCCTAGACAAATTAATCTGGCAGAGGATAAACCTGAAGGAATTACTTGTGTACCTCAAAAAAAGATAATGAAAACTTGAAGAAATACTTGTCTCCTCCCACTCCACCCCCCGAGAAAGATAATATAAATGTTTGCCTTCTGGAAAATAAGTTCCTCCCATATGTGAGGAGGAGAATTAATGAAGCCTGCTGTCCTAAACACTTAGGTGCTAAATCCTCTTCACTACTGTAAGACCAGCCTTTCTTCACTATGAAAATGCCCAGCCATTCATAACCTGATGGTCCAATGCTTTCCTCACTTCCACATCCTCTCTTTGTGTCCTAAACCTGCCCTCATTGCTCCCAGCTCCAAGTCATCCTCACCTTCAATCCTTGTTCCCAATTGCCATGTTATGAACTTGCCAGTTTGCAGTTTTCCAGCACCTGGCTAGTGCTCACCTGCCTAGTAGCCAGCCCTGTGCATCCTTTCAGCTGAGAGGTGAACACATAGGGAAAGCAAGGGATAAATTCCTTCTGCCTTCCCTTGCACAAGACTTAGAAGATTGTAATAGATTGGAGGATTCAACCATTACACATGCAGAAAATAATCTTTTCTGCACTTCAGAAAGGCTACAAATCTCGGAGTGTGTTCCTTGAAGGAGAAGGTACCCTAAGAATTCAGGGGCCAAGAAAAGAGGCAGAAGTCACTCTGTTTCCATAGTACCTGGTGGCTGCAGGGCTGTGCTTGGGATGGGAGCTGTGTGTGTTGTGCTACCAGGCAGGGATGGGAACAGAGGTGAGAGTGAAGTGCCTCTCTCCTACCCTTCTCCTAGTTCCCATAGGAAATTTGCATCTGAATAGGAGTTTGCTGAATTTTCCTGCATAGTCTGAACTTCTTGGATGTTTAGGTCTAGAGACAGACCTTTTTCTTGTATAAGTAGGCCCAGCTGCATTGGTTTCTTACATCAATTTATCCTGGCTAAATATCTAAACATTTTTTTTTCAGTTGTAGTTGTTTAAAATTAGGAACTCTTGACTTTTTCTGTTGCCTAGATGAAAGAATTACAGTGCAAAGATCTCACAGTCAAAACATTTTTATTCAATTTTCATCCTGCCAGAGAAAGCTTTGTTTGGAAAATGGAGGTATAGTCCATACCAAACATCTGTGGAGATGATTATTCCAGTGCTGTTTGCAGGAAAGCCTCCTGGAGACCAGGGCAATTTTGATTACAGAGGCACAGCATTTAATGATACTCATCACAGAGTTATTTCTCTGTCCTCTCCAGGAACTACAGGGGACTTCTTATACTTCCATGTGAAATCCATTCTCTCACTACTACAAATTTATTTAACTGCAGCTCAGAGTACAAGGTAGTTTATTTTTTTTTTCTGCTGTTTTTGTTCTGCTCTGGTGCCTGGCAATCTCTTTTATATTTAGGAGCTTCTGGGACAACAAGATCTGGAGGGAAAATCTGCCCAGACAACTATCTGGTTCTAATGCACTACTCTCTCTAGTCAATTGAGTACTTTTAAAACACTCCAACAGGTGCCCAAGAAAAGCAAGTCTGGATAATCCACATTTATGCAACTTCTAACAGGATTTGTATTTCCAGTGATTGTTCTTTAGTATTCAAAAGTGTAACATTTCTAAACAATTACCAAAAAGTCTTCCTAAGTGTAAGTTTTAATCCTATGAATATGGTTCATTATTACTCATCAGTGAGCCTGATCTCTTCATTATTGAGTCCTTCCTCAATTTTGATGTCCTCTGCAAATGTTAGCAGTATCAAGTAAGTATTTTCTTCTAAATTGTTCATTAACTTAAAAAATGAAGACAAGAAGCTATCTATTAGGGAGTTTACAAGTACTGCCTGCTCAATTTTCTGTTTGCAGTTGTTTTCCAAGATAAATACATTAGCAGGTGTGTCATTTGTTTAATATCTCTACTTTCCTATAGAAAGTAAATCTTTTGCAGAAATGCCACTGATATTTTGCTGAATTATTTTATTAGGACACAGCAAATATTAGCTTTCCAGAAATCTGTGAAAGACATCTACAAAGGCTGATTTAAATTATTGCAGAAAACATTGAAGCAAATTGTATTAGACTGGCTCATAAGTATACTGTAGCTGCAAAGAATTTAATTAGAATTTCAGCATTTGATAGTTAGGTACCAGGATATGAGAAACTGATGATCTAATTTGACTTTGTATTACCTTGAAAATTATTTGTCTTCAGACAACATTTTCCAAAAAAACAGGTTTAAGAAGTTACTTTTCTATATAAATACAGCACTGTGAGCTGAATTCTGCTAAAACACAATGGACATCAATAATGCTGCTAGTTAGAAAGCAAATCAGATTTTCCACAGATAGGAGACCACACACACATTGTATGTACACATGCACGTGGAAAATAGATGTTTATTGAATATAATGTTGGTCTGGAGCCACAGATGCCACAGATCAGCTTTTCTCCATGTTATTCATTCTTTATCAGTGACTTAAGCAAGTGTGGTTGAAAGGGATTTCATGGTGAAAAAAGTACAGAAATGTGCAAAAAGTGTGAAGTGGTTTATACTGATACAGCTGTATCCATGTGGTGATTCATCCTCCTGCATAAGTATGCAGATATACTTGTTTCAAATACAGAAAGCTAAAATGTCAGAAAAATCTTGTAATTTCCTTATATGCAGAAGTTTCAATACTGTTAGTAACATTACAGTATCAAAATCTTACCATAAGAAATCCCATGATTATCTGGACAAGCTTATATGGGGATTTCTATGGGACAGCTTTAACCTTCTGTCTCTGCCTCTATCCTGTTACATCCTGAAATGAAGAAATACAGCTGATTTTAACCATTTACATAAGAACTATCTTTGTTATGTTATGCACTGTGAGCAGTCTCAAAATTAATTACTTTACACCCTCTTGGTAGTCTCAGGTATGCACAGGATAGAAACCATATACAGGCAAAATCTTGACAAAGTTGAAATTCACCATAATTGGACAGAAGTTTTTTAGATCTCCCTGTGCATTTTACATGCCATCATTTTAATGTAGAGCTTTATGTTTTCAGCAGTGATATTAAAGGAAAATCAATTTTTCAACCAAAACCCCTCAACTTTCTACAGCAGATAATTGCTTTCTCACCATCTTGTCTGACAACTCAGCCCTGACTCTGACTTGGGCCACTGCTTGTGAATCTCCAGACTGCCTTGTCTCATCACAAAAGCTTTCCTAAACACCAGGTTTTTTCTGTCATCATCAGCTTTCTTTTTTTTTTTTGGTCGACTCGAGCATAATATTTTCCCCTAAACATTTTTCTTCTCCATTGTTGAAATCCCACTCAATTTATTTAATTTTCTAATAACCTACTTATGCAGTGCTGGAAGTATATTCAGTGACTTACTACCTAAAGGCTCAAATTAGCCATGCCAAACAGATTCCCCATGGACATGATCTTGTTGAAATTGATGGGAATATGAGAGTGAGGATGATGCTGCCTTTGACACGAGAGAGATAATTTTAGCACTGGCTTTGATGATGCAACAGTGCCCATTCCTACTCATGGGAGCAGGGTATATCCCCACAAACAGTTTCTGTAAAAGGAATGGGAGCTCTTGGTTGACTTCAGGAGGTTACAGGTGTGCAAAGTAATAAAAAATATTCTGGCAGTTTGCAGTCAGAGTGAAAAATGCTTCCAGCTTCCTCCAGACTGCAGTATGTGAAGTGCCAACTATAAAAACTTCATCTTGGTATGTGACCCTTGCTAGAGCTGGACTTGAGGATAGCAGTACTCAACTTTAATGGGTAGCTTTAAGAAGCTTTTGGTGAAAGATGAACAGGAGCATAAGAAAATATATAGTATTGTGCATATTACAATATAGAAGAATAATGCTTTGCCAGAACAGGCCCATTCATCGGGCATTAATTTGTCGCAGTCAGGAAAGAAAAAAAAGAAATGACAAATCATGAATCTAGGACACAGTATTTTACCCTACCAGGTCATTTCTCATTTTCCCTTGTTTGCTCCCTTTTTATAAAGTAATCTTATCTCAGGTCAAACAGTACCTATGTGCTCATGCTACCTAAAATGTCCCTGTCCACTGGAGTGCTACATATTATTAGAACAACAACAAACTAAATAGCTATACACAGCCTGTCTGTTATTGTAGACATTGTCCATTGTCATTATTAGCCAGAAAATGTTGGGGGAAAGTGATTTAAAAAATGATGTCATATGATGGGCCTAAGAGCAGAAACTCTGGGGGTCCATGAGGATCTCTGCAATGGCCCTAGAGGGACTGCAGCCAGAATTATGTTTAGTCCTAAGGAAAGGTTTGCTCTCTCCATGCAGGATGGCCTGGGATCCTGGGATATGTTCTTCCAAAGGCTTGATTTTCTGATTAACCCCATGACAAAGCACGCTCTTCTCACAAGGAAACACCACTGTTCAACAGAGCAAACACTAGGAAGTGTCTCCTTTGAGTACAGAGCTTCTATTTTCTCACAATGTTCCCAGTATAAATCTGATGTTATTGTACTGCCTCTTGTGGGTGACAGTATTTCCTCCAGCTACACGAGGGACTTAATTTTATTCAAGCATTTTCCATTCTTCCAAGTGTAATAAAACAACTAAAAGAAATATATATGTTATTTAAGGGAATCTGATATATTTTCCAGCTTGCTTATTCAGTGCAATCTAAGGCAAATTACAGAAGATAAATTAGAGAGGAGAGGGGGGAAGGATGATAAATGCACCCAGTTCACCTTTAGATTGGTTTTACCAGTGTACCAGGACTGCCTAACATCTTTTTAATTAAGGCAGACTCTTAATATCTCACTGTCTGTCTTGGAGGGCATAATTTGCAGAAAGAACTGGTAATGCTCAGAGGTTTTGCCTTCCCTGTCACTTACCTAGCACACTTCAGAACTGTCTGACAAACTCAAATTGTACTCAACTTTGCTTAAAGAAGAGGGGAAGGGGGGTTGTTTAGGTTTTGACAGCTGGAGCTGCAACACACATTTGTGAATATCTGTACAAAAAAACTGTCTGCAATAATTTTTCTAAGTGTCCTTGACTGGATTCAAGGCTGTAAATACCAACTGAAGTTTGCTATGGTAAAATGCCTCAGAAACACCTTTTAAAAAAGACAAACATCAGCTTGACACTTTAAAAAATGCACATCTAGAAGCACTGAGCATGATTGTCCCATCTCTTTACACTGTAAGATACCCACAACACACTGATATCACATCCTTGAGGTGAGGATCCACACCACAGAATTCATGAGTTGGTGCCTCTTAGAGGTGAACGAGGACTCAGATGTATTAAGGGGGAGTGTTTGGGGTGCACAAAGGGCTGAGAGCTGCTCTGGCATGTCTGCAATCAGTTCAGGAGCATAAGGAATGCCTTAAGTGGCTTGAAAGATGCTCCAGCTACACCTCTCCTGTTATCTCTGAAAATGGCATTATGCAATAGTGCTTCAGGAGAGTACCCAAGCCTGCCCATTACTGGCAGATCAAACTCTTCATCCTCTCCCCAGCATTCCCAGTCATCAGAGTAAGAACCATAACAGGGTCTGTCTTTATGGGCTCTCTGGAGCATTAGACTGTAAATGTAGCTAATTTGGTTTTGGGCTGTTGATGTCATCTGCCACCATGAATCCTCTTGCAAAATGTTCCAGAATTTTCTGACCTGCTGTATAGACCATTCTTTATGTGTTTCAAATTCACATCCAACTAGCTTCAGTCAGTGTTCCCTCATTCTGCTTTTAGTGAGAGCTGGTGAACCATTCACCTCATCAATTGCTTTCATCATTTTGTAAATCTCATCAGGATTTGCTTCAGCCTTGCCTTCCAAAACTGAAGATCCCAGCCTTCCTCATACAACTGATGCTCAACTCAATCATCAGCAGCCCAGTCCCTGACAGGGAGGCCAAAAGTACACATAATATCCATAGAATCACTGAATCATAGAATTGTTTTGGTTGCAAAGGACCTTTCAGATCATTAAGTCCAACCAATAATCTAACTCTACAGAGTCTGATGCTAAACCAGATCTCTAAGCATTCCATCAACAAATCTTTTATATACCTTCTGGGGATACCATTACACCAATGCTTCTTCTCAATACCATTCCTAGTGTTGCCCAATGTTTTTTGGGGCATTTGTCTACCCCTGCACAATGACTCCATGACTTCAGAGAGCTGCAAATGACAATCCCATAATGTTTTCCCTATTCTACCATTGGCAGTTCAAAGCTAAGCATCACGTTGGCATAACGTTGATCACTTTTCTCTATACAATTCACCTTAGAGAATTTTACAGTGAAGATCACTTGCCACCTTTTTACTCATTCATTCACTTTTGTGTGGTCTTTCTGAATTTACTTACTGTCCACACAAAAATTGTCACTCAAAAGAGTTTTCTACTATCTGTGGAGATTTCACTGTGCATGCCCTTCTGCTAGGCAGTAGTGAATCCACTCCTGGTGACACCCATCCCTTCTTTTCCCTCACATCAGGGAACATTAACAAGTTTCTTGCCCAGCTCCAGTTTTGGGCTACATGTTAATGTGTACAACATCTAAGAAGACACCATGTAGCTGCTGTGGTTTCTTTCCTCCTTCATCAGCCCACAGAGCAGATGCAACTGCAGCTGACACATGGGGTTGAGGAGCCAGAGAAATGCAGCATCAGTGATTCAGAGGTTACTTACACAATAGCAGGAACAAGATGATAATTTTCCCAAAGGAACATGTGGAAATAATGAGGACTCCAGAGACCCTTTAGCTCTTTTTTATTATCTCCATTCCTGGCTCATTTGGTTTTTCAATAATGTTTCAATAATTGTTGGCAATTTTTTTTTTCTTCATGAAACAGAAAAAGTCAGACTGTTCATGCAACAAAACACAAACTCTTTGGCACCTTGTCTTTGAGGTGGCTTGATTCCATTCACTGACTGTAGAGCTTTCTTTTTCCATTACATTCATTTAGAAAGTCATGTTAGCAAACTATTCGAGGTGAGATCAGGAAAGGAGAATGTGCCTTAAAACATGACCTGATATATATGGTTATATCTGTGAGGAAAAAAAGTCTTTCCTTGCATTTTGCTCATTCTTGCATGAAACTCAGGGTTCCTACTTCCTTTAATTTAAGTACAGGACATCCAAGTTTATTTCTCAGTAAATCAGTTGGGCTTCCAGGTTTGTTTGCAGCATGAAAGAGAACTGATGGTGTGGGACAAGAAGAGAAGAAAAAGAAAGTTTTCCAGAGTGTAAACAAAACCTGTTTTATATTAATTATGTGAGAAACTGGAAAGATTGAAAGGAAAAGCAAAGAGATATTTACTGTATTGATATACAGCTAGAACAGAGTTGTCCTGGTGGGGGTCCACAGGTAAATTCATCTCTTCTGCTCCCCCAATTCATCACAACACCTCGAGTTGTGCTCTGCAATGAGTGGGGCCTGACTCACTTCACTGCAGATTTCAGAATGAGCCTGTTCTGCCATTCTGATTCCTTAGCACACAGAAAGCCCATGTGTGATGCAGTTTTTAATGTCATAGGACAAAGCAGGAGGAGAAAGAGAGTAGCACTAGGACTGAGGGCTCAAGGTGAAAGCATTTATCACTGCTTCACTGCAATTAATGCAGAGCTCCTAGAAACAAATAACTTGTTATCTTATTTTTAGTTATTTATCTCTCAAGCAGCAATAAGATATTTTTAAATCAGTACTCTTACAAATAGTAAAAAACAGGCCTTTTATCTATGTAAATCAGAGGTTGTTAGATAACACCCTAAAGAAGTTGTTCTGTACATATGGATTTGTATTTTAAGACATTTTCCCCCTTTTACTAACTCTGTGCTGCTGCAAATGCATGAAATTTAACATATAAGCTTTATCCTTATAGGATCTGATATTGCAAACTATAATTTCAGACCGAATAGCTGATACTAGATTTCCAAACCTGCATGTCAATCACATACTATTTGGGCTATATTTTTAAAAAGGAAGGTAAATGAAATTGATTGTCAATGAAGACAAAGTCAATTAACTGTGATTATTAACAAGAACAAAGAATAGCTTTTGCCACAAGAAGATTACGGTCCATCCCACTTAGCTCTACACACATAACTGATGCACCTTCATCCTAAGTCTGATTACTTGAGGTTGCCTCCATAGATTAAGTTACTTTGAAGGGTCTGCAAAGGGGGCTGAGCCATTCTCTGGAAGTGACTAAGCTCCTAATTTAGGCCTAATGAATCTGGGCTTTTGCAAAAAGGAGTCCTTATGAGAGGAGGGAAAAAAAAATCAAATAACTGCTTTAATTTCCTAAGTAGATCATGGAAATCATAATGATAATATGCATTGTGCTGTCAAAGGAAAATGAGACATTAATTGAGTTAACTGATAGGCTGAAAAATACCTCTTTTTTGAAGTAAGTGGTGAAAAATAGGAGTTTTTAGAGCCAAGAAGCTGGGAAGACATTTAGGGACATGATGTTACTAATAGCAGTGCAGAAATTTGTAAGTTATTAAGAAGTATGTTTAAGATGAAAATAATGTGGTCCATCTTGAACTAAAAAATATTCATGTGAAGGACAGAAATCTTCAAAGGGAGAAATGCAACTTGTTCCCTGCACAGTCTCAGGCAGAAATCAGCTGCTTACAGAGGGCAAGACAGAGCCCTCAATCTCAGCTCAGATATTTCGCTACATTCATTGCGTGTCTGGTTGAGTAAGGGCCTGGATTTATTCAAGATGGGGATTTCCATAGTCTAGCTCAAAAGGGACAGCTGGAAAGCACACCAGAGCTACAGGCAGTGTACAACTGTAATTATCAACCTGTATCTTCAGTAACTTTTTCTGGTTGCTGTGTGTTTCTGGTTGCTGTCAGTTGGCTCTCTTATCAACCAGGGAATACAAAGTCCCAGGCTTCAACTGTTTTACCATTCTCTTCCTGCAGGCCTTGTTTTTATTTTCCACTGCATGACCATAAACCAACAGACAACACTGGAGCCGTCATGCTTGCAGTTTTGTGGCTTTTTAGGATAAAGAAGCAAATAACCTCCTGCTTCTCCTGTTCCTTGCATGTGACCAGGAAGATCCTGTTAATTCTGGTCATGTAGCTCACACCTTTGCCTGGTCTCACTGAGTCTGAAAGCTTTCCTCTTTACCCAAGGAAGCAAAGCAACTGTCCCTATTTCCCATAGCCTTTGATGAATGTTTCATGAGAATATCTCTAACCCAAATCCTCTTGGAAATGGATCACACCCTAAGCTCACAATGCCAGAGCCAGTGAGGCAAACTCTACAGGAAGTATTCCCCTCGCATATAAACTCCTGTGTGCTTCCTGTCATGATTTTTTGCCTGATTTTTCTGCCTTTTGTCTGTTGTTTTTTTTTAAATTGTGCTTTACTGAGTATCAGCTCAGCCTTTGATCCTGTGATTTGCTTTCCTGTTTCACTTGACACTTGAGTGATACACAGCTTGTTGTTCCTGCCCTGAGCATTTCCATATTCTATGAGCAATCACAGCAGATTTTTGAAAACACTGAGCAGCTGCTCAGAGGTTTGATTTGGATCTTTTAAAATAACTCCTTTTTTCTGGGTTCCTAGTGCTATCTATCCCAGTTCTTTGAATTACACAGAAAGATCAGATTTCACAATTTTTGCTCAGATGTTTGGGAAGGTGAATGAAAGTGAACAGAGATAAGAGACTGCTCCAATTAAAACTGTTGGTAGTGTGACCTGGATATCTGGATCTTTCTGAAGGTGAAACACAAAGAAGGCAGCTAAGTAACAGCAGCAGAACCTAAACACAGTGTGTGGTTCTGCCACAAAAAAAGATCAGAAATCCACTCTGTAAATGTAAGCAAGATCATTCTCTGTTCCCTTCCTCATTATTCCCACACTGATTCTACCACAAAGCTAAAGAAGGATCCAGAAGCTATGCAGATATGCCTGTTCCTTGGGATTTCATCATGCTCTGTGATTATCCAGATTATGCAAATAAGAGATATGCTAATTGGTAACACAAAATTTCCATCTTTGGGTGAAACTATCTCCACGCAACCTTCCATTACCCTGCAGCACTTGTATTCACCAGGAAATTTATAATTACCTATAATTGCAGGAAGCATTTTAAATCTTTCAAAGTGAGAGTGAGAACCAGCTGTAATTTCTGGCTGCAGTTACAAATCCTCAGCCTCTTTACCTGGGTGACAGCTTCCAGTAACAACGACTGCTAAAAGTTCTCTAATTTGAACATTTCTCACATCCTTTGAGTTCCAATTTTTTCAGGAATCCTAACTCACAGTATGAGAAAAAATGGAGGAAATTACTTTTTAAGTGACTGACGTAAATCAAACTCAGCTCCTTAAGCATGGACTGGTCACTGTAAAAACTCACAGTGTAAAAATACTAATAAAATAAGACAACATGAAAGGACTGTAAGTCCTTGTAGTCTGTAATATACAGAGCTTAATTTTGTAAACTTATTTTTTTCTAAACCATAACACCTATTACTTTATTGCCATATTTCAGGGTGCTGTCTGGTAGCAAAAAATACTGTGCTGTGAGCCACATAAAAACAACATTCTTTGAGTGTGTGTGCAACCTAACTACAGTCACCTGAACCACTCATTGCACCTCAGTCCTTCACAGCTCTTCTTTTATCCCACTGAAGGGCAGACAGACCAAGAAACTCCTCTGTTACTGTAGAGATCCTGAAATGTCACTGCACAGGCAGGACACGAACAAATCCTGACTCCATAGAAACATCCTCATCTTCACCTCCAAGGGTTGTTCCTTGTCAAAGGGGCTCCGTGTTGGCAGTAACTTCTGAATTCTGTCAGGCTGATAGGAGTAAATTAAGCATCCATGAAGCACAATACAAAGAGACCTGATGGGTGATGCTTGAGGAGATATCTTTATTCACAAGAGTGATGAGAATATGAATAAGACCTCTACTGTAGCCTCAATCAGTCAGTTTGGATAAAGGAAGTTGATTAAGCATGGGAGGTCAGAGATAGCTGATAAAAAAAATTGATGCACTCTGTGTTACCATTTATCTGGTTACAACACTGCACTGACACCAAGGCTGTGTATGATGAAAAATGAGTCAGAAGTGTCCAGAATTATACCTAGATCCACTCCAACTGCTCAGGAACGTCATCCCTGATACATTATTTAAGTTTTTTGAGTGGTTTTGTCTGGGATGTTTTGTGGGGATCAAGTCTCAATGAGAAGCATAGGATGAGATGAGAGAGTTAAACTTTTCAGCAGTGTTCATGCACTGCCTTCCCCCCATCTCATTAAAGGCAGAAGTCTCCATCCTAGGTGGACAAGTAACTTTGCACCAGCAGAGCCCAAATCAGGCTTTGTTATCAGCAATTCGTTTTAAACCAGAATTCTTGGAAGACATCTTCAGCATGGATCCTAGTGAAAAACTTATGATGTAGTGTGGAATTGCAGTGCCTTTATCCCTTCTGATGATGCTTGTTAGTGTCACGGCTTAGCAGTTTGGGTGGCCCAAAACCCAGAGGCAAGAATTACAGAATTACTCTCTATAACCCCCTCACCTCCCACCCCTCCCCGCCTCAAAGGGAAGAGAAAAGGGAAACAAAAACAAGCTACTAAGAGTTGGAAATTAAAAAATGGGGAACAGATTTACTAGAACAGGGAAAGGCAATAACATACGGGATAAAGAACAAAAACCCAAATATATACAAATATTCATGCGATGCTGGCAGGGACAGGTGCCTGAGGGTCCCTTGCAGCAGGTGGGGGCTTCAGGGCTCCTCCCAGCCCCTGATGGATGCAGATTGTGAAGCACTGGGGGTAAAGGAGAGAAGAGAAGAGGAGGGGCTGTGATCTGCCAGACCTTGGTAGAGTATAGGTAGGGAATAGGAGGGAATAGACCCCCTCTGTGTTCCTCCTTTAGTTCCTTGTACTCAAACTATGACAGCTAGAAATATACTTCATCCCATATTATCCTTGCCAGTGAAAGATTTGTGTCAGCAGTGGTGGTGGCTACGTGGAGATGCAGCTTCCTCAGTTTCTAATACACGTTACCAGAGGATGACAAGTTCATCCACATTCACTTAAGTAATATGCAAAATTTATAGTAACATAAGATTAAAGACTTGCTATTCATATTCTTTCATGGAAAAGTTTATTATTAAAAAAAAAAACCCAAAACCTGTGTGCACTAACCAAAGAGGAATCATAAAGTATGCTTTAGAATGGCTATTTCTGGCCTTTCAGAATAATTCCTTAATTAGCCTATAGAGGAAATGGTTGAGCTTTTAGAAATGTTTCTGTTAGTGACTGAGGCACTGTGATCTGCTGAATTTGCTTGCTTTGCAGAGGATGTTCTTTTCCTAGAGTACCTCAAGCCTGGCAGAAAAAGCATTAAATGTGCATGCTCCAACTTAAGGGAGTTTTTCAAAGGCAGACATGCCATGAGTGAGCTTTTTGCTCGCTTCAGCTCAGTCTCTAACTCTGAAAGGCTTGCCCTGATGCTACATTTAACTCTGTATCCTATGGCACATTCCTTATCTTGTTGAGTCTCCTCTTTTTTCAGTGCCCATTTTGTGAAGGTTGGCTTTGAGGATGTTCCACAGATGACAAACCTCTGGGAAATGATGTTTCTCTTACAAAAGGAGCACAGATACCATGGGATCATGTATTCTGATGTTGTTGCAACAGTCTCAGCACTGTGCTTTGGGGGTGGTGGTAACCAGCCTCAGGGGAGCAATACTGGTTGGTGAGGATAGCCAAGCATGGGCTCCTGAACAGCAAAAGCAATATGAGGAACAGACAAAGACTGGGGGAGAAGGTCACTGCAGACTTTGGGAGAAGGTCACTGCTGTCAGGAAGGCCCCTACCAGAAGGTGAGAGAGAACTTGTGAAAGATCTCACCTGGAGACACTGAGCATCAAAGGGTTTCAGATGTTCCCTGACATTGATGGGCTCCTCTCTGCTCTGTTCTCATAGGTATTGGCTTCCAACCTCTGTTATCCAGGCTCTGGTCCATCTTTGGCCCTTTGACTTATTCCCCCTGGAAATGTCCTCCTCATCAGCCCTCCTTTTTACCTAAATTAATTTGTTTTAAAAACTCCTTTGCATTCCTGCTCTCTTTCTTCTCCAAGAAGTCCCAAATGATTGAATTATTGTAGTATTCCTTGATTCTGCTTGTGGATGGCTCTTCTCTTATTACCCACTTAAAAGATTATTAAATGCAAATTCTCTGGGGCAGTAACCACCTTTAATTTGTGTTCATAAAGCACTCTGGGGACCTATTCTTGGATAACATTAAACACGATGATGATAAATTAAACTGCTAATGATATAAGCAAAGGAACAGGTTTGCTTTATAGCTGAAAGGCAAATCAGATAGTTCACCCTTTTCCTGCTGGTATTGCTTCCACAATCACATTTTCTCTTGCAAAACACATAAATAAAACAAAGGTCAAAATTATATCTTGCTCCTGGACTCCTCATTTTATGTCAGGAAAGCTAAACACTTTAGGTAAAGGTTGTGTCAGGGGACATTGGCCCAGCAAAGAGTAATAATACAGTAATGGAATAATGATGTTAATGTACCAAGCAATTTTATGAAGGAATTAAACAGTAAGTGCTGATTTTTTTTTTCCAGATATGTGTGTCTCTCTCTTCCTCTTGCAAATGAGACAGAGCTGTGCTTTAACAAGTGAGGCCAGATTTAGAAAACTCAATTATAGAGAAATCAAACTATTATGCAGCTTTTTTCACCAGTTTCATATTGTGTTTCTTGTTACTAAGATGGGACCACTTGACAATGCAGCAGAGAAATTAATACTGTTTTAGAGTGTACTGAGCATAATGTTCTGGAAATGTAGAGAAGTTATAATTCTCTAAATAATACCTGGTAGATCTGCTAACATCTAAACCCATTTCTTTTGAACAAAAAGGCTAAGAATAAATGTCTTTCAAACATGATCCTCATTTGATGCATTTGGAAACCAAGAGGAGCTCTCTGTGCTCCCTATGGATTAGCAGATATAGACAGTTTGCTAGAAATATATAAATTTAATATTAGTTATTTACTGTCAAATATTGTTACACACTGATCAAAAAGGACAAGGATAAGAAAAAAAGCAATAAGCAAAAGAAAGTAAGCTAAGAGCTTGTTTTAAATATTTTTTTTTCCTTTTCAGCATTAGTAAAAAAAAAAAAACCAAACAAAACAGCTTACTTATTTTAAAGGAAATGGATGAGATCTTATTTATTACTCCATAGAACTTGTAACTCAGAACAATATCCCAGCTCCTTCAACAACATTACTGTCACATCAGTTTTGGAAGAATAAGACAAATTCTATACTGTAGCAGACATTCAGCAAACTGTAGGCCTGAATTTTTTTCTTGCTGAGTGCTTTGAAGCATGTGCTCTCACTGAATATTATTTTTCCTATTTTTATTCTATTTTCCTTCTTTGCATATTTCATCTGCATTTTCCAAAATTTTAATCGTCTATGCAGACAACTATTACGGTCATTCAGCTGTTGAAAGCAAGTCCAAAGAAAGCATTGTATGCTGGAAACCAGGGACTTTTTAACAAGCAGCTGTTGAACAAAAACTTTTCGACTTTGTGTGGTGAGCTGAGACGTAGATTCTTTCAGTTAAAAAAAAAAAAAATTAGTTTTTTGGCTTTCACTGTTGTGAGATATTGTAGGAGGGAAATTAACCTCCCACAACACCTCCATTTCTGATTTTCTTAAACTTTCTAGGCCTGATTCACCAGTGTATGACTTCACTTTTCAGCAGTGTTACAGTGGGTATGCACAGGAAGAAGTACAGCTGGAGCAGCACCCTGAGAATGAGAACTATTATCTTGGCAAGTGACTAATCTTGTGCTACATAGCACAGCTCTTAAAAAAACACGACACTTCTTATTCAGGAAGTAATTTACTTCTTTGACAGAAATATAATTTCCCTGCACATATATGCTGTCTGTATTTTCCGAGATAGCTGTACTGAGGTTTCTTTTAAAAAGAACAGGTCTCAGAACTGGATAAACAACAGAGGAAACAAGTTTAGCCCTAGTAAAAATTATCTATTTTGTACAGAGTAAAAAAGGAGTGGAATGAACATTGGGAATTTTCAGCTGTGACTAGGACCAAAAATCAGCTGCCCAAGATATTGTGAAGAAGGGCTATTTGCAGTATTACCAGATGGAACAGGATCCAGATGGATCACTTTACTCCTTCTGTAGAGAAATACAAAGTCCCACCCTGGGATGGAGGATGTGACCAGTGAAATGGCTCTGCTGGAAAGGCCCTGGAGCTCCTGGTGAGCTGCAAGCTGAGCCTGGACCAGCCCTGGGAGCAAAGATGCCAACAGGATCTGTATGGACAGGAACAGAGCCAGGAGATTGCGGGAAGTGTCAGCCCCTCATATGCAGCACTTGTTAGACCACACTGCATTCATCTTTGGCACCCCAGGACAAGACATCCCCAAATTGCAGGGAGTTCAGTAGAGGACCCCCAAGACAGCAATAGGGATGAAGCACTGGCCCTGTGAGAAGAGACGGAAAAACCTGGGATGTTTCAGCCCCCAGAAGAGACAGCTTCAGGGAACACAAGAGCAGCCTTCCAGTGCCTCTAAGGGAGAGGAGACAGAGGCAAGATCCTCACAGTAGTGCTTCATGGGAGGATGAGAGACAATGGGATCAAAGTAAAACAAGAAAGGTTCAGATGGTTACAATTAAAAACATTTTTCCCTGTGAGGACAGTAAAGCAGTGGGACAAACTGCCAGGGGGGCTGTGCAATCTCCATCATTGGAGATTTTCAGGCTCCAACTGAAGAAAGGCCTGAGCATCCTTTGCTGACCTCAGCCATGATCCAATTTGGATTGGGAGGTTGAATCAGAAATCACCTGAGACTCCTCCTAACCTAAAGGATATATCCTGTGATCCTAAAGGAATGACAGTGATTAAGAGTAAAGAGGCTCCAAGCCAATAGTTTCTAGAAGTGCTGAGATGCCACTTCTAGGGTAAGAGCAAAATAACCTCTTGTCTGTACACAAAATAGTTTTTGAAAAATAAACTCCCAATTATTATACTGTTCAGTGACTGTTTGTGTAACAATATTTAGGGTACATGGCAAATCACAGCACTGAAATATGAAATATTTGACTATCATCTGCACTTGACAGAATCAAGGTATGGGTCAGTACCCCATTTCTGATTTATCATTATATTGCATTTTCTCCATTTTATAGTGTTTTAGGAAAGAATGTGACAGGTGCCAAATACTGCCATTAAAAAAAATCTGTTTCCAATTTATAAGTATGTGTTAGTTTATTAATTCTGTGTCTCCAAATGGATTTTTCACTTGCTTGCATGCTTACAAAAGGTAGAAACAAACCCCACTGTTCCAAATGTACAGACAGTTGTACTTCAAATTATATTAGTAAGAGACAGCTACCCTCTTCACTGCAGAATGAGTGACCTGACTTGTAGAGCAAGATCAGTGTCATAGCTGGCTTTCTTCTTATGTTTATATGAACAAATAATTTTAGTTTCTCACAGACCAAACATCTGTAAAACCAGCTAGATTCTGTCTCATTTTTATATGAAATAATAGTTGAAGTTTCTTATAAAAAGCTGTAAAAATACTGATGGGATGCAAAATTTAATTTATTTATTTTTCCTACCCTTTTCTGAAGGAGAGTCCTCAACTTTTCTCATTGTAGGTTAAACAAAGGTTCAGAAGAGGGAGGGATCACATAGCATTTCCTGTTGTGCTTTGGGTACCATCCTGGGATTGCTGAAACCTTCCCCATGCTGCCTGTGGTATCATCCAGCTCTATGCAAGTGGTTGTGGTGGAGATCAGGGCTCAACTGATGTTGCTGCTACCACCTCCAAAAACAGCTCCTCAGGAATAAGCTGCTAAGGACAGGGATAGGAAATACTGGGTTGTAATTCTTCATGATTCCTACTGACTCCTACCCCTTCGTTGGACAATCAGGGGAGGAGAACTCAGGTTTTGGGAAACTCTTACTACTGCTCCTGGTCTTCAGAAGCAGTATTCTAGGTACTCTTTCCATTGATTTTATAGAGACCTTAAGCTCTTATTTTAAAAGAAATAAAACCTCCTTCTTCTTACTTCTGACCTACCTACTCCTCCACAACTAGTTTGGTGCTTTGGGAAACTTGATCTCACCAGCACCTCACCAAAAACTATTTTTTAATGGCATTCTAGAGTCTATTTTACATTGTTTTCTGATTGGATTTTCTAGTTGTTACCTCAAAAATATTATTGAAATGGAGTCAGAGGTTGTCAGCTTTCATATTACATCCTTAAGGCAGTGTCAGAAATGGGTGGATTAACAGAGACATGCTTTAACAAAAGGTTAAATGAAATCACAGTGGGATCTTGGATATATTTTCAAGTGGACACTTAAGACAGGAGCTTTCCTGGGCAAAGAGGCATTAAAGGACATTTAGGAAAAAAGAATCCTCAATGAGGATTTATTCTGTTTGAATAGCCAAACATTTAGCTTGACCCGAGCAAAATTGAGCATCCCAGGTCTAATAGAAGTCTCTATGCCTTTTAGATATGAGGTGTAAATACATAATGAAAAGGAAAAACTGGCTGCAAAAATTACTGGAGTAGATTCCCCCACAGACCCTCATGCTCTGAGAGAGGTCACAGACATCAAAACTGAGGAGAAGTTTAAGACCTTAAAGTTAAGGGCAAGTGAGCTCATTATATTCGTCCAGAGAGTGTCTGGGAAACATATTAAAAAAAAATGTTAGGAAGGTACAAAAAAAGAGATTCCTTTCACTTCTACATAATAGGTCTCCCAGGTCTTGAGCCCAGACATAAAAAAAAATGTAAAATTGCTCGAAGAGAATTACTAGACAGACAATTATCTGGAGGATACTCTATACTGAAACTGCTGGGAAGGGGAGTCTTCCAGTCACTCAAAAGGCAAGAGAGATATCAGTGTCAACTCAGAGATGCCACAAAATTGTCATCTAGCAGGATTCAATATCCTGGTCATGCATGTGAGCATGGCAGATTGCAGTTCATAAAGCAAATATTTTAAAACTTTCCTTAAAAACTGATCTCACACCAGCAAATTTCAAAGCTATAAAAATGCAAAGTGCAGTATTTTTCTCTTTATGCTCATTTAACCAATGAAATACTGGCTAACAGGGACACTGAACATCAGCCAAATCATTTGCCCAAGATTGAATTTCTTTCCAAAAATAGATTCTTGGTATGCTAGTTACTTATAAAGCTTTGTTTGCTGTAGAAACTATCAGTTGAGTCTGGTGACCTGTTTTATGTAGAAGGTCAGTTGAATGATCATTTTTTACTCACTGATTTTAAATGAAAAAAAAAAATCTATCAAATTTAGGATTTAGCCTCTAAGCTTTAAAATGAGGCATCCTATTGAGGCCAGAAGACACTTTAAATTCTTGTTTTACTGATGTGCTTATATGAATTCAGTTCAATTGAAGAAAGCTTTTATTATTGCTTATTTTTCAGTGCAAATGTGCCACCTCTATGCTGCTCTCCTTGCAGCAGCAGCAGGACTGAGGTGCTGTGGTTATGCTTTGCTCAGCAACCCTTCATTTCAGGACCACACTGCTAAATGGGGTTGCAAACAGGATTGGCTTCATGCTCCCTAGCATGTGGAGCAAAATATACTGTATTATTTACCTTTAATTTAAAATGAGTATTTATAATCTAGCCATTGAAGTGGGAAGGAAACTGCAAGGTTCCTGTTTATTTCCAACAATAAAAATACCACTGGGCTATTTTTTAAAACAGCAGCCACCTGTAAAACTAAAATTAGAAAGTCAAATGAGGCTGACTTCCCATTCCAGGGGGTTTATCAAAGGCTTAGATCTGTAATCAGTGGCTGAAACAGAAAAGCTGGTAAAAGCTGAATTGCCATCTGAGCACTTCAAGTAAGTACCTTGGCACTTTGTGTAGAACAGTAGAGATTTACTATAACTTCCAAATTTTCCTTTGGATACTTCATCCCCGTCTGACCATTAGCAGAGAAATGAGTATACTTAAAAGGGCCATTTTCTGAAGCATTTGTCTGTGAAAGGATTAATTATCAGAAACAAGAACGGCAAAATCTGGTCTGCAGTGTTAGAAACAGATGTTAGATAAGACTGAGCTAATTTTCTTTAACATAATTGCACCACTTTCAATGGAATTATTCACACCTTGTGGTTACAGTCAGTATCTTTGCCTTCATTCCTGACAGTGGCCACATGGTAGCCTTAAGTTTGCAAGATAAGTCTAATTAAACACCTGCTTCAGCTGATAAACTTTGGACTTCATTGGGGACAGCAAAAGCAGGATTTTTCAGCTGAAATCTGCTGTTTGCAATGGATTTAACTTGGATGTAAAAGTTTTTTCACTCTAATTGCATTACTATGAAAGGGTTTTAACCCTCTCCTCTCCTTCTTCAATATAATATCTGTCAGTGCAGAGACAGTAAAAAAAATTTCAGGGAATGTCATTAATTGATCCAATAGTAACTAGAGAAACAGCAATCCTCAATACAATATAAGAATTAGGAAAACTTGCAAAAAATTCTGAATGTTTATCATAATACATTAAGTACAGTGTTCAGTTCTGGGACCTTCACTACAAGAAAGACTTTGAGGTGCTGGCGTGAGTTCAGAAAGGGCAACAAAGCTGGGGAAGGGTCTGTAGAACAAGTCCTGTGAGGAGAGGCTGAGAGACCCAGAGTAGTTCAGAAGAATCAGTTCAGAGAAGAGGAGGCTGACAGGAAACTTTATCACTCTTTATGCTGGGATCTTGTTGTAGTGAGGTGGGTGTTGGCCTCTTCCCTCACGTAGATAATAATAAGACTAGAGGAAACAGTCTGAAGTTGTACCAGCGGATGTTTAGACTTGATATTAGGAAGAATTTCTTTACTGAGAGAGTATTCAGATACTGGAACAGGCTGCCCAGGGAGGTAGTGGAATCAATATCCCTGGATGTATTTAAAAAATGTGTAGATGAGGCACTTCAGGATATGCTCTAGTGGGATGCTGGGTTTTTTTTGTTATGGTGTTTGTGGTTTTTTTCTTCCTGAGTTGATGGTTGGGAGCACAGATCTTACAGGTTTTTTCCAACTGTGACAATTCTGTAATTCTGTGTGACTGGTTGCATTAAAGGAAAATTCAATAAAATGCCACTAGAAATATGAAACATTTTTCATAGTGAGGGGGAATACTGGTTGGGACAATTTACTTTGAATTTTCTACCCCTCACTGCCCTTGATCAAGGTTAGATAAAGTTTAGGGCTTGCTAAAGTTGCTTACATTGGTGATTCTGCAGCCTGTATGACAAAGGAGGTCACAGTGGGGTGTTAAGAATAGCTGACTGCAGGTGTTCTTAAAATATCTTTGACTCCTCCACAGCTAAGTTACCTTTAATATTATACAAATAAAAAAAATTGATATATTTCATGGAGCTGTGGCAACATGATTCCATACCATGTGCTTGTGATTCAAAAGACAAGAAAAAATATGATGAAAAACAGAAAATCCAAATTGATGGCTTGTATTAGAAATGCAAACAAGCTCTTTTTTTTTTTTTTGCCAAAACTCATAGCATCAGTTCAGTCAGTCCAAACAAAAAATTAACATATATTGCACAGCCTCTGTTAGACCCATGGGGACCCATGGACTCTAGGAACTTCAGGACCATAGTATTCTAGGAATCAGTTAGACAGAGCTGTGTTCTTTTTCAAAGTTTATGTGTCTAATTTACTGGGTCTGTTTAATTGCATTGCAGGAATGAGCTTTATGCAGGAGGATATTCTCAGATGTGAGAGGCAGGAAGGGTCAGACTTGTCCAGCTGCATCTAGACTGCAGGAAAGAAATGCTCCAGGACACTCCTCACAACCTCTCATTTTCCACTTGTCTCAGCTGAGCCCCCTCTCAGGCTTCTTCCCTGTTTCTGTCCCAGTTACTATATGGGACAGTGCTGCAGGCAAGTCTCATCCTGATGCTGGGATCTCTCAGAACACTGAAGTAAGAAATGTAGGTAGTGAAGTTTAATAAATATGAAACTAGTAAGTTCAAGAGGAGATATGCACCCTAAGCACCATTAAACATTTGTATTATTTTAATTTGTATGAAAAATAGATGTGGATAGAGGGGTTGGTGGTGGAGGGCATGAATGGAAGAATTGTAGGAGAACAGCAGAGGAGCAGGCCTGGGATAGATTGTTGTGAATTCCCTGGTTGCTGCCTGACCCCAAAGAAGAACAAAAAGCTGTAAATAACCTGAGGAATTTGCTATCTGGATGATGTTATGTCCTGGTACCAGGTGCCTCCAGTGGGAACGGGCAGATAAGGTTTTATGTTAGTAGAAAGAGCACTTTGAGGTGCAGATTATAGATCAATCAATAGATATGG
This sequence comes from Calypte anna, assembly GCF_003957555.1. Classification (NCBI taxonomy): domain Eukaryota; kingdom Metazoa; phylum Chordata; class Aves; order Apodiformes; family Trochilidae; genus Calypte; species Calypte anna. The sequence goes on along the minus strand of NC_044249.1, from coordinate 14,469,516 downwards.
GGATACAATATAAGTGTAGTTACCCACACAATGAACAATTCTGACTTTGCACAGCACTGGGGGGCTGTGCCTTCGTGTCTTCCATCAGAGAACAATCTATCCTGTGGGTTATATCACTGGCTAGGCTTTCATCCCTTACTTTTGTGGGGAGCCTGCACATTTCTGAAGCCAGAAGCAAAGAGTATTTTTAATTCTGTTTCTTCAAGGTCCTGCAAAGAATTCCTTTGACATTTACTCCAGTGATGGAGCAGCTCACATCTCCACAGCATGGCCATTCTTCCCAGGGCAATGCTGATACTGACCTGTGCCACAGACATTGCTCTGCTCTCCAATGGCTTTGATTTTTCTTGCAGTATCATGTTTCAAGCAACTAAGGATCACCATCAAAGGGGCACATACAGACAACAAGGAAAGGATAAAGACATCCATTACTGGCATGGGAGAATTTCTTTATGGAGCCTCCTCCTCTGACTTCTCATTTCTGAGAACTGTAATTTCTAATTCTACTGAGTAGTGAAATCATGGACCTCAGAGACATACTGGTTTTCTTGGACCATTATTATTCCTCTCTCTCACCAATTCTTCAGTGCTCTGCAGGTAATAAATGGCCTGCCTCTCTTTTATTCTCAAGAGAAAACCAGCTTCTCATCTCTCCTTTTCCTCTGTAGATACCAATAACCTTTTCTTTCATGTGGTCAGACAGATTAACACTGCTAATTAAATTCAGAGCAGTTGTGCTCAGTCTGCATTTAACTTTGAACTTTCCATCCCATTTTGTATGCTAAGAAGTTATGCTCAAAAACCTGCAATTTTTTTTCTGACTGCATTAGTTTATCTGATGAAAGATACGACCTCTCTATCCAAAACTTGTATTTTAAATTGAATGGGCTGTAAATTCATTATTAAGATTATCTTGCAACTGGAGTCCCCACTTTTCACAAGGGACACTACATCATCAGACCTCCAAATTCAGACCTCATATCTGCTTTATCGGTAAATAAATGGTAATTTTTCTACCTTGAAGGGACATAATTTGCTACAATGACAGCTGGTATATGAGAACAAAACCACAGTTTATGACTAGGTAGTTCTAAGGTTTCTGACATACAAATGGACACCCTCAAAAAGATCTGATGTTGCCTACATAAGTTATATTGCTGTTGCTGTCAGTGCTAAAACATGGTTTTGTGAACTGCAGGAAAGTGTCAAAAAGATATATATGTGTTTATTTTTTATACAGAACAATTTTGTGTTCTAAAGTGTCACTGTGAAAAACAGCAAGATTAGATTTTAGGCTTACAAATCATATACTTGGAAAAATTACTTCATATTTTCTGAGTATGCAACATCTTACAGCTCCAAAAGAAAGTTACTGAAATCACTAGGAACATTTATGTCATAAGGAGTGCTTGTGGGAGTAGATATATAGCAATTTAGATACAGTGCAAAATTTGCTTATATGTCTGGGTTTTTTATTTTTTATTTGAAAAGAAGTGTTCAAAATTCAATCACAGACCTTCTGGTTTTCTGGTGGCATTTAGTTCTATACTGACAACTCATCACACTCCATCGTTCCCCCTTATTGGTATGGTAGAGAACAGCAGCTAAGGCAGTCATTCTTATAGCAACCAGGAATATTTTTCGTATTTCAAAATGAAAGACCTTTCTGACATAAAGTTAGTAGGTTTTCAGGTAAGGTTTGTGGGACCTGCTAGCATATTAATGCAGGAATTTAGGTCTGAGGTACTGAAGTGATACCAAGGAATACAACTTCAGGTTCAATCTCTATGCACAGTCATACATTTTGAATGGAAAAAAATATTTTTAAGTAAGCAAGAGCTGTGGGACTAAATGGTCTTTTGAATTAATTGACATCCACTGAGTGTGAATGTTCATGCAGTCTACACATTACAGGGCAGAGGTATCAGCTCTGTGAAACAAATTATTGCTTCTGACCAGTAGCCTCCTAACTCCATGTAGATTCACCTAAAACGTACAAGTTTTTTTCACAATTTTCTTATAAAGGTCGCCTCCCTTCCAGCTGCTCTTTGACCTGCAAGCTCTTCTGGCCCTTGGAGCTTGCAGATCTCTGCCTTCTGACTAAATTTAGCTGTGAGCTGCTGAGTGTTGGTTGTTCTTGGTGCACCAACAAATGTAGCGGGGAGCCCTTTCCCTATTCTTAATAGACGTGAACTGCTCAAGTAGCCTGGAGTGCAAAGAAAACCCAAAAAACCTCTCTCTTTACTGTCAGTGTAACCTCATCATGAGCACACAGACTCTAACAAACAGTAAAATCACAGTTTTTCTCTAGTACTAATGTTCAAATTTCTTTTTAATATTTAAAATGTCCTTAGAGTAATTTTCACATTTGGTACATGATATGGATGAATCATTGTATTGCACAATTAATGCTGTTTCTCTGAACATTATCATGTGCTTCCCATTAGACAGATTTCTAATATGCACAATAGCTTTTCCTAGTGCAAGGGTTTAAGACTGACCTTATCTGGGTTCCTGCCATCTTGATCCTCTCTAAATCACCAGTATGTAGCAGCTAGAAACACAGAAAATTAGCCATCTCAGTTTTGTATCTTCTGTGATAACATCAGCCTTATTACAGGGAGCACAACTTGACTCTGCCCCCCTCATGTGCTGTGTTTTTCTGTTTCTTCTTTTCATGGTGGGTTGAATCAATCAGTGCAGTTATCTGGATTGTATTATGATGTTTATTAGCAAGACAACAAATTATTTGGGTTCAACCATTTCTCACCTTAAGCTTACTTCTCCACTTAAACTACGCTCACTGATGACAGTGAGATTTAAATGAAGCCAATAAAGTTCTTCCACCCTGCAGCATTTCTTTTTAGTCTAAATAACTCATTGACATACAGAATTTCACAATTGCTACGATGAATCTTTTTTACTATTTAAATAGCAAATGGTATTTTTGAGAAATGGTTTACATAATGGAGATTCATTCTCATTCTTCTTCATCCAAACAGTATGAATTATGTATAAATAAACGATGAATGCACACATCTTTAAAAGAGCCAGGACTTTCCACATTATCGTTTCCCCTCAACAGAAGATGAGCATCTTTATCTCCCCACCTTCATCTGCCAGAGAGAGGACCTTCATCTCTGCTTTTTTCTTCTCTCCTGCCAGAGGACCAGCCAATCTTACCATGTCCCTGAGGATGACAGAGCACTGCTGCTCTGATCTGGAAAAATGTAAGAGGTGATGATGGGGAGGCAGGAATCCAGCTGAGAGGCCTTGCTGAGAGGTTTGAAGGATTGTGTATTGAGAATGAGTGTTCTCCATAGCAGAAATGCGCCTGATGGAGAAGGCAGAAGATTTGCTAATGGAGTAATGAGCATAATTAACTTTGTAACACATCAATATATAATTTGAAATGTATGCAGACTATATAACAATGATGTGTTAGAATTGAGCATCCTTGCAGGCAGACTGTATTTTTTAAGACACTTAGGAAAATTGACGTTTGAATACTGGCAGCTGATACTATAACAGTGGAGTGATATAAATGCAGCATCAAGAAGCACTCAATGTTTTGAAAAAGATCTCATTTGTGATCATCACTTAGAGGAGCACATATATGTTGGTTAGATTAAGGCAAGCAACGTGCTGTGAGGTGAGATGTAATTGCAAGAGCTGCTTCCACAGCATAAGGTATCTGCTCTCTGTCGTGTTTTATTTTGGCCAAACCAGAGAGAATGCTTGTATTTGATTAAAAAGCTTACTTTTGGTAACAAAAAGCTTTTATCAGGTTGTTTCTACTGTGACTACAGACATTTCCTCTCATAATGTCCCTGTGTCTGATCAGTAAGGTAAACACCCAGGTAGAGGCTGGGTCTTTATCCAAAATGTCTCTAACTGCTAGCCCTGGAGTGCCTGCTGGGAAGGATTTTCAGAACATGCTGTGTTAATTAAATGTCTTAGATGGCACAGCCAGAATTTGAGACTGTCCAAATCACTTGCTCCCAGTCACTGGAAAGTCCAAACCACAAACTGAAGCGCAAATCAATTTCCACAGAGGCTGGGAAGTAGTTACCATGCTGTAGGAAAACCATATTTTCATCTTGATAAATGATATGCCACCTGGCCAACTTCTGTGAAAGAGTGTCAGTACAAATGAAAACCACTGCTAACCAGACACAGCAGCAAATTAAAGAAAAACTTAGGCAAACAAATTTAATGGGCTGGACTGTACCTGCATGTTTTTTCCTGAAGTTATAACACTAAAATATTAAACTTCCAGTTTCCATAGCATAGTGTCAGTGGTGCTCATAGAATGCGAAAAGACATCATTTTCTACCTGTAAACAAATTTCCAAGGAAACAAGAACAGAAGGGGGAAACAGAAACATCTTGAAACTAATTTTATTGTTTAGGGATGGGAGAACTTCACTTGTTGTTTAGGAATGGGCATAGCTGCCATCTCACCATGGGCTGTGGGGAAATCTGTGCTCGGGCACCTTCCCCCTCTCCTTCTTCATTGACCTTGGTGTCTTTGCTCTGGCATTTCTCTCACATCTTCCTCTCCTGTTCTCTGCATGTCGTATTTTTTAAAGTTTCGTTCCCCTTTCTTGCATATTTTACTCACAGAGGCATATCCAGCTTCCCAGAGGTGGGGCCAGGATTGGAACTGGGGGAGCTTTCAGCAGCTTCTCACAGGAGCCTGTGGCCCCCTGCTTCCAAACACCACTTTTCTAAACCAAAACATGGCTTAGTGTCTTGGGTTAGCAAGATGGGGGTGCAGTTGGATAGGGTTGGTTTGAATACACACCTGAACATTGGAAGTCTCATTTCTGTCTTATCCAAGCCCCTTCCTATTAATTCTTCTTAACAGTACCTAGTAAGCACTGGTTCACTCCCCAGCTCCCACTGCCCCTCTGCTACATACAGCTTAAGGGAAATGACTATTCGTCTTTGCTCAGAGCTTTGGATGCTGTAAGATGGACAGTACCAGCCAGATGCCATCTGCAAAAGTTAAGGTACTGACCTTATAACTGACCATATCACTGACTCAGCAAAACCTCAGCTGATCTCAGCTATCAAGTTCTCATTGCAAACCTTGGACTGCTTTGTATCCTCTTAACCCCTCTTTCAGGTCATAACTCAGATGAGACTCTAATCTACTCAAAAAAGAGGCTTTTTCCTTCTCTTGCCAGTGCCCAGGTACATGTAGGAGCTGTGCAAATGAGCTGTGCAAATGAGCAGTGCCCATGAGGAGGACTGAACATAATCCTGAGCTGAGCTGATTGATCTCACTGCAGGTGCTGAACCTTCTGGCTGCTGCAGACATCCTGGCATGGGAGGCACCCATCCACAAGGCTTTTGCCTTCAGGTAGAGAAGTATTTTGTATTCCAAGGCCCAGGAAGTAGAGTGCTAGCTGTGCTCTGATAACACATATAAGTTCCTCTTACAGAAACTGGGAGAAAAAAAGAAACAGAGGGCTTCACATAGGGACTTTTTTTTTTTTACTTCCTAATAGCATGTTTAGTGAGTTTAGTTGATAGGTGCTGCAATGATGTTTGTTTGTTTGTTTTCTTTGACCTGTTACAGAGTGCTTAATCAAGACTTGAAATCGGCTGGGCACTTCAGCTCTATTATACATCTATTATACCTGTGAGGGTAAAAGAAACCACATTTCTGATTCCTGAAAAAAAGCTTCAGGGCATTTCTGTTGTTTCAGGATAAAGCCCTCATGAGAAGTTGGGGACCTGTGTGAGGGTAAGGACACTGCCATCTCATACCAGGTTTCACCACGAGGCAGAGCATCCTTTTCCCAGGCAGAGGGGTGATCCAGCTGCTGTACACCTCCAGCTGATCTTTTTGGAAGGGGGGGAGACAGATTAGTTGTAGAAAAGCTGAAGGGAGAAAAGAAAAAGATGAAAGTAAAATAAAGGAATAAAAACACAAGAGGAGGAATGACAGAGAAAAGCAAGGGGAGAAAAAATTGTTGATATGAACAGAAGAACTGAATCAATGGTGAGATTCTCATTTCTGTCCCAACCTACTTCATATCTGAAAATATGATTCTTTTTAGCTGCCTAAGTGACTTCTCTCCTGGGAGGCAGAATGGTTTCTATCTATGCCCACCAGCAAGGTTTTAGACCAGAACCTTCAATGGCAAAGAGCAGACATCTCGGGGTGGGGGGTGTTGACTTTTTTGGTTTTTGCACAGAACTTTAGAGACAGCCAACGTTAGTTAACACTTTTTGATACAGGTTGTTGCAGAGGCAGAAGTCAGAGCCCAGGGTTAAGATGCTCCATTGCTGGGTGCAGGGCAGCTAAGGCTGCATCCCCACTGTCTGCATTGCAGCTGGCAGTGTGCCCCTGGTCCTAGCCCGTTGTCTGCTTACTTCAGCCTCACTGCAATAATAATAATGCTTTTGTTTTCTTTTGCTTTGTTTTTGTTTTAAATAAAGAAGCCCGGCAAGAGAGCATTAAGGTATTTATTCTGATAATAAAGTTGCAACCCAGGTAGTAATTGTATTTTGTCTAATTTATAATGTCATATTAAACAGTGAGAGTGATCATCAGGGGAAAAAATAATCCACTTGCTGTTGAATCCAAAACAAAAATTCAGTTACGCATCTCCACACCTGTGTCTCAAATCTCATGTGCACTCAGAGTGCAAATGTTCAGTCATTATGATGTTTATAAAGGATGAACTGTTCTTGTACAATTTCTCTAATGTATTGGCTTAAAAAGAGCTTTGTGAAATGTCAACACAAACTACACGCTGCCTGAAGGACAGAAAATGCAGTTCCAGTTCCTCTGGACTGCAGGCACTGGAGCATGAACTTCCTTAAACCTGCAGCCTGGTAACATCAAACAGGTTTGTCCCATGGAGTGATGCTTTCCTGAATCTGGGCCTGAGTCAGGATAAGTCTCTTGTCCTGCTCATTCAGTGCACTGTAATGTTTTTTTTCTAATACTGCTCATCCTGGAATACTCCCAGGAAGAAGCTGTGAAGCTTGGGCACCAGAGGAGTGTCTGCACCTTGTCAGGGTTATTGCAGCTCCTCCTGGCTTGTAGGGCTGGGGGCAGCTGGAGCCACAGCAAGTGTGTGGAGGAAGCAGAGGTGGAGGGATCAGCTCTGCAGGAAGAATGTAAGCCACCTCGCTGTGACACTGATGTGTAACAGGTAATTAATGAGCTGGATGTCCTGTTTGTCATGACAATTGAAAACATGAATTGCAAACTGAACACAGCACAACCAGTTAGTCCTCTGGCTATCAACTGGAATTGCTATATGAAGCATATAAATGTCAAATGATACCTAGGAGACATTAGTATAGGAAGCAGTTACAGCTGCTTGGGACAACTGGGATGGCTGCTTTTCTGAGCTCTTTAGCCACTCATTCTTTTGGGCACATTTGATCAGCTGATTGCATAGGGAATGTGTGAGGGTTTCCCACAGCTGGGTAGAGAGAAAGAGGGCAGAGTTACGCTTTTCCCTGACTCATGGTGTTTAAAACTGTTAAAATCTGAATTCTTATACAGTCCAAGCTACTGTTCACAAAACTGCTCCTAAGTTACTGGGCACAATCAGATTTTTCTTAGCTCTTTTACCGTTATGTTTTCCCTTCTATTTTTATTGAATCTTGCCAGGTCAGGGGTAAAGAATATAATCTAGTGTTGAGTAAACTGTACTTAAGTATTACAAAGAACCAGAATTTAGCAGCTAATCCTTCTGGTGCTACCCAACACCTCTCTGCCAGCATCCTCCTTTCCTCTCATTCCTCTGTTTCCAGAGGTTTAGTCCCAATGACCTCTGCAGGTATGGGAGGTTTTGATCCTGGGCAGAACTGGGGAAGAGAGGATACAGCACTGATTTCCCAAATAAGAGGAGGAGGGCAGGTGTAGGACAGGGGCTTTAATGTGTCTGTGGCACAGGACTCTGCTGTGAAACCCAGGCAGGAGACTCTGCAGACTCATTTCTTCTCAAGAGTTTCAGATGGGCAGGAATCTAACTTTAAAACAACATTCTTCACATTTTTAAGTCTCTGTTTCAAAAACAGTTCCTGTGTCCCCCTTTGCTACACTGATAGAGTAGGCTGCTAAGTGGCTGTGTCCCAAAGCAGAGCCATTTGCAATCCCGAGCACCAGGGACTCCTCTCTGTAATTTCACTTGAATGCAAAGAAGACAAGGACATACTGTTTAAAACAGTGTTGGAGTTTGCTTCTGTTTGTTTTTGAGAGCCTTTTAATTTATTAGTTTGTTTATTTTTCTCAAGACCTTGAGCTTCTCAAACAAAAGCTATGGAAACACTTTTCCCATTTATTTGCCTTGTCTAACCATTTTGAAAACTGCTCTATAGATTTTATCTGTTGCAGTGAATTACTTTTCTCAATTATTAATTTCTCCCATCAATCACGCTTTATCTTTTCCACAGCTGAAGAAATATCTTGTCACTTCTTGTATAGAATAGTACACCAATTAAATTTGATTTATACTGTTATATATTATGTTCAGTTAAATTTAATACACAGGGTATAATTTTCACTTCTCAAAGCCTTAGGAATAAAATCAGATAGATTTTCATGGGTAAATGATAGGTTAGGCTGAACCTCCCCAACATTAGGCATACCAAAAGCAGACACCACGATTCCTCTCTGGTTTGTGACAGTCAGGATACTGAAGCTCATAAATGCTGTTGGTGATTCTCACAATAATTTAAAGTTATTGCATATTATACTCTCACTTTATCACTCACTGAAGTGAGTGCTGCAATAAAGCGCAACTTGATTTTGACTGGAAAATATGTATTTTTCTAGAATTTGACTTAGGTTTTTCACTACATTCCTTTCTTCCTCTTTCTCCTTCTCCACTCCTACAACTGATTCTTTATCTTTTTTTAATTCTTCCTGAGATTTTCTAGTGAGGGAACATATAAACTTTGTAAGGTGTATGACTGGACACAGGGAGGAATTGCCATTAATATCAGTCTCATTAAGTACGAATTCTGTCAGCTTCTCCAGATGCTCATCCCTTGGAACTGAGGATAGAAAGCAAAATATGAATGCAGAAGAAAGGCAATTAAAATAGCTCAATGACACAAACTGCCATATGATAATATGGGAGAACTTTGAAAATTAATGTGAAAATAAAATAGAACAATTTGGAACAAGAGGCAACTGTAACAAGAATTCTACAGCTGAGATGAGAATTTCAGTATATCTAAATTTTCTTTTTGTCAAGTTATTGCTGACTGGTACAAGATAGAATTAGAATATGGGCACTACCATCTTCACAGGTTTCCATATCTGCTGGCCACTTCCTAAAAGCATTTTTGCTTTGAAATGGGAATTCAGCTGATCATTCTGGCACAAGGCAGAAAATCCTTTGAGTTTTCTTCCTTTCAATTAGATTATTTTCCCCAAAGCAAGAAAGCAAAGTTTGATATCCTTCTGAGACATTGCATATTAAAGAGAAAACATACTTTCTTGTTATTATTCATTAAAAAAAAAATTATGGTGGCTAGGGAGGATTTCATCCTATGCCTTATACATAAACACTACACCAGTGGCACCTTGAATCCCAGGGGCCCATGTTGGGACACACCATGGAATTTTTCACACCAGGGCATTTCATTCCCTTGACACTTTCTCTGAGCCCTTACAGGGCTCTTGCTGAATCTTTCCCCAGGAAATGAGCTACAACATCGCCACAGTCTCTAGGTATTCATCATCATGTCTAAACTAATTTAAGATCCTTGGAATAACTGTCTTCTCCAAAGGTAGCTCTTAACTATTGTAGGTTGCGGTTTGTTTTCTGACATTATAATATTTATTTGCATAAGATTAGAAAAATCTTTGCACTATAAGGCCTACAGATGAAATCAGCTGGAGAGTGGGAAGATTAAATGATGAAGAACCAGTAAAATGAAAGTAAAATGAAGGAAACTCACTGGTGATAATGGAAGCAAGGAGTGGGAAAAAGCATTCTTTTTTAATGACAAAATGGGTTGCAGTAAAATCCTTCCTCCTGTTGCAAAATCCTGCATAGGCAGAAACTCATGAAGACTATGAAATAGCTGTCAGAAAATTCAGTCTGTTAATATGCTGCTAGAAGAATCAAGAAAACAGCATTATTACATGAATGCTCCCTGAGATCTGCAAAATGTAATCATGATGCTCAGGATAAGGACTTTCAGAGATAACATACAGAAACAGAAATGATGTGTGGGGTGGAAGAGGGTATGGTTAAAAAGCTATTGCCATGGTTAGAAGCTACTGCAAGAAGGAGATAACACCATGACCCATTTAAAATCAAATCACCTAATGAAAAGATGTGACAAATATTAGTAAACAAGCAGCAAGAGGGATTTTAAAACAGAACAGTAGCACAACTAGGTTAAACAACATATGGCATGTATCAGGCAGCTGCTCATTGAAGTGGATATAAAATAGAGTGATTGATCATATTGATCTGAAAAGATTCACAACAGTGGAAAACTACAAGGGAAATTAAATTCTACATTGAAAGGCTTAAATATGCCTGTAATAAATTGATTATATTAAAATATATTTTAGAGTTAATAGTTATTACTTCCATCTAACAGATGTGGGATAAAAATAATGTAGTCACTTCACTAATTCACAACCCAGCCAAATGCAATTGGCAATATATACTTTTTAAAACTGTAATCTTCTAGAAGAGATACATAAGCTGTTATATAGGCTTTCATGAGCCTCATTAACCCCTAGGAAAATCCAAAGCAGGCTTTGCATGCATAGATAGTCCCCAAACCCAGTAATATCATGTTTCCATGGCATAGGAGAGCAAAGAATCAGGAAGTCTGTGGGAGGGGTTTGTGTTCCTGAATCCTCAATTGAGAGGAACATCTGGGAATATCTATGAGCTCTTGGAGGAACACCAAAATTAGTAAAATTACTTGTGTAAGTGACTAATGCTGAGGCCACAATCAGCATATACAAAGGGAATGTCATCAACCTTCAGCTCTTGGAAAGTGACTTTGGTGAGGTACCAGAGCTCAGTGTGCACCTAATACAACAGCCACTCCGCTGGATTCCTATTCCCAGCTTTGGTTCAATATGAAATATTACATGGCCTTTTAAAGTCGGGATGCAACTCAGTAATTTCATACCAGAGCACTGGGTGTTACCTATTGACAGATTTTTCTTACTAGGAGTAAACCTGTTACTCACAGTTATTTGGTGATGGTTTACAAAAAAAAAAAACAAACAAAAAAAAAAACCAAAAAACAAAACAAACAAACAAAAAAAAACAAAAAAAAAAAAAAGAAAAGAAAAGAAAAGAAAAGAAAAGAAAAGAAAAGAAAAGAAAAGAAAAGAAAAGAAAAGAAAAGAAGTGCCTGCAGCATCCCACAAACTTCTCTTATGATCTTTTATTCTTTGTATATTTGTGCTTCTGCTCACTGACCAACTTCTTGAAAAACTGGTATATTAGAAGAAGAAATATCCTCAGTCTTCTGTGGACCAAAACTTATATGGGGAACAGCCAGATTGGGGAACAGCAAATCTTGGGAGGGCAACGTGTGTGTGTCAGGTTCCAGCTTTTACTGAACTCCAAGCATTTTTAAGTGGCTTGAAAACTTCAGTTTTCCTGTTTCAAGTGCTGCTGTTCACAGTCTCTGTGCATCTATACATGTAGGAATCTATATTTTGTAGTCGTCTCTAATTAAGTACATTTGTTATGAAGTTTTCTTTTCAGATACAGTGCTAAGACAACTGTTGAAGATCAGTGGCAATTTCAATGTGAAGACATAACTGGAAAACCTGTATGCTCTTCTTCACCTCAGAGTGGGACAAAAATTGTTACTTTCCAGTATTTTGTATAAACCTATTCATTCTGATATAACTGAGATTTTATAACTGTGCAGCTTCAATGTCTTTTGGGTCTAATTTGGGGCCACGAAGGCAGATGAAACAGAGGTATCTTGAGTATACAAATATCTATCTCTGGGCTATGAACATAATTTAAATATAGTTGGTTACTTAAATTTAATTAGTCTAGATTGAAAAATAATAATTTTATTGATATGGGGCAGCTAAGGCAGAGATGACTCTGTGACATCACCAAAGAAATCCTAAAGAGATACCAAGCTGAGTGAAATATTCAGGTGTGGCTCAAGACAAGGCTACAGAGCAATCCCAGTGGTAGAACAAGTAGTACAAGACAAGTACAAGTAGTACAAAGAGAGCTAAACTCTTAAGTTTCAATAAGGGAAGAGTTTTTTGAAGAAGGCAAATAGGGTCTACTGAAACCCACTGAAACCCACTGAAAATATCAACCTGAGAAATAAGTCCTGATAAGTCTTCATTTCACACTCATTACAGCTCTATCTGGGTTAGTTTAGCACTTGTGGGTTAAAAACCCAGGACTTGGATCCTGTTTTGCTGATATGAATTGCCTTAAATGCAGTACTTAAAAATAAGCACTGAGATTCATAGATTGTATTAATGTTTTTTACAGATTTGTTTTACAAAAATGGGCATGACTCCTTCACTCATCATGAAAGAATGTTCATCAGTTATCTTCTTTCATCCCTAAACCCATGAAATGCTTTTGCTTTTCCTGTGTTGTGGCTTAAGTTTAAGAAATTAGATTTTTAAGAACATAAAATCTTGGAGTCCAATTGCAGATTTAAAGTGAGATGATCTAGCCTAAGTAATTGCAAATCACCCCAGACATATAAACACATCTATTTATTTTGAAAAATCCAGTGCAATTTTTTGTCAATTAATGCATTTGTTTGTTTGTTTGGTTGGTTGGTTGGTTTTTATAATGTGTTATTTTGATTGAAAAGTATTTCAGAATCATAGAATCTGAGTGGCCAGTGAGCATCAAGGAAAAGTGTTTCACACCTGTGAATTTCACTGCTTGCAGAGTAAAGGAACTCTCTGCCTTGTGCCCAAAACTCTCTTTAAGGGGAATTGCAATGTCATCACTCATTACAGAGAAATCTTTATAGAGAAAAAATACAAAACAGCTCTAAATTTGATGACAGAAATATATGCATCATGTTTAATAGAACTTTTCCACAGGGTTGTCACAGAGCTGTTCCCAAATTCTAATTTACAGATGTAATCAGTATTGATGCCCATCATAGCACAGAGTAATTAAGATTTTATAGAACTGAGCACTATACTTTCTGGAAGCATGTTTTTTTTTACCACTGATCTATTCTGATAAAAAGTCACAGGTCATTTGGAATCTATTTCATACTTCAAGTTCTTTGGAATAAGTTCTGTTTTATAAAATGAACATCGAAGTGTTCATAAAATAACAAACTGCCTCTCTTTTTTCTTTTCTTTTCTGTCCTGAGGCAGCTGCATGTGTCAAGTTCAATGTTTTGGTATTTTTGGTATTTCCCAGACTGCAGTTCAGATCCTTGGAGCTTTTTCTCTATAAACATGCTTGCATTTTCATCCAAGCTTCCCCTCAGTCATAGGTGCTAGAATTCCTGATGAGTATTCTTTATTTCCAACTGTATACCTAATTTTTATAGGTATCTGAATGAGTGGGTTGATTTCCCAGCTGTGCTGCTGCCAGTAAAATCATTGAGGTTTGTAGTGTCCCTGGCATGTTTGAAATCTTGGGATCTTCTTCAGGCATGGAGTTACATCTCAGTTGTCAGGGTTCATTTTTTTAATGAGCTCCATTCCTGTTGTCTTTATGAAACACTGGGACTTAGGGAAGGCTTTCTTGTTAGCAAAGCTGCCAACAGCAATGGAGCTGAAATTTCAGGAAAAGGTAACCTGAAAATGGAAAACATTCTTCCAAAAGCAGCTTGTTCTCCATAGGTGAAGTTCCCTTGGCATCACCCACTTCAGAGTGAGAAATATCAGGTGCCACCTCTGAGAAGTTTTTCTTGAGCAGAGTTTGGAAATTAACTGGGGCAGGGTTTGTGTGTAGCATTCACTGCTTCTATATCCTAAAGCTCCCAGCATTATTTTTAGCTGTGGCAACAAAGTTCTGTAAATCAAACAAAGCCCCAGCTGAAAAGTTGTCATTAATCTTTGCTATGCAAGAGTGCTGGACACTCGCTGTGGTTTCTGGCACAAGAAGGTGTCTCCTGGGGTGCTATTTTTTAAAAATGGAAATGCCTCACAGTCATTTCCATTTCATTCTCAAACAGGGGCAACATTTTGTTTGTTCTCCTTCTGCTTGAATCTTTGTACTGGCTTTTGTATAATTAATTGGGAAAACATAGTAAATTACAGTTGAGTCAGTATTCCTTTTCAAGGTAGACTTATGGTTTTGTTTCTTTAGGGGACAAAGAGAGGCTTCTCTTTCCACTCCATATTCATTCGTCATATCCTTAAAGCTCTGGAGTGGGTACAGAGATGCATAAAAGTAAGCTCATAAACATTAAAAAAAATCAGAAACATTCAGATATGAAGTGTCTCAAATTTAAATATCCCTATTCAGCTGCTGGAGTATTTGCTCTCTTAAATATATTTCTGCTACTTACAGACACTAGCAAAGTCCTTTAGGAGCCACTACAACCTTCAGAATCTTGTGGATTTTAAAGGCAATGTGACATCCATTATTATTACAATAAAACATCAGTTATTAATATTACCATTGTTCTGTGGTAAAAAGAACAACAGGTTTGGTTTGTCTTTGAATGGCCAGACTAAGAATTTATAACAGCAAAATCTCAGAAATTAGCAGAGACTTCTGATGTATTTCCCAAGCACCTCATCCGGCTCTTCCCTCATGAATCGCTCATTGATCAGCCTGGAGCTCTCAGAATGATGCCAAATTCCTAGTCTGGGAGCAGCTTCACCTGTAAATGGTGAAGAGTGTCTGCTGCAAAGTTGCTGCCCCATGAACAAGAGCGTGTTCCTAATTCTCATGGCACAGAACTTGCACGCACATTTACCATTTTGTTCCCCAAACCTATGCCAAGGCAAAGCTTTTTGCAAAAATCACTTCTTACGTGTGCAAACTCTCATTTTCTCCCCTTCATCATAATTTGTCATTAGTAAATTTCTGGTTCTCTCTCTCTCTCTCTCTTTGACATATCAACTGGTCTACCAGTTGCAAAAATATTGATATTCTTCTGCCCTACAGTAACTTACCCAGAGCTGCCTATGGAGGACATTAAATCAAATTTTGCTATCTTGGCCAGTTTTGCTCAGTGTGTGCAATCATTTAATGCTCCAGTGCACAATCTTGCTGATCCTTCTCTGTACCTCCCAACCACTTGCTTGGAAATGACTCACAGAAGCTTGTGGTGGGACAGGTAAGTAGGAGTTGGCAAGTGTCACCTCTGTGTCACTCTCAGCAAAGCTGATGAGGATCAGCTGTCACCTCCTTGTAGCTCTTGTTTGGACCAATAGATGTCACCTACAGTTCAACAACCTGTCATCTTCAATCAGCTGTAAACTGGTATTTAATTCAAAGATGGGGCTACAAGAAAAGCCTAGGTAAAAATACAGAATATAAACAGAATATAAATCCCTAAATACCTCTGTGTTTGCAAAATGAGTGCAGTCTCTGTTGGCAGCCTGGCCAAGTCCTCTTGCCTGTATCTTTTCTTACAGCATATCTCTTCAATGAGTAAGTGCCACTGCGTCCCACTGAACTTTATTTGTTCAGGTTTTCAGCAATGGGGAGACCAAAAGGTAAAATGGACTCCATACAGATGTTTTTATCACTGAGGTTGGGTGTGATGATCAGTTCTATGGGATGTTTATAGGGACCATAGAATAAATGGGTTTGTCCTGAAGCTTTGTTTTCCAGTGTTTAAGAGTGTTTTCAGAAAAACAAAAAACAAGATGATCAAAACCTGGATGAGACAAAGAATGCTTTAAGCAAACAATTATCAGAAGAAAAAAACACAACAAAACAACAATAACCAAAAAAACCAAAACAAAACCCAGAAACATACTGCAGGCCAAGATAAAATTGACTTCAAGTAACTAATTTGTAGAAGTTTCTTGCAACTTTATGTATATTTGGAAAACATATTTACAACAGCTGACTATACCTGCAAGACATTGCTTCAGCTGAAGAATTCTGCAAAGTGTGTTATATCTATTTTAAAAACCAGACAGTAGAAAATAAATAAGCATTACAATAAGCGATGGGAGACATTATCCTTTCAAAGCTACTAAATATAATTATTTCAATTTCTCAGACTCGGTGGACATACCACACATTTCATCTGAGATGAAAGAACATAGCTTTAAAAGAATAAAATAAACGTTGCTAAATGTAAGATTCAAAATCCCTTGTGTTCCAGTAAGCTAGGATTTCTAAAGTTGAGTTTCCAAACTCATTTCACAACAACCTGCTCAGACATTACTGAAAAGATTTTCCCATTTTTTAGAACACATTCTCCATGACATAAAATGTAAAGCAGCATTGTCTCTTACGGAACAGAAGGAAAAAACACACCCTAATAAGCTGACACCATCTCAACATCTCACTTGTAATACTGAATCCCACCCAACTGGAAGAATTCTCCAGCATTGTCAGTGAAACTTTGGATGTACTTGATCTGTCCTCCTTAATTTCAATCAAAGTTTGGTAACACCAATAGTGTAAGCTAAGTTAAATTATTAGACTCAAAAATATTTTATCTTCCTAAATATAGAATGGCTTCTGATTGTCACACAGGTTTTACCTTTGAAAATAGTTCTTTTTGATTGAAAACTCATTTGTGGAGTAAGTCTTTTGTGAAAAGACTTTGGGAATTCCTATGGGAATTGTATGTCTTCAGAGGAAAAAATCAACACACTTCCCTCTTGAAGTTCTTAGTAAGGCAGCCTTGACAAATGGAGATTCCAGCAAATCTTTAATGGTTGTGAACAGCTAATAACCAGGAAGGAGCTGTGTTCCTGGAAAGCCTAACTGCCTTTGCAAATGACGTTTTTTTATCCCATGCAGGTTTTTCAGATGAAAAACTCTTCGGTTCATAAATTCTTAACCCTTGTGATAAAGTAGCCTCTGTGTTCTGCACCAGCTGAAGCTGTAGCTAGCAGGGAGCCAGAGAAATCCAATGACAGATGGAGCATGTTTAAAGGCAATGCAAACTCTGTCCTTGGATTCATGGTGCTGAGGATTTACAACCTAGAGCTGGAGACCAGAAGGGAGAAAATTTGTTTATAGCTCCAGTTTTCCCAACAAACATTTGGAGCCATAAAATACCAGTTCAGTAGGACTTTCAGATGTTGATGTTAATAGAGAGACTGGTGACCTGAGTGTAAATATTAATCTTTATGGCTGTAAATATAACTGTGGAAGCACTGCCAAACCTTAGAGAGAATCTAAAGCCCATGTTTTTGCACTGAAAACATGAAAGAGAATTTGCAAAAGGTAGGGAAAAGCTTAGAGATAGGAGCAAAAAGGATTTTTTGTAAAATAAAGTGACTTCCAGCCAACCCACAGATGTAGCAAAGAAAAAATTTTGATGATACTGAAAGAAATTTTTAATGAGGACTGAATCTCATAATGTTCACCTTCAGGTTCAGAGCTCATTTCTTGTTCTTGTCAGATCTCAGGTCAGATGCTTCTGCACAGCTCAAAGTATATAATGTGCTGGATTTTTACCATTAGTCTCAGAAACCACAGCCTGTCCTTGCTATTTCCAGTGTTTCCTCACTTTAGTCAGGATTAAATGTCATTGGAAAAGCTTCTCTTCTATGTTACTCCATTTCAATTCTTGCCCTTCTGCAAAAAGAATGGAATGTGACAAGTTTAATTCAGCTCAAAATTTCAGGGTGTGGCTTTAAATTTAAAAAAACTTTAAACCTAAAACATTGTACAGTATCATATGGGCCTGATATTGCTCCCATTCTAGATTTATCCTTGGAAAACATCTCTCTTAGTCAATGTCAGAGAAGACTTCTGAAGCTGTTTTCCCTCTTCTACCTAATTCTTTACTAGGAAAAGTTGCTGCCAAGGAAAAAATGCTAGGAGCTGAAAGACAAATAGAGGTACTGGTGAGACCATAGGGGGCAAATACTAAGAGCAGAAAGGGTGACCAATAGGTGTGTGGCAAAATGCAACCACAAGCCTGTTTTTAGGAGGTGGGTGATGGCCCAACTGTCATACTTTAAAGTAAATTACAGAAGAAAGACAATTTGGGGTGTGTCTCCATTCTTGGAAAATTTAAGGATCATTTTTCTTTTCATCTTGTATGAAGTGGCCATCAGGAAAAGGTATTAAAACATATTTCCTGCATTTTGACCATAATTTCCTTCCATAATTTGACAAATTCCTTTCCAAGTATGTAACTACAATTATTATCTGCTTATGAATAGAATGTGCAGAAATGAAGGGTAAGATGATGCAGAATGAAAATGCAAATTATTCTTAAATCAAGAACATTTAGGGAATATTTACTATTAGGGACAAATTCCTCACTACTTACTTACTCAAAAGTCCTGTTAAATGCCTTTTTGTTTCTGTTGGTTTCTGCCCCATAAACATGTTCAAAGAAAAATATTTATCCTTGGGGATCATGAGGTTTTGATGTAAGTCTAAAACTACAAGTCTGTGGTAGAAATTTATCTGTCCCAGTGAAAAACTTGAGAAAGCTATCTCAGCACAAGGAGAAATTGTCTTCCTAAGATGAAAGAATGGCTTGTTTGTAATTCTTACCCACTTTCTGGTTTGCCTTTTTTTTTCCTAAGCAAAACACCATGGAAGGTTTTGGTTTGGGGTTTGTGCTTTATAGAATAAGAAATACTGGATGTCTTACACAATTTTGTAGGAATTTAAAATTTTATTTAGCCTGCATATAGAATTTTATCAAGAATAAGTAGAATTAAGTGGTAGAGGTGGGAACCAAGTCTGCAGTTTGTGCAGACACAAAGACAATATGCATAAGCATACAGTAATCTTAACTGTAATAATTCACATTAGTGAATATTATTCACATACATATGTGCAGCGTGTGTGTGTTTGTGCATGTGTCTGTATACACATCAAAGTAAAAGAAGGAATTATCATCAGGTTTTTCACAGTCAATATTTTGGAGGCTCAGAAGCCAGGCTGGCCAGTCTGTGCATCCATATGACAAATTTTCATCGAAACACAATTGTTGCAATAACTTGCCTGCTACTTTAGGGTCCCAGTGTTGGAAAAAAATTCCTCCTATGGTCTGGTTCTTCATTGCCGTGCTTTGCAGTATGGAATATTGAGGCTGCTTTGCTAAGGACAGAGCTCCACTGACAAATGAACCACCCAGTGTCACAGAGTGACAGATAGTGAGATATTTGTAAATCTGCTGACCCAGGGATACACTTGTATCTAGAAGACTGGCAGCTCCTGACTCTTGATAAAACAGAATTATGCTGACTGCTTTGAATTGGACTCACTCATTTCCATTAAAAATTGTACACAGTAGATGGAAAGGTGACAAGTCACTTTAATATCTTGAATGATTAAGTCCTAGTCAAGGATAACAACAGTAATAACTGGCTGACAAGGGAATTTTCCACATAAATAATGGTAATATAATCAGCAGTTCTGTCAGCCTTCTTACATAGTATTCTGCATGCAAATTTGAGAGCCTGGGATGAACAGAAATGAAATGAAAAGCAACCCTGTTCACTGCCATGCTCTGCATTGAAGATCTGCCATACAGTGGTGTTGTTTGCCTGCTGCTGGTTTTACACTATGGTAAAGCAATTATTTGGGCTTGGCTCCTCTGAAGAATTTCTACCCAGTAACTTTGAGGCCAAGAGCATAGTTAGGTTTTAGAGAGAGATGAGAAGTTTGTCTGAGTAGAAAGATATTACCAAGTCATACAGATAAAATGCCCATGGAAGAAATACTTACCCACATGTTTTCAGGCATAAATAAAAAATCAGATGACAGCAGCTGGAAACTTAATTCTAGATTTTTACAATGCTGTTTTTCAAGTACCTCTGACCTGTGTCAAAGATGAATAGCATAACTGAGCTCCTCTGTGCTTCAACGTAGCAATTTGTATGCTCCTATCTTATTTTTTTTATTGCCAGAGACATAGTAACTACTTCAGTAATTACTTCAGTAATTCAGGTGCTTCAGTACTAGATCTATAACAGCCAAAAGAAGAAGGGAGCACTGAGATATGGTATGGGTCAAAAAAAGAGTAATTCTGTTTGGGATAGAAAGAAAACCTGGTGTTTCCCAGCATTCTAAGAGTTGGGAGTATGGTTTTTAATATATATATATATAAAATATTCCTTTTCACTCTCATGGCTTGGGTTTCAGATTTCAGAGGGGCTCTCCTCACACTTGCTGCAAGCACACTGATGGCTGATAAGGGCTGATGGCTGATAAGGCCAATGCAGGACAGTCAGTTCGGTTGCAGAAGACACAGCAGAAAGTCTCCTGTGATGGGACAGCTAAGGCACGGGTCTTTCTGTGCTGTCTTTTCTCCTCCAGACTGATTCTCTGTGTGTTCTCAAAGGAGGCAGCAGTGTTATGGATGGTGTCTCCAAGTCTCCTGACTGGAGGCCAGAGTGGAGCACTGATGGCAGTCAGTATGGCCACAGCTGAGGGATTGTTTCAGGGAGTCGGATCTCCTCTTTGGCGCTCTTCTGTTGCTCCTCTGTTCACCACAGAGCACAGTCTTAGGGAGGTGGTGATCCTCCATCCTGGAGACGTGCCCTGCCCAGCACAGCTGTGTCCTCAGTAGCATTGCCTCAGTACTGGTGACCCCTGCCTGGTCTGGGACAGGAACTTTGGTCACACAGTCAGCTCAGTGGATGTTTAGGATCCTTTTTACTCATGCCATCAGAAAAATGACAGATGGGAAGTGGCTGCTGGGACAGCAAGGTTATGCAGCCTGCATGTGGAAATATCTGCTTGTGAAATGGTTTAATGCTTTTCCACAGTTGCCAAAGGACTCTTTGGTTGCATCTTTTTCAGATGTTGGAGCAATCCACATTACTTTTGCTCAGGACAGTGAGGTTAAGTATTTGTGAGCTCTGATGAAGCTTAACACTGCATGTAGTCTCATATAGAGGCAAGACAAACATTACAGGGACAGCAGTTTACTGTAAGAATCTTCATGAAACCCAGTTAACACCAATCAAAAGACTTCAATTGATTTTGCAGGGATTTAAAAGTAGACACTAGAGATGGGAGTGAACAAAGATCCTTGGTCCTCCCTAGGACAGTGACAAAGCTCTGACAGAAGTGACCATTCTGGCAGTGAACTCCTCCAATTTTTCCTGACAAGTCTGAGGCTATATTTAGATGACACGCTGGTAAAATATTGTGCTTATATCTAGGCAGGTCTGAATTACAAATATCTCTTCTTGGTATCTGTTTCTCTGCATCCTGACTGAGGCTGTTCTGGGGATTATATTCAGTCTGATTGTATGTTCTTCCAGTTGTTGCTACTGGGACTCAAGGCCACTTGATTGACAGAGAAGTGTCAGTGAATGGAGGAAATTATTATTATAACAGCAGTTACTACCCTAGATCTAAGTTTCTTCCATGGCTTGGTACAGGACTAATCTGCATGTGGCTCTGCTATCACCAGTTCTCAGGCAACAGATTATTTTGAAGCCTAACTGCAAATGGGCCAATAACATTCTGTAGCTATAAATGTCAAGAGAATTTATTGATTTTTTTTTTCATTAGCATAGGGAAGAAATATTTTCTTTTGAAAAACAAAAGTATCACAGTATCAGTGTATGATAGAAGTGATACCAATTTTCATTGATCTCTATTGAGCTGCTAAGAAATGAACTTAGAATGGTCTTTTCCAGATGGGCCTTCATCAGATGCAGTGTAGAACATATCTTTACTTTCAGTTTGTTTATGCAGCTTTCAGTATTACATCACTTACTCTAGGAAAGAAGAAGAGATGATAACAGGGGGGGAAAATGGAGAGAATGTGTCAGAGAAGGGAAGAGCAAATTCTTGCTTCCGGGTCCTTAAAGCAACTTGTCTGCATAAAACCATCTCCTCTGTTAACATACTCGGCTTTCAGAAGAGAAGAGACACTGGGCAGGTGAGAGCCTGGTGGTAAATTCTGTAGACTATAAAACTTTATTTTGATGGGTTTGGGGCTGGAAAGAAATCAGATGCTGAAGTTAAGCTGGGGTAGGGATTTGTGAGGAGTTAAAATTCCAGCGGTGTGGGTGACACTTTCTTTGTATTTTCCATCCAAGTTGCAATTGCAAGATGCAGGCAGACACTTACAGGTGAATGCCTGCATATAGAAAATAAGTGCCCTTGTATTTAAAATTATCTATCCATGGATAGAACCAATTTTAACTTTGCATAAGCAAACATTTCCCCCTCTAACATTCAGATGCAGAAGGAAGCCACACTTAGGCATCTGTGTTCAAATTATCAGTAGCTCTTTTGCAGCAAATCAAAATGCAGATGAGTGAGAAGCAGAAGAAAAATCCACAGCAACTGTTACTTTTGTCTCTTTTTCAGCTGAATGGAGTTTGGATTTTTGGTCTGGGCCAGCAGTGTGATATTTACATTTTTCCTAAATGGCAGCTGATCAAAGTAATTACTACACTTTTGAAAATAGAAGAAAACAAAATATCTGATGTTTCTAGATTTCTCAAGCACAGGGCATTGTTAACAAGTGTTCCTAACAGCAAAAAGAGCTTTGCTCTAACCAGAAAACTTTTGTACTTGATTAGATTTTACAAATAAGTGGCTATCACTGTCCATTTGCTCTTCTCACTGACAGCCAAGAATCACAATGATCAGATTCACAGAATTGCAATGTCTGGTGCTTCAGACTTAATGCAATCTTCAAGTAAAGATTCTGTTTTATTCAGGTATGTTTATTCTTTATTATTCCTCTGGTTTTCAGGTGCTAGCAGTTTTGTATAAGAAAAAATTAACTAATCATTCTTGTTTGTTTTTCTTCCAGTAACTGTTTAGGCATTTTCTTTTAAACCCTTGTGTTAAGCCTTGATTTTGTTTGTTCACAAGGACTACTAGAATGTTAGTACTGATTTTTTTCTAAATCCTGCACCTAAACCTTGATCTCTAGTATTTTGTAATTCCTCCATAACATTCCAGTTGAAAAATGTCTCGTGTGTTTGAGAGCCACTTTTCACAGCAGAATTTGTGGCTGCTGTCCCTACCCTTTGTGCACCTTCTTCTGGAGGAAGTGTTTGGCTCAAGGGAATTGCTGGGAGTTTCATCCTTCATGCTGATGTGCTCAAGGCTTAGCTCTAAATTTTGTTACTCTCTGTCATTTTTTTTGTGTGCAGTTCTGCCCATATCAAGAATAACCTAGAGTAACAATGGTCTGTATGATGGTCATGTTTGATTGAGGGAAAGATTCTGAGAGGAAATTAATTAAATTAATTAATTTTAAAATCTTAATCCATCTTTTAATTTTTTTTCTCTATAGATCTTCTTTTACCTCTGTATAGTCTGTTTAGTCATATTAAACACAGCTGCAGAAGTAGATTCATCATTCCTACTACTTGTTATTTGCAAAATTTTCTTCATGGACTGCAATTTATTAATAGTGGCTATAGGCATTTGTAATAACAAATACATTTATCAATAACATCACAAATTATACATATACTCGCCTTATATACACAGTGAAAAGCTGACACAAGGCTCAGAAATTACTGTTTTAGTTCCATAGATAATGTTTGAATTAGAATCAGTAGCATCTTCACCTCCAAAATACCTTTGATTTCTAGTGGATGTTCTTCTGAAGAACTTGCTGAAAAAGTATGACATGAAAAGCTAACAGCATCAATTTTATCAGCTGCAATGATGCTTTCAATTTAAGGGCTCCTTAGAAAGCCCTGAAAAACTCCCATCTCACTGCTCTTCAGCATAATGCTTTGTGGGTTTTTAGTACAATAAAAAATAAAGGTACAATAATGATAAGAGGAATAGGAGCTAGCTGAATATTTCATATTATGAAATCATATTTCATCTTATGGAATATTTGGCTCAAAAAGGTCTCCAATTTTCTGAGGACGGTCTATTTATTTTTATATTCCTCTCTCAACTGGTTTATTCTTCCTCAAGTATTATCCTGGAATGCTGTTCATAAAACCACCAGTGGAGCTTTTTTGATGCAAGGGCTGGCAGCAGAAAAATAAGCTTTCTGCTTTCACTGCTGGGTTTCTCAAAAAGAATGATCCTAGTGATGCAAGAATGATTTACATTTAAATATTTTCAATTTTACAGGTGGACTAGCATGTATACACTGGGGTTAGAGAAGATGAAGATGGAGATATCCAAAATGAAGACAGGTGAAAATATGTTTGTGACAGTGGTAATTAATATCTTATTTGAATAAAATGCCTGCAGATAGAAAAAACACTGTCTTGAAGAAATGATTACTCAAGAATGTCACATCTTTACAAAGATACTGGCGCTGTTATGGCCACTGCATTGTGAAAACAGAGATAAAACATGAGCAATGTATGAGAGAATTTTTTTCAAGTCTTTAAAACTTTGAGTTTAAAAAGGTTCAAACTAGTCTTGGCACGAGAAGAGAGGCAGTGCATTAAGCCTTGCCAGCTCTTTGTTAGAAGACTCTCCAGAGATCCCAGGTGATTCCTCCTCTCTTGTGGGAATGTTTCTTGTGGGAACTTGTAGGAATTCCAGTGAATATCTGGATCTTGGGGCAGTGTGTAATGGTTCAAGTGAAACAGGGACATTTCCAAAGAGCAAGACTCTCAAAAAGATGATCTTAGTGGAGTCCAAAGCTCAATCAGAAGTGCACTAAAGCAGCTGGTTCTGACACTGAAAATCACAGCTGTAAGCCACTTGCTGTTCCAGTGACCAGTTTGCTCTCAGGAGATTCATTGGGGATGCTCTGCTTCTATCATAGCTGATAGGCTGGGTTCCTGGTCACCAGTCTTGAACAGTTATTGATAGGATCAATTCTAAATAATTTTGTTGGTAGCAAAGTAAACTTTCATCTCTCCTCCAAACCATATATAAAATTTCACTTAATGACTGATCATAAGAGAGAGATTCAGGAATGTTTGCTATCCCTGTATTTTGTCATATGATCACAAGAAAGAAATTCCATATGATCAGTGAACATCCAGTTTCATCAAGAGAAGAGAAATAGCTGCCATGTGTCCTGAAAGATCCAAAGAGGAGACAGGATAAAGAATGAAGCTATTCTTCAAAATTACATGTAATTTCTGTAGCCTGAGGTGTAAGTATATTTCAAAGACACAATCATAATTTTCAATGTAAGCTTCTTCATTCTTCACCAGAAAAACTGTAAATAACTAGAAGAATTTCAGAAATACAAGTAAAGGGGAAAAGTATAAATTGTGTTGCTTATGAAGCTTTCATTGGAGTAACTCAGACTACTGGGTGCTTTATAGAAACACGGAACAGATTATTGCCCAGAGGAATATATTGTTTAAGAAATTTCCTGTTAATTTACAGTTCTGACTTGCACAGCAGTAACCTTGAGGTGAGCAGAGCAATCACAATAGAAGAGCCAGGTGAACTGCAAACCCTGAGGGGTTCTCCATCCTGCTCTCTTTATACTCCTGCCATAGGTACACTCATGTAAAGGGCATCCTTAACAAAATCTGCCCGACTGCCAGTTTTCTCAGCTATTTGAAAGTCACCATTGACTCCCCAGTGTAGAGAAAGATTGGATCAGCTTCAAGGTGGTGCTATCACCAGCAGTCACCATCAGTCTTCTTTCTGCAAGAAATCCTGTCTCCTTTCCCACTGCTCAGCAGAGAGAGGCTTCAGATTACCCTTGATTTTCCAACACAGGCCCTGTCACATACGTCAGAAAGAGTGGAAGGAAAGGGACGGCATCTGGGACCAAGGAGCACCGCACTGTGCTGATGTGGACTTTGTGCACCTACCAAAGATCTGATCTTCTTCTCTTAAGATGACTTTCAGTGTCTGCTCCCCTGGGAGGAAAATCGTGCCTGGCTAAGAGCAAGATGGCAAATTCATGCTAGTCAATAGCAGATGTGCAAACTGTCATTTTTCAGATGCTTGAGTTAGAGAAGCAAAAATGTCTGTATCATCTCCATCACAGTGCCTTCAAAATCTAAAGCCAAAGGGAGAAAATCTAAAGGAGAACCACAGGGTTATACTCTCTGTCAATATCCAGTGGTCTGACACACACATAAGACCTTATATAGAAACAATTAAAAGCAGAATTTTAATAAAGTACTTTCAGTACCTTGTTAAGTTATCTTCATCTATTTTATATGAACATGGAAAGAAGGTTATATTCCCATGAAAATGTTTGGGTGATTAAATTTCCTCCTTGGCACAGAAGGAGCCCTGTCTAATGTTTTTTTATCATAATGTTTCTAAAAATTACAAGATACGTGCTTTACTAAACTATTTGGTTCTAAAAATCCTTCATATATCTAGAAGAATAATTTCATAGAAGTTTGTTAAGAAACTGATTGATATTCAAAATAAATCAACTTTAGGGGATTTAACTATGACAGCAAAAGGTGTGTTTATTTCTAGCAGATTTCAAACATGCATGACTGTTTTGTGTATTTAGTTTAAAGCCAGTTTAAAGCTGGAGAGTCAGCACAACAGTTTTACTTGGCACTGGTACACATTCAGTTGCTATAACAATTGTTTTCCATTCTAATTGATCTTGCTTGTTCTCTTTCAGATCAGTGCAACACATGTTCCTGATTAATGCTTTTACCTTTCCCAATTTTCCCACTGCAGTTGTGAAAGGTTAACTGGTTATCCAGTCCTTTATGCCAGTGATCCCAGGTGGGATTGCCCTCCTTGGGCCAGCACAGGGACCAACCACAGCATGGGAGCAGCTGAGGGAAAGCAGCAGCCTGCAGTATGCAGGTCATGTTAGGTGAGCTGTGAGGGCTACCCTACTGCAGAGATTAAGCCCTTATGTTTCCATGGAAAAACTATTTAGCCTTTAAGTCTTTGGAAAACCTGTTTCCACACATCAGCAGTGAGTAGCTGGAGGCGAGCAGCTAAATGTGCCAAGGACCCACTCTACATTTACCTTGATCCATACTCACTCCAGTGCCTGGGAGGGGACTCTGACCAGGGGTTTCACTTTACCCCCCTGTTACCACAGTCCAGGATTTGGTGTAAGAAGAATATCTGATGTCTGTGAACTCTAATGACAATTTTGAACTTATTTCAGGGACATCTTGTGCCAAATGTTGCCTACAGGAAAAAACCCTCACATTAATGGGGTTTGTTGGTAGTACTGTAAAGGAAACAAAAACCAAACTCCACTCCAAACCAAGACTGTAGAAGCAGATATTTGATAACTTCAGACATATTAAAACTGGAATACATCCTTACAATATCATCTTCATAGGAAAAGAGATAAAATAATGATAGAAAAATTATTAAAAATTGGGCACATAATGAATTAAGAAGAACATACAAGGCAATTATAAGGTGCCACAGATAATGGATTACTGTATGCCCATCTGAAAACTTTATACTTTAGGATTGAAAATAATTTCTCTTAAATGGTAAAAAACCCCCTGAACCAGAATCTAATATTTTTCAGTTTTTATAGTTCATCACAAGATGGCATTTTTAGGTTGTCCAATGGAGCTGGCAGGAAGTATCTGAGTAAGCAGTTCAAGAAGATTCACAGAATTGAAAGGCAAACCTCCCAAGAATATTCAGCAGTAATATTTCTTATTGCTTTGCAGTAAATTTAAATGCACCTACTCAGGCATCCTTGTCAGCACATCACTGCACTAAAGTAATTACATCACTAATTGAGCTTTTGAATCAAGAGTTAAAGGTTTACTGAAGACAGCAACAAAGAAAGTGGAAGCATCACTGGTGATGTTTGCATCCAGTATTAGTTCACTTGAACTAAATCCTCTCTCTTTCCAACCATTCCCCCCCCACCCAGAAAAAAAAAAAAAAAGTTTTAGAAAAAGTCAATAACATACTGCAACATATTTTGAATTGCCCATCTAGATGTATTTTTTGTGTCTTTTCTCAGAAATATTCATTTTACTTTCTGCCACAGCAATAATATGCATATGCCTTGCTGTCAAAAGAATTTCATTTCTAGAGAACTGCCAGAAATGACCCCAGAGGCAGGTTTCTGTGTGAAATGCCATGTTTATATGTCTACCATTAAACATACAAAGGTATTTAGAGTTGTTCTTTCATGTAATTTCTATTTATCAGCTCTGAATATCATCTGATTTCACCCAGTCATTCAGTACTGTAAATTTCCCAATCCCTGAAGAGTAGCTGTAGCGGGAGGAGCCATTCTTGCTCCTGAAGCTCGACGAGCTGCTGGTCTCTTCCAGGACTCCAGCCACCACACAGCACTTCCAGGGTAGAAGTGTAGCGGGAAGAGCCTTTCTTACTCCTGAGGCTCGATGAGCTGCTGGCCTCTCCATGCCTCGCACCAGAGTGAGCTTCCTCTGTGGGTGTGTGTCCCACCTTTATTGGCCCCCTGGTAATAGGGGGCCTGCCCTAACCAGGCACAGGTGGACTCACACCCACTCCTGGGCAACTCGAGGCACCTGGTTTATCTTGTTTCTCTACAAGTAGCTTTAGATTTAACTATCCTGAATAATTTAATATCCTCTGGAAAATTTGTTTCCTCGCTGTTTACCTCTTTTCCTTTATTATTTGTGAATATGCTTAGCATGGCAGGTCCTACCACATATCCTTGAGACTCTCAATAAATTGCTAAAATATTCATTTACTAATATATGTGGTTACAGCATGAAAGCGACAAAAATTCTTTTGGTTAATAGAGGAAAAACTGCTTTAGCAGCTTTTGTTGAAAGCCCTTGTCAACTTTTTTCTTAAGTCCAGATATACTGCACTGACAGATTCACTTTACCAGTAAACACATCTTCAGAAAACACATAACTCTACAAGACATCCCTGTGACTCATACCAAGTCTATCATTTGATCTAAATTTATTAATTCCATTACTCATTAAGGTTCCTTGCCAATCTGGCTGCTGCTGGAATACGAAGTAACTGATTTGTCTTTCCCAAGATAGTCTAATTCACCCTTTGAAACACCATTACCATATTAACAATATTTTATTCCTCCAATTCTGAGGCTCAGTCAAGCAGAAGGTTATTCCCTTAGTAGTTTTGCAAGTTCAGAAATCTGAATTTCTTTTTAAAAATAGCAACTCTCAGAGGTTTGCATTCTGTTTACTGATTTCTGAAATGCCTGCTGTTGGATTCTGGCACAATTTCTTACCAATCTTCTCTCTGGTCTTCTGCATCAGTGGTAAACTCCCAACCATCCTTTGCAATAAATGAGGATCAAAGCTTTTCACCTTCATTGCCTGCTCATCCTTCTGACTCTGGCAAGCTCTCTCTTTCAGACATTTTTGAAAAAGTTTTGACTATTAGCTTTTATGACTTTAACGGAATTTCTCTTCTATCTTTTGTTTTGGCTGAAAGTTGATCATTGATATTTGGTTTGCCACAATCCATTAGCTTCCTCTCAACTGGATACCATTTCCATTTTTAAGGGTGTAGGATTTTTTTCCACTTCTAATGCATTATACTAACTGAGGTGTGGGAACAGTTCTCTTAGAGTCCAAGTTTCTAGTAAATGTTTTAATAGCATTTTACTGCATTACCTGGTCCCTTTAACTGACTCTATTACGAACTTCCTCTTTTCAGGGTATTTTTTGTTTTCCACTGTTTCATTCTATTGTGAGGTATACTCTTTTTTTCTCTCAGTACCACTATTAAATCTGTATATCTTGTGGTCTGTGGGTCTTCTATATGTACATCCTGAGCCTCCAGTTCTGGGACCTGCTCAGAGCTAATAGGCAGTTGTCCTTTTGTGGCTTTGCTGACTGCCCAAAAAGCAGACATTAATGGGATGATTTCATCTTGAAATTAAATTTACCCAGGGCATACGAGGAATTTAATGTCTCCCAATGCTGTTCTCTGTTTTCTGCCGTGATTTGCCTCCTTCCAAAATGATTTTCAGCCCAGATCCCAGATTTCACTCCCACTGGCAAGCCTGCAGGACGAAGAAAAACTACTTTGAAACATTCATCTTGCCAAGTTCTCTACAAATCATCTCCACAGAGAGAGAAAAGCTTGAAAGACTGCAGAGTGGAAGGCAGATGATGCAATTATGCAGAGCCTTCATCTCTTTCCTGCCTGCCAGAAAATACTTCCCCTCTCTGCCTGTTCTTCCAGTACCTATCACTTCTGCTCCACTTACCTAGTACTCCTGAACAGTCACAAAACTGCTCACAGGGAAAAGCTACCCAGGTCACAGAGTTTAAACCAGCTCAGGACTGAAGAGGTTAATTAATTTAAGAACATACAGTTAACTGGAAATCAGCATAGTAGACATTTAGGATTAAGACTTGCTGCTTCCTATAAATTGCTGATTACCATGCTGGTGAGAAAGCCCATCACAAGGTTTTATATGTAAGTTCAAGGTGGAAGTCCATGCTTACTGCAGCCCATAATGCACAGTTGTAGCCATTCAGTAGCTAGTTGAACACTGCTCACACCATTCAAAGGGGAGGAGGCTCCAGCAGGTTGAGCAGGGAAGTTCTGGTAGGCTTGGACTCATACTGTGTCCCCTCAAATACCTCTATTGTTATTAATATTTTTTGTGCTTCTTTTATATTTCTTTTCAGTCTTAGTCTGTCTTCATGTTTTTCTCCTGATCCTGACTAGAAATCTCCTGCAGATAAGTTGTATTTGGTACATGGAAGGGAAGGCTGTTGATGAGCTACAAGTTAATGTATGGTGTCCCTATCCCTATAGCTTTTCTAATTTATCTGATTTGATTAGTCAAGAACAATCAATGGAGAGTGAAAACACAGGAGAACTGACATCTTGTAGTTGCTCCTGGTAGGCTTCATTCACTCCCATGCCAAGATGGAAAATGCTACAAGATCTGCCTTTAATCACCTAATGTCACCAGGGATTTTTCCTCCATGAGAGGACATTATGTCAGCAATTTGGCTGAATCCAGGTAATTTCCTCATGCTAATAAGGCTTTAAAATCCTTCATTCTTATGGTTCCTGTCTTGGGTTAGTACAGTGGTGTTTTGGTTCCAATCCTAGCCCCACTTATGCCCAAGGCTGAGCAGAGAGAGGAAGCTGAATGCACCTCTGCATGTAATGTATTCTAGAAGAAAAAAAAACCTGCAAAGATATAAAAAAAAGGACCTGCAGAGCAAAGGGGAGGACGAGGTGGGAGAAATGCTAGAGAAAAGACACCAAGGTCAGTGAAGAAGGTGGCCAAGTAGTGATTTTCCCCATAGCCCGTGGTGAGATGGCAGCTGTCCCCCTGCAGCCCATGGAGAAACATGGTGGAGCGAGGGCAGGCATGGAGCTGCAGCCTATTGAGGATCCCAGAGAGGGGAGGATGTGGATCTGCAGCCATGGAGGATCCCACACCACGGGAGGTGACTGCTTTCCCAAATCATCCATGACTCTGTGAGCAGCCCGGGCTGGAGCAGTTCCTGAGGGACTGCACCCCACGGGAGGGACTCATGTCCCAGGGGTTCCTGAAGGACTCTCCTGTCAGAGGGACCCCGCGTTGGAGCAGGGGGAAGAATGTGAGGAGTCCTCCCCTGAGGGGCAAGGAACAGCAGAAACCCCGTGTGGGGAACTGACCCTGAACCCCCCCTGTGCCCTGAGGGGAGGCAGCAGGGAAGTGATTCAGGCCAGGAAGAAGGGAGGGGTGGGGGGGAGACATTAGTATCTGGTCATGTTTTCTGTTTCTCCTGGTAGATTAAATTAATTTTTTATTTCCTAAGTTGAGTTGATCTGTTTTTTGGCCATTACCCTGACTGGGGCCTGGTTGGTATGGGCTGGGCCTAACCCATGACAGTACTTAGAGCTTTGCATACTCTCCAAGCCGTTGTATGACAAAAAATCAGCATGGTTTTCTTTTCTTTTAAGAAGAAGACAGTAGTAAAAAATCTGTAAACCTAAATGAGAAATCTATATGAGAAACCATAAAAAAAAATTTGTTTCTTTTTTATTTGTTTGGTCCATAACATAAAAATTCAATATGAAAAATGGCTGCAAAAGTAATAGGAATTTGTGATATGGAAACAATGGAGTCAGTTGTTATTGTGAACCTTGTGGCTGTCCACTGAGAAAAGTAAGGGATTGCTGAGACAAAATATTTAGTGGGCTGAAAATGAGCTTACAGTACATTAGGTGATTGACACTAAATATGGCACAAGCTAGCTTGCTGCAAAGCTACCTCACATTTCTGTGTGCAGTGAAATGAATAACCTCTGAACTTTTCCTTTAGAGACTCCTAACATCCTTATCAGACCAGGAAAAGACTTTAAAATATTGAAAAGAATTGGCTGCAGGAGGAGGAAGGCAGCAGCTGTTAACAGTGAAAGGAAAAGACATTTTTAAGCAAAAAAAAGACACTTCAAGTGTCAGACCTTGTAAAGCTGATTTTATAAGCAAATAAGATACATTGTGGAAGCAGGAAATAAACATATTTTTTGTAATTAAGTTTTCTCTCAACCACTATAATGTAATTAGCTCGATGAAATGCAAGCGGAACATTTATCTTTTTTCTTTAAAAGATGTCATGTGAACTTCTTTCTCCTGCCAATTAGTATTGATCTTCACTTCATGTTTCTTTTCCTTTCGAATAATGAAGTAATACAATCTGACACATAATTTGATGAAATAATTTTTTATTAGACTGCAACAGACCTTGTCACTACCTTTAGACAGCAGGCAGTTTGTTCTTTGAAATGATAGCAGTGCTATCACGTGGCTATAGCTCTTAATTTAATATCTTTATAAAAATAAGATAGTCTGCTAAATAAACATACTTTAGAGAAGGTCTTGGAGTTCAAGTTGCTAGCAAAGTTAAGTGGCATGGGGCTAGAGATAAACAGTGATGATATATTGCCTTGATACCACTGTGATATTTGGTCTGGCTTTGGATTGTTGGGTTTTTTTGAGGCAGAAACAAGATGCATCTGCTTTCAGAAACAATCTAAGCTATAGTTATATTAAAGCCTGTTGGGGAAACAGTTCAGAAATATACAGGTTGTGAGCAATCCTGACTTACTTCATCTTAGGCTACAGTGGGTTAATGGTTATTGAGGCCTATTTGCAGGTTTCTAAAAATGAGCTAATGGGAAAGAGATAACTAAATTGGCAGCAAAGATAAAAATAATTATGTGAGAAGAGTGGTTCCATGAGAATGGAATGTGTAATTGGAATACAAAGCCACCTGCATGATATGATGGTGTAAACAAGGCTTCTCTATATAAGTGAGTGCAAATTGTTAATAAACGATTTCATACAATCATACTGATGTGTACATGGAATCCTTAAGCCCCCTCAGACTTTTTCCCACAAAAGCCAATTAAAAAAGTATAGGCAAGCCAGCATAACAACATTCTCTTTCTGACCTGTGCATCCTCAGAAATGTTTTCCTTTTGGCTGTTTTGCAAGGGCTGTAATTCCAACATATTTTTAAGAAATCATCCTGTCAAATCATTGGTTTCATCTTCTAAGCTAAAGACCAGTGCTGGGCCTATGCACAGATGCAAATACCCTTTCCATTATGCAATTTCCCCCCCTCTTTTTTCAGTGATTTAATTTGTGTTTTATCCTTCCTTGTATACTTTTCTGCTCAGAATTCTGTATTATGCTTTAAAGTGATCTTATAAGCTCCTTGGGGATGGAAATTATTCTTTGTCCTGAAACTGGGAAGTGTTTTACTCCAAGAAGTCAAGGTCTAATACTGGAAGCAGTAATTGGATGGTGCAAAACCACCAGACTCTCAGAGAAACTGATTTCCCAAGCACTGGAGGGGCAAGGGGAACAAGATTTTTTGGGGTAACTGGGGTAAAATCAATCCTGCTCTGCTCTTTGTGGAGGTGTCTACTTATGAGAAAGACAACAAAGCTTCCATAGCAGTTGTAGATTGTGGATATGGTCAGGCTTTAAATTAATCTTATCAAATGATTGTATCTGTGTTTTTAATTATGTGACTTGTTTCCTGGCTCCTAGTGGCCATTTTATCTAGATCTCCAGTGTCTACAGAGGAAGTCTAAAGAGGCTTATTATATATAAACATAGATCTATGCAGAAATCTATGAGTGTAGGTCCTTATACAGATGAGGAAATGTCACAGTTTTTATATTTCTTAGCATTTTTCCTTAGCATATTTGCTTAGCATATTTTTCTTAGCATATTTCCTATTTCCACATTCTTTAATTTTGCCAGAATGAGAGGTCACTTATTCTGTGTCACTATCCTGAATTAATAAGGCAAGTCACGACATGAAAAGCCATGAAAACCATGACATGATTGGTCTGACCTAATCCCAATGGAATGATGGAAAGAAAGGTCATCTGGGTTTTTTTGGTATAAATATAGTAAAGAAGGTCCTCTAAAAACACAGGTGCATAGAAAGGTACAGCATTTGCAATGGATATAAATGATATATTTTAGAGTTTGACTCAGTGATTCAGTGATCTCAACTGAGACCATCCCCACCGTCATCAGATGGTGGTGGATCAGGGCCTCTAGCACAGTGCATCCCAAGTTCCCAACCCTGCAGCTGTTCATGACAAAGGCAAGACCACCAGATAAAAGATACTGATCAGATAAAAGAAACTGATCATACAAATTTACAATATTCTGAAATTCTGGGTGTGTAGTTAATAGAAGTTTTCCACTTTGCTCTGTAATTTCTTCTCAGTGACAGAATTTCTTCCTCTTCTAATACTACCCAGGCAGTCACTATGCTATCACCATGACAGCAGCCATCCTAATAATTTCTATCCACAGTTAGTTTTTTCCCTCTGAAGTCAAACTATTATTTTAAAAGTTAATGTTAATTAAATGTTAAATTAACTGCTACTAAGTGAATCCAAGCACCATGAAGCTCAAGTGTAGCCTTCCAGATCAATTATTTTCCTTTTTAGGGTATTCAATTGTACTTGCATCATCATAGCACTGGGATCCACAGCACTGCCAGAAGTTACAAAGTAGCTTCAGTTTATTGTGACTACAGCTTTTCCTTTGGTTCCTGAAATGGTTTCAACCAGCAACCCCACAATGGATGGCCCTGAATGTCTTTGGTAAACAAGCAAAATATTGTGTCACAGTCATTGTGTCCACAGACAGAAAAATTGAGACATCCTTACATCTTCAAATACAGCAGCAGCCACTAGTTGAATAGCAAATCAAAATTTATGGATTAATGTAACCTGAAAAACACACTCATCTACTGTCAGCTTTCCTTCAGCTACAAGAAATTAGGTTCTTTGTGGGAAGTATCCTGATTTTCAGGCAGACCAGCAATGCGAAAGTGAAGTAATGGTTCTGATTCTGTTGAATATAATAAGACCAAGTTTTCAGCAAGCCAGTTTTCAATGAGAGATGGTCAGCCAAAAGGCATCATTAAAGAATGAAAGGAAAAAGAGAATTAGTGTGTTATTTAACTCCACAATATGATTGTGATCTGTAAATATTAAATCTTTTTCTGTTCAAAGGCAATGTGAACAAATCATTCAACAAATCAGACAAAAATATATGCAAAACCAAAGATTGTCATAATCTTTTGCTTGATAAAATCTCATAATTATTTGAAAAAAAAAAGCTATAATGATAAAAAAAACCCAAAACACCTCTTTAAGATAAAACTCTTAATGGAAACAGACTCAAAAAAAGTGTGTTTGGATGAAATTTCTAGGAAAATTGGCTGAGAAAGGAAGAAGAGAGATATCTCCTCATAGGAGAAGCTGCCAGCAAGTATCTTACCTTACTGTAGAGTTTGTTTAAAAACAAACTGCAAATTAAAACTATGTAATCTAAAGTGAATTACTGTATTTTTTAGCACTATTGGCAATACAACTGCATTATTTTATCACACAGCTTATATATTGCACAATGCTTGCAATTAAATGTTTCTGCTGAACTTCTGTATCTATAAAGAAACCGTTTAAACAAGACAAATATAAAATGTTGATGTGGGACATTTGTATGCAGTATGCACTGAAGTGGTCATTCTGAAGACAAAAGGGTAAGGCTTATTCAGGAAAAAAAAGGCAGGCTTGATTAATTTCGTAGTTAATTAACACATAAAAATCAGTGTAAAGTAGTTGCATGTAGTCATGGGAGGATACCCAAGAAAAGAAACTTCAGTACAGTCAAGCAGTTTAAAGGGGAAGCAGAAATGTCACCATATGAAGAAAAGAGATCAAAGACTTGTTGCATCAGGACATCTGTTTCTTTGATAATTAATTAAGAAATGTGGTGTATTTCTTTGGAAAAAATGGTGTTTGAGTAATCCTCTACTTCTCCATTAATCTCAATTTCCCATGAATGGAATAAAAATAAGCATGTTCTTCCAATTGGAAATGTCTAGGAAGAGAATGCTCTTTTTTTTTTTTTTTTTTTTTTTTAACTTTCTTTTTTTTTTTTTCATGTGTTGTACTTTATTTTTCCAAAATACCTTGCTGGGTACCTGTTATGCCTCTGTATAAATTTGAGGTTTTGAAACCGTAAATATTTTGGAAAACATAACTCCTTCTTAGCTAGTCTTGACATCTCTTATACACATACACTTGATTATTTTTTAAATTTTCCATTTAGTTTGATGAAAAAAAAATGGGGTATGTAAAAAAGCTGTTACTTAAAGCCTGTATTTTCATTTCATAATTGCCTTATTGTAGTTTCACAGATGGGGCACAGAGAGGACAGCATGTTAATAAATGTTTTATCATTTTAAATGCTGGGAAACAGCATTTTTATAACTCCCAACCTTTTTATAGCTCCAAGAATTGAAGCTCTGATGTCTCTCTTCACCTGAATTATAGTTAGCATCAGATGCAGATTCTAGTTAGTCTATCTAGAATATTCAGATGAAACTGAGATTCTACATGTCAGTTAAAGGTTAGGAGCTTCCATTATAACTGATAGAATCTGAAGGTTTCAACCTTAAATAGGTGTATAGGGTAGGTACCTATTGTGAGCAGGATCCCACCTGCAAGTTATTTAGGAACAAATTCCTTTTTTCTTTTCCAGTTGAAACACCATTAGTGCCCAGGTTAAAGTCACATTTAAATAGATTTTTGTCATTCATGCCCAGTAGTTTTATACTCCAGTGAAATAGTCTGATTTATGAAGAAATAGCAACCTGCACAGTTGTGTTCAAAGTGAGGTGTGTAGACATTCACAAAACTCCCTGGCTCAAAGGGAAGTATGATTAAAAGAGTAGCTTTTGTAACCTTATTAAACCCTATTTCCTAATTTTGAGAATAAAGCTATGAGCACTAGGTTTGATGCCAACATTGGCACCTCCTGACTGGTTTCAGCAGATTTCTTTGTCTCAGCAGGGGGACTGCACATGCAAATTATCCCTCAGCTGCTGATCATGGCTTTAAGAGCAGCAGCAGCCTGCAGTCATTGTCTGGTGATGCTTTTGAACCACCTTAATAATCAGGATTTTAATAAATTCAGAACTAGTTCTCAGTTAGCCGCCCATCTCCTGGTATTTGGAAAGTTACTGCTTTTCTGATTCCCCTCCAAGGCCCCAGTCCCTAGCTCAAACCAGTGCACTACTCAGTTATGGAGAATCTGTTCTTCCAGCGCTGTGACCCTTGTTTTTCTGTTAAATGTAAGTTTGTTCTTACAAGTAACCTCACTGACCATGTTGCATTTTACTAGGCAGTACACTCCAAGGCTGGTAGAACACCATTTTGACAAAAGGGGGAAAGTTCAGGCTCACAAACTCCCAAGAAGTTCATGTCTTCCAAGAACTTTATGTGAGGCAGCTTTCTCCTTACACTTCTGAGTCCTTCTTTCAGATATGATGTTTCATGAAAAAAAAAAAACAAAACAAACTCAAAGAAAAAACTTCATTCAGTTCATATGTTACACTCATTAACTCTGGATTAGCTGAATTTGAACCTTGGAGCCTTCCCAGTAATCTTTTTGCTAGGGTCCAGGGCCTTCTCTTCTTGCAGCAGACAGACAGAACACATGAAATAGCAGAGACCATAACACCTTTTCTGGGTATGGAACAGGCCCAAGATCTGCAACTGTCCATAGCTATTTTGTACATTTCTGTAATTTACCTGAGGTTCACATTATTGCCATTTCTACCCAACTCTGTCGACTCTGCAAAATGTGATGGCTTAACAGCACCTAAAAGAAAAATGAAATTTCTAGAGAAGCATAACTAATAATACTCAGAGGATTTCATAAGGCTTTCGTTTTTTAAAAAAATTAAATTAAAATGCTATTCTTTAAGCCCAGGTTCTGCAAAAGACACTGTACACAAAACTAGTGCATTAATCTAAAATGCCCAAAATCTGCCAAATTATGAATTAATAATGATATCTAATGATTTTATGTCGAATCAGTCTCATCACTTTTCCTCCCTCAGGGCAGCTCATGACACTTTGTTATCTGTTCCAAGTGAAGTCACTGGACTTTAAGCTCTCAAGTTCAGCAGTGGACATTTTTGTTCAAACCCCACATTGCCTTTCTCTGTGAAGAAATATTGCAGTCTGTGGTATTCATTTCTTTGTGCCTGGGTACTGAGATCTTTGGTCTGTTACTGTGTCCCTGGCAGGAAAATTTCCAGTAGCTTCAATAAGTGTAGTAGCAAGCAATTAAGTTTAAATTATGTAGGAAAAAAATGTGGGACTTAGGGTTAAATAGAAATAAATAGCATGTTGCTAGAGGCAGCAAAATGGAGCAAGGAGGCAATCAAGGAAGAATAAGGGTAGTCTATCATCCAAGGATGAATTTCAAATATCCAACAGGAGAGGAAAAGAAGATACTCCTGGGTCTTCCCTTTGAGAAATAAAGATCAAAGAGTGAGACTCACAAAACTAATTGGGAACAGTAAATCCCAGACTGTAACCCTAACCTTTCTCTCCTGTCACCTGTACTCCAGAAAGTCCAGACTCTGTTTAGAGGTAGGACTTGTGGTCAGAGTGCTCACTTTTCCCTTGGTGTCCATAAGGTGTGGGCATAGGCCTGGGAACAGAGGTTTGACAAGTTCCAAAAGTCATACACATTCCCAGATTTCTGCTACAAAGAATATGGGTTTCAGCCAAAGGAGGGATGCATACTGCCCCTGCTCAGCACTGCCTATACTCTTTTTCCTTGAAACATCGAACAGAGGAGAGGTTGGCAATTTGAGCCTCTGAGACTGCAGAGGGCTGAGCTCAACCAAACATCCCAGCTTCCTTCACTAGCACAACACCCCTGCTAATAATCCCCTACAACCAAAGTTCCTTCACCACCACCCTAGAAACAACCTGGAATGCTGCATCCTGGTGACTGGCCCAAGGCTTCCTCTGCTGCCTTCACACCCCATCAAGAAAACTTCTTGTGACCCCCCCCAGCACAGCTGCTGGTGTCTGAGAAAACAGGAGGAGCTGCCTTAAAACACAGTCCTGCATCCAAGCAAACCCATTTGGGCTTTTTTATAGCACATTCTAAAAGAACTGGAAGGACTCTGTGCTTATCTGCTTTCCAGATACCTACTGCCTCTTCCTCATTAGTGCACATTAACACAAGCTGGGAAGACAACCTGGCATTACAAAGGACATTGAGAGAATATGAGCTGCTGTGGTTTGTAAAATGTAAATTTACATTTTGAGTGCAGGCAGGGGACATCAGATATCTCTGTTCCTCCTCCAGGGTCTTTTGGAAGTTACACAATATCAGATCATGCAGTAAAAAATGCTTTCAGGCCCGAAGCATGGGGTAAAGAGTCAATCGAGTAACAAAGAACACAAATCTTCAGAGTGACTGGATAGAACCTGACTCAGTAAAAGAGGTATATTTTTTTAATCCTTCAGGTTGCTTTATTGATGGCACTTCCCCATTCACACATATGAAATCAATGCCCTGAGAATCTTTTGATATATTTCAAGTTTCACCATTGAAAGAAAAGTTATTTGTCACTCAGCTTTGGCAGGGGTAGCTGAGGTTTCAGCCAGGAGTGTTTGCAATCTACCTTCATATACCTGAAAAATCCTCAGATAATTCCAGTGAAAAGACAGTTCATGTTTTCACTTCCACTTTTAGTTGGTTGGGGTTTTTTTGTTGTTGTTGTTTGTTTGGGTTTTTTTTGTTTTTTTGTTTTTTGTTTTTTTCCCACCAGGTTGGCAGAAATACTGAAAGAATACTTTCTACAGGATACAAAATGTTTTGCCTGCTCTTAGTTTGGGCTCTGGACACTTACACACTAGACACATTACAGCCATGTTTCTCATTCTTTTTTTTTTTTTTTTTTTTCCTCTATTTTGCCATTTCTGTCTTCTTTTCCTATTTTTATGTGGACTTACACAGTCAGAATCCTTTCCTATATAATCTGTAGAAACAAAATTAATTGCATATGGAACTCAGGTAATTGATTTGCTGTTGTGACCAGGCCTGTACTTGCAGTGCTCCAGTTATTCTCATGTCCATAAAGAAATACCCTGCCTCTACACTGCATATTAAATTTACAGCTTCTGATTACCTGCAGAAAGATCAGACATGGAAGCGTCCAGCTGACAACCCCAAATGCTGCTGCTCTCTTCTCAGAGAAACTCCAGTTTGTTTGGTCTTTATTATTAACCATGAAGGCTGCAGAATGAGTTGTTTTGAAAAAGATTTGCTTCAGTCAGTCTAGAAGCATTTGAAAAGGTTATAATTATTTTTCTCTTGTGCTGAAATCATTGTCTTCATGCATGTGCTTTAAAACATGAGTAGTAATAGTAATGGAGAATTTGTTAAGCCAGGTTTTTTGTTCTTAAAGAAAACAACCAAATAGTTCAAATTAGGTAATTTTCCCTCCTATATTTCTTTTATTTTCAAGAGTAATGTATTTCTCCTCAAAATAATGGCAACACATTACCACAGGAATAACATTTTATGAACTCTACTTCCTATAAACATGGATTCAGTGCAGTAAGGAGCTGATCTCACTAGAAAGACTTCAATTGCATATGCCAGAAAGCAATTAGATGTGTCAGAAAATAAACAGATTTTTTTTCCTATGATAATTTCTGACATTTTGAACTTTAATTCCATACAATGTCAGTTTGGAGATACTCAGTTTACTGTGATGCTCTTGAAACAGTTCCTTTTACTTACAATGAAACATTAAATAGATTATAAATATATTAATACAATCATGTTTGCATTTATATCATGCAGAGCTGAAAAGTCTGAACTCTCACATGACATTTCATCAATAGCAGTATTGGGATATATTTAAATTACAGTGACATAGCATTTTGTGAAAGATATTTTTTTCCATGACCAACAACAAAAATAAACTGTGTCTTCTTACAGGGCACAGATGGATACCTGGAAGGGTCAGGCATTAAGCTAGAGCTGGTTCCTGGTTTACGTGAACTTCCAACTGCCCCAGCATGGGTAATAGCAGTGACAGAACTTTCACCTAACTCTCCTGGTATACAAGGAGCACTTCCACATTATTGCTTAAGAGCTCTGATGGATTAGATATCTTCTGAAATTGCCACAAGCTTTAAATAAGGCTCTACGTGTTGCTAATCACTCACTGCTCTCACCCAATAGTTCAGTGTTTATAGTGCCATAGGAGAGACTCTAGTCCCATATGGGCTTCTTCCTGAAGGAAATAAAATCTACTTTTTCTCTATGAGTCCCTTTATGACTAAGTCACAGATAGTTTTTGGAAAGCATCCATCACTCTACCTGTTGAAGAACAGGAGAGGCTGAGAAAATTCAGCCCATGCCAAGCTTAGCATACAGTGTTAGTAGAGCCTATGATTTTCCTGAGAGGAAACTGTGGCTTTCCCTGAGGAGCAAAGGAATCTGCATTCTGTGGCTATTTCACTTTACATCGGGGGTTACCTGACTGTGATGGGAAACTGGAAGTGAGGAGGGGCAGTGACAGTCATGTTGTTGTGTCACCCTGCTGCTTACTTCCTCTCTCCCAAGCCAAATGAATATTTGTTCAGCTGATATAAAGTCAAAAAGTTTCAGATAGAAAAATGAGGACAGAGTCAGTGACAGAAACCAGACTTGATTTATACAGTAGCTGTTGTCTCCTCTCAACTGAAAGGAAAACCAAACAAAACAACAAACAAAAACCAAACATGTCTGTGAGCACTCTATTATTTTGCCATGGGAAGAGCAAAGGCAAAATCTTGAACCACTTCTACTGGTGTTTTAGGAGAAGTGTTGACTGTCAGAGTGAGTGCTGTGCTTGGGAGAACAAAGGGTCAGCAACAGCAAGAAGAGAGCAAACAGCTCCCTTGTGCCTGGATCAGAGGTCAGTTCTGGAGGCACTGGCAGGACTGTTTGTGAAGTCCAGAGAGGACTGTGAGGATTGTGCCGTGTTAGAAATTTAAAGCTAACAAAGTGTGATGTCTTTTGAAAGTCTGGCTACTTACTTGAGGTATTATCAGCTGCAAAAGATACGCCCTCAAGAAAATGAAACATAAAAACTTTTGTATACTTCACAGCTGCAGAGTATCTTAGACATTTAATGTTTTCTGGTCCCTTTTGAGAAGTTCATTATAAGTGTATCAGTCAATCAGCTTGATGGCTACTGTATTAAAGTAATTAGGTATATTGGACAAAAAAAACCAAACCAAAACAAAAAAAAAATTCAAAAAAAATCAAAAAAAGAACCCAAACCAATTTAAAATCTCAGAGAAGCTAGAAAAAGAATGAGTAGTTTCAGGCTATTGGCCCATATTTAACCAGATTAACACATAGCAGTAGAATGTGGCACTGTTCTTCTGGGAGATGTGGGCTTCAGTTTCACTGGGTTGTAAAGGTGAGCATTTAATAACCTGTAGAATTAATTTCTAAGTGGTACTGAAAACTGAAAATAAGAGTAAGGAGGTCCAATCTGAAAAAGGCACACTATGTACTACTTAGTGTGTAACTTCGTGTACTTCTAAACTTCATAAGTTACCACCCCGAAGGAAAAAAAATGTTGGCCTAATAAGACTGGACACACATCCAGGGAAGAAAGGCACCCAACAGACTGTGGTCAGATCCCAAGTTGCAGAGAATGACATTGATTTCAATGACACCAGCACAACTTTTGTCATGCAGCAGCAGAGAATTATGGTTTTACAGACAACCTCACTGTTCAGCTCCCAAATATACATATAATATAAACATAAAAACATATAAATAAACATATAATTTCCCCAGCTGACCTCTTTAATGTAGGCTGGGAAATAGCTCTGGAAACAAGGCACACTTTTAACAGGCTAATGTATTATTCCTTTTAGGGATGATCTCATCACCTAGCTGGAAAGAACATGGCCTCAGTGTTTCTGGAAATTAAAGCTGTCAGTGAAGAAAGGTTATTTGCTATGGGGATTAAATATAGTAGCAACCCTGAGGAATGTTTGCATTAAAAAAATACTAACACAATTCTATACATGAATAGGGAAGGCCAAGAGTGAAATGTGTTGTACTGATGCAAACACAGAAATGGAAAGTGGTTGTTAAGTAAAACTGTCTAACATGCTAAAATTGTCATCACAGTGCTCAGAAAAGCTGGCGACAGATTCACTGGAAGTTTGGAATAAAAACAGCAATCCAAAACAAATGGATTTCATCATATCCCTTAGCTGACGTGGATGGCTGTTACTCATGGTCAGACACAGTGCATATGAGAAAT
This sequence comes from Calypte anna, assembly GCF_003957555.1. Classification (NCBI taxonomy): domain Eukaryota; kingdom Metazoa; phylum Chordata; class Aves; order Apodiformes; family Trochilidae; genus Calypte; species Calypte anna. Next base: position 14,425,924 of record NC_044249.1, on the reverse strand, counting down.
TTCTGCTGCATGCAGCTGATATGATTCAGAATACACTTGTCACACATCTGACGCCTGAAATTGAGAACTCATGAAAATATGAGTTTCATTTATGATTAAAGCTGCTTGCAACATGACAGCTTTAGCAGAATTCAGGTGACTTATTTTATTCTCAAGTGTTTAAAAAGTAAAGCAAAGAACCACAATTCAAAAGAGGGCAACACAACATTTATTTGCACAACATTTGGCACAGCAACATAAATGTTCTGTCACGCAGGTGAGACATGAGATTTTTCATTATATCAAGCTGACAAGAGCAGTGAGTTGGGTCCTACAGACTCCTGGTGGTGTTCAAATCTAAGGAAAGATGAAGCTTTCCATGGGTTTTTTTTTGAAAGATGGGGTTTATCAAGACAGGTGTCTCACATCTCCCAATTTTTCTCATGGGAGGAGCTGCTTTCTGAGTGAATGTTTTTGGGTGTCCCAAACACAAGGAACAGATGACAGAACATGGAATTTCTGAACTGTTAGAATTGTTAAGACATAGCTATTAAATTTCATTCCACAATGCCAAGAACTAGAAGGTTTATAAGAGGGTTATTTTGAGGTCAGCATCCCTGCATGTTTGTGTATACCATAGAAGTGACTTCACCTAAATAGGATTAGCTGCTCAGTTTCTCTTTAGGTTAATTAGTTTATTGTCTCCAGCCACTACAGAGGGTAATCTCTGTCCCAAACCCTGTCTCCACCAGAGCCAGCCACTTCTCTTTTGGGGTGTTCTGCCACTAATGCTCACACACCTGGGCTCAGCCTTTCTGTTCTTGATGTGCATACCAAACAGAAGATGCTGGTCCCAACTGAGTAAGTAGTGTACTATGAAAATTAAGCAAACTTTTCCAAGCCAAGGCAACAAAAATACTTGCCTGAATATCTGATTAACACCTGAAGCAAAGAATTCTCACCTCTGTTTTCAGCTGAATAATAAACACCCATGGTTTTAATGGGGGAATGCAGAAATTTTTTACTTACATAAAAAACAAAAGTGTAATATATTTTTATCCTTCTGTGTTGATGTAGTAGAATAACTCAACAGTAAGGCTCCATAAAAGCTTCCAGAAACTCTGGAGTACCTGAATGGATATTTTATGAACAAGACAAGAATTCAGTAGGTTCACCAGTTATAAATATCTTTGATTTCACATGATTCTGCATTCATTGTTATCAGCACTTAATGGTTCTTTGGCATTTGTCTGTTGGTTGTTTTTAACTGGGGGCTACCTCACTTGTTTTGGGTTTTTTTGTACATAGAGATCCTACATTCATTGCATCTGGAATGTAAAAATATCAACAAGAAAACACTGATAGGAAGCTACTTAGTATCTTTACAGAATCTTTCTCTATTCCTGTTTAGGATTTTGCACAAAAGACTTGAGACAAAATAAAATTCTATAATGTCACTTAGGAGAAAGAGAAAGGTGTTTAATGAAGATTAAATTAAAAAGGAGCAGTAGTGGTTTCTAAGGAAACTTAATATTCACCTCTATAAACATCAATGAATTCCTCTAGGTTTGGTTACTATTTTTGGTTCCTATTTTTTTTTTTTTAATTTTTTCCTCCCTGCTGTTTTTGGGGTGCTTAATTTTTCTCTTACTGGGTTAATCCAAAGCAGGAATTTCAAACCACTTCACCTTTTTCAGATAGAAAAGGAGGGGACACAAACATCCATTGGGAGATCTGAAATGTGTGTTGCAGTGATTTGTGTGACCTCCTTCATGGAGCAGACAAGTTGCTATTAAACAGCTGGAGTAGATAAGAGTGTTTGGATAGGCACAGCAGTCGGTGCTTGGGAGACACAGCTACTAAGAAGACAGTTTTTTCCCTTTTTATATTTTCAGTGTGTTGCCACTCTGGGTTGTGGAACAGGGCAGGGAACCCTGAGTTAGAAGAATGACCTTATGGAGGCAGGTTGTTATTGTTCAGCCTTCAAATCCTCAGTCAACTCTGTGATGAATTTTCTGTTCCCCAAAGAAAGGATAGGAGAAAAGAAAAAGGAACTGAAAATGTCATGAGATAACTTCAGAAGCAGAGACATTTTCCTTCTAGATATCATATGACATCTGGTGACTTGTAGCCAGGGGGTAGATCAGTAACTACAAATGGATGGGTCATGTTTTGCTTCTTCTTGAAGTTATGAGGGATTTACAGCATGTGAAAACTGAAGAAAACAGGGGCAAGAACAGTCAGTAGAGATGAGCAGACAAATTGAGGCTAAGATTTTGGAAATCTGAGCAGAAAGCAGACTGATCAGGAACAGAACACAGGGGAAACACGGGGCAGCTTGGCATACTTCATCCACAAGAGGAGGAACAATATGAACATGGCTGTGTTGGGACTAGCAAAGTGCGGAGGACATGACGAATTCTCCAAGCATTACCAGGTACTCAGAGAAGCTACATAGGTTATCCTGACAGAGTAATATGATTGAAAGCAGATAAATACCCTATGGCTGACTGCTGTTTGATGTAGCCTTTAAGCAATTCAAGATTGCATCATGGATGCACAGACTGCAGATGAATTATAAAGAACCTGGATGGGGTTCTGGAAGGGAATCAACCTGGAAGGCACGGTAAATATGCAAGGACCATATTAAAGGACCAGTTTTTGCTGTTCTCTCTGAGAATCAGTGTGTAAGGCTGTATAAGTGAAGTGCTGGGGTAAAAAAGTGAGTTAAATAGAGGATTTTTGTGGAAGAGATTTTGTGGAAGACTAGTCTCTCTTTAGAGGCAAGTCAACTTTTTGTGTAACCTGTGGCTCAGTGCTTAAGGAGGCAGGCAGTGAGGATAATTAGGAAGTTATTCAATTAATAAAAGAAGAGGGGATAAATAAGGGGATATACTAATTTAGTATAAAATCAAAATGTCAAAACCAAAATTAATCAAACTCAGGGGCAAGGGGAAAGAGATGTGATACTTTTGTATACAGCAATACTAGTGTAATTTATGAATGTAAATACTAAATAGTAGATACTAAAAAAACCTACTGAATACTAACAAATGCTACAATGTATTTAAGAGAATAAATTCAGCCTTTCAGGGAAGAAGGAAGCCTGGTGAGATCTGCACAACTGGAGTGCTAAATTCTCTTCCTGTTACCTGTTTTGGAAGGGATGAGTGGACTAAGAGGGAGAAAATGATATTGTCAAAAATGATACTATCTGTTTAATCACTGCCAACTGAGAAGCAAATATTTCATGAATCTTTGCAAGCCAATATCCAAACAGGTGCCACAGCCCAAAGACTTAAGGACAAGTTGATGGTCTTTGTAAATATTTACCTATAAAGCGGAAACTAAAAGGTCTGGGAAATGTCATTCTGAGTAATAGGTGCTGACATCCTTATTCTGCCAAATATCCTTAGTTGTCTAATTCTACAGGATTTAATCTTTAATTCAAAAGCTTTTTCTTTGTCACAAGGCAGTTGTATACTCGATGCCTTCTGGGAAGTTAGCAAGGAATTTCTCACAGTTCAGAAGCCCCTTGAGTGGTGAAGTTGGCATTGTGGAGTTTGGTTTGGAGCTCCAGGCATTGCAGTGATGTTTCCTACGTGGTCCATTGTTGAGCTGATTCAGTGTGACTGGGATGCAGTAATGCAGCTGCATGAAGTATTCAGTATGGAGTGGGTGCAGGAGGTGGGAGGACAGCGCTTTTGTGGAGTTTCATCTCCCAGCTTCTCTTTGCTGGGAGGTGTTCTTGAGTCATGATATTTTGCTTGTCATGGAATACATAACTCAACAAAGCTGTGATCTGCTGTCTCTCACCCAAGGCAGGCACTGGAAGTACCTTCTCTTTGCTGAAGAAGGGCTCCCAGAGCCTCACTGAGTTTCTCAGGTGGGAAAGTGTGGGAGCACACGGGATTCTCTGTGCAGGGAGGAAGATTGTCTCATCTCCTGCATGGAAAACTGCCTGAAAGAATGTAGGTTACTGAACAATGAAAAATGAGGAACAAAGGGAGGTGAGAAAAAAAAACAACAAAAAACAGCAAAAAAACCCCAACTGAAAATGAAACCTAGAAGAGAAGGAAAATAACACAGCAGGATCTTACACGTTTCTCTTTTGGGCTTTGAGGAACAGTCAATATGCTGTGATGGCAGAGCATCTTCTAGTAAGGATGATGATAATGATGGCAAATTTTCTGTTCTGGCAGTGACTCAAAGACATGTTAAAAAGCAGCTATTGAAGTTGGATATTTTTAAATCAGGATGTCTGGATAGCTTGCATCACAGTATTCTAAAATACTGTGTGAGTAGCTCTCTGGATTCGTTGTGTTGATTTTTAATAAAACTTGGAAGAGTAAGCTAGTGTCAGAAAGGAAGCCAATGATGTAAGAAAATCTGAAAAAGGTAATACAGGTAATATGGTGGGTCTACTGGGGCTTTTAGCTCCAAAGAATGGCTAGAGCAAGGCTGGATAGTAAGGTTTTTTTCCTCATTGCCAAGGATTCACTAACAATACGTTGTCCTAGCTAACCTCAGGTATTCTCTCAAGAAGGTCATAAGTTTGGTTTAAAAATAGTCCTGATGGAAGCACAAAGCATTTCACACTCATCCCACATTTTCACGAGAAGTTAAAATATTACCAAATAAACAAGTGCATATTGCTTGGGTACTTTTCAAACCTGAATGGAAAACTTCATGTGTGGATCTCTAAATGCAGTTGACCAATGAGCATGATACTATTTGGTATTTTTATTAACAATCTAATGAAAGGACTGGCAGATGTTAAAAAAGTGGAAGAGTTTTAAGCCCTGAACGTGACATGCCCCAAAGCAAGGCTCGCATTAAGATCCCAGGAAGTAGAAATCTGGATGTTACTGAAGAGACTCAGAGCAGATAGAGAAATGAAAACGAGTCCATGTTACTCTTGTGCTATGGTATTTCCACATATTTCCTCTCATTGATCTGAAGTGCTAACACCTAAGGATGATTTTTGTACTGACAAGTGCACTAGTGGGACACCATGAATGTGAAAACAAGAAAGTCCTTTCCAGAATTATTTTGCTAAATAGCAGACAGTACAGAAAAGGCATATGGGAGGGATGAAAAAATTGAAAAGATTTCTTTATACTGATACAATCGCTGCATTAGATTTATGCAGAGACAACCAAGGGGATGACTTCATGTAGATTCACAAGCAACAACATGAGAACAGAAATCTCAAACAGTGCCCTTTAGCACAGCAGACAAAGACAAAATATGCATTAGCTGGAAGCTAAGGTTAGACAAATTAGATCAGACAAAATGATGCATTAAAGTCATAGAATCTACCTGTTGTTGAGGTATCTCCATGATCCTCAGAAATGTTTAATTTAAGCCTGCTTTACTGGGAACTCCTCACTCGACTGAACAGTTAAATATTAAATTCATGATCCATGATTTCCCCAGGAATTTCTAATGCTAATTCAATGCTCTGGTCTCAGACTCATTTTCATGGAAGTCAAAGATGGATGCTGGCAGGTCTTTTGGTACATTCCTGATTTTGATGCTATACCTTCAGGAAATTTCATTTTGGTTTTACCTAGTGTCATTTCAGAATATTTTTTCCTAGACAAGGAGCACATGGCTGGAAGCTCATCACAGCTGAGGTGTCATTGGCAGGCATGGAGTGGCCGTAGGAAAACAGAAAGCAAAGAGACTTCACATATTTCTAAATGTTTCTAAATGCCATTTTTGGTGAATGGGCAGGCTGTGACTGTGCCTCCTGTGATTCCCAAAATACTGTTGTGTGACAACCACTAATTGCAAGTGAGAGGCCTGAGCACCTCAGTTTGGGGCACTCTGGCCCTTCCTTCTGCAAGTGCCACTAGGAAGCAAGCAGCTACACTCAGATGGGAGCAATCTGATATTGGTACATTAGACAGGAGGCAGGGAGACCTAGAGATCTTGGCTCTGGTCCCAAGCCTTTTTTCTTCTTCCACAAAGAAATGTATTCAGAAAGACTCTATACTTTTCCTTTCCTTTCCTTTCCTTTCCTTTCCTTTCCTTTCCTTTCCTTTCCTTTCCTTTCCTTTCCTTTCCTTTCCTTTCCTTTCCTTTCCTTTCCTTTCCTTTCCTTTCCTTTCCTTTCCTTTCCTTTCCTTTCCTTTCCTTTCCTTTCCTTTCCTTTTCCTTTTTTTCTCTCTCTCCCATATTCATTCACTTAAGGAGCTGGTGAACCTCAGTCTGTATTTGGTTACAACAGGATACAGCCAGGGTGCAGCCCAAGCCAGTTACAAGTAATTGTGGTGAAAAAGGGAATAAGACAGTGGAACAGGCTGACACAATGGCCTCACAGAGGAAAAGAAGTTAATAGAAAAGCTTTTCTGAAGAAAAAAATACATCCTCCTGTGTTGTTTTCCCCACAAGCAGAATCCTGCCAAACTGTTTCTGAAGGCAGGAAGCAAATGGAAAGCTAAAACCATGAAGATGTGTTTCCCTGTTCTATGTATAGCTTACAGGAGTGATAACAGAAATTAACCACATGCCTCACAGACCACAGAGATTCAAAGAGATTTCAGCTGACTTTGTGGGAGCTGCTAGGTACAAAGAAAACTGCACAAAAGGCTTCTGGAATTCATAATACCACAGGCTAGTAAGAGTTTCCTTCCTTTTCATAAGACCCCCATGAAGCTAAATGTGTACCTTGGAATTTGAATCTAGGTAGTATTGCTTAGGAGGCAAAACTAATTTTTTTTTTTAGGAAGGAGACCTTATGTAAAACCTACTAAAAATTACAAATAGACAATAAAGAAAAAAAAGTGTTATTTGACTTGTGACCTTTTTCAGCTATGTCAGTTACTATATCAAAAAGCAAAATAACTTCTTTCTCTTCTAGTTCTTTGTTGTGTGGATTTTTTTAATACTTTAATATATGTTCCTGTCTTAAAAATATGTGCTTCTTCAAATTCATGAAGTCTACTTGTAGAATGAAATCAGTTGCTTCCCAGTAGAATTCTGTCATTTCACTTGTTTTTGGAACAGCTCTATGGAAAATAAATAAGTGAAAAGACATTTTAATTTTGTTGAGGTATTTAACCCATAAATGTGCATTTCTTGATTATTACTGAATTTCCTCAAAAGGGAGCTATACAAGCAATTTTTGAATGAAGGATGTGCAACATGGTTAAATTTTTAAAATCACTATGTTAATTATTGTTATTACAACCGAAAAATTGTGTCAAAATTCTGCTCACATAATCTTGCTGCATTCAGGCTATAAGCTAATTTTAATACAAGGCACTTGTATTAACTTCATTTTCTTTGTTGAAACATTAATGGTTTATAAGATGTATCTTCATTAAAGTTTAGTTCGTTATTAATTATTCTTTTGCGAATGTGAAATGCAGCCTCATTGACAATGGCACCAAAAGGCATAGATGTTTCTTCCACATCATTACACACCTATTCACTAAAAAGGTCAAATGGTTAGAACATTTTGCATTACTGAGAAATAAAACATAAGAGCAGAATGGGAAAAGTAGCAGCATTGCTCTTTGACAAGTTGAATATTTCCCCAAGTGCTGGCCCTGGTGGATTTCATTCAAGTTAGTTAAAGAAATTACTGAAGCAATCTCAAAGCCATTTGGGATTATTCTGGAGAACTTCTAGGGGGGAGAGTACAACACTGTAAGAGTGTTGATCTTCAAATCTTTTTAAAAAATTCTGGAACAAAATTAATCTTTAAGAAGCCATAGGATAATAAGAAGATGGGTAAATCATGTCAAACTGCTATAATTTTCTTTGGTAATAGCATGATTGGCATCATGAGGCAACAGCAGCAGAACTGAAGCAAATGTCTTGACTAATTTCTGGAAACATCTCACATGATATTCTCCCATGAAAGGAGGGTGACTGGCTAGGTGACCTTCCTGGAGGGTGATGGAACTCTGGTGACACACTCGTTCTTGAGGAATAATCTCCAGAGACCCATTTTCACCAGGAACAGACACTGAGTGGGGGTTTGTCCTGTGTTCTTGGGCTAGGACAGGCTTCGCCAGTTAGGAATAACTGATAGTGGAAGGGGAATGGGATTCACTTGGTGACTGGGCAGGTTCTTCAAGAAAGGAAGGAAAAACACAACTTGATGTAGTGTTAAACTGACAGATTTAACTCAGAACACAGCACTCAAGCTAGAGGAGGGAACCTTTGCTTTTCAATAAAGATCAGAGCATGCACTTTTAGGCTCTGTATTTCAATATGTATAATAACTGGAGGCTTAAAAAATGCAACATATGAGGAAACTTCAAAGGCTTGTACAGCTTGGAGAAGACTGAGAGGAGACAATTTCCTGATTTGCAAAAAATTTATGTTAAGAATAATAGAATAATCTGTTTTTTCAGCTCTGTAATGTATGCTGGGAAGAGAGGTTCAGATTAAATATCAGGAAAAAAATGCCAGTAGTTAGGTTAGAGGAACCCTGCCATAGGTTGCACAGCTAGAATATTAGGCACCACAGAATACATGTCTGAATAGAAGCAGGAATGGTATAGATAATGGGGGTTTCTGCCTTTGGCAGGGGATATACTACATGATCTCTGTAGGCTGATATTTTCTGTGATTGAAGTTGTTAATGGAAATCAGAATTTGATAACTTGGGAACAGTCAGGCTGTGGATGTGCTGATGCCATTGCCTAGCACACTGGAAAAAAAATTTCCTCTCCCTCCCCATTTATATCCATTTAAAACCTCAAGCTTTATTCTATGCTTATAAGGCTTCTGGTACATGACCTGTCTTTGTTTTTTTCTGTGAATGCGCTATCTAGTGCAGTGGTTTATACTGCATTAAATCCCAGTTATTAAACACACACCACTACTGCATTGATCAGCAGCATCACTGCAGATGTGGTGCACACCCTCAGCCAGTGTTTGGTGCTGGTACAGAATATAGACAGAGAAATCAACAATCCAAGAGCCATTGCCTTCTCCTGAGATTGGGGTGGCTGACTGAGTCCCATAGGGGTTAGAAACAGCAAGATAGAACAAAACTAAACTGTTAGAGAAAATTGTTTTATTGGACCAGGAAAGTATGGAATATGCTGGCTCATACTCATTACCACTGGTATTGATTGCTCATGGGATTGATATTAGGTAGAGAATAGAACTGGAAAGGATAGAAAGGAGAGATCAAAGCAGTGTTTACAGTCTCAAGTGTCATACAGACCCTGCCTGAAACCACACCAGAATCATTTAAATGGATTAGATCCATGCAGTATCTGGAAGATATAGTCTGTTTTGCAATAAAACATTGGCCTAAATAAATGTGTGAATCTAGGATGAGCATGACAGAATGACAGTCTTTGAGTTATGAATAAATTATAACAATAATATATATGAGAAATTTAAAATGGAGCTAGCTGGGAAAGGTACATTATTTAAACAGAAATATTTGGGGTTTAGAACATTGTAAATATGACATTTATTCTAACTTCTGATCAAATGAGAAAGGTTTGTCACTTAATAAGCAGAGTCATGGGATCAGGAGACTCATCAGGAAGTTCCAGATTCAGGTCTCTAACCTGAATTACTTCTGAGGAACTTTATGTTTCTGATAGAAGACAGTTATTAGTGAACATTTTTAAACAATGACAGCTTGAATAAAAATTATTAAAATGTGGAGCAATAATTGATTGTGTTCAATATTCACTGGAGGAATATTGCTTCATCCACTGAACCAGCATCAGACAACTTTTTCTACCTGAAATATGGCCAAAAAATGTGTTTTGAAAAGGCATGTATCAGTTTTTCTTTTTTAATTTTGCAGATAGTAAGCCATGCCTGCTGCATATCTTGTTAATGGCTGAGATAAGTTAATTTCCTTCATAGTATGGTAGTATGGGGTATGTTTTGGATTTGTGCTGAGAGCAGTGCTAATGATGCAAAGATGTTTTTCATTGCAGCTGAGCAGTGCCTTGCAGAGCCAAGGCCTTTTATTGACTCTCACCCACTAGGAATAGGCTGGGGGGCAGAAAAGTTTGGGAAGAGACACAGCTAGCACAGTGACCTCAACTGTCCAAAATGATATTACCTAACATTATGACATCATGCTCAGCATAAGCATCTGGAGGATGGAGATGGAAGGGCAGGACATTTTGAGTGATGGCATTTGTCTTCTTCAAGCCCCTGTTACACATGATAGAACAGAGCCTTGATTGCCCTGGGAGATCGCTTGAAACCCCTGCCAGCTGATGGGAAGTGGTGAATGAATTCATATGTTTTGCTTTGGCTTGTGAACATGGCTTTTGCTTCACCTAGTAAAATGTTTTTATTTCAAGCAATGAGTTTTCTCACTTTTACCCTTCCAATTCTCTTCTCCAAGAGGGAGAGGCAGCTGTATGGTGCTCAGCTGCTGTGTGGGATTAAACCATGACAGTCCATAAACTGCAGTAGGATTTTACTGGGGGGGATGCCATTCTGTGAGAATATTTGGAATTTTAAGTCGTCAGTAATGACCTTCTTGATGAAGTGCCTCTAGCAGCCTGAATCATACAAAACCAGATGTTGAAATCCCCTGTGGTGTTAACATTTTGAAACTCTTAGCTAGAAGTCATGAACCAGTGTCAGTCTGCTGAGACTTACTGGTTGGCATGGTTAATGAAAAGGTTATCTGAATAGCTTTGGACAGGAGATAGCCCTGTAAAACACTAAGGGAGCAGGGACAATCAGTACAACTGCCTCTGTCAGATCATGCAGGTATGACTAGTATGTCCTCTTCACTTGCCCAGAGATAATAATTCATTCTGGAAATTTTGGGGGTTGCATGGTGATCCCTGGTTTTTTTGTTACATACAAGATGGCAAGAGGGACCTTTTAAAGCTTATTGGATATTAAAAAATACTTCTGATTATAAGTTTAAAATTATGCTTATAAGATGATACACTAACCAGGAAACATGACTGGTTTTCTTCTTAACTTGAAGTCCTGTGGGACATATTCTTTTCATTCACAGCACACTTAATAATGTCTGGGCAAATATGTTTCCCCAGGCCTCGTTCTGGACTGCTAAGCATGAATAAGCACCACAGTGCTTTTGCTAAATTACCAGACTAATACAGTGTCAGTACATTTAATGCATCGTTTGTCATAGTAACAAAGATGGAAAGTACTTTCAGGCATTTGTTTTTATTTGGGAAATGCGTACGTTCAGAAGCCAGACTCAGCAGGAAAGCTGAGATTGTTAGAGCACAGAAAGCACTTTGGGAATCTTAGATAAAATTAGATGTCTTTATGTGAACAGATGAACATGCAACACTATCATTTAAAGTATAACAGACCTAAACTTCTGCAGCTGTCTTAGGAATACACCTGTGTGCCTAACTGGTTTTTATTTGGAAAGTATTGATATCAATTCTTCAAGACTTTGAGGGTTTTTCTGTGTGACCAGTTAGATCTATGAAATCTCATTTTACTTTCTCTGATATGCAACGATTATTTCTCGACCAAATGGCAAAGTTCCCATACTAGCAACTACACTCAAAAAGTATTGTGAATTTATTAGAAATGGTCAAGCCCATGGCAAGCACAAATATTAAACTGTCAGAGGACCATAAAAATTATGTACATTTTCAGAAAAGCTCAAGCACATCCAGCCACACCTACAAAAAATATTACTCTCTTAAAGCAGTGCACAAGATGTCAGGAATAACAGTATTTAAAACACAATCAGAAATTCAGCCAAATTAACTCCATTAATTTCTGTGAGCTTTTTATAAGGCTTCAGTATATTATATCTGAAAACCAAGTAACACCTACTTCATGGACATAAAATTCCAGCTGCTTCTTTAAAGTAAAGAACCTTTATTTCCCTTTATGTACTGCTTGAGGGGAGTGAGGATGTTGGGTGCTGCTGTAGTTTGAGCCCATGCTGACCATGTAATTGGAGCTCTGCAGCTGCTTGCCATGCTTGCCTCCTGCTTGCATTTCAGCATTGCTCAGTATTTCTATTTGGAGCAGAATTAAAGTGTTTGCTCTCCAAGTGAATCCAGAGGAAAGCAGAGAGAATGAAAGGGTCAGCAGAATTCTGCTCTGAGCAATGACAGCAGTGCCTGCTTGCAGCTTCTGTATTAAAATTATTTGAATTTATTTGGTGTGTGGATGTGTGATGTGTAGATGTTCATTGGTGATGCAGGGAGTTGTAGATAAGCCCCTTTTCAGATGTAATCCCCTTACTTCAGACCATTGCTTTCCTTTTATCATCCATTTTTCTTCCTCAGCTTCTTTCAATAGGGTGTTTACTTCCAGTCCCTTAATCTACCACCCAACCTCTAGTTTTAAGTTCTTGGAAGAGCCGTCCTGTTGTTTACATACCTCATAGCTCATTTCAGTTCCTGTCTGCCTTGTGAGCTGCCTATACTGGACATAAACCATACCACTGATCCCTCTGATCTTGCAGAAAGGTTGATTTCTTTGGCTTTTTTGTTGCATCTGAATTCATTTACCAAAGCCAAATGCTAACCCAGGGATTAACATTTGTTAAGAACTTCCTGAACCTGATTGGTAAAATAATTAAGGAAAAGCAAATATTTTTTATGGTGCTACAGAAAATGCAAATCTTAATTTTAGCAGATCTAAGATCTAAAGCTGAAATGAAATAACATTTTAAATGGCCAAATTGAATGAATTGAAAAAAGTACCATCCGGAAAACATTCCATCTGACTTCCAATTGACATCTTAACTAAATCATTTTAGTAAACAAATAAGAAGCAGAATTGAAAAGAGACAGATTGAAAGAGAATTAAAATGTCTGCATGAAAGTTGAATCCCATCGTTTTATGAGTTGCAGCTGATATCAGAGAAAAAAAGTAAATCTCTCATAGTCATCTAATGTCTGGAAGGTCTTTATTGCTGGCAAAACAACTACTGATCTTCCCCAATCAACTTTCACACTGCCAAAGAAGGGTGATATTTTTATCTTTGGGCTATTATGCAGTTATTCCATTGCCACTTCGATTTCTCTTTTCTACTCTATTGATGAAGAAATTAGTCTACAACTATTGTGATTTTAGCAACCTTTATAGCTTCCTATAGTCTTATAGTTCTTATAGTCTTATATAGACTTTATAACCTCTATAAAGTTATAGAGAAGACCCACTTTGATATTCCAGTGTACAGTGAAATGGCACCATGGCACTATGTAAGCCTGGATAGCAATGCCTCCTTTTAGCAGGGTCTTCCACTGCATTTGGTGTGTTTGATCATTTGGTCTGTGTTCATGTTAACATCTTAATTTATTTCCCACTGGTTAAAGCAACTTTCTGTAACATTCCAAGATCTGTTTCATTACATGAAAAATTAGGTAGTATTGACTGCAGGCGGGCAGATAACCCATTTACACTTTTAACTGCCTTTCTCATGAAACAAGCAGCACCTTTTGATATTGCTCCTCAAATTCTTTACCATTTACATCATTTTATGTATGCTTTTCTCAGAAGTGAAAAGTGACCTTTCTCTCAGTCTCTAAACTGTTCATCTCTGCCCCGACAAGTCATATTCCCTTTACATAGATGTAAAAGATTATACCTGATGAAGTGGATAATTGTAGTTGTCTGGCACGATGGCTTTTATTACACATCTCTGGTTTTCAGCTGGGATAGTGTACACCAATAAGGCATTTTTCTTTCCTAAAATTAATGGATGTACCTGAGCCACTTCATAGTCATTTCTTACTAGCCTACTTGATAACATTTTAGAGCAAAAGAACACTGTTATTCTGGGGGCTTGTCATGACTGTAATATTGCAAAGGCCTGATCCAGTGGCACTGAAGTGGAAAAGTTTCCCACTGACTTCAATAGTCATGTTTACAGTAACATGGCCTGGTGAAAGCCCCCTGACAGCTTTGATCAAGCAGAACCTTGTTCTTCCTCTGAGGAAAATGCTGTTCAGATCTTCTGGGAACAGAGGCCAACTCTGGAACCCACAGGAAAAGAGACAGTACTGGATGGGGATGTCTCACAGTCCATGTGCATCCCACACCATGGCTGCCACAGCTGGCACCCTGCTGCACAGGAGCTGCTCCCTCAGGTGTGAGGCTCCTCCCTGCTGGGAATTGCAGCAGAGGATGCTAATAAAGCATTGGAGTTAAACTGTGCAGTGCTTCAGAGGGAGAGTGAAAGAGTGGGGGAGGAATAAAGAACAGATCTTTATGGGGAGAGATTGGCTGCTCCCTTCATCATCAAGCCACATGCAATATGTTCTCTTCACAAGTATTTTTAGTACCTTGTGGTACTAAATAGGTTTGATGGATCAAACCTATCGACCTGTACTTTTACTGCAGAGCTTTGCTTTTATTGAATGTTTGATTCTCCACCACTGAGAAGGATGGAAAGAGCAAGTTCAGTGTCACAGAATCACAGAATCACAGAATCACAGAATCACAGAATCCTAGGGGTTGGAAGGGACCTCGAAAGATCATCTAGTCCAACCCCCCCTGCCAGAGCAGGGCCACCTAGAGTACATCACATAGGAACGTGTCCAGACGGGTTTTGAATGTCTCCAGTGAAGGAGACTCCACAACCTCCCTGGGCAGCCTGTTCCAGGGCTCTGTCACTACATTCTTCTTTGAGGCTGATGGAGGTTTTTCCCACTTCTAGGCTTTAAAATTTACTTAATAAATCTTTATAGACTAAGTAACAGTAAAAGCTCTGGTTCTGATTTAGGAAATATATATAAGGATAAATAATTTAGTTTAATATATCTCACTAAATAATATTAGCACACTATTCACAGGAATGCTGTAGAGACATATTAAAATATTAAATACAGTTTGTCTGATATATTTATTCCACTTTATGCCTTCCACATGACTAAATAAATGCACTTTCAGGGGAGAATCTGAATGACACTAATACAGGAAAGAGGTAACCAAGACACCTACGTCAACATTGGTTTTCTGCTTCAAGTTGATGGTCCAGTTCCAGACAAGCTTTTCAATTTATCCTATGCACAGCAAAATTAGTTTTTCTATTATATTAAGGTGACAATGAAATGGCAAATTTTGTTCAATGGCTTCTGCAGATTAAAATGTTGACATAAGTATGCAGTGCTAGAGGATAATTATTTAAAAATCAAATATTTACCAAAAAATTACCTTAATTTATACCCAGATGTAAGCATCCCTCCATTACAGAGGTAAAGATACACTTCTACTATTTGCCACTGTAATGCCTGCTGAAATAGCCATGATTTCTGAGATTATTAATATATGTGGTCTCATTTCTCATTTTCACTGTTTTAACTTATTTTAACTCCTAAAATATATATATTTATTTTTTTTAAACTACTAAAATATTTTTAAAGGCTTTTTGGATAGATTTTTGTAAGTGAAATAAAGTAGAAAATCCCTCTTTAGTTTCCATGTACCTTCAACTTCAGTCAGCATCAGGAAACTGCTGCATTTTCCTTCTACCTATTCTTTCACTGATTATTCCCCCTTCCTGCAAGTCCATGTGTACTCCCATATTCCCGGGCCCAGAGAGTGGTGCTGAATGGGGCTGCATCCAGTTGGCAGCTGGTCACTAGTGGTGTCCCCCAGGGATCAGTATTGGGCCCAGTTCTGTTCAATATCTTAATTGATGATTTAGATGAGGGGATTGAGTCCATCATCAGCAAATTCGCAGATGACACTAAGCTGGGGGGGAGTGTTGATCAACTAGAAGGCAGGAGGGCTCTGCAGAGGGACCTGGACAGACTGGAGAGTTGGGCTAATTCCAACGGGATGAGGTTTAACACGGCCAAGTGCCGGGTCCTGCACTTTGGCCACAACAACCCCATGCAGCGCTACAGGCTGGGGATAGAGTGGCTGGAGAGCAGCCAGGCAGAAAGGGACCTGGGAGTCTGGATTGACAGGAAGCTGAACATGAGCCAGCAGTGTGCCCAGGTGGCCAAGAAGGCCAATGGCATCCTGGCCTGTATCCGGAACAGCGTCGCCAGCAGGTCCAAGGAAGTGATTCTGCCCCTGTACTCAGCCCTGGTGAGGCCACACCTCGAGTACTGTGTCCAGTTCTGGGCCCCTCAGTTTAGGAAGGATATTGAGGTCCTGGAGCAGGTCCAAAGGAGGGCAACCAGGCTGGTGAAGGGACTCGAGCACAGGCCCTATGAGGAGAGGCTGAGAGAGCTGAGGCTGTTCAGCCTAAAGAAGAGGCGGCTCAGGGGAGACCTCATCGCTCTCTACAACTACCTGAAAGGAGGTTGTAGCCAGGTGGGGGTTGGTCTCTTTTGCCAGATGACTTTCAACAAGACAAGAGGGCATGGTCTTAAGTTGTGCCAGGGGAGGTTTAGGTTGGATATTAGAAAGAATTTATTTACGGAGAGAGTGATCAGACATTGGAATGGGCTGCCCAGGGAAGTAGTGGATTCTCCGTCCCTGGAGATATTTAAAAAGAGACTGGATGTGGCACTCAGTGCCATAGTCTAGCAACCGCAACAGTGGTTCAAGGGTTGGACTCGATGATCTCTGAGGTCCCTTCCAACCCAGCCAATTCTATGATTCTATGATTCTATGATATTCACATCCCATTGCACACAGCCTAGGTGTGGAGTTTTTGTGAGGCAGTTTCCTCTTTTGAAAGGAAAATAGGCTGGAAATTCAGTTCTGTTAAAGCCAGAACATGGTCTTTTTGAACCTCCTATTACTGGTCCCAGCCCAGCCAGCCCAAGTCCCTCTGCAAAGCCTGCCCAAACTCATTGAGAGTACACTTCATCCCTTCATCTAGATCACTGATAAAGATATTGAAGAGAAGTGGCCCCAACACTGAGCCCTGGGGAACACCACTTGTGACCAGCCACAAGCTGGATTTAACTCCATTCACCCCAACTCTTTGGGCCTGGCCATCCAGTAAGTTTTTATCCAACAAAGCCTATACCTATTCAAGCTATGAGCAGACAGTTTCTCTAGGGGAATGTTGTTTTTTCTACTGCTGTTCCTTTTATCCTTATTTTTTAAAAATTAATGTGGGAGATACATAAAAAGGATCTATTTATTTTTACCCTGAGAAACACCAGAATAGCAGCTTATTTGTACTTACATACACCTATTACCAGTTTTGAGATGCTTTATTTTGCTATAACTCACAGCCTCATGTGAAATAGGTTGATAAATAAAAGATTCCTCTACAACATTGATTACTTTATTCAAATTAGAAATGCATAGCTTTCTTCAATATTCATTCTCCTGAAACTTCAGATGTTATTATTTAATGAATTCCATAATCATCATAGAGTTTTCAAATCCAGGTGTATTGCAAACTCATAAAATAAATGTTTGCCTCATCTTTTGTTATCAGTATCAAATTCTGAAGATATTGGAATATCATTCTATTCCCTTCAAGGTACTGAAATCATAAAGTACAGCCTGATGGCATTTTCACCATTTTTTTCATTCAGTGCTCTTACAACTTTCAAAATAAGACAGAGTGGGACACATTCAGCTAAAATTCAGTCAGCTTATTAAACCATGCACACTAATACACTGAACTTGCTTATCATGGCTATTCTAAAATATTTCTTCATATTCCTCTAAGTGGTGGATATACAACTTTGCATATAGGTCATGAAAAAGAAGCATCTGAGATACATTACTTTAAGACAGAATGCCAAGAATAAAGCAGATCTGCAACAAAAGGATGTTAGAAACAAAAGGAGATATGGGAACAAAAATGGCAATCCAACTCTTACTTTTAACAGTGAATGTAAAACATGGGTAGCTGTAGTTCATTTCAGTAGCAATCAATTCATAAATATACAGACAAGAATCATTAGCATTTGCAAACAAACATCACCTCTTATCCAAGAGCTGAGAGCCTCAAGTACAGTGAATGATGCTTTTCATATTCCAGCTAAATGTTTTCTTTATATTTATTTCGTATTTGCTTTCATAATAAATTAGGACTGCAATAATATTAACATAATTTTTCAACATATTTTCCATAGAAGTGCATTCCCAGTCACACAATCTGATCTTTTAGCTTTCTTAATACATTGTTTCTTTGAGTCTTAAAGCTAAAAAAGATAGGTAACAATGCACTTCGTATTTATCAGCAACTGATTGCTCACAAGACTTTTTAAATCATACAGACTACAGGAAGTCACAGTAGAGGCCACTTCTTTTTTGTCTATTTATTGCCCTTTAAGTATGCTTGGCAGTCACTGATACTGCTACTAGAAAGCCTGAATTAAAAACATCTCTGGTTCATTCAGGCACAGCATCCAACACTGGACAAGTCACCACACTTCCCATCATTTGGTTCTCTTCTGGGAATTATAAAACAAATAAAACAAAGTACAGATGGTTGACTTTTTCGTTCTTCTGTTTCTTCAGTGCTCTCCTTGTATTTTTAAAACAAAAGTGTCTCATATGCTACCAAAATTCAGTTGCATTTCCTGACCCCTGTGTTCCCATATGGTTAAGTGTCTCTGGAGGCTTTTTTATTTAATCAATACTAAATAGGGTGGTGTTTAGGTCTTCCAAATACAGCCTAGCTTACTGACCTCTAGCATTACACTTAGGACACATGTTTGCTGCTTTGCTGTTCACTAATGCTTTCTGCCTGTGGAGCAAAAGCTTGGATCTCCACCCTTCAAACAAAAAGAGCCATTACCTTCTCATTACCCCAAAGCCCATGGTGAGATCCCCACCACACAGGGGTATCCTGGGGGCTCTGCTACTGCTTTGTGATCAGGAAGCTGCCATAAAGATACTCTCTAGCTCACCTGACATGAAGCTGAGTGCCATGGGCCTGCTATGCCTCATGTCTTGGAAGGGACATGTGGTGTGCCTGTATTTCCCTTGAAGAGCAAGGATTGTATGACAGCAATCTAAGCATGAAAACACATCAGACAAGCACATCAGAGTGGCCCAGGCTGTTTTCAGCAGAATTCACCATAAGCAACATTATTGCTCAGTTTGTTACTACGTGGAACCACACAAACAGCTTTTCTCTCCTGTCCCTTGCTGTAGTATAAACTAGGATCAGTCCTGTGGAATGTAGTCAGTCTAGACTAACATGAACCTGAAACTAACATCTATATCTAACCTTTTTATGCATATTGAAAGACAGGGCTTTGTTGTTGTAATTACATTCTTTTAAAGATATGAGTTGCATAAATCTCATAATCATTTCCTCTGTCTGTAATGGCTGTAATTTGCAGGTCAAGAAAATTCCTAATATTAATTCCCACCCTGCACACAGTGTGTTTTGGCAAGTAATTATGTCTGAAGGGTCAGCAAAACACACTGATCTTCACATTTTGAACAATTTAATTAGAGTCTTGTTTTCTGTGTGGAGCTGCATAAGCTATGAGTTTAGAGGAGAACATGAGTGTGGTCATGGTACTGAGGCTGTCTCTGTAGTCAACAGCAGAGAGTGATCTGCAGGAGGGAGGAAAGGTTGCTCAGGCCTTCTGACCCACACTATATGATTTAAATTAAAGACAAACTATCAGTTTATGTGACTGACTTTACCTGGAGGCTGCTCTCTCAGACTGCTGATTTTGCTGCAGATGCCTTCCTGAGAAAAGCTAGCAAGTGAAAACAGAAAGTAGCCACTCAAAATAAGGAATACTTCAAATTTAAAATTAGTCAAAGTAAAAAAAAAACTTTGTCACAGATTTACAGAGTAATTTTGCATGACTCCACAAGAGAAATCTTCTTCACTTTTACAAATTCAGCCCTTCCTTAGATATTTTTGTTTATTTATTAGTTCTTACTCATTAAGCTGAACCAGTTAATGCTGAGGCCACCTTTAAGGACAAGCTACTGTTCTAGATAAGGAGGGAACCTCACACATCCCAACCTGTCATTCACTCGATGTTTTTTTGATGCCACCCAATGGTACACTCAGTGGTAAGGGGAGTTCTGAATCCTTGTCCTATTCATGTTCTAAAGTAATCCTGAAAATTAACCTCAGTAAAACAGCTGGTTTCATTTTTCAGAAACAGAAAAGAATCCAAACTGCCTCTGCCAGTCAAAGGTGTCAAAACAAAGAGATAAAAGTACCAAAAGGAACATCATTGCTAACTTGACAGCACAGCCAAATAGATAAATTTGTAATGGTAAGCAAGAATTGCTATATAAATGATTAAGTGTGTTTTCACAGGTGCTTCAGAAAGGCCTTATTTGTAAACTCTTTTCTTATAACCTAACCGCAGTTGTGGTAGATATGAGCCAAGATTTGGGTGAACCAGAGAATCTGACTGGGATACTCCTAATCACAAACCAAAGAGGAGAAAATAACCAGAAAAAAAAAATAATATAGCTGATGAAAAATAATTGATCTTGAATAGGTGCAGTAAGACTGTATCTATCTGATCCACTCTGACTCTCTGAGTCCTTATGCTTTGACCCTGGTACACTGCAACATCCTTATCCACAACTGCCTCTTTCTGGGAGCTCAGGGATGCTCCTGGGAGCCAGGTCTAGGAAGGCAGCATGAAATGATGGATACAGCTCACATGTCTCTCTGCAATGGACACCAAAATATGTTTGAACAGGAATGTGAATCTGTTTTAGAGGAGTTGACAAATGTTACACTTATTTGATCTGTTTATAATAACAGTGCATGTGTTTAATGCACTTAATGTTTATGCTGGTACACTTAATTTTTTCTTTTTTTATAAGTAGGTGCACTTTATGCACTAAGCTCTGAACCACACATCTGTGATTCTTAAGCACTGACATCAGTTCAGGGTCAATTTTGATTCTGCATAGTACTATAAAATTTCAGTATGAATTTTTTCTTTGTATGACTGACCTATAGCTAATTTTAGGGCTTCTGTGTTTTCCTTTTCAATAATGAAAGATTGTTAGAGTTGGCTGACTCATATAGCTATGACAAGCAGGTAGAATACAAATAAGGGAATGTTAAATATTGTTCTTAATTGTCTTCATTCCCAGCAGCTGTTGTCACTAAAATGATCAAGGACTGGCAACAGATACCATAGGTTTCTGATTGATTATGGTCTTCCTAATGATCTTTTTGAGCTCTTGAACTTTCTGTGAACTTAAAACCAACATTTCCTTTGCAAGACAGATAATAGCAGGATGCAGTGCTGCTGCTGCTCCTGCTGTGCATATTTTCTAAGTTGCAGTACTGCTGTTTGGAAGAGCCTATGTTTGCTACATTCAGAATGTACCTAAATGTACACTGCAATTTTTGACATGTTTTATCTAATGTTCTTGATAATTGCTATTAGCCTAGATAAAAACATAAACTACTGCACACTACAGATTATGAAAAAAAATGGTTAAGATCACAAAAATGACAGCACAGAAATCACAGAAAGTTAGGGCTTGGAAGGGACCTCAAAAGATCATCCAGTCCAACCCCTGTGCCAGAGCAGGATCCCCTACATACTCCTGAGATGGTTTGTGGAGTCAAGAGAGGGTGAAAGCAGCAGTTTCACCCCTCTCTCTCAAACCCTCACCATCCGGCCTCCTTCCTTCTTCTCTCCATCCCTTCCTTGCTTCATCTTTCTTCCTGGCAAACATAAGTAAGAATGAGTTACATGAGTTAAGAATAAATTTCATGAAAATTTTCTGCTTTGTTAAATGTTCTAATGAGCCATTTTCACTTAAAAACTTTGCAGACACTGTTATTTACTGATATTTAGTGATTTGCCATTTATTATTACAAAGCCTCGCTCATCAAAACACAGAAAGACATGGATAATTTGAATTACATGCTTGAGTCCAAATCCAAAATAGACAGTGAAATGTCAAATGCATCTCTTTGACCTGCAGGTGATTCTCCAGTGGAATGTATAAAGTATACTGAGAGATACAGCTATGGCAGTCACTACTCCCAACTCATTCCCAGCTTTGGACTCCTTTCTGGACTATACAACTTGTAATATAGGCTGGAAATAGTCTCAAGTCATCAGAGAAGTGAAATATTACAACACAGACAGAATATCAGAATTCTTGGCAATATTTTAAGTGCACATGTGAAAATGACTACCACCTGTTGTTAAGCTGGAACAAATTAATATGGTATGGAAAAAAGTAATATTCTTGAAAGGGTTTTTATTGGTCCTTGCTAGCAATGATGTGTTGGCTACAGACACAATGTATACACACCAAGCCTCACTTGACAATAGCAAAAAGGCTTCTTGAATGAATTGTCCTTATTGGGGCAGGGACACTATAGTGTCAGTCTCCTCTCATAGCATTACTAGAAATAAGGTTGCTCTCTTCTCTATATAATGAAATCCACAGACACTGGAGGCATATGAAGATCAATTATACATAACCACCACGAAAATGAAAAAAACAAATCAGAAAAATATTGCAAGAAAGATTAATAGCTCTAAAATGAAGGAGGACTACATAAGGAATGATTTTCAATTGTAACATGCAAATAAGCTTTCAGATATAGCATGTGTGTTTGACATTACACAAAAAGAATGGGAAACAATTTATAAATTTTAGATTATTACAGCTGAGACTGTTTTTTATTAAAACTAGGAAAGAAGAGTGGATCAGCAATGTCACATGGGATGCTATTACAGAAAAAATTGCACGTTAAATCTATCTAATACTATAAGGCCAGAAAAGTAAACATAGGAAAAAAAAAAAAAGGAATATAGGGATGATGATAAAGCAGTAAAAATATCACCCAAAAAAAGGATAAAATGGGCTCCAATGATAGACAGGCACTGAAAGCAGTGACAGCAGTACTGAAGGGAGCAATGAGAACATTTTATCAAACTGTTTAAAGAATTGCTGGAGATTTTAAGCTGCAAAAGGCAAGGGTGGTGAGGAGTAATAACTGGGAAAGGCAAATATCACCTTATTTTAGGTTAAGAAAAGAATAGGAAGGCAGAGCACCTCCCAGACACTGTGAGAAAAAGACGTTTATTTTGCTGGTGCAAGATGTCAGAACTTGATGCCTGTGTTGAAGAAATCAAATCTTCATGAGCTTAAAGTAGCCTTTGAAAGATGGAAGAATTGAAATACAATTCAAATCACTATAGCATAGAGATGAGGAAATGAAAAGGATGACATGATATTTGGAGATGTCCCTAAGGTTTGATGTGAAGCAGATACAATACGATTTGCTTTTGGAAAGTCTTCAGTGTAGCCCACTGCACAGAAACATGGTAACATTTGCTCTAATTGATCTGTGCAGACAAGATCTTCCTCCTACATTATAGAACAGTGTAAAAGATGGTAAATACCTCTTGCACTGAACTGCATGGGGACTGCTTTGGATTGTCAAGGCAAGGAGTAGCCCTTTCTGAAATCTCTCAGATGGAAATTCAAAATACTTAGCAGAAGCATGCCATGAAGTAGATGCATCTGGGAGGTGATGAATTTTGGTGACAAAGACTGCAATTTCTTCCCCCCACCTTCACTAAATTTCACTGGAATTGATTCTGTTACATGACTATTACTGTAGAAATGGGTAGAAAATGTAGAAATGAAGAGAGCAGAGACATAAGGGTTTGTAACTAAAATATGTCTTGTAACTAAATCACTTGAGAGTACATCATGAAAAGGGCTGCCTCACACTTATGACAAAAAGGCTCCACAGCTAATAAATTAGAGATAGGTAATGTCACAGATGATAAATTACCTACACAGAATTTTCTCTGTTTAGAAGTTGAAGCTTTTACAAACTTGCATCACCTCATTCAAAATGCAAATAAATGCATGATTGGTATAAGTTCAGAACACTAAGCTAAGTACTTCCCATACATCTGACTGTGCAGAAGTCTTGCATGGTTTTTAAAAAACACTGAAAATCCGGGGAAGAGTTTTCAAATACAGTGCAGAGTCCTAGAAAAATAATGCACTCAGCCTGTGCAAATGGCAGAGCTATCAGTACAGTACCTGTAAAGGCTATTTAAAGCACTGACTAAATGAATAAAAAATGAAGAAGCCTCAAAATGAGTACAGATAATGGAAACAGTACAAATAGTTAAAAGGAAGAGAGGGTATATAGATCTATTTTTCATTACTCTTCAGTAATAGGGAGAATCAAACATACTTGTGGTAGCCTCAGCTTTGGTTTCTAAAGGCTAAATCAATGGCACTAGTATGGCTGATGTGATCCTGTTACAAAATCAGGAAAGATTTACAGAAACAAGCCAGACTGGATATGGCTGACTACTGCTATTTGACTTCTGCTTTATGGTCTTACTAAAAAAAATGACACTGCTTAGTGAGAGCATGAAAAAGAGTAACAATTATTAAAAAAAAGAAGAAAAATTGCATTAAGGAGATGAACCAATAAATTTCTCCATTCACTTTTAGCTCAAGCACAGTACTAATTTCAACATGGCACTTAAGTTTTAGTTCCAAGTCAAGGAAAAAAAAATAATTGGTTTGATTTGGTCTTTACCCATTGTCAATGAAATATTCTTCCATGCAGGAGAAGGAGCTTCAAACAGACTAACTTCAATCAAAATTTACTCTTTCTGAAGAAAAAAAAAATACTTATCAAGATGTTCAAATCTGAAAGTTGCTTTAAAAAAAAAAAAAAAAAAAAAAAGTGGCTTCTGAAAACCATTTAATTCCTGATTAAATATTTAAAATATTCAAAAGCAAATAAAGATTCCTTTAGTATTATTTTCCCAATAATTTGTTCCCACTTTATGAAAGGCTTTAAATAAATATTTAAGATTTTAAATGACCTTGTGATTTACTGGGGAGAGGGAGAGTTAACAAAGAAAGAACCTAATTGTTCCAAATTACATTGCCAAACAATGCCTAGATATACAAAAGTTCAGCATTCATATGTCAAAGAGAAAATGCACAAATGTCATGATCATCACAATAGAAGCAAATTAACACAGGTCTCTTGAAAATTTGGCTCAATATGTGGAGACTAAAAGTTTACCCTTATTTCTTTTAGTAACTTACAAGTTAATGTCCATTTCGTGCTATAGAATTTCCCAGCCTTTCCCTTGATAACAATATCCAAGTTTTGAAGGACCTGAGCTCCCCTCCAAAATAACTGTCAGGTTCCCTATGTTCAGTTCCTTTCTTTCAAAATCCAGGGGAGGATACCTATTCCTCACTTCTCACCTTCCCATTTTGCTATCTCACAGTTTGCACTGAATCTTATCTCTTTAACTCCTTACAGAGATTTCAGCAATTTGTCCTGAGCAGAATTATAATGCAAATAATGTCTCAGAAAGTATACAGATGTACAGAATGTTTCGTCAGCAGACAGTTTCTTGTATGGTAGATAAAACTGCATAATTTTGCCTACTGATATAAAGCTTAGTCTGAGAGATTAGAGAGCACTTACAGATGCTTAGCAATTCAGTGTGTCGTATAAAAGTTTTTTTTATCTCAGGCACGTTTTCAAAGTCAAAAAGGGAAAGTAAGGAATGCAGTTCCTACTGATAAAGCTCATCCCCTTCATTAAGAAGGCTGATATATTTTCTTTATTATCTTTAAATTATATCATTGGTCTCCCTTGGAGGGAGGAATTAATTTGAAAAAACCTGCACTGAAGAGCGTTTAATAGCATGGCTACACCTGTGACAACTTAAAGGTATGAAGTACAATGAGAAAGGTTTATAGGACCAGGTAGTGTTTTCTACTAACTCATCTGATATGTTTGGGAGAAAAAAAAATACAGAACAGGGTACACAAGTTTTTCTTCAGACTTCAAACAGAAGAGGCAAAACATGCAAACCAGCTAGAACATTTTTATCTCCTGAATCTATGTGTGTGCAAGAACACGTTCACTTGTGACAGCACTATCCAATGCAAATGTTCTTCTACAACCAACAGAGGCCAAAAGGCTGGGTACCAGCAGGAATCTTCCCACCAGCTTCAGTGGCTGGGGTGATGTCAGCTTTGGTTATAAGTTCTTGCGGCCAACACTGTCAGTTTCCCAATGACAGCTTTTGGATTTGCCAAAACTTAAACCCAGGTGCAAGTGATGAGTCCCTGCAACCAGCTGAATGAAATCAGTCCAACTTGAAAATCTAAGTAAAAATCAGCAAGAATTAGAGACAACAAGCAGTAAGAAAAACAAATATAAGCCTCCATTCATTTAATCTTGTGCCTCTGCAAGCTTTTTAAAAGAGCCCTTCTTTCCAGATTGCTTCTCTATTTAGAAGGACTTCAAGGAGCATCAGATTTCTGATTTGGTTTGTATGTTATACTTTGGTTGCTTAGGTGATTACTTAGGTGATTTTGCATTTCAGCCTGGTAAGTTTGTCACCTGACAAAGCTTAGTTTCAACTTGTCCTTTAGATGCAGTCACGATGTGTTTAGTTTTCAAACAAAAAATCCAGAGTAAATTGCTTACAAGATTATTAGATCATAATCCACAGAGAAATTTTCTTTCCTATCAGTTAAGCATATTCACTTCCAACCCTTCATGCCCTAGTCCATGTACCTACAGAAATGGACCAAGGAGACAGTGCTGCTTGCACTGAAATGGTAACTGGAATCAGAGTATCCCTTAGTACTCCCAAAAGCTCCAGGATGTTTTATTTGAAATTGTAGAGTACTACATCTTGTATTTTATTTTAAATGTTATATAGTAAAAGAGAAGTTCTCTTGGGTGTATGTGCTTTCATTACTCACAGTTTTGAGCTATAAAGAACATAATCCTGGCAGTAGTAAGCAGCCCGCTGTGTACCAGACTGCAACTCTCCTAAAACTTGCATTCCTAGGTCCCGATGGGACATAGGAGGGAGGCATAAAACAGCTGTTCTGATTGTGAATGCCTATAGGCAAAACGCCAGGTTCCTCTCCTTAGAAGTCAGCATTATGATGTTTAGGCAGCTCCAAAACTAGGTACTAGCCATGGAATCCAGTCAAGCTGTGGTTTTCACCATTGTTGTGCCCTGCAGTTTCTGCTGTAGATCCATCTTTTAAAGTATCACAGTGGGAAACAGTACCCATCCCACACAAGTGGGTAATGTCATCACACAGCATAAAAGGAATACACTATTCTGGATTAAATATGAACTAAATGGCTGTGGATGAATTCATATTGTGGCTCATCTGAAATTAACACAGCTAATCCTGTGGTTAGGGTAAGATGATGTTGTTTGTATTACATAAGCACAGCTTTTTTGCAGCATGGCACAAGAAAAGCAACCACAGCAGCAAAGGGACCACTGGGACAGTGTTTGCTTTGAAGAAGTTGTGATCCAAAATCCAGGCACCAGGATGTGCTCCCAGTAGAGTCATGCTGCGTATACGGCTGTTCTCTCTATCCAGTCTCACAGTGTCCCATGAGCAAATTTTGGAGGATGATCTAGGGACTAGGGGACATAGGGAGAGCAGGTGGAAGAAGGCAGGTTGGGAAGAGAAAATGTGGTCTCCAGCTCAGGGCTATGGCTTTTCTCAAGTCCACCACAAATCAGGGCTACACTGAACTTCTGCTCTCTATTGAGCAGGTTCAGCCAAAGCAAAGGCTGTAAAGTGGCCCTTAAATTTTGTCAGGTCTCAAATTTTCTTTCCCAAGGAAGGCAATGTTAGCCACAGGGCTGGCAGCAAAGGAAATCTGAAGATGTGTCCCTCAGACCCCTCACATGAGGTAAATCCACAGCTCCACTGCTGGTAGACGACCGAGCCAGCCTGAGTCCCTCTGACCTGACCTCCTTCCAGAGAAAGCCCAAAAGTCCAAACCTGGGGAATACTGCTCCAAGTATCCTCAGTGCTTTCTTTCCCACGTCACCCAAGTTTCTCAGTGCTTTCACCACTAAAACCCAACACCCCTAAAAGTTTTCCTCCTGCTTCCCCCGAGCTCACACGGGTTTCCAGTGGAGAATCGTGCGGCAGAGAAGCAGGCTTTATCCGGGCGAACACTTACACTAAATTTGTGCTTAAACATCTCATATAACCCCCAAAATAAGCCGAGAAGCCTCCGCCCTTCGCGGTCCCCTCAGAGCGGCGCGGTACCGCCGGCCCGTACCGGCTGCTCGCCTCGCGCGGCCGGGCAAGGCCGCCCCCTAGCGGTGCGGACCGGCCCCGCAGGCAACGGCTGCCCCGTCGCAGCACTGCCGGGAAGCGAACGCGGCTCCGCTCCTCACGGCACCGGCAACTTCCACCCCTCGGGGAGGTCTCCGCCAGGGCCGTTTCCCCTCAGAGCCGCGGCGAGGAGAAAAGAAACACCTGTCCGGTGCCTGAGCGGGATCGATGGCTGCGCCCGGCGGGCGGGAAGAGCGAGACGGCGCCACCGCGGGGAGGAGAGGGCAGCCCTGCCGCACGGCTCCGGAAGAAACGGCGAAAGAGAACCAAAGGGCAGCGGCGGGACTCGCGGAATTTATCCGCCCGCAGGGGTGTTCCGCCGAGGCGGGTGCGGCAGCTTCACCTGGCGGGACTGAGCATGCGCGTGGCGGCGGGGCACGCCACCGATTGGGAGCGCGATGCAAGACTAGGACGGAGCCGCTGGGCAGCCGCGACTTCGCCGAGAGCGCGCTGCTGCGCAGCCGGAGCGGGGGCGCCGGGCGCCGCTCTCCATGGGATTTGATGCTTTCACTGCTGCCGCCTCGTTCCCTGCTCCCTGTGAGGATCCAGCTCCCGCCGGGGACTCCTGTTGGCTGGACGGTGTCTTCGGAGCCGCGGGCTGTGCGGAGCCGGGCATGACCGGGCGGGCGGCGGGGGCCAGCCGTGCCCCGCTGCCCTCTCACCGGGGGCCGGGCGGAGGCAGCGCTGCCGCGCTCTCCGCTGCACCGGGGCGGCGCTGCCCGGCCCTGCCCTAAGGCGCCGTTGGGAGCCGAGCGGCGGGGCGGCCGCTGGAGCCTTGGCGGGGGGCGATGAGGGCGGCGGGGTGGTGGCGGCGGGGCAGCGGGGCGGGGCGGGGGTTACGCCGGGCTCTCTAGGACGCCGGCGCCCCGCACACCCACCATGGATCTGCTGCTGGTGGTGAACACGAGCCTGGGCTCTCCCAACGGGTCCCTGGCGCTGCCCCCCTCCTCACCGTCCTCTTCAGCTCTCCTGCAGTCGCCCTCCCTCTACTCCCCGGCGGCCGTGGCCAGCCTAGCAGCGGTGGTGGGCTTCCTAATCGTCTTCACCATCGTGGGCAACGTGCTCGTGGTGATCGCGGTCCTCACCAGCCGGGCGCTGAGAGCCCCCCAGAACCTCTTCCTGGTGTCCCTGGCCAGTGCGGACATCCTGGTGGCTACTCTGGTCATGCCTTTCTCCTTAGCCAACGAGCTCATGAATTACTGGTACTTCGGCAAGGCTTGGTGTAACATTTACCAGGCACTGGACGTGCTCTTCTGCACCTCCTCCATCGTCCACCTGTGTGCCATCAGCCTCGACAGGTATTGGTCAGTCACACAGGCAGTGGAGTATAACCTCAAACGGACCCCTCGGCGGATCAAGGCCATCATCCTCACAGTCTGGCTCATTTCAGCTGTCATCTCCTTCCCACCATTGATCTCTGTGTACCAAGACCCTGAAGGAGGAGATGGTTTTCCCCAGTGCAAGCTCAATGATGAGACGTGGTACATCCTTTCATCTTGTATTGGCTCTTTCTTTGCCCCCTGCATCATCATGGTGTTGGTCTATATCCGCATCTACCGTGTGGCCAAGCTAAGGACCAGGACCCTCTCTGTGAAACGTACAATGCCAGAGGGGTCCTCCCAGACTGAGAATGGTTTGAGCCGTGCTGCTGGGGGCTGCACTTCCCTGAGGATGCAGCTGGGAGAGAACGGACATTACTCGGCACACCACTGGCGCAAAGCCTCCGAGCTGGAGGACATCGAGCTGGAGGAGAGCAGCACCTCAGAGAGCAGGCGGAGGCGGAGCCGGGAGGAGCATCCCCGCAAAAGCAGCAAGAGCCAGTCCTTCTCCTACTCATATTCCTCCAAGCACTCCAGTAGTCGTCTGTCCCGTGCCAGCAACCGCTCCATGCAGCTCTTCTCGTATCGCCGTCGCAGGAAGCGTAGCAGCATCTGCCGTAAGAAAGTCACCCAGGCCCGGGAGAAACGCTTCACTTTTGTGCTGGCCGTGGTCATGGGGGTCTTTGTAGTGTGCTGGTTCCCCTTCTTCTTCAGCTACAGCCTCTATGGTATTTGCCGGGAGGCATGTGAGGTTCCTGAGACTCTCTTCAAGTTCTTCTTCTGGATTGGGTATTGTAATAGCTCCCTCAACCCAGTCATCTACACCATCTTCAACCAAGACTTCCGCAGGTCCTTTAAACACATTCTCTTTAAAAAGAAGAAGAAGAACATTTGGCATTGAGGTGGAGGGATGGATTTGCTTTGAGCAGGAGTGGAGTTAAGAAGGCTCTATGCTGAAAAAGAAGGGAGGGAAGAGAACATGGGGTTTGGGCTTAGAATGAAGAGGGCTTGCCCTCTTGGTGTTACAGCATGGTGGTGTGGAGTACAGGGACAGCACTGGGGAGGCTGAGGGCATTCACCATGGTGTGAAATGGCCACATGGTGCTGGAGGAGTGGTGCTGGAGTCTGGATGGGTAAATGGGGAGAGTTGTGATTGTTTGTATCCTGCATGGGGTGTCTGCAGAGGAAAATAGGCTAAGACACTGAGATTGGGAGGCAGTGAGCTTTTATGGGCTCTGGAATTTTGTGGAAAAGCAAGCTGAGACATCAAGAGGAAAGGATTAAGTGGCAGTGGTGGTAAAGACTTGACTATTTTAAATAGAGCAGCTGGGGCCTGTGGTGGGCTCATCTCTGTAAGAAATTGGGTTTTACTGCATATGTGGGGAAAGAAAGTGCTAAGTGCTAGGCACTGACAGTTTTTTGAATTATTAAAGGATTTAGGTGTTTGCCAAAAAAAACCCTAAAGAACAATACAAACTTTTCTAAATAAACCTTTGTACTGTTCAAACCTTCTGAATGATGATTTTACACAAGGCTTAAGTAAAAGAGAAAGCATGGGGTTTTCTTTCTTTGGAGGAGTCTTTGCAAATAGAGCTAGATGGAAAATGTTTTTCTTATCTTCCCATTAGTTTTGATTTGTCAGTGGGATAAACCTAGGAGTTTTGCATGTTTTCATGATATATTAAAATCACGTGCACCCCTCTATGACCTTATTTCCCCCACTTGTTTTGCCAGGCAATAAATTCCATCCCTCAGATTAGTAACCTGAGCACCTCGATGTGCTGGAGCAGGTAGCTTGTCTGGATACAAGGGTTCTGTCTTAAACTAACTTCCATTGGGGAAAAAAAAAAAAAAGAAAAATTGGTGAACCAAACTAACTTTTTCAGAGTTAAAAGAAAAAAAAATCAAATTGCCATCCAGCTCCCAGCTCAGTTTGTATGAGCCCTGGGGAAATGTTTCCTCCTTTATTTAGGCTTATCTCAGCGGCCGTATGTGTGCTGCTCTCATTCTCAGGCAGATTTTTAGAGTAAGAGCAATTATGACAACACTAAGGTCTTTAAATCCTTTGTATTTGCAGTCTTAGAGCAACTAAATCCTTTTTATCTATTTTTTAATGAGAAATGTACATTGTTGATTGTTAGCTGTGTGTGTGAACAAACGTCAAAAGAAGGTACAGCTGCTCCAAGCCTTTAATATTAATGCTGCTTTTTTTCCCCTTTTCCTGTTTGCATTTCTAGTTTATAATTTCAGAGAATTTTGTTGGGAGGAAAGAGGAGAGAAGAGTTTGAATAGTTACTAAAGCAAACTGTATTTCCCATGGGTTTATAAAGTATCATAAACTAATGAAGAGAATGAGAGACAGGGACTGGTGTCTGTACATTTGTCAGTGAATACTGAATGTAAGACTCAGCTGAACATTTACATCCCTTTTCCATCTGTGCTGCTGCAAGGTGTATAATCTGTTTGCAGAGTAAATACTGTTCCATTTTATGCGTATCACTCTTTCCATAGGCAGCAGGACTTGGCATCTGTCTCAAACGCACCTTTCCATAGTAAACAGCACCTTGAAAAGTAGAATTCAATTTAATCTCATATGGCAGGTTCCTTGAAACAGCTAAAATGAATCTATACCTGAGAATTATTTGATCTTCCTTTCTCTACTCCCTCTCTTGTGTCTGAAACACTCTCTTCTCTTGAGACCTCTATGATATAAGGAGAAATTATAGAGCAGACACTTGGTTTAATTGTTTGGGTTTTTTAGTAAGTGTTTGGTTCACTTAACCCTGAAAAAGGATGTTGTCAGTGGCTAAGATGCTTTAATTAAATAGACAATATAACTTGAGCGCCAACTCAAATGGGAGTTCTGCTGAAATAAGGATTGGATGATTGCACCAAATGCATCAGACGTTTGCTCGATTTCACTAAAGAAACAACTGAGACATTTCTAAGTCCTAAGTCAGTAACTTATTGGATCCTTTCTTGAAATAAGGCTTGAAGTTTTGAAAAGATTTGAGCTTTGTTTAAACATGTGCATTCACAGAATGATAAGACATTTTCAGGAGCATCCCTTTGTAAATAACAGATGGTTTGGTACAAATACATACCAGAGACAGCTAAGTAATAGAAAAAATAGCAACAAGAAGAGGAAATTACAAGCCATTTTCTCTTTTGCAAAATGGAGAATTCTATTTAAAGTTACATCAAGAAGAGCTGAAGCAAGGCTATATCATTTGTAGGTAATGATGTAGCTAAAAAGTTCAGGTTTGTTTCATCTGAAGAAACTGTGTAATTGCCAGAGCAACCAAAGCAACTTTTGGTACTGCTACTACCTCTGAGTTACTTGATGGCTTCATTAGAGATACCCATGCCTACCAAGATGAAGGTCTTATTTTATCACTTTATGCTCATTTAGAGTGCTCTCTCAGTCTGCAGACACAGAACAGTTTTACTGTTGCACTGCTTTTGAAATGAGATTTGTTGCCTGTAAACATAATCCTTCCCTTTCATCTTTCCTGGTAGAATTCAAGCAGTCTACAAAAATGAAATTTAACTGACAGATTTTATGGATGTGAAATATATATGGAATGACTGATGTGCCTTAAAAGTTATGTCTTTGCTCTGAAATTATTCTGTGGTCATTATAAGCATAAAGTAATAATGCTTCTATTTTTGATTTGCATTTCCAAATGTCTAAAGGGTATTAATGCAGATACTTTTCATCTATGTGCAGCAGAATACTTATAAACGGGGCATTTTCTGTGGTTTTAATTTATCACCCATCAAACTTACTCATCTGATTCAATGCCTCAAGAGGTTCTTATTTCTTCTGAGCTAAATAGAAAGTAATACTGACCAATAAATATGTGCAGTATACACCCCTTCTAAGTGCATTTCCCTCTAAATTAGTGAATACAGAGGATTTCTATAAAAATTGTTTCAAATGTAACTACTCATATGTTTCAAAGAAGTAAAATGGGGCTGATTTATTTTTTTAATGACAGTGTTCTCTTATTACTTGTAATAGCTGAAGACTGGAATTTGTAATATATTTGTGTGGTGTTAACTTTTCATAAAAAGTTACCAGCTCTGCTGCTGTGGTTGTGCTTCCACTGTAAGTTGGCTACTAGGATATACAGAAAAAAACAACAAAGTAGTCAGTGCAGCTTTTGCTTAAGAAAAAGGGAGAAGATATTTTATGTTTTGAATGTGTCCACTTGTCTTTGATCACATTTGATGAACTGTTTGAAACACTGTTCTTTGACTGTTCATTTGCTCATTCATCATGACTGAAATTTTCTGTCAGTCTACACTGAGAATTAATGTTTTATTTTTGAAACCAATTTTTTGAACAGAACCACTATTTGTTTATTACTGAAATATTGAGCAGTGTAGCTCAGCTAGGATGGGAACTCAGTGCTGCTGCTTATCAGCCCTCCTCTGGGAGTTGTGCATGAGTGAGAACCAGAAAATTAGCCTCTTCAAGCCTTGAGTCAGATGGAACAGGCCTTTTATAGAAGAGATATGACAGGATCACAGCTTTAAATTATTGTCTAAAATAAGAATTTGGCTGTTCTTGTTCTGTGGGGTCTCTGTTCAGAAAAGTTTTGTTGCTCCAAAATCACTGCCAATTTTTGAGAAGTAGATCTGAGTTTAAAGCCTACGTGCAAGAGGAGTTTTGCCCACATTGATCTGTGATCACCCTTTGTGAGTAATCCCCAGAAACTTGCAGTGTACTTGTGAACAAGGGAATTACTCAGTGGGGGCAAGGATATTAGGAGCTTCCTTAGACATTGCCTTTTTTTAAACTAAGTGTGCCTGAAGAATGTAAGCAAACATTTGTGTGTACATGTACAAGAGGGCAATCCTCTCTGCTTAACTTTGGCTACTGTTCAATCCCATAGCAGCTACAAGTATAACCAGAGCAACAAAGCCTACTCTTTATTTTCAGTATAAGCTCTGTGATGAGTTTTATCTGATTACATTTGGTTTTAGGAGAAAAAACGTAGGTCTCTTTCTTGCACAGTGGAAGTTGATATTGGTTAAAAGAACATTTGAGAAGTGTAAGTATTTTGTAGGAAACATCTTTTCAGGAAAATGATCTAACCTGAAACAATCACAACAGTCAAGCAGGAGTGAAAATCTACAAGCTGTGCAAAATGAAGGCAAGATGCTACCTGTGAGATTTTTTTCTTCATATTTACTCATCGTGGCTTTATTAGTGCATAAAAGGCAACTAGATATTTTAGAGAAAAAGTTATAATTTAGAGGCAGGATGTTGTGTGAGCAAGTGACTACCCACAATATTAAAGGAATAAATATTTACTTCTTTGCGCTGTAAACAAGTATAGCGGGGAAATTTGTCTTCATTGCCTAATAACAAATGTTAATTTTCCCTCCAGATGTGTGGGTCAGCTAGGCCCTACAGAAGATGACACAGGAGAAAGTAGTGTTAGGGGATTGTTCACTTCCATGTTCAACACCAAGCTTAAGTTTGTCCTTGAAATCAAGCCTAAAATGCAATTTGGCACTTGGACCCAAAAGGCTGTATAGTCAATGCTTCACTGAATATAGTCTAGTTTTAGCAAAAAGCATCAGTTCATATTAAACACCCTGCACATCTCCTTCAGGACAGAAAGGGAGGAGTCTGACATTTAAGACATGCAAGAAAGGTGTAATCAGCAGTTTGAAGGGTCATGGGTGTTTTATGACATATCCTTAGTTTCCATTCTGCTGACTGAGCTGTCTTTAATTTTGTAGCTTCCCAATCCCTTTGAACTCTTGAGGCTAACAGAACTATGTAACATAGAAGCAGTGGAAATTTGCTTCTCAAGGAAGCAAAAAGTGGCAAAGTGCTCAGAGTCAGTGCTCAGATATAATACAAGATGCCCAGTCCTGCAGTGGGTGGATAATTCAGCTGCTGGTTTTTGTGGGAAAGTCTGGTGGGGTGTTTTCAGCTCACAGTGACTGTCATGCTTAGTCTGAATTTCTGTGATTGGTACATTGCCTTTTTTGAAGTGGCAATGCTTGGAGTATGGCAAAAGGCATTTTAAATAGTTTATCTTTCCTCTAGTACATGTCCTTCACTACATTGTCCCAAACACTTTTTTAATTCAACTGCACAGCCACTGATAAGGTAGAGAAAGATAGGCAGTATCTTACAGAAAAAAGAGAAATAGAGGCATGGAAAATAGTACCAATTGAAACTTAGAGTCTTAGTCCTAGCCCAACATCTTAGCATGACACTAGTCTTCTTCCCCCATCCCCTTTTTTCCTTTGGAAAACAGAAATTCATGCAAAACTGCAGAAGCTTATTTTTAATAGTCTACACCAATGATACTGTTTACACTAGAAAAAAGAGCTTATCTGTCAATTAGTGGTATTCTGCTGTAAAGCAATTTTCTTTAGTATACTACTCAAAAAAAACTAATGAAAAATACAACAGCATCTAATTCAGTTTGTCTATATGTAACTCTTAATAAAAATGCTTTTTTAAAGATTCTAAATGTAAAGTACATAAATCAAATATAGCTGCCTTTTTCATCAAAATCAATTAGTTGTGTTTCAGCATTTTTATGAACAGCAGTCATTCGTTTTGTATGATGCTCCTTCATGATAGCTCTCTGCTGGCAGAGAAATCTCTACACCCTGTTGACAACAGGAAAAAAATGAGGATTCATATTTCCCTCCATTAATCTGTTAAGTCTCCTCTAATATAATTAAAAAGCAGGTTACTAGGATACTTGTGATGTTTAGAAAGTGACTTGGATCAGAGAAATGATAACCTGACTGGTACTGAGATAGTCAGTACCCCTAACAGAGAGGCTAACCCTAGGCTGCAGGGACATGGCTCTCTTGGTTTTGTTCTCTGGGCTTTTGTCCCAATATTTCATGTTATTTCCTCTGTAGCAGAACACTGTGAGCATGACCTCTCTTTCATCCTAGTCTCTTGGAGTAAGAAATTAATGCTGAGGTCTCTCACTTCCTCACTTAGTGCTTTCACCAATAGGCTGTTTATAAAGGTGATGCAGCCAAAATACATTTCCTTTAGGCACATAAATGTATTATTTGATCTAGCATTTGTCTCTCGGTAGACTAACACTCATTCCACAAGGATGTTCTCTATCTGGAAATCAAACACTTGTCAGATACTGAGGAGAATATAAAAAATGGTGAAACCCCTCAGCCACTCCATCTAAATTTTAAAAGAAAAAGCCACAACTGAAAAAACTTCATCGTGAAGTGGTAGGAATGTCCTGTCTGAGACCACCTACCCGGCTGTGCCTCTCATCGGGTTTTGGTTTAGTGTGTGGAACTGTTCAGCTGGGGCCTTGCAGGTGTATTGAGAGAAGCAGCTTCAAGTCTCCAGCAAGGATTAGAATATGAAAATCTCTGCCTGGTGAATCACTCCACATTAAAGCAGACTCTCACTTTGCCTGTTCCCTTGTGCACTCTTCAAACAATTCCCTACCTGCAATCTGAGCAGAGCACGTACCATAAATTTTCTGAGTCTTCCCCTTGTGTGCCTCGGTCTCTGATCTCCAAAGGGTACCTGATGCTTCTCCAGGAGCTCCCAAGGGTGCTGGGAGGATTCCCCAGAAAATACATGTGAGGTGCTTCAGTGCTGGGCTATGCTATATGTAAGTACCTCGTGGAGTAACAGGAGTGATGTTATTTAGCATGTTCTTGGCTCACTGCAAGCCATACTGTTTTAGTACCAATAACTGCTTGTGTGTAATTATTGGTGTGTGCAGTTCAAAACCTGACTACAAATGTGCATTCATGAAGGCTGGCGCTGATTCTTTTATATCAGCAGCAATTTCTGTCAGTGACTGAAGGGAGGCTTTAGTCAGTCCATGGGACTGCTGGTTTTGATTTGTCACATGGCATATCAGAGGGACAGGATGCATTAACAACACAGTTAGTATTAGAAGGGGTTAAGGATTCGTGGATGGAATGTTTTCCTGACAGAAAAATGCTACTTTGGTGTAATATGATCTTTCCTTAAAGAGTGTGTCTGGTTTGCCCCATATATAATGGAAACTAGATCTTTAATCAGCTTCTGTAAGTTCTGACTACTTACTGGTTTGTCTGGCTGTTTCCTGGGCAAGCTGCTGGAAACGGTGCCAGAAAGCCGAGACTTCCAGGCTCCTGGATCCCAGGCAGTCCAGGCCCCTGGGTTTATGGGCACTCAGCTCTCAGTTCCATTACCACAGCATTTAAATGCTTCATAACCTTTGTTATACTTAGTCTGTCAATTTCTTTGTGCATTGAGGAGGGATTACCATGCCCTTTTTGCTGGTGAGAAAGCAAAAGATTAATGGCATTTAGGTAAGTAAATCTTAATAATTTTCTACTTAATGTGGATCCTTCCAGTTCCAAATCCACTATTGGTCAGACTCCTACTAAGTTTTAATGTGTGAAGTCCCTCCTCTGCTTTAAAGTTCTGCTTCTGGCTCTGTGGATGCTCTATGGCCATGGAACTTGCACACTAATCCTATCAGGATACACAAACTAAATGTTTCTCTCATTTGCCTGTGTCCATCTGGTGGGTAGGTTGTGCAGCTTGGGTTTTGCAGAATAAAAAAAATAAAGCACTCCCTCCAGTCTGTGAGGAAGCACTTGCTAGTGGCTTTTTAAGGACTGTGTTTGTATTTTTAGTCACCAGTGTTGGATTCACACTCCCATTTCTAGATTAATGTTTTTTCCATGTGTTGAACAAGTACCGTCAGGGCATAACTCTGACCTATGATTTATATCCCAAAGGGCTGGAATTCTTCTGTACTTCTGGCAAAATACAAAAATGATAAATACTACTGAAAAAAATAGACCCAAGATCCCCAAAAAATAGTCACTCAAAAATAACCAACCACATTAATAGGTCAAGGCTCAAATTCAGGCAGAAAAAGAGAGAAGATAGGGGAGCTTTTGTGTCTCCCATTTCTTCTAGTGCTCACCAAGATTCTCCCAATCTAGTCATTGGATTATTCACTTCTAACACTTTGAAGGTCACCTTCCTTGAGACTACTGACTCAATGTCTTCAATACATCAGGAATTACTTGGAAAAAAATGAAAAATAAATGATACAGAGTCAAGAAATAGCACACATGCTTACAGCATGAAGGGCTCCCTAACTGGCATCATGCCTGTTGGTAACAAGCAATTTTGGCTATTCATAGAATGGTTTGGGTTGGAAGGAACATTACAGATCATCCAGTTCCAATCTCCCTGCCATGGGCAGGGACAAATCCCACTTCGCCAAATTGCTGAAAGCCCCATCCAATCTGGCTTTCAACACTTCTAGGGATGGAGTTTCCACAACCTCCCTGGGCAACCCATGCCAGTGTCTCACTATCCTCACAGTGAAGAATTACTTCCTAATGTCTAACTCAAATGTGCCAGTTTTAAACCATTTCCCCGTGTCCTATTATTACATGCCTGTGTAAAAAGTCCCTCCCCAGCTTTCCTGTAGTCCCCCTTCAGGTACTGGAAGGCTGCTATAAGGCACAGTCTTCCCCTGTGCCTTCTCTTCTCCAGGCTGAACAACCCCAGCTGTCTCAGCCTGTTCATAGGAGAGGTGCTCCAGCAAATTTACTTTTCAGGCAAAGTGGTGACTGAAAAAGGAACTTGAATTCCAAGTGAATGTTTTGTACAGAGGAGGCTTCCTGACAGTATTTACCACCTTCAGAAATGCCAGTCAGTGTCTATCAAACTCATATTTTTCATAACCAGGGGAAGGGATTGTCCCTAAGTATAATATTAAGGGGAAAATGTACGTAGAAGTAATTGTAAAAAGTAGTCATGCATATTAAATGTGGAAGGAGAGCAAACCAGTTTGTTCCTGGGGAAAGAGTTCAGCATCAGTTCATCCTTATGCAATTCTGCCATCTCTTGCTTGGGATAACTGATAATCACATAGGTTGAGGCTGCCCTCGGGTTACAGTGTTTTCCAAAATTGTCAAAACTTTTTTATGTTAACGAGATTTTTGTTGTGGGAAGAGTTCCTGTTAATTGATGACAGAAATTACTTTTCCCCTCTCCCTTTCCTTCAGTGGAGGAGCAAACAAACAAAAGATATTTTACAGGATTACAAGAATAACTGTTCCTTTTCTATTTTGGTAATGCAAAAATAAACATTAAGAATAAACATATTAAAAAGAGTCATTAGGACTCTTGGATGTGATTTAACCATTTCATTCTCTGATCAATCAGGCACTACTCAATTAGCTCAATTAATCTAGTTATCCCTGAGGTTTTATATGTCCTGTAACAAAATATCTTGCTTGCCCAAGAGGCTGTGCTGTTTGTCTTTAGAGGTTTTTAAGACCTGACCAGGTAATGCCCTGGGTGACCTGGTCTGGCCTTGTAGATGGCGCTGCTTTGAGCAGGAGGCTGGGCTGGAGACACACTGCCTTCCTTCCAACAGGATTACCCTGACTGTAAGAACTGTTTCTCCTAATACTAAAGAAAAGTAAAATCCTAATAATTGTATAGCTTTAAATTCATAATTAATGGAAAGATGCACTGTATATTGCTATAGGTGGAGAAGCTTTGCTCATCTCTTCAGGATCTGTTTTCTCTCTGTGTCCACCCAAAAAAGAGAAAAGATTCCTGGGGCCAAATTTGCAGCACAGTGTGAGCAGAGTTGGTGCTTGCTGCAGTCTCTGGTCTGCTGACACTGCTGAGGCAGCTGAAGCCCACATGGGTGAGCTAGTGCTGAATCAACAGCACCATGAAGCTATGGGTTACATTTATTCTTCACTAGACATGCTCACGGGATCAACAGGATACAGGTCTTGTTGCTACAGTTGAAAATACGCAGTGCTATTTCATTATCAAACCAAATTCTTTCTTTCTGCCCACCTCCGCTGTCTTTTATGAAGTTCCAGAGGTACTTTGTACCATTTGCACTCCCACACAGCCTCAAACTTCAGAAAATTCTCAGACCCTCTTCTGTCATGACTCAAAAAAATTTAAACTGAGAGCAGTTTTATTTAGTCTTTGGTATGATTAAGATGGAGTAAAAGGGGCTAGTTCTGGGCCCAAAATTTTAAAAATTTTGAAATTCAACTTCATACGAAGTTCACGGAAAACAGACATAGTATTGAGGCCTGGACAAGGATTCATCTCTAATTCCATTACTGACCTATAGCCCCATGGGACATGCACTTTGTACACAGCATTTCAGTCTGTTGTGTCTTCCTTCCAATATTACTTCATTCTCAAATATTTTGGGAATTTATGAACAAAAAAAACCCACTACAGAAGTCCTAGATCATGATTGCTATGAAAACATCCAATAAATAAAAATCTGAATCACAGAGGTATTACTTGTTAAGGAGTTCATCTGTCCCCTGGTTTTGCTTTAGATTACTTGAAATTTGAGTTGCAATAAGCATCATTAATGTCTATGTTTCTATCTAACCTTTGTAGCTTTCCCAAGCTCTTTTACACTCAAGCAGCTGTAAGAACTCTGATTTTGCTATTTTATGTGTCTACAGAAGATATTACAGAACTGATGATTTATCAGTGAGTGTTGGTCTCTTTTCCCAAGTAACAGGACAGCAGGAACCATCCAGAAGCTGCAACAGGGAAGTGGATATTAGGAAAAATTTCTGCACTGAAAGGGTTATCAGACTGGAATAGGCTGCCCAGAGAAGTGATTGAGTCACCATCTTGGAGGTATTTAAGTAATTGTAAGGAATGCAGATGGGGTGCTTAGGGACAGGGTTTAGTGGTGGACTTGGCTGTGCTAGGATTAGGGTTGGAAAATGATCTTTTCCAATCTAAATGATTGGATTCTATGATAATAGCTAAGAGCCAGAATGATTTTTTTAGAGGAAAACTTTTGTCTTATATTTTCCTGCAGTTTATATTATTCCCAAATATTCAATGCAAAGCCCCTCACAATCTCCAGTCTCCTCTAGGACTGGAAAGGAGCCATTCCTTTCTGTGGGAGCTGGGATTCTGGGAGCAGTGGTTGCATTGAGACTTTGATGTTTCTGGGGCACTTGCTCTTTTGAGATTTCTCAACATGCAAGTTCAATATATACAACCATGAATCCTGGCCAGAATACAAAATACAAAGCTGGGTTTCAACCAGTTTTACCTAAGCAAACTATGATACCCTGAGTGGAAGATTAGCAAAACACATGGCTACATTTAAGCACTCACTGGCTCAGATGTTGAGCACTGATTGTTTTCACAAACAGATGCTCCATAAGCATGGCAAAAACTCAAACTTGAAGTTTAGGTCTCTGCCACCAATGGGTTTTGAAAATCTTCATTCCTTGAATCTGATCCCAATCAGAGACCATTGTATTAGATTTCTTTGCTTGGATTATAATCAATTTCTACTGTTATGTCTTGGGAGCTTTTGAAAATCTTTTCAGGGAATCTTTGTTGTAACAATACCTTTCAGTATTTGGTCTCTGCAATCAAAACTTTTTGTTTCCATGTGTTCTATTAATAAAACCTTGACTACCATTCGGTTAGTGTAAACTGTCTCAGGTTCATCTGCTCTACATTTCTTGATAAAAAAATTGTGAAAATTCTAAAGCCAACTGACCAATAAGCTGTTTTTTTAGTGATATGCATGGGTGAAAGTATTTTATTAAAACAGAGATATGAAAAAGAAGTAGATCATTATTACTGGAGCAGAGGTTGCTTTATATGTTTATCTTCTAAAATGCAACAGAAAAAGATCACTATTAAGAAGAGAATGTAATTTTCAAAAGAATTTGTGGCAGTAATGGGTAGTGAGGTATTTTTTTATTAGCTTCATGAGGAAATACCTGTTACAAGATACTACAGCAGTCATTTCTGGGCACAAAATCAAGAGCTAGATTCAAAGGGCTCAAGGTTCAGAAATTTGGTTTAGAAAATTCTACAGAATTGGAGTGTATAAATTTCTTGTGTTCTGTATTCTTGTGTACTCAGAGTAGCAATATACATTTACTATAGGATGCAAATACTTTAATCTTGTGCTGAAAGGTATGGAAGCTGTTTCTCAAGCTATTATAATAATATGTGGGACCTGGGAAAAAATGCAAGACAAAAACAGAGAAATTTTGTTCTCAGGGTAGGATGTGTAGAACAGTTTCCATTCAGGTATTGAAGGGGAAAAGTTAAACTTCATTTACAATGGTGAATGCATGTTTCAAACTAAGCTAATTTAATTTCGTCTACTTTCTGCCAGTAGTTGTGACACTCATTTCTTTTTATTTCATCTTCTCCCCAGTAGGCTTCACTTATTGGCACAAGAGGATTCTGATATCAAAGGCAATTTCCAGTTGGCTTTAGGACAGCTATTATTTAATTGTTCTCTTTAACTGTCTTTTCTCTGTCACCAGAAGCTTCTGAAAACTCTTGTATTATAAAAGGCTGTGGGGCAAATTCCCTGCTGGGATATTTCTATGGAGCTACACTAGTAACAAATTTCACCTGGTAAATTCCACTCTCACTACAGTATGTTAAATTTCTCTATATCTTTTTGTGGTAGCCTGTAAAACCTTTATGAAAATAACCAAGCTCTATACCCTGACCAAAACCCAATAGCAACCTAGTAATCCATACCACTCATCACTTCTCCCCTAAGCCACGGAGAAGAGCAACTGGAAGGGGGCCCATGACCTGGGGCCACAAAGCAAAGCCCTCTGAAGAAGACAGGCTCCCTAGCCTGACTGAAGAAGGACATGGAATTAGATGATCCTAAGGTGCCTTTCAACCCAAACCAGGCTGTGATTTGCACTTCATTGCTCAACACACTAAGGTGGCAGGTACTGGGCGGGACCTAGAAGCATCCTTCAGTTTACCAGCCACAACAACTGGAGTAAGAGGTGGTTGCTCAGCAAGGTCAGTTGCTCTATGAAATGGGGTAAAATCACAGAATAATGGTGAATGAGCACACTGTATGTCAGCAACAACTCAGGAATCTCCATGCCATATTCCAGAGCATGGGGCAAACCTGTTCTTAGTCATTCACAGGCTGCTTCTGGGGACATCACTCCTTACGTTGAGACACATTGTACAAATCCTGGTGAGAACAGGTATTTTGTTAACTATTTCATTGTAAAAAAACCTGTTTGAGTGTCTGTGAATGAAAGAGGTCATTTATAATCCTACCTGCTCTCCCAGTCAGAAAGGTTCTGGAGATAATCTTTTAACAGTTGACAAATAGCACAAGCATATGCTGAAGATAAAATTAGCCCCTTCCCAACTAGTGAATCAAAATCTGCTTTAGCTTTCTGAGAGCAGAGAGGGCATGAAGAGGGTTAAGAGTGGATTTCAACATACCCTGTAGAATCTGACTACAAAATTTCTTTGTTTACCATGGTATTAAAGAACTGCTGATTGACAGATGAGCCATGAGTGCTTCTGTGCTTCAGAGCACTGCAGTATGTAAATAGGTGAGCAGTACACTGAATATTCTTGCATTCAGCTGGAAAGTTTCAGGGATAATTAATGTTGACAGAAAAGGAAATAGAAACTAGAACAGGAGAGATGATTTGGGGATATCATAATAACAAAATGAAAAAAAAATAATTTCTCTGAATATTTTTTCACACACTTACAGCAATCAAAACCTGAAAAGCCATTAGAAATGCCAGAGACAATATTTGCATTTCTGAACCAATACATTCTTAGAAGCTGAATTCTTTCTGTAAGATCATGAGACCTTTCTAAACAAAGCCAGTGGCAAGAGCTGCCTATAGGAAACATCCCCATTAAGATCTCTGTCCTTAACCTTTTCACATCAGAGCTTTATTTATGTCATGTGCTCTTCCTTGCATGTTTCCTGCCAACTCAAGAGTGCATAATCAATCCTACATAAGATGTATTCCCAGGCCACTAAGCAAGACTCAATTAAGGATACACTTCGAGTGTGCTTAAAATGGTTCTGTAGTAAGATTTATTTTTAAACTGACATATATGTCATCTCAGTAAATCAGTCAATCACACTCTAGATATTAGGCTGCAGGCAAAATACTTCTATGGAAAAATAAACATGGA
Source organism: Calypte anna (assembly GCF_003957555.1). Classification (NCBI taxonomy): domain Eukaryota; kingdom Metazoa; phylum Chordata; class Aves; order Apodiformes; family Trochilidae; genus Calypte; species Calypte anna. Next base: position 14,381,647 of record NC_044249.1, on the reverse strand, counting down.
GTTAAACTTTTAGACAAAAAACTTTTATATGAGACAGTGGCAATACTCATGGATATAGTCAGGCAGCATTATTAATTTACAGCTAGCTCTCTGATGGAACTTGGTTATCAGTGTCCAGATTTGTGCCCTATACTGAACTCTGGTGATTCATAAACTCTCAGATTAAGCCCTTTTCTCTCCTATAGATTATATGAGAGATGAAATTTCATGTAATTAGAGTGGGAGAGTGAGAATGAGTATCTGCATAAAGTGCATGCTAAATGCATTGATGCTGGAAAAATCTCTGTGGGAGAGTTGTGACGGAGTGGAGGGAGATTTTCTCAGGCTGTCAGGCAGTTAATTTGGCTTCAAAAGTTTACCTATCTTTCCTTGGTTTGTACAGTAATACCATGAGGTAAATTTCAGGTAGAAATTGTGCTTTCTTTCCCACTTACTCTAGTTCTCTACAGAAGAAATTTGAATCTCATTTCTCATGGCTTTCCTCTAACCAGAGCTCTGCAGGGTAATCTGACAGGGGAGAACCAGTCTCATTCATAGGTGGAAACTCTTCCTCCATACAGATAATTATTCATATATCATTTTTGTCCAGAGTAAAGTGTAACCCGGGAACTAAAGTCTTACAGAATTCATGAAAAGAAAGGGAAGACCTGAGCTTCAGTCCTGAACTTTCTAATTCTCAGTCTAAAGCAGGAAGAAAATCACAATTCCTGTGGCCCAGCAAATATCTAATTGGATTTGACTGGGAACATTTTTGTCCAAACTGTGTAAGAGGTTTGCAGGCACCCACAGCTATAGAGTTTATAGCTTTCTGGCCAGGCAGCAGATCAGCTCAAGGGCTGGCAGAGAAATCTTCCACAGCTCTGGAGAGTGGGTGGGAGAAGAGAGATATTAATATAATCCCACACGTTTTTGTGAGAGTAATGGCTGTGGTCCCAGTTCCGGCTGGATTGAATTTGTCATAAAGGGAGAATGAGGAGCAGCCACTGTGTGAGTCCCAGCAAACCCCTCCGTGGCTCAGAGAACGCAGAGAGATGCAGTAGCTCAGGGAACCTCCATTTGAAAGTCCTGCAAAGGAGGATGAATGAAAAAACTCACAATACATTAAATCCTGCATTTTTAGGTGAGATCACATAAGGACGTGTCTACTGAGGGGCCTCAGCCTCATGTTTCTTTAAGGTCATAGAGGCAAAGAAGATGAAACCCGACATCTGCAAGTGCTTAGGGCAGAGTTTTCACATGCAAGGTTTGTTTCTCCAAACAGACTGTGCATGCACAGGATTTAACCAGTGGTCTGATAGCACATCCAAGGGGCCCTTTTGAAGGATTTGTTCCACTCTTGCTTTAATAAATATTCTCTCTGTATCACAGGGAATATTAACCTTTAATATCAGTTCGATCCCTGTGTTTTGCTCACCACCTACAGAACATGATTAGCTGTGGACATTAAAAGAAATCTTATTAAATAGTAATAATAATAATAATTTAAAAATCATTCTTTATAGTCCTACTGTAACTGTCTCCATCCATCGACTGAGACAATGAAGTAAGGAAATAAAATCTTTAGTTTTGAGATTGCTAGTGAAATTATGCAGACAGATCATTTTCCAGTCTTAAAACTAAATAATTCAGTTGTCATAGGATCAAAGTATGTGTTGCACTGCCACCAGTTTTCCATGCATTGATTCCTCTTTATTCCCCTTAGCACATCTTCCCTTTGATAATGCTCATAAAAGCAGTTGGCAGTGAGTGGGGTCAGCATCCAGATTGCTCATTATCCTGCTTATTGTTCTAAGCCTTACATTCTCCACCTCCACATGAAACCATTTATATTTAAAGAGTAAAAACTTTTCTTATATGTACATCTGTATAAGCATTCAGGAGAAAGTCACAGCTCTTGGACTCATTCTGTAGCATGCAAAAGAAATTTTGCAAAATGGTGCCATCTTTGTTGTTCTAAACCAAAATTCATCAAGTAAAATACAGTAACAAAACACAAATGCAGTCACTGGTGATGCTTCTACCCAACTTCCTCATATCAGAGCAGCTAAATTCAGCTAGAAAAATTAGATTTCTCAGAGCCCTGGTCTGGTTTATTGACTATATTTGAGGACCAGAGGATTTAAACACCTGATGAACTGAATTACAAGTCAAGCACTTTTTTGATTCACCATTGCACCTTTCACAGAGCATTATTCTACAGAAGCCTTTAGAGTTGCCCATCCTTGGGTATGAGTGAAGCCTTAACAATGTTTTCCAGTTATTTGCCAACAGAGAGGCAAAGTATTCCTCATTCCTCATAATTCTGGTTTTTAGAGACTGTAGTTTTGCAGACAGACCCATAGAGAGAGACACCCTCAGATGCCTGATAGGTCTGTTCTAAGAGAATGTTATAAAAACCCCTTTTTGTCCTGAAATCTTTCAGGAACTTACCCTAATCACCTTACTCTATCCATAAATACTTTTAAGTCTCTTTTTATCATTTTATGCTTAGCAAATACTTATTTTCTGTTTTTATCATGTCTAACAGTGAGGTCCCAATCATATAGAAGCCTCTTTCTTCTATTACATTAAACATAAATGGCAACAAAAATAGTCTTTCCTATGACAAGTTCACTTAGCTCTAAACATAAAGTACTTGAACAAACATATTTTTGGCTGTCATAATGATGATTTTAATGCTTTTTCTTTTTACATGGAAGTTTCTAATTCACATGTGTGCAGAAACTTGCAATTCTCAAATTCATCTTACAGGGTGCTTAAAATTCTTCTAGAAGAAAACAGTGAAAATTTTTATCAAACAAAAATATATTTCAGGTTACAGTTTTATTTTTAGCTCCTGCACCTGGTTTTGTTTGATTAACAAAATCAATATGAAAACTGCCAGATATACTTGAAAGTAAAAGTTCTCAGCCTTCCTTGGTTATACACATTTCCACTGAAGTGTCTTACTTCTCTTATCTGTTGGTTAAGAAAGATGTCCTGCAGTCATCTGAAAGAAATTCCTGTCAGACAGAGGGGGGCTTGGCATTGCCACAATAGATGTAAAGATTTTAGGGAATCATAACTCTGAAATTCAGATTCTGGAGGTAGGCACAGAAGTGCTGCCAGAGGGACTGGAAAAACTGGGGAGATTGCTGAGGAGAAGGGAAAATGAGAAACTCCCAGCTCCACCTCCAACTGACTATCACAGCCACAGGTATCATCACAAGTATTTCTGTCTAACAAGCAGCCCTGGGAAGCTGACAGATTATTGAGCATTTTCTGCTTTAGATCCACTTAAAGAATAATCACTCTCAGCTCAAAAGTCACACAGCCAGACAAGGACATGACTGCCCAGAAGTGAATTGCTTGCCAAAGTCAGGGCTGTCCTTTCAGTGAGCAGGCTGTGGTTTGGAGGGTTAATTTTGTTGCTTTTTCTCTGAAATATTTAATTGGATTTACACCAGGAAAAAAAAAAAGGTTTTTTGTGCATATTAATGTTAAACACTAGCTATTTATGGTTTGCACAGAGTAAACCATTAAAACCAAAGACAGACACTTCAAAGGATTGTTAAGGTCACATCCCTGGACTGGTGCAGAATGGCTGCTCCTGCATCACCCCTCACAGACTTGCAAAGCTCTTGCCTCCCTATCAGTTTCAATTTTTTTCCTAACGTTTTCTCTTCCAAATTAAATCTATTACTCTTTGTTCCTGTTGATGAACATGTAAAGCAACTAATCTCTGTTCTCTTTCTGTTCAGCCAGGTCTGGTAAACATTCCACATAAACACACAGGTTCTATAAGAATCCTCTGATTCATTGTTTCTCTTTTCATTGGGAAGCTGGCCTGTTGCTGTGTGAAGATTTTGAGACCTTGAGAGGGTTACAACCTAGTCTAATTTGTAAATAAGATTCCAAAGTTAAGAAAAGAAAAAATTGAAACAAACAAAAAACCCAACCTGGTTGTCCCACATCAGATACCTACCCTCCTGCATCCTTGAAACATAACTAGCAGTGCCATGAAATAAAGTCACATTGTGTTGCAGCTATTTCACCCCAGAAAAAGCTCCACACCTTTGCTGTGCAAAGCCTGTACAATACAACCTTGCATCCCCCTGCAGCACACCCTGATATGAAATAAAAAGAGAAGTGGGGGAGCTGGTATTCCATGGTTTGTTGAAATCAGTGCACAGAGAGGATTGTACAAAAGTTTGGAGGCATCTGGTAGAGTTTCTTATTCCTTTTATTGAGATTTTGAATATGTGCACTGAGGCAGATGATCTGTGAGTAAAAATGAGCCACTCTGCAATGGAATTTGATTACCACGTTCCAGCAACCACAAAGAGATTCTGCTCTGCATTGTATTGTAATTCTGATAATGTAACTTTATATTTCACACAAGTAGTTCCTTTCTAGTGGCTAGGTTCTGAAATTATCAGATCCTCCTCTCTGTTCAGCCCTATACATTAGAGCCTAAAGGGCCTGATGCCCACAGGACAGAGGAGTTCATGGGGTTTTTAGGCATGTCTCTACTAGCAGGATCTGCTCTTTCTTCCAAGACTACAGATGCCATGTGCTGAGTTGTGGCTGCTTCTGCAAGGAGCTCTACAGGTGATGGCAGCTAGCCAGATGGAAGACACCTGTGCCAAGGGAGAGCACGTTCAACCTGTTTAAGATGCTCCAGGAGGCACAGTGGCTCAAGACAAGCTTGTAACTCATTTTTTCAATTTGTTTTTCACTCAGTCATACTATAGATAGCAATAATCTTTCATGTCTTGGCCAGAACTCATTCAGCTGTTTGTAAAACAGCTACAAACATGGAATGAAGCTGTATGGGGTAGCCATGGCAAGGTGTTGGCAGCAGGAGGCTACTGGGATGGGCTCTGTGAGAAGAGGCCAGGGGCTGCTCTGTGCTGGACATGGTACCTCTGCAGCCCACGGACAACTACATCAGAGCAGATATTGACACTGCAGCCTGTGGAGGACCCCATGCCCTAGGATGCCCAAAGGAAGAGTAATACCAAAAGAGGGACACTGGAGCTGCAGGTGACCTGAAGTGGTAGTTATCAATAATAAGGGTTTGTGTCTCTTCTTCCCCTCTAATACTGTAGGATCTGATCCAGGAATGGATATTGTTTGCTTTCTCATCACATTGTTAAACCACACCCATAGTTACCAGGTCTGAATGTGAGGGCTTCACAAGACAATGTGATATATCTGGTACCTTTCAAACTTACATTATTAAAACAAATAGGAACACTGGTAATGTAACATCTTGTACTCCAGACAGTCTTTAGGGTGTTGTAACTAAGGAAGAACCTGGGGCTTTTATTGTCAAATGAATGAGAAACTTTATTTACTGCAGTTTTGTGAAAAATCTAATGGTACACTATAAAAGGCTGGAAAATATTTGATACGGTAAGTTGCTTCAGATGAGATGTCTGTGCTTACTTTCACTATAACCTACATGAAGATGGGGAGCACAAATGGGGAATTTAAAGACATCCTGTTCATCATTAGCATCACACATTCTTCTGTAGACTCAGGATATTATAGCATCACAGTTCAAAATAATGGTCCTTTATGGATTAGCTAAATTATAAACTTTGTCAGTTCACAGTAGTGTAACAATCCAGATTCTAATTCATAAAATCTAGCTTAAAGTTCAAACTGTCATGTATTTGCATGGTACATGCTCTAGCATGTCTAGCTCCACAAAACTACAAAACACCATATTAATTATTAATTTTCCTTGGCACTAGTAGTACTGGATGTCTTAAGGACAAAGTCACCAGAATTAATACACACATTTAATCTCATCTGTTATTTCCAGCCTTAAGATGTACCCACTTTGCTTAATATGAACTTATTTATAGGCTGTTGAATGTTACTGAAGGGGTGCAGTAATGAGGAAAAGCTACCCCAAGTTGGAATTGTTTTCTTAGTTTAAAAAGTTAGTGCAATGTTTATCCATGCCATGATGTTTTAATATTGAAGCATCCTAGTGCTTTAACCACCTGTTTCCCAAGGAGATTGTGGTGATTGATATTTTGTTGGAATGGTGACTTTAAATGACACCACAGTTTAAAAATGGTCATCCTGTCTAGAGTCAAGAGTTCAAAGAAAAGGCAAACAGACAAGAGCTAGGAAAGTGTTAGAAGAATGATCTGCCTTCCCAAAAACGAGCTTTAACATCAGAACATAATAAGTAATATTTAGCCTATTCAGAGGAGGGTTAAAAATGAAGATCATAATCAAGCAATTTCTTATTATGGAAGAATTATGACTTTTTAAAGCTGAAGAGAGATGCAAATTTCAGAGGCTGCAGCCTGATGCACTTGAATGCACAAATTTTGAGTGAGGATAACTAGCTATTGAAACAATTTATTAAGGGATGTGATAGCACTTCTAATCAAGTTAGGGTACTTTTTAAAAAGACCCTAGAACCCAGATTTATAGCCTAGTCTGACAGCCTTGATGCAGAAGTGATTGGTGAAGGTCTTTGGTCTGTGTTACGCAGTGGCATCAGACTAAATTATCATAATGGCCTTTACCATCCAAAGTAATCTATGTGAATAAGACTTCATCATGGCTAAAGGCAGATGTGGGTGGCATGAGAAAGTAGCTCCTGCTTCAGAGCCTTTATGTCAGAATTTTCCCTGCATTTTCCCTTACATCCCAGAGGAGCAGTGAGAATGATGTTCTTCAAGACATGGGTTTAAGAGGGGGAAAAAAGCAATAAAAAAAGCTCCCTTTTGGAAATGTCTTGGAACATTTCACAAGAGAAGTTAAAATGATAAAAATCAAAACTGTTTAAACTTTATTAGATAGTAGTGCTGAGTGCAGAGAAATTAAACAGGCTATCCTCAGGAGGTTTCAGCATGTTTCTTGCTCCCAATTCTGCTACAATTTTCTGTAATTCACCTGAGGAGCAATCTTTTAAGTCATCTAAGGTAAGGAAAGGATCATAAAGAACTCATCTACTACACTCTTCAGCCCAAAGCAATAATCACTGTGAACCATTCCTGACTAAAAAAAAGAGAAAAAATCTAAATACTGTACTGAGGGAAATTTCAGCAATGTTCAAATGTTTTAAGTTTCTTCTGTCATATGGCCTTTGTAGCAGACTTCATGATTTTTCTAAATTGTTACTGATAAAAGAATTGTTATCTGATAAAAGAAAATATGCTTTCAACACTAATCACATATACCCATAAAGAAAATGGAGGGAAAGAAAGGTAATGAAGGATTTATCTTTTGTAGAGATTTGCAATAGTTGACCCCATGGCCATCTAATGATGTAATCTGTGAGACTCCTATTCTGATTTCTCTGTCCTCTCTGTTAGATAGAAAAATTTTTAGAATTCACTTTCTGTTGTACATCTCATAGGTGTAAACACTCTGAAGTGGAAAAAAGCAAAACCAAGATTTAGTGGTGGAGCTGAATGAGAGTGCCTTAATGCAAAAGGGCTCTGTTTAATAATTGTTAAGAAATATATCTGGCTTTTGGCATCAGTTTGTCAAGTATTTTCAAACCTTTCCAAAGGAGGCATGTGGTTGGTCTTTCTGAATAAGAGGATATGACCATATTGAGCTTTGTATGTAAATAATGATCTGTGTCCAATGCTTAGAAAAGGGATAGAAATCAAATCAAATGTGTTTGGAAGCAAAGATTTAGATGCTTTCTGTAATGTCTTTCTTGTGACCTTTTATGTCAAACATACAACTGCGGGAGACTGCTAATAGCTAGTTTCACTTAAGCCTTCAGCTGTTAACCAAGATGACAGCTGGAAGGAAAAAAAGCTGTTGGTACATTAAAAAGCAGCTTCTTGTTTATGATAAAATAGTACTAAATGCTTTCTGTTAAGGAGAGAGGAATTCAAGCTTGTAGGAAGAGAAGTAATCCAAACTTCTGTAGCATTGATGTAAAAAGGAATGGGACAGTACCTAAAGAGCATCCCTTCTTCATCTTGGAAACCAGCACAGAGAGATGAGATGAGATTGCAGCAAGGGGGCTGCTGCTGGGCATGTGCAGCAGGGATGGAAGGGAGCACAGGATGGTTTGGTCCCAAGGGACCTGGCAAATATTTCATGTCTTCTCATTGTCCTTTCAACTCCCCTGTAATTTTCACATCTGCTTGTAAAGATCTACTACCTGATCACTCTGATGATGTAAATGGGCAATTTTCTTTCTACGGTCAGACTTCTGTCACTGTTGCATAGCCAAAGTTTAGATCCCTTATTAAAAACAGAAGCCTTTACACCAGAATTTCATCCATACTGCTATCCAAATGATCTTAAGCATAGTAGAGATTGGAACTGGAAGGCTTTACACAGTAAGGCTAAAAAACTGACAGTTTCCTTCACAAAAGGGCCTAAAATCAGATCACAGTTTATAAGATTTTTTGAATCATAAGGGAAAAGAGATGAGACTGGTCAGAAAGAGACTGTGTGTCCAACCCACACAGGATGCTTATTAAGGTCCTCTCAGAATTTAAAAGCACTAGGTCAAAATCTGTGTTGTGCTTTTAACACTTCTGAAAGACCAAAGTCTTAGGAAAGCCAGAGTATAGTTAAAAATTAAACTTCCCTTCCTATCAGCTAATGGGTTTCTGTTACTATCCCTTTCCTTTCATCCCATGGTTGTAGCAATAAAAGTGAGATGATTTGGTTCAGATCCCATCTAAAATCTTCAAATAATTCAAAATATTTGATCTTTTGTGTAGAGTCAGGAAGGTATCAAGCAATTTGTTTCCTATATTTCTAGCAATTACTAGAGGTACCTTTAAAATCTGAGTGCTGGATATGATGATCCAGTTGGATCATTTCATTTCAGGAGATGGAATAATAAGGGCACCACAGTTTAAACAGCACTTCACTTTATGGTCAAGCACAAAAAGAACCCAAAAGCACTCCTGGGAAGGATAACGCTGCTTATGTTTGTCCTAATTGGAATTAAGTGAAGCTTTCAATCCTTGTGGAAGGATCTTGGCTTTGCTTTCAAAGAATTTAGGGACTGTAATTTGTGATTATTTCTCCCAACTTGGTAAAATACTTAACCAAACTCTAAGAAATTACACTTTTGTATCGACTGTGACTTTCTTTTGGGGAAGTTGGGTTGAATTTAATGGTACTAAAACATCAGGATGGAAGTGGTTAATTCAATCTTTAAGTTGCAATGCAGCAGTCAGAAAAGCTTTTAGTCCTTAGGTAAGCTAACAAATTTAATTTAAGGTTTCTGGTTTGGGGACATGATTTTGTGATTCCTGCTATTAATTTTGTACTATGCCTGCTGGTCCCTGGTGTTCTGTGTGGTAGCTGACAAAAAATTTGTTTTATTTTACTTAGAGGCTTTGTAAATTGGAAGGAAGGAGGGAAGTGGAAGAAGGCAGACATACAAGGAAAAAGAGGAACTAACAGGGGGAACACTCCCAGCAGCTCAGAACACTGAACAACCAAAACAAGGGGGTTTCTTCAGTTTCTGTGCAAGATGTGGGGCCTGATCTTTTTCCTCTTAAGAAAATCTGAATTAAATCTGCTAAAGGCAGAAATGGAGGGAGAGGTTTCTATGGCACACTGAACTGCATGGCAGGTGTTATGAAGGGATTTGCCATGAACTCCAGTGCTGGGAGCCAGGAACCCTTCTGTCCCAAGACACTTTTTACTGTGAGGCCACAAACCGCTACACTTGGCAAACCTTGGTCTTTCAGGGTCCTTTTTCTTTAATAGTTGAACAATTTTGGTGCCAACCAATAGAAGCTTTTCCTACATATACATATGTAAAACACAACTTTACCAGACCTTTGTGTATCATATGCATTGTGAGTAATACAGTAAATAACCCCAGGGAAATCAGGTGAACAAGTGCCAGCTCTCTTTTAGAGGGAAACACAACCTGGGAAGCAAAAAACATCAGGATGATCCACAAATTCTGAAACTGGGGTTCACATTTTGCCTTTGCTAAATTAAAACCATGTGCACCAAACCATGCATCTTCCCTCCCTTCCCACTACCTCAAAGATAAATATATTTTCAAAATATAGAAAGCAATTTAAGAAAAATATTAATCAAATCTGTCTCATTTTTTACCAGCTCTTACTACCATTGATGCTGATTGATTCACCACCCAGAAAAGCTAACAGATCAATCCCCGTGATAACCAGAAAAAGCAATTGCCAATGTGAAGCTGTTTCTTGCCAGATGGAGTCTTGTTGCTGATACCAGATTTCTGGCATGTGTTCATCCAAATAGCTTTTTCCCTGCCCAGACTTTGCATGTGTATATCTCAGTACTAGCTGCTTCTATTGGATAGCATTAACCTTGCTCTAGCTTCTGATAGAACAGTACACTGAGCTCAAAAATTCAGATTTTACTTACTGACATGCACATGAAAATTGATCCATGGCATTGGCCTTTGCAGCAGAACACAAATCAAAACAAACTTGTGCCTCTCTTCAAATTTGTCTTTGAAACCCCAGTCTCTTCTTTCTGCAGTCATTGTGAAAGCTACCACAAGCTTCACTGCATCAAGGTCCAACTCATGTGCTTATATATCTTACATATCTGGGCATTTCTGTCACAAGGAACATTTCCCACAGGCTCCAAAGAGGAACATGAACATGGTTACTTTGCTGTTGTCTTGGAGCAGTTTATCAACTAATCTACTGAAGTCAATGCATTTTTTATTTCATTATAAAATTCCTCGTGAAAATTTTTAAATCTTTAAAATCTTTTTCACAGCTCTTCCAGCCTCAAATTTATAATAAATTATACTGCAGTTTGCCAAGCAATGTTTGAATCCTTAACAGCATGAAATTTCCTTGGTTTTCTACAAGCACTGAAGGTTTCTAAAAATTAAAGCAGCTTAACCCTTGTAACATCTGGGCTAAGCAGGCTTGACATTTGAGCACAGGCTGCTAAGCTGGACCTCCTGGACTCCCAGCTCTCCTGTATGGTCACTGACACCAAAACCCTGCAAACACTCCCAGGGCTTGAAGGGGTCACCCAAACACCAAACATGTGACAGGGTGAGTAGGGCTCCTTGCAGCTGTAAAGGCAGAAACCTGTAGTAATTACTCAGTTCCTCAGCTCAGGCAGATGAAGACAGGGAGCATGGTGGTTGCCTGCTTCTGGAGGGGCTGTAAGGTGTAATTAGAATCTTAAGTGTTTGGGGATTTTTGCTTGAGGGCATTTTGCATGCAGAATGTTTTCCCTGTTTTGTCTCCTGACATTATTAATTGTGCTATAAAAGCATCAAATGTCAAAAGGAGGAATTGAGCTCCACTGCAAAGTCAACTGATAGTGCACAGAACCAAAACCAGTTTGCATCCCAGCAAAATATGGGAAATGTGCATGGGAGACAGAGGAGAAATTCACAGAATTGTGCATTTCCATGGGGCTAGAGCAGAACTACCAAGGTTTGGGCTGGTTCAGTTGCTTTGAATTTGTAGCTTTCCCTGTAAATTAGCACATTTGGATGTGGTATTTCCACCTTTCCAGACCTTCTGCTTTGAAGGACCATTAACACTTAGCTCTGGCTTTGTGCCAAGCTATTGCAGGTTTCTTTTTCTTTCAGACTTCAGGAATGAGTTATCTGCATTATTTTTTCAAACAAGTCAACAAATATCTTTATCATCTTGGTCATTTTGTTAAACTCTAGGTTTTAATATCAAGATTAAATTTTCATTTGGTAGTTTTCCGTCAGGAAAGCTGTCACAGTCACTACAGTTCCTCCAGCACAGCGTATTAAATTCTTTTTTATAAATTTGCCATTGACTTCTCAACCTGACACAAGGCTAAAAAATTACAAACCTCCTGCTTTGCTGATGAATGACTCTGAAGTCATGAAGCAAACCAACATCACTCAAATGTTAATTTTCTTATGACTATAACTAAAATGCATCGTCCAAATCCCTGGGTTTTGGCTCTGGGTTATTTTACTAATTTTAATTAATAATATTATTAATATTGATTAAGCATGTTAATAATATTATTAACACTGCATCACTGTGATTAGACAAAATAGATTTTCATTTTCAGGATTAACAAACGGAAGTCTCTTGATTTGCATTTCTTTTATCACCTTTGTATAATTTTGTTCTCTGCTGTTTTGGGTTTTTTTCAGGTTTTGATTCAACTAGAGTATTTAGCATTTCATCATAGCTGAAGCAACAAGAAATAAACTTCCACTTCAAATCAGAGCAGAGGAAAGCAGTATAAAGTGGTTAAAGGATTATTTTATTTATTTTTTTTTAGGATTGGAGACTAGCTTCTCGTTATGTTTTGCCTGCCTTTTTCAAATTGCATCATTTGACTGTTGCAGACTAAAATCCAACAGGCATGGCAGATAACATCGACAACTAACATTCAATTTATGGTCTGCAGCATTTTGAAAGAGCAATCGAGAAAAACAGATTTGTTTTCTGCAGGTTTAGATTTACTATTTATGTGCCTGTGCTACTGCTACAGATTTCAGTGGATTTTCAGGAGCTTCAAGAAGACATCACATCAGTGAATTGAACAGAGTAGGTGCAGCACGTTAAAGTCTGGCTGAGACCCCTCAGGTCAGTAAAACCAGTTGGAGCTTTATGGTTCCATTTCACAGTACCAAGATTTTGGATCTTGGAAGTATGACTTTATTCATTAAAAACTGAAAAACACTGAAGAAGATCAAAGAAGTGAGAAATTAAGTCTTTTGCAGTCTGCCTGCTGTGTAGCAAGCTAAGGCTGAGATGACAGCTTCAAATTATTTCTGAGAATGGCAGGGAAGAATCCTTAGTAATGTTTAGTCCATCACTTTTCTATCAGAGCTGCATATTCTTTTTCAAACATATTATATATGTCTGCTATCTGTACCTGTTGAGAAACCAAATTGCCTGCAACTGTAGCAGAGATTTTCTACCCTGATTTGGGAAGATGGAAATTAAGCCAGTGCTAAATGCCAAATGCACTTTATTTTTCTTGTAAGAGACTTAGAAAGCTGTATAGTCAAGAGAGGACTCTCAGGGAGAACACCAGATGCTTTCTATCTTCCCATATCAAGATGAAGATTTCAGGCTGCATTAAGTGGAACTCCAGGAGACGTCAAAGCTCACATGAACAGAGGTTTACAGAAAACCTGAGGGATCGAAGTGCCAGAATATTCTTTCCCAGCATCAGCACATAATCATCCCCTGGTTTCATGCAACTTCAGATATGTTTCTCATCCCTTCACCCTTCCCCCCCAAAAAATACAGCCCCCAACAAACAAAGCCAGAAAAGCTGACAGTAGGACCAGAGTACAGCACACAGTAAAACAGATGTTCCCAAACCAAGCTCCTTCCTACTAAAAAGCCAACCTGCCTCTCTCTGGAGCCACTCTACTTCAACCAGACTCAAAACCAGCCAAGAAGATCTATCTGAGGACAAGGAAAGCCAGCAAAAATGACCAAGTAAGAGATCAATAACTTGCTCTGGGACCAAGATAGGAGGTGTTTCAGTCCACTGCCTCCCACAGAGGTGAATCCAGTACAGAAGTGTTAGACAGGGTGAGTGTGAATGCACGGGGCTGTGTCCCACTTCAATTATGGAAATTAAAGGCTCATTTCTGCTGGATTTCACTGCTTCATCCATAGAGTCTGGCAGAGCCCTCACTCCTATGGCAAACCAGGTTCTATCTCAAGGCACTCTCTGAGAGTGTGTGGACACAGTGTGTGGACAAAATGCCATTAAAAGCATCTGGACCTGGATCTTTTCACTAAACCTTAATGCAACACCAGGTTACTTTGTACCCATTTGGCATTAGGAAAAATAACCATGGTCTGAGGGAACTTTACTGGTCCAGGTCATATTTAATCTCAAGTTAGAGCAGAATCCTCGAAAGCCAGTTTATTACTTCAAAGGAGTAAGAGAGAGCTTACTCAAGCAATCAGTCTCCAATAAATGTGTTCAATTTTTAAGAGCTTGTAATTTAGCACTACCAGCAATACAGAAACAAATATCTCTGATTTCTGTGAGAGGATCCAGGATGTTTCACAGAGAGACCATCCACTAATGCTTCTCAAATGTTAGAAAATGAAATATTGTTTCACTTACCTTCACAAGATATCTTGAGAAGAGATGTTAAAAAATGGGAACTGTAGAACACAGAATTATAGCCAGACATCAGTAGAAGGGAAATTACTGCCACTATATGCCAAGTGGGGGTCAAGGCACAGAGCTCCAAAGCTCTAGTGAAGAGACTGGATGGTGGGTGGTGGGTAAGGAGGAGAGGGACTCTGCCCCTTCCTTGGAGATGAAGATGTTAAAGTGCCTGATGTAAAAACCTTTTGGTGTTGGGGGCCCTCTCTGATATAGAAGGCCCAAGGGGATTAACAGAGAAATGATTAAAAGATAGTACACCTAAAGAGAAACACAAGCAAAGGAGAGCACACCACTTGATGGTGGTGGCAGAGAGAGCTGGAAAAGCAATCTTCTGTCAGGCATAACATAACCCCTCTGGTGAGACAGAATAGAGGGTGGCTCATGAGCAACTGTATGCACTTGGATTTTGATCATTCAGTTCAGTTCATATATTTTAGAGTCCAGACAATTCCCTAGAAATCTTAAAAAATGCAGGAGGTAATTTCCACTTCACCCAAATAAGCACTTCCATGCCATGATTTTTACCCCAATATCATGATTGTTATTCTTTTGAGATTATGATCTGACTCATTACTTCTGACCTTGTGGAGTCTGCAACACTATGAAAGCTCCTGTAGAAAGCTCAAGAGACAGATACAGCATTTGGCTGTTAAATAGCACGTAAAATACTTTTTGAACTAGGATTTTGCAAGAAACATTCATGCTATTCAATTAAATTTTGAAGAAAAATAAAAATCATTCATCCCAGATATTTATCTAACATAACCCACAAACTTGGTTTCAATCTATGCATTACAGAGATCTAGATAATATTATTGCTTTTCAAATAGCATATGAGCATCTGGACAGACAATTTATTTTTATGATATTCTGTGTGACAAAATAAGAATTTTTCAGGGTGTTTTTTAGCCATAATATGGCAGCCCACACATTTTTCATGAGGCATTTTTTTCTTTTGCATATTATTTGCTACAGAAATGATAGCTCACGGATTGGTTGCATGAATCCTGTAACATGCACTGCTGCACTTATGTCTGAGACAGGATTCAAAGTCATAAACTTCTTTGGAAATCTATGTTAAAATTATTAATAACATATTTGAATCAAAATTTGGTATGCAAAGGGGTATTTTTCAGGGAACGTTCTCCTATCAAACTGCAAATCAGACCTTTTTGTAAAAGAGTTAGGGAAATAATTTTAGAAGCAACACTAAACCTATTTCACACTGTTACAAACTGTTATTCTTACATAGTGACCTCCAGGTACCAGAGCAGATGACATCTGATGTGCTTCAGTTCTGAGGCCAGCTGAATAAATGGCAGCCCTTGGTTCAGCTGTGTTCTTTGCGTGTTCCAGAGAAAAGCTGGATAAATATTTCCCAGATCCATGCCTTCATCTCTGGTCTGCAGATTCACTCCCATTTGGTTTCTCCCCAGCCAGTTTAATTGTTGATTATTGAAACAATGTCATTATTTTGCGCGAACCAGGGCATGAAGGAACCCTACCCGAGAAGCAATGGTAGCTTTCTGACTGAGGTATTCCCAAAGGGGATGTGGGTTCACTTCCCCCAGGCAGGGGAGGAAACTGAGCAAAGGCTTCATTGCAGCCAAAATTATTCAGAGAATTCCACCCACATTTGCAAATATAGGATTCAACAAAATCATTTCACTCCTTTCTACTCCATTACCACCAGGTGCTGGGAGAACATCTTTTCAAACTCTCTGGCATCCCACACCTCATGTAAGGTGTTGAGTAATGCACTTGGGATGAGTCTCATGCAGAAAAAATTGATTTCTAACCAGTGATATATTCACAATAAACATTAAGTGGCTCTCTCTGGGTGAATTGTGAACTGGTTAATTCTACCCAAGCACTAAACAATACTGGATATTACACTAATTCTTTGGATTTAGGAAATACAAACATAACAGAAATACATAATTAAATTCAGTCAGTATTTTGAAAAATTTAACAGCCTTAAAGTCAGCACATTAAATAAACATTTACTTGCATCTTCATAGATTACTTTAAGACATTAAGTCCTCCAATTACTGAATTAAGCTATTTTCATACAAGTGTTTCAATTATGAGGCAAGCAGTACTGTAGGAAATTTTTAGATCTAATGTATTACTGGGAATAATATGATAGAAAGGTAACCTCATATTAAAAAATATTCATCTGATAGATTTAGTATCACATTCATGTTCTCATTTTGTTTTTCATAAAACCAGTATCAGAAAAATTGTTGAGGTTAATAGAAAATGTTCCTCCATCTGGCATAATTAAACTTCTAATTATACCATGCTAAGCCTTTGTAAGCACTTCTAGCTGGTATACAGTGTAGTATATATAGCTTATAGTAATTAAAAATGGCTTGCCTGAAAATCCATTTGTCACAAGTGCTGTTTGAGAAATCCAGGTTGCAGCAGTTAATAGGTGGAGCAGCTGTCACACAGCAGTACATGCACCATAACTCCAGCCATAACAATGGAGACATTTAGCTGGAACCAACTTATGGTATAAAATTAAGTTCCTCAGGTAAATAGCAGTATTTCCCAGCAGTCCAATGGTACAGCTGCTCCCACCAGAATTTAAAGATCTCTCTCAACTTCTTTAATCTCAGTTTCAAAAGATAAAGTGTGGCAGTGAAATACAACCACTAGCAGTCAGTAAATCAACAGCTAAGATTAAAATTAATGCCATATCCATCTTTCTGTATTCAGCAAATACAGCACACCTTTGAAAAACAAACTTCTGTCATTCTTCGGGATCTCTGCCAGCACAGGGAGCTATCAAAATAAAATTAAAAAAAAAACAAATAAAAAACCCAAATCACTTTTCAGCTCTATTCAGGGTTTGTTCCTCAAATCCAGTTTGAGCATATCTCCACAGGTGATATGTAGTTGATGGCTGCTCTATTTGTCCATCCCATTGAGTCCCAATGAGAGGTGGTGCTCAGCCTGACTTCTAGCTCTACTATGCTATTTCTCTCCCTCACTTGAGCAAAGGTAAGAGATGGCTTTCAAAACTATTAAATCAAGCTATCCTCTCTGTCAAAGTACTCTTGCTAAGGTTGCAGAGTAAGCATCTGAAAACAGGGAAGTTACAGTGATCCCTGTTGCATTATTTCTTTCCTATTCTGCGTCTGTGTCAGGTACCAGATGGGATTGGGGCTGCTAGGAGAAAACACAATCATGCAAACCCATCCATACCACAGTGTATCCATAGCTCAGCAGAAATTCAAGTTGCATGAGCAACTTCTATGTTAGCTGTTTTGCTACCATATCCTAGGCTTTCTCTGAAAGGTGAAGACATTTTTTTTTCCAGTGGGTTTGTTGGGTTCTTTTTCTCATAAAAATGCCAGCAAAGAGAGGTCATTTCTGCCAGCAAACCAACTGCATTACCTAGGAGGCTGTCAAAGGGAGAGCAGAAGCTACACCAGGGTAAAAAGAAGTGTTACCCACTGTTCTTTTTTCAAGTCTACTTAAAAATTTGGGAAGTCTATGAAAGAAAGTGCAATAGGTTGTTGGGCCTGGAGACCTCTGGGGGTATTTCTCATCCAAAAAGAGGCTCAGAGGGATGTGAAGCACTGCAGCACATGCTTCAAATCACATTTGATATTGTAGCAAAAGGTGAACACATGTAACCTGAGCAGATTCTAGAAGATATTAAAGATTCATTTTAGTATAGGAGATATTTTGCAAAAAGGCAGCTGAGAGAACACTGTATAGAAATGTTCTTGCTAAGTGTTCCAGTGTCTTTGGTAAAAGTGTAAAAGGTCATAGCAGTTTCCCTTCCAGATTGGTTTATGGCAATCCTTAGAGTGAATCTAAGATATTGCCATGTTCAAAAGCCCAAACTGAGTCACCACAAATAATATAAAGAAGTTCTGAATCTTCTGTATGCTCAGTATGCATTTTACTCTGAGGTAAAATGCAAAAAGCATCATAAAATAAAGCTGTGGTTTACTTCAGATCAAATCAGGTACATTTAAAATAAAGCTCAATGTACACCTTCCCTCAATTCATGGTTAGCCAGCACCTTAAAATTATATAAATGTGAAAATTGTGTATGAAATATTGAAAAGCTAGACATTATATTGCCTTTCTTGTAATCTCTGATGGGCATTGATGCAACAAAAAGTAAAAATTCTATCTGGTCTTGTTCTTTTCTTCTTTATAACACAATCTTTTAAGGTTTACATATTTTGCACCATATTTTGATGTATTTATGCATTGCTCTCATAGCAAGCTCTGGAGTTGATATAAATACAAGCTCCAAAAGATGTGCTGTCTAGTATTTAAACTACTCATGAACATCTTTGGAGCATTTTGAATGAAAAATAAAAGCATTTAAGTGACATTTGCATCATGTTGAAGTTCTACAGCTTCTTACTGTAGGAGTAATACATTAAATATAAAAAAATAGAAGTCTGATGAAGAGCCCATTGCAGTTTGTGGTTTATGAATATAAAAACACTGTGTAAGAGATGAGAAACAGAGACTGTGAGAACTGTGAAGGGGAAAAAATAAGCACAGTTCTGTAGAAACTCAGTAATTTCAAAGCAAGGAATGGCATCTGCTTGAAAAATTACTTTTGTGGACTTATTACACAAAAATGGGACCTCTGAGTTGACTAGTCAGTTTGGCACTTTGAATCATTCGAGTTGGAAAAGACCTCTAAGATCATGAAGTCCAAAACTTCTTACCTCGCCACATTGAGGAAATATAATAAAAAAATGCAGATGTCCAGTTCAGACACGGTTCAAATCTACATAACTGGTGTGTGAGAGGTTTGACCTCACAGGAGTGCTCTGAACAAGATGTGAACTGCTCTTCATGAGGGTGCCATGGCACTGGCATGTCCCACTGCCTCCATCCAAGCATCCCCCCTCCTAGTTATGCAGCACTTGATGCTCCCATTACCTGTGTTATGAAGCTCCCACTCCATGAGTGGGTGGACTTCAACACTGAGAAGAAAATGTCGTGTATGTTCAGAAAGTTTCAGTGTTCCCAATGAGCCCTTCCTGTGAGCAAGCCTGTACTATTTAAATATCAGGCAGTAATAGCAGGGAGATGTTCCCGTGTGCAAAATGCCTTGAGAAGTCAAGATCTATTTTGGAGAAAAGAAATTATGGGTTGTCTTCATCCAATAGACAAAGGCAAAATCTAGCAGCTCTACTAAGCTCAAGATGTATGTAAGAAATTAAAACCATATTGTCTTGGAAAATAACTCAACACTGAGAATTTTGGAAAGGCTTTGCCATTCAGACAATGCTGAATGGATCACATTTGGAAAAGGAGTAAAGTTAATGCAAAACTGAATAAAGAAATGGAACAAATCTTCCTCTCAGCTAGAAAACTACAAGCAGTATCATACTTTCTGAGCTTTTATATTGAGCAACCAGGCAGAAGTTGGCCCTGATGTTAAAGCTACTTGGATGTGAATGAGGGACAATATAGCTTTGTATTATTTTTCCAAGCTTTTGTTTTGAGAAGGAAAAAATCCATTTTGAACGTTGTTTCACAATTAGTTTTTTCTGTTAACACAGCAGATCAAAAATAGGCAAAATATGTTATGAAAATATTTTCAGACTAAGTCACATTCCAGATTGCTATTTAACAACTGCTTGTACATCTTCCACCTGCCAGGTGATGATGGGCAGTAGTTTTATGGGGTTTTTTCCCATGAGTCTACATGCATACTGATTTCAAGGAAATGTTGAACAACCCATCCTCTGGGGACAGTAGATTACTGTCCTAATAACTCCCTCCAAGAAGAAGTAGCTAAGCATCCATCAACTTCAGTCTCACTTTATTGCCCCATTATTTCTGAAGTTCATATAATTCTCAGAGACCCAAATTAAAGATAATGCTATATTTAAGCTGAGTATAAAAAAATTACTTGCATAAGCAGAGCAATTTAGGTAAAGTAGGGCAATGAACAAATAATATATACTTCCTGTCATAAAAAGGACCTTTTATATTGCAGTGCTGTTTTGTGAACAGGCTATGAAAGATTATACAAGCCAGTACAATTATTTACATGTCAACATTTTGACTTTTAACTTCAATATTAAAATGAGAACATGGATATTTCATCCGAGTATGAAATAATTTCTTCTGAGGCTTTGATAATTCTAAACGCAAATATAAGGCAATCACAATACGTGGTTTTTAGATAATATAGCAAAATCATTAAATTACAGATTGATAGATGATACATCCTACTTTGTCATAAGCCTCAACACTTTCTCTATGCTCACCACCTCACAGGACTCAAAATTCTCACGTGTTCATCTCTAACTGGTACACACTCTCATACAACTGGAAATGGATATTGGAAGGATCTCTGGAAGCAGAATGAACCCAAGTTTTCAAAAGCAAGCAGTGACTGCAGCAGAATCAAGCTGGGTCACACCTTTAAGCTGTGAATAACCCACCTTAGAATCACTGTCACCACACGTGTTGAAGAGCCAGTAATTAAAATAATACCTGATTGACATTCAGTTTGAAAGCCTTGCTTTTCCAATCGCTATAGACATGAACAAATTGTCTTTGACAGTCTCTTTGTGCTACATGCTGTGCTGTTTATTGTTTTGAAGCCCCTTTTTTTAGAAATAACAAAGGAATAGATCATTTGTCTTGAAAGTATCTTAAAATTACTTGATAGCAGCATGATAGATTTTTTTTTCCATGTGCTCCAGATCCGATTATATCCCCATCAGTCAGCATGAGTACTTTGGGCACACACATGTGACACACTATGCAACAACAATTTTGAGGGCTGGTCTTGACCACTGAAGTCCTTTTTGCAATATATTTCTAAAAACTGTCTGAGAAAATTTTGATATTCGCAGGAATGAGAGAAGTATTGGACAGGGTCCAGCTGAAACAAATAAATACAAGATTCTTTAGATGTGAAGCTCCAAATTCAGTTCCAAGATTGAGATGTTTCTGAAACATTTGCACACACCCACTCACCCTTAAAGCAACGTTAATAAGCACCTCTATCCTAGCTGACAGGAAAAAGTCCCAGTTGTAAACCACCACCAATTACACTAACAGAAACATGAGTAATCCATACCAAGGAATGCATATGAGTCAGTAAGGATATGAAATTATAGAGTGGCTCCCTAAAATACTGACCTTTAGTTCATGAACTAAAGTTTGCTATATACACAATAATTTTGTTTTAGATCCACAACCCAGTTTCTATAATTTTACCTTATCAGCCAAGACAGTGCAGAA
Source organism: Calypte anna (assembly GCF_003957555.1). NCBI lineage: Eukaryota > Metazoa > Chordata > Aves > Apodiformes > Trochilidae > Calypte > Calypte anna. Next base: position 14,360,296 of record NC_044249.1, on the reverse strand, counting down.
CTATCTCAATGCTACAAAAGCCAAAGCCAGCCACTCTCTATTTTTGACCAGAATATTGGATCTTCCACCACATTAAAAGTTATTAACTGCTTGGGAATCACAGATCAAAATGTGTCAATATATAAACAGCTGAAGACAACACTTTCTCTTCTGTCATTCTCATTCACATTAATTGATTTTACTGCCTCCCAGGCTGGTCAGGATTACTGTCATATATAAGCACTATTAACCATACCCAAGGCTGAAGAAAAGTGAGCTGGAGGTATTAAAAAATCATCACATATTGAGAATACTTTTGAGTCAGTATCTTCTATATGCCTTGCTAGAGTTGGAATCATACCATAATCATGTCATCTAATCTCTTATGCAAATTCATCAAAATCCATGTTAAAGTATTGAGGATTTTTATTTTGCTGTTACACTGCAAAGCTCAAAAGATTTTTCTCTTTAAATTCACAGGATCTTGCACTTATTTTGTCTTGAAATAAATTTGAAAATAAATGCAGGTCTTCCCTGTACCTGTTACTGCAAACTGCAAATACTGGAATTCTTTGTAGAACTAATTTCTCAGACTATGACTTGGAATTCTGACTTTCTTGTAAGTGTTCCAGTTGTCACAGTTGTCTCTTTTCTGTACTGTGTTTTAATTCTCTGCGTATTGATAAAACCCCCATTTTCATTACCAAAATAAATTGTTAGCACACTCATACCAGCAGTTCAGTGAACACATCAAATAAGGTCTTTCAGACTTCATCCATCATTCCATGTAAGTGTCATTGCCCTTTCCAGGCTGTTCCTTGCTCAATTCAATTATTGCCCAATTGCTCAATTGTCCAAAATATCTAATGAATTATTCTAAAACTCTTGCAATACCTGATTTTACATAATTATGTCAAGAAGGAATAAATAGCAAAGTTTCAACAGCTTTGGAAAAAAAAATAATAATGACAAATTGCAAGCAGTAGAAATACAGTAAAATACTGGAGAAATACAGCAGCCAAGATCTGTTTGGTTTCCATGCAAATATCCCGTGAATGAACAGATTTACAGTACTGGAAGTGAAGTTTCTTTGAATATTAAAATATCACTGTGTAAGCTGGTGAGGACTTCAGTCAGTCCCTCCCAATTCACTGTCATTTTCCTACATCCAGACACCCCCAGATACAAACAAAGCAATGAAAAAATTGGGGCACCTGGAGGAAAAAAAAAAAAGATGCAGAACTATAAACACCAGTTATGTGTAGCACTAGAATTTATTGTATCCTTTAGACTATTTTCTGTAAAATATTCTGGTTTGCTCATATTGCCTCTAAACCAGAAATCTCTGCTCCTCACTGACAGACTTGCAGCTGAGAGGGCCTTGAGCCAGTGGCTGCCTCAGAAGCTCTGGCTCATCCTAAACCCTTTGTCCTTTTACCACTGCCAGGCTCCATCCTGCTGGGGGGTACTGCTCTGTCACAAGTAAGCAGAAACAGGAGAACAAAATGACTAAATAAGATTCCAGGCTGTGTAAACTCTTATACAGAATACCTTCCAAAACAGCCTGCCCCATTCAGAGATGTCTTTCTGGACTATTTCTGAAATAATTTACAATTTTCATGTTGCAACTTCAGTTCCAGTATCCAAGATTCTGCCGCTGAAAATATTCTGTGAAGGCAAAGCTGGCAATGTAAATACTCCTAAACTCATCTCCATCTTTTATATTCTGTAGATGTAAAGTTAAAACCTATCTCTTCTGAAATATCTGAAAAATCAGTTCATTTTGCCAAGCAATGATTCTATTAAATTTCTTTATAAGTACGGTACATTTATACCTTTCTATTACAAGTAATTATAATATATTACCATTCCTCTGAATAAGAAGATAATAATTTCATTATAGTAATGCCTAACATATGGCTGGAAGAAGGGCTTTTATTAAGAGGATTTTTAACATCTGACTCAAGTCATGTATTTTCTTAGTATTAAAATGTCAGCCATTTCATCTCAGTTCAAAAAGTAATTGAAATTAGTGTTAATTGAAATATTTAATTTTTTTTATTACTTCTACTTAATTTTTAATAAAAACTTAGCTCACATTTGCTACATTTGAAAACTCACTTCTAGTTTTAAAAGTATTAATATGAAACATGAAGGATTTTGATACTTTAAGTACTTGGCTTCCCCCCACCTTTTTTTCTTTTCCTCCACTATTAAATTAACTCAGGTAAGAGTCTACAAATGGCTTGGGTAAAAGTGGTATTTAATTTTAGTGCAAACTCACCATAAACTGAAAGAAAAGGGGAAAAAATGCCTGCTTCTAGCTTATAGGCTTAATTAAGTTTATGAGAAGAAGAGACTTTGGAAATATTTAGAAAAAAGACAAGTTGTCCCTTGAAGAATTACAGTTTATGGCTTGGATCCCACAAAATTTAATTGCAATTGATTGTATACTTCGTATTGGAGTTACTTAAACTCTGTGAAGGACCAGAACTAAGGATTTTCCAGTTCTGCAAGCCCTTGTAGGTGTAGGTGCACACCTCAGTGCAGGTGAACACCTAAGATCTTTTCCTTTCATTGTAATGATCCATCTGAACTAACCAGGCACTTACCCTCTCCCTTGATGCCTTCGCAAGCCTCAGCCAAAACCCTTCCAGAATGATGAATGAGGTTTATAACAGAAGGAGACAGTAGGTGAAGCATTTACTGAGATGTAGGACTTGGACAGAGAACAGGCTAGAATAACACTTTAAAAATTTAAATCTGATTTTAGAGGAACCTTGAGTAACCAAACACACTTGAACTTGCATCAAATATGTCACTTTTCTGTTATGTTCTGACTGGAACAGAGGTTCTACTCATCTTATTGTTTGCAATGTGAGTGCCCTGTGGTTACCAGTATCAAACCCTCAGTGGTCTCTACTGGTTATATACCAGATGCTTAAAACAAGCAATGTTTGCTTGGGTTAGGGCGAGCCAAGCTAGCAACATTTTGGATTAATTAATCTTTTTCCTTGATCAGGTTTAGATCTTTCTTTTGTTTTCTGGTACACCCCTGCCTTCTCAAGCCCTCTATCATGAACCAAGATCTCCACCAGAGTAGGTCTTGTTTGGAGAGAAGGAAAAATAGCTGTCAGCTGAAGGATTAGACCAAGAAAAGGGGGAGAGTATTGCAATAGTAACAATCTGAACACAGCAGAGGTCAAAATGTCCTGACAACCTTCATTTCTTTCACATGTAAAACATCCATGGACTGTATAAGGGTGTTGCTACCAAAGGTCACTGCAATAGCCTGTGAATTCTTGTGTAAAAAACCATAGTGTGGCTGGAGCAAACCTGACCTGACCTGAACTCAGGAGCTGTCACTGATAAAACAGGGCAGAACACAAAGTTTTTTATTGACTCCCAATGGCTTATTGAAAGCAACATCTCTGACCCTACAACACTGGGATTCAGAAGGTAATCCTGTACAGTCTGCTGCAGCTCTTGGGACCAACTCAAATAAAAGTGGAAATCCATCCTGTAACACAGACCAGTCTTCTTAGAAAATAGTTCTTGTAAAATATTTTTGTTGAAATGTTGCTTTTAGTGGATCTACTAAGCAGAAAGCATTATTAAAATTCACAAGTTTCAATTAAAAAAAATAAAATAGTGGAAGTGCAGGAGTGTACCAATAGGAAAGTGAAAGAACCCTTAGGAGTGTTCTCAGCTATGCTTGCTGGGGCAATTGTCTCTAAATCCTGGAATCTCATTCTATGTGAATTGGAGGAAAGCTTCCCTGCCCAGAGCATCCAGATATTTCATAAGGCAAAAGAGAGCAAAGACAAGGAGAGGGGAAGTTGAATGCCCCCCTTTTATAGCTGACAGAGTTTTCTAGCAGAGGGTATCAAAAGGTCCTGCAGCAAAGTCAGAAGCTGAATCCTGATCTCAAGGATCCTGCCAGAAAGCAAAGACAACACACACTGAAGTGAAAAGCTGCCTTTTTATTACAGAAGTTGTAAGAAAAGAATAAAAGTACTCAAAGCCTAAAAATATCCCTCTGGTCTTCTATAAAAGGGAAGGAATTTGTTATACCTTCAAAGACAATACAAATCAGCAAAAATATGTGCAAAACAATTAAGTGTCACACTTTAGCACAATAAAGACCAGACCATGGAATTAAATGGAAAGGCAGGTCAGGAGATAAGAAAGAGCAGAGGTGGTAATGGCATGGGTAGAGACTTCTAGAAATAACTTTGCCAAGGAAACAAAGTTAGACAGGAAGGACGCAGCCTCAGCAGATCTTCTGGAGAACAAGCAATGAATACCTGGAGGAAAATGTATGCTTTTCCATTTCTTCATGTCAGAGCCTTTTGCTTGGATAAGTGAGCAGAGGAAAGACTCAAGTGTGTGACTTAACTGGAGATATAGCTCAGTCAAAGAATTCAGAAAAAAAAATACTCCTGTGTTCACGAGGTCTGCAAAGCAGAGAAAAGGGCATTAATTAGCCCATGCCAGGTGAAGGATCTAGTGAAGCCTCCAGCACTTAACTTTTTGAACTTATTTTTATGGAAATCTTCCGTGCTTGCTTGCATTCAAAGAATAATTCTGCCTTTGGTTCTGATCAGCCCTTACAACAGCCAAGACACAGACTTTGGCAAAATGAGCATCCAAGCTCAGGAACTTACAAGGTTACTTAGATTACAGGAGTAACCATAGTCCATTACCTGATGACTGTTGAATTTATACAGTTTTAAGGCATTTTATGTAAAGCTAGTATTCTACCAATATCTAGGTAGATTAAGATTAAGATTATTTTAATATTAAGATTATGTTACAGGAAACTGCAGCTTTGACTGCAATTTAGAGGATTCCTGAGAGATCCAGGTAACCTGATGGGTTGCAAACTGCAGCAGACAAGTGGTTGTCCTGAGATGCTTTAGAGGTCCTCTCACTGTTACAGACCTCATTAAACTGAAGGAGGTTTAATTCACAATGGGATCTTATCTTTGACTTAGCAAGTGAAGGCTGAATACTCCTCAGAAGCATAAATCCCTTTTTTAATCAAGCAGAGTGCAGAATTTCTCAAGAATCATTCAAAATCACAGTGCTCCTACATGCACACGCATCAGCTCAAAGATCCTCCTCAAGTCACAGATTTCCTGCCAGGAAAAACTCATTTGATTATCTCCAAAACATTTCACGGGATATTCCTGCAGATGCTCAGCTTCCCAATTTCCCAGTGAACAGGAGAGCTTCTCCAGCTTCTGATCTCCCATCAAGTTGCCTCCTTTTACTCCCAGGTAGCCCTTTGCCACCTGATTAACTTCTTACAGGTGCTGCCCAGCAGCTGTGGGTGTGCTGGCTCTCACTGAGGAGAGATGTGCACTTGGCAGCTTGGCCACCTTCCTGGCACTTCAGCTGACAGCTCTGCCTAGAACCCCCTTTTTAATTTTTTTATCTTATATAAATGAAAATTCCCACAGCAATAGCTAATTACCAAGTAGTTCTTCCAAAGGACTATTACAAATTATCAAATAAATTAAAAGATACCAAATATGCAAAACAAACACAAAGGATGAAGGCACTGCAGCAATGGAAAGTCTAAAGATTTCAGATGGTTTTATATTATCTAAGCATCAAATAAAGAGGGCTAAGCAGGATGAAAAGAATTTCAGATTTTCCACTTGTAAACCAAACAAGCTGACCTAGCAAGTTTTCATAAACATCAATTAATTTTTACCAGTTATTTTAAAGTTATTTTAAAAGGTCTCTCATACTACGTGGAGCTTTTCCTCAGATACAAGCAACCTGCAGAACCAAATACTGCATATTTTACCATTTAGCTCAACAGTGCAACTGTTTTGTGTTCACAGCCCCTGGAGAGGCTCCCTCTTACAGGGTAAGGGTAGGAAATACTGTGATGAGAACACTCAAGTGACTGTGCACTTCAGACTTGCTTAAGGAAAATGCATAGCACTCAAACCCCCCACCTTTTTATTGCTACTGATCTTTATTCTGGTGATTTACTCATTACTAAAATGTACACCTTCCCTGGACACTGCTGCACTCACTGATGTTCTTTGTTTTAATTAAGAGTCTGTAGGAAAGAGACATTCAACAGACCTCATATTTTTGTGCCTTATGATCTGTATTGCCTTTGGAAAGCCTGGACACAGCAATCAGGACCACCAAAGGTCACTCGTAGTCATGGCAAAGTTTCTCTTCCCATACTTTGTCTCTCAGTCTGCAGCTGACTCTTCTCAAGAGGTCAAGGCAACATGACAGCTGAAGCATTGCCCTCAGCAGGGAATTTCTAACATACAGAAACTTCCTTAATATCAGTCTTTAACACTGGAGAAATTCATTAACCCTGTCCTCCCAAGTAAAAATGGTATCTGAGAAGTGACTGATGTTAAGGAGGCCCATCTCTATGCTAGGGATAAAGTTTAGCACCTCTTAGAAAATACAAAACATTGCTAACTAACTTTCACAGGAAATTCTCTTGTATTTGGAAAAAAAATTCATCTTATTTATTAAAAACTTTGTCTGCTACTGAAAGCATTCCCTGATTTTTGTTCATAAGATAAACATTAATATATTAGCATTTCCCTTTACAGGATTTTTTCTAATGAGAAAATCTCAACCAGCTCAGTTTTCTGAGCCAACCAACAGACTTCAGCTCAAGAATTATACCTTTTTTTCAAAAAGGAATGTTATTCCCTCCTGAAGCTATATCTGGTAGTTCAGTAAACCTACAAAAATACAATTTAATTAAGAGAATTGTTTACTAATATTGGTGCTTTATTTTTCCAGAAACTTTGAAGCTTTACAATTTTTCAGCTTGTTATTAATTGAAGACTATATGCTGAAAACCAATTCAGCAGTACAGTGTACCCTGTTGATCAAACATCAATTTTTACATCCCTTTATAAAGTGGGACAATAAAAGAAAGAAAATTTCCTTCTAAGTAGTGCCTAAAAACCTGCTCCTCAGACTTTGCCTTTGTCTGTGAGCTCCTTGCTTGGAACTTCAAAACAGCACAGATATTCAAGCTCTTTTTCCAAGTCAACTGTATTTAAAGTCTTAAAGCCTGCACAAGATGGGTTTACCCAAGTTAAACCTGAATGGCTATGCTATCCACTTCTTTTGCAGAAACAGCAAAACCATCAGGATTCAAAACTATTTTTCAAATTCAAGATGTGCTTTCTTATATGCAGGATGAAATCAAAGGACTACTGTGTTAGGCCACTACTGCATTTTTACTTATCTTCTAAATATCTTTCCTTCTCCTTTGATGAGATTTACAGCATCTTTGTCTCATTTCTGAGGGGTCAGGGCATCACACACAGCCAGGCCAATGGGATCGACTCTACTTCCACTCTTGCACCCTCTTGGCATTGCCTGTGGTTTGCATTTTCCTCAGGCTCTGTTTCCACAGTGCCAAGGCTTCTCAAAACAGACAAGACCCTTCCAGTCAAGAGGAAGTTGGGACAACTTTTTTTGGAGTCTATTCCCACTTACTCATTTGTTAGTCAGGTTCCTCTTTCCACTTCTTTCCCCATCATGGGAAAGTCAGTAAAGACTCTGCTCAGTGGTAATTTTAAAGACAGAAACCAAAAGTGTTTTTTTTCTAATCAGTTGGTCTTTCACCTCAAAAACATCTGCTTCTCCTGACTGGGGTATCAAAAGCCAGTCCTTCCAATGCCTTCTACTCTAGGAAGTCTTTCTGCCAAGTCCTTGAAGGAATGGAACATTCAGTGGTTGATTGTAGTGAAAATTACAGGTGTTCAGTACCTTTCTGCATTTGATCTTCCAGTGCAAGGAACAGAGGACTTTTCACTATCAGCAGAAGAGCCTAAACCTTTACTGTAAGTGAGTTCCAGAAAACTTATTTCTTTCCTATTCCTAGAGTTGCTATGGTTAGAGCTTTCTTCTAAAGTTAAGTGCCTAAAAGCCTGGTATGCCTTTGTTTTATAAAAAGTTTTTGTGCAGTTCATGGCTGTGAAGCACTGGAGTGGCCGTGCCCTTGCACAGGATTTGTCCTGAGAATTTTTTTGAAGAGCACAGAGTTGGCCTTGGTTTGATCTTGGATGCTTTCAGCTGCAGTCAGCCCTCACTGCTTCCTCTTACTCAACTTTTCTGTTCCTCAGAGTGGTACAGAATACAGACACTCTGTGCAAACCATTGCTTCTTTGCTTCAGATTTTAAGATTTGATGTTGTCTGAGGGTTTTCTTTTCATTAAGTTCCCCCTGAGCTGTGTCAGGTATTTTAGCAGAGACACAGGGACACAGGAATGCAGAACAAGCCATGCTCATAACTAGATTTTATCTGGGTACAAGCAAGCAATAAACATAGCCAAATAAGGTGTTCCTTAATGTGATGCATAATAGGGGAGTTACTAACCTAAACTCATCACAAAAACTATGCCTAAACTATGCAGCTCATAGAAATTATATCATCCAGACAGATCTTTTCCAACATGGAAGGATGTAGCTGTCTGAGTCAAGATGGAGGCCATGGTGCAACACTTATCTCTGACTGATGCAGAAATCTCTATTGACAATTACAGAGACTTCTGTCCAAAAATGATGGCATTGTGTAGCTCCAATGCTTTTTTTAATCCAGCACAGCACTAGATGCCCATTAAACCATAAGCATGTGTCTAAGTGCTTTGCTGGATCTAGGCCATAAACACACCCCTGGAATCAGGCTGGAGAAGATCTCCATAAATAAAAAGACTGACTGACCAGAGTCTGAGCACCAAGAATTATGGTATTTCCAATTAATTTATCTATAATTAAGCTTAATTATGATAACATGGATAGAGGGATAGCTTAATTAGGATAACATGCATCTTAGTTATATGAACAGTACAAACATAGGGGTGCACCTGGCACAGCAGGCTCTGTCCTTTGAAGTTTTCTTATGGTAGAATATTCCTTTATATCAGATATAAACTAAACAAAGACACCCTTCCCCTGCAAAATGTATTTACATTTTCCTTTGGAAAAGTTAAAGCATGGCAGAAAATGGCAAGACAGTTTCCTTGCCTGAAACAGAAGAGATAGATGATAGAATGCTTCTGAGATGACAAATGTGATTACCATATCAATCACATTTAGCATAATATTATTATCTCACTTTGTCTACTTTACAAAAAAGCCTAAGCGAGAGCCTGGGATGCTTCTCTTGGCAACATCAGTGCTTATCTTTATGATGTTACAGACTCAGAAGTCTGCACATGGGCAGCAGGCTTCTTAAATTGGTCAAGAGTGCTGTGAAAAGTTACCTAGGAGGATATAATTGAACTCTGATAGCAAAGGGACATAACAGAGAGGGAAAAACCAACAGAAATCTGATTCACTAAAGAGATTTTTTCCATAGGAAGGAGCAGAGATTAGGTTAAACAACCTTACTGATGCTGTTTTCAAGCAATGGAAGCTAAACTGTGATCTCTGTATCTGTTATGAATAGCCATGAAATATGAACACACAAAACCTCTTTTCTTCAAAGCACATGAAATGGAAGATTGAAAAATACCAATTTTAACTGGAATGTGATTTACTTCTGACTTTACTGTTTGTTTGGCTTTATTACATGTGAACATCAGCAAAGTCTTGAAGAGCTTTTGCAACTCTTTAGCAACCTTAGTTGCTTTAGCAATTCTCCCTAAAGCTGACTTCTAACTTCAGTTGTAAAAAATAATTAAAATAAATTTAAGTCAAATTTAGATAAAATTATAACTATATGACTATTTGACTTTAAGATATAAATTCATGGCCATTTTAAGTACTTATGGGAAAGATGATAGCCCAGCTTGGCTTAAGTTGTTTAGAGCATACTGGATATTATAAGACCCCTATGCCTGCCTTCTTCTTGAAAACATTATTTTTCAGGGCATTGAAAACAATATACTGACATCCACTTGGGCTGCTGAAAGGTTTCCTTCACTTTGGAAATTCCTGAGCAGGTTCCTTGCACCCTGACCTGTGGCCCCATATTTTCATGCTCTACCATTAGGTGAGGGAGAAGTTTATAACTTGTCTGACAAACAACATTGCATCAGCTGCCCCTTTAGTCCACAGTTTTTCAGATTCTTCCATCGTAGTGGGCTCCTGCTCATCATACAGTTGAATTTAATGCACTTTATTCACTCCATAAACTGTACAGTGACCCAAACTTGCACACAACCTTCCTACATGTTTTTCTACTCTGTAGTTTCAGATCCCTTCAGGTTCACAGAAGGAATACAGAGGTTGTAAACAGCCTTTACTTTGGCCCTCATACACTTGAAGACTGAAAAGTTTAGTGAAGAGGATGTAAATATTTTTTCACACTTGCTGCTAAGGAACATTAAAATCTGTATCCAAAAGTTAAATGGATTATAATCTAAACAAGCTGTTTAATTCCACCTACTTCTCAGGAGCAGAAAGGAGGAGAGGTGGATGAGAGAGAGACAGATAAATGAGAGATGTTTTAATACCAGTAAAAACTACTTGGGTACCATTGGTACAGACACGACACATGGACTGGAATGAATCAAATAAATAATCAGCATATGCAACTTCAGTCTGATCCTCCTGTTGACCAAGTAATTACAAAGAAAAAATTCCTCTCTCAACAGGATAAAATTGCCCTACTTTCTTGAAACCTAAAGAAAATGGAATGATTAATTGCTGTAGTAGAGGCTTCACATCTTGGCTAAATTGCAAAGAAAATAAAGTCTCCTCTCTGCTTATGAGTTGTGTGTATGACTTCAGCTACTGCACAGGAAAATAAGAACATTATTAAAAATGTTCCTTTTCCAAGGTAGAGAGCAGCTACCCCAGAGTCAATTTCAAATCAGTAGCTGACTACAGCCAAGGTGTGCTAATGATGTAGCTGATTAATTAAGAAAAATGAATGCTACCTTTGTTATAATAAGAAAGCTCAATTGATCTTACCTTAGGAAGATGCATCCATTTTCCTGGCTGGCAATCAGCATTTCATTAAAAAAACCCAAAACATTACAATGGATGAGAACTGCCAGATTTACAGTCAGAAGGATTTTTTTTTTCTTCATTCCCCTAGGACAGAGTAGTTAAGCCTATAGGAGTCTTGCTCAGGGGAGTTGTATTAAACAAATTCCTGCTCCTGCAAAGACAGAGGGTCCTGGGGAAGCACTCAGCCTTTCTTAATGCCTTTCCAAATGTTCTTTAGCTTCAGCCTGCTCCTTCAGTCCTCCTGCTCTCTGAACAGGTTTGGTGATGCTGTGTGAAGAACATTTTTCATGAATGCAATAAATGTTTATCATATGAGTGCTACAGTTATAGAAAGGATTTTTAGTATTCCAGACCCTTTCAGTCTTATGGTGTTAGATGATCTACTAATTAGCAGAAATAAAGTATCTTTGATGCCTGTAAATGGTTAAGGTGTATGTGCTCATTTGATTTATCAGAGGAGAGGCTTTACTGGAGCTGATGGGCAGGTAGATTATCAAGGAAATCTTGTCTTAGACTGTACATTGCTATTTTATTTTCTTCTTCTGTCTTACTTTCCTTTTTTTACTTGATTATTTCTTGAACTGGTACCTGGTACTGCCACCATGATTACAGCTACACTGGCATTACCATTGAGAAGCTGCCAAGAACTTGACTGCTCTAATTTACATTTTGCTAGATTAGGGAATCTTCTGCCCACTCACAATATTCCTTTTTGTTTGTACACCTTATGTTTTAGCTCTTTCTGGTGAATTATCAAATTATCTCATTTTTCATTTTCAAATAATGACCTGTCATTCTGCTGTTTTGAAAAGCAAGCTAAAAATTATCTTCATTTAGTAATCATTAGTTGTGAAAATTTTGGTATAAAGCAGATTCCCTACAGGCTAAAACTGATCTTCTAATTGTACTTGAAAATTCAGTTAATAAACACTTGTGTGAGCTACTTTTCCAAAGTGCTAGTTTACTAATCACTAGCAAACCACACTCTGAGAAGTTTTTTTTGCAATGAGTACAAATTCTGTGTTTAGTTACAGTTATATAAATCCAAAATAATTCCAAAATTTAAAAAGCCTAATGTATCTATGTGTTGAAATATCTTCTAGCACTGAAACATAAAAGCATTCTTAAATAGATCACAGGTGAGAAAAAATATTTGCTAGATAAAAATGTAACAATCCAATTAACTACATCTGCAAAGTATTATTATAAGTTATTAAATAAAATTAAAAAAACCAAACAAATCCATGCAAGTGTTCTTAGAAATTACTAAAGTATTTTGGCCAGATTCTTGAAAATTAATACACTACTAGAATGTTATGTGATGCTGAATGAAATCTGCTCATTTAAAAATAAGTTTTGATCAAGTAATATCTAACTTCTCCTGTGAGACTTGAAAATCCTATTGTACCAGGATGGCAAACTGCACACAGATGGGAAAAACACGTGTAGTAAGGCTCTTCGGATATGGTAAAACATGAGCAAGTGACTAGCAATGATTAACCATGCATGCCTTTTGCTTCTGGAAATATATGAAGGTTGAGTTTTAAATTGAGTATAGGAATATGAATCTACAGTTTGAAGTACCAGAGAAGACCATATAAGAAATGATAATATTTGGAATTTGGGAGTGTATGGTGGTTTGTGGTTGTCTTCTTTTTTTGTTTGATTCTTTTTTGTTGGGTTTTTTTGTTTGTTTGTTTTTTGGTTTGTTTTGGGTTTTTTTAAGAACAGAGGGTGAAAATGGGAGCTTCTATCTGGCTGTGATGCCAAGTGGTTACATCTGCCACATGTCTCAGCCCTGATCCAGACACAAGAATTCACAGCAATAACAAAATGACTTATTTAGGGAAAGCTCTTTTTCAGTGACTCAAATGTTTAAACACAGTGCTAGAATAAAAGGAACTGAAATCACTTATTTTTCTCCCAAAACAACTGTATGACAGCTCTATGACAATGCATTCTTACTCCCACCACCTCCCAGGGCATTTAAGGTTGTGGTGAGAAACCTGTTACTAACAAGCTAACTACTACCCCCCAACTTCTCAGGCTTGACATCCCTTATGGAGCCAGTGCTAAGCTGTACAAACATCTCAGCTTAAATTTAGTTGTGGAGACTGTGAAACATTTGGCTCTGCTTGGCATCCTTCTCCACTCACAGATGTACACAGACACAGAAATCTGACTGGGATGCTGCTACTTCAAGTAGGAGAATGAAAGGCATCTCCAGTGCCACATCAAACTGCAGTTAGCTCTGAAGAGCTGTGAGCACCTTTTCTTTTCAGATATAAAACTGAATTTCTGAGAAAATTTTGGAAGCTTCAAATAAGCACCCAAACCCCAAAAGCTTGCTCCAGCCTACTTTAATCTAAGCTGAGAGGGCAGTATGCCAGTTTTCATGTTGAATCACTTCATTTCCATCCTGATGTGCCATGGCAAAAAATTAGAGAAGTGAGCTTTTTTTGGAAAGGAGGGTGGAGAGATTTAATAATTAAATATAATTAATTCTAAATATTCTTTGTTGAATGGACATCAACTGACTGCAGAGATTGAAGAGGGTCTTTCTCTTATTGGATTAGTTTGCACTGTTAGATGCCATTTTATTTCCATCCTTGAGTATAAGGGAATGAGCCTGACACCTCCGTGACCAAGTGAGGCTGCTTGGTCTCCCATTCCTTCAGAGAAGGAAAATTTAGGATTGCTTCTCCACACCAGATAGATGCATAAATAGATTTTTTTTTCTTTCTCCTCAGTTTGAGGAATCATTTCAAAAATGATACTATAATGCTAAACACATCACTACTTTGCCTCGGTGAATATGATTTTAACTCAACTATGCAGAATTTATGTCTGTATTAGTAGCACCATTGAACATCATTCTCCTAGATGGCAGACATGTTGTTATTAACATATAATATCTAGGAAAGAAACAGTTCACTTTGGGTTTTCAGAAGGTATTTAATTTAACTCCTCTTCACGACCCTCACATCACATTTGCTGAACTAAGAAAAAAAGGCTATATATGTTATTTCAGGATGCTTAACCTATAATTATGTTCCTGTTTCAATGGTATCACTTCTAAGGAGACCTCACTAGCTGCTAAGCAAATCTCTTTCTTATTTAAATTTCCCTCATCTCCATTCCTATGACTAATTCTAATTCACAAGATTTCTTCCCAGCTACCCCATGTTCTCCTCCTTCCCTTGAAAACAGGTGAGTAAGAGCAAATTAATTATTGGATTCCAGTTTTGAGGAGATAGAGAGATTGTTTTCCTTTGACTTCATTTTCTAATTTACAACAACATTTTTCTTTTCAATGTGAAGAATCATCTGTTAGCAAAGCCTCCCTGGATGCAGCAGGAGCAGGAACAGCCTCTGCTGAACAGAAACAAGAACTCACAGGCAGCCTCAGCAGCTCCCTTCTTGCTGCTTCATACTCGAATCCTCTGAGACCAACTAAAAACAGACAGAAGTCATCACCCATGTGGGTACACACAGTCTGTTCCTAGGATCAGGAGGGAGCTTTTCCATGGTTTGGATCCCAGCATGTCTTGCATGCTCACATTTCAATGTGCATTCTTACTACAGCTTGCATCTCAATTTAAATTCCATCTCTCCTACTAAATCTTTCTTTCCTATATCAAACTCACCTTTCATGGTCCAACCTACTAAGTGCTTCTAGAAAAAGATGTTAGCACCATACACACACACACAAAACCAACAAACAAACAAAAACAAAAGAAAACATACCACAAACTGGGAAAACTTTATTTTCTCAGTTGTTTAGAATCATAGAATGCTATGAGTTTGAAGGAACCTTAAAGAACATCTTGTTCCAATCCCCCTGCCATGGGCAGGAATGCTTCCCACTAGACCAGGTTTCTTCAAGTCCCATCCAGCCTGGTCTTGAGCATTTCAGAGAGGGGGAATCTGCAACCTCCCTGGGCAACCTGTGCCAGTGTTTCAGCACCCTCATAGTACAGAATTTCTTTCTAATCTCTAACCTAAATCTACTCTTTTCCAGTTTAAAGCTATCCCCCCTCAATCCAATCACTGTATGTCTCTTTACAAAGTTCTTTCCCTATTATTTGTCCTTGATACCCTTGAGCAGGTTCTGATGGGCCACAGGTAGAAATTTCAGTGAATGGAACCCCTTAGCCTTTGCACTAATCTAATCTAGGTTCTTATCTCTCTCCAAAAACCTTGCAAGTATCATAGGTAGTCACAGCTGTGACAACACAATCATTACAACAGGCCCTGTTCCTGTCTTCCAGACTATCAAGTTGCACCACCCCTACCAAATACAACTGGGTTAAAATGCTGCAGTTTACAAGCTAAGTCAGCAAAATGAAAACCCTAAAAGCAGTTCCTTGTGTGTGAGGGGACAGGGTTTATCCTCAGGTAATTCATAAGCAGAGACACCCCAAGCACAGAGCAGAGCCATCCTGTTTCACCCAACAAGGTCCATCCAGCTGGCACCTGATTTTCAGCTCTGACCACTGTTTAAGATGGCATCTGGGCAAGAGAGAATTCATTTCTCTGTCCCTTCCTGCTTCTAGCAATTAGCAACTTAAAATCTCCTCAGAAGTAACAGTTCAAGCCTTTGGCTGTGTACTGCTGCTCGATTGGTTTCTTTACCTCCCTTCATAACCTAATTCTACCTGTTGTATCCAACAGTGCAAAAGAAAAAAACAGAAGAAAGAAAATCCGTGTTTACTGTTGAGTGAAAGGACATTTGAAGGACTCCTTTAAAACATGCTCAATCCTCTCAACCTTCAATTCACAAGAATTCACTGAAGAGAAGTGTATATTTGGGAGTTATAAATGCTGAATTATTTCAGCTTCACAAAATACACAGAAATGAATGCCCTAAATATTTGTGTGAGAAGGCAGTGCTAAGCAAGCCATGTCTTTGCATGCTGTTGACTCACACCCATGCTGTGCTTCTCTGGATGTTGCAAATTAGGCTGGAGAAAGAGCATGAGGAGAAGCAGAACAAACAGATCTCAAAAAAGGCTTAATTTTTACCATCCAGGAAAATAAACATATGTTCCTTTATTGAAAAACTTGTGGGAGCTTAATCTCTGTGTGCCTGTAACACATTACATTGATGCTGGACACCGCTAATAAATTAATAATTCTATTCGGGGGGAGAAGAGAATAACAAAGGAAAAAAGGGATAAGAAAAGCTTGCTTGGGGGGAGCATAAATAAAAGGTCTGAGAGATTCCTATAGAACACCACAAAACACTATATAGTAGGAAGTCAGATCACTTGTCTGATGATGGTAGACACAGGGAAAGTGAAAAATATTCATGAGCGTCAGCTGGGAAAAAAGAACACATAATGAGTACATTGCAATCATGGTATCACATTGTAGCATTTCACTGCTGGATTTGGCATCACTAAGCTGACCTAGAAAAAATGCTAGAGTTTTCTTGGAAAATGTAACAAAAGCATCTCCAATTTGCATTATTTTCTTCAGCCAAAATTACTATAGCTAATACAGACTGACCAGTGCTCCAAATTATTTGTCACTTTTGCTGCTAAATGCAGAAAAATTTTCTAGTACATCCACTACTTTATAGAGTCATTTGAATCAGAGGAAAAGATTATTTAATTTCAACCCCATTCTAACATTAATTTCAACTCTCAGAGGGGGGTGGTGAGGGTCAGCCTTTGCAGAAATTACAGGAAGAGAAGCTTGACAGGGGGAGGGAAAAACAGGCAGGAGGGAGAAGCAGACAGAAGGAGACATCCCAGACTGGGAACCTGAAGAGCAGGATGGAAGAGAGAGGAAAAGTGAGATTAGCAAAACCAAAACCAATCAACAACAAAACTCATCACAAACAGAAAAAAAATGCACCCAGAGCTACACCTTAAAACATATTATATTATTCTGAATTCTTCACCTTTGCAATTATACAGGTCACTTGAAATCCTTTGGGGTCTGTTGTTCCCTAATATGTCTACTGCTCCCTCATTATAAGGTTCTTCTGTATTCCAAGAGTCTAAAAGAGCAAAATACTTAGAAAAGTACTTGTGACATTAATTCCTTCTACTCTAAGGCTTCTATTTACCAAAGCAAGGGCAAAAAATCCCTATGGGAGATGAGAATAAATCTTGTGATATAATCATTTAGCAGTTAATATTTTGTTGTGCACTTCAAGATTGAAGCATTCTGTAAGTGACAAGGTCATGGCTGTTACTCCATAAAGTATGTGCCAGTGATAGATCAGTCTTGGAAGTGGTTTTCTTCTATTCCCAATTTAAAGGTGATCCTTTAGCTAGGAAAAACATCCATGCTGATAGAGACTTCTTCCCCTTGAAGGCCAATCCATATGACAGGGAAATGTAGTCAGTGACTCCAGCTGACATTGTGCACCATGGAGCTCATTTGTGAAGATGCAAAGACTTGAGTACTCTGAAGCGTTTAGAAGCACTCAGCACCCTTTGATGTCCAAAAGAATTATATCCAGCTCAGCCTCATCTCAATTTTGGATGTTAAGGAAACATGTGAATGCTTTTATGGATTAAATCTCAAAGAAATTTAAACTCTCCTCTGTCCAGTAATCGAGGGGAATGAGAAAGTGGCTTTGGTGGGTCCAGCCAGGGTCAAACCCACCACAATAAGAGATATTTATGAAGAAGTTTTAAGAGTGTTTGTAAACTACACTCTACCAGGGCAACACAGGAGGCCTGGAAAAGGTCTGGCAGCTTCTCTGCAGGCAGGCAATGCTCAGAGATCAGGCAGGTTCTTGGAGCATGGACCATGGGCTGGTGCCTTTGGGGTTTTGTACCAGGATTGGGCCACTAAAGCTGCTGGCTGGTAGGCTGAGACTGTTTCATGTCTGCTACTGAGTGCAGGAACCCTGTTTGGATGCATTTTTCTATTTGACTGCATACAACTCTTACCTTCTGTGTTTACACAGCCAATTTTGTGGGGAAAAATAAGGGTATTTTTGTTCTGTTTATAGACAGCAGAGTACACTAGGGACTAGGTCAGTTTTTATTTCCTAGTAACCTTTCAAAAATGGCCTCAGATAGCATGCTTATTTTCCAGTGTGTTCTAAAGAAAGAGAGTAATGAAACATTTTTACGTTTTATTTGAAGTTTAAGTCTTGCAGTCTGCAAAGCACATGGTAAGACACTGTAGATTGCAATGCAGAAGCTTTATTTCCTTGCAACAAGAACTGATTTTCTTTAGTTTCATTAAAATGGCTCAGAAGTCCTGCAAATATTTTTCCCAGTAAGAAGGATGATGGTTTTCCAAATTTCTCTGAAGCACAAGGAACCTGCCTGCTGTGTCACCTGGCCATCCATTCAGTTCCCAAAGCTGCTGAAATCTCTGGGGTAATATAGCTACTTAACAGCACCTGGAGCCATAAAGCCCTTTTTTTAGCTATAATAATCTAAGGCCAGAAGAAAGAAAAAAGTCATAGGGGAGAAAGAAAATATCGTCACACCAACCAAGGCTGCCAGAGGTGAAAACTACAAACAACAAAAGACAGACTTTGAGGCATGCAAGCTTTCCTTTGGTCTGAAAGCAGCAGTTGCCTTGGTAAAGCAAGCTGAGAACTACTGCTGAAGTTTCAATTTAGAGCATTTAATGAAACTTCTTAAGGAAGGATGAGATTTGGTTAAAATGATGTTCTAGTGTGTTAAGGATCTGGAGCGATGCACAGGTAAAACCAGATGAGAGAATAAACTCTTTAGTCTTTGAGGATGTGAAAAGTGAAAGAGAACTTGCAAAAAAAAGACATCTAATTTATAAAAGCTCAAAAAGACAAAAAGCAGCTTCTTTCCTCCTCTGTGTTTTTGTAGTAGAGATGGATAGCAAACTTATAGCAAGGATTGCTAGCTTAGATGTAGGAAAACCAGACATGTTTCTGGGCCTCATTCAAGATATAAGGAAGAAAGCCTGAGTTAGCCGCACATTGCTTTTCATAAGGGGCAAATAAAAAGAGATAGTTTTTTGCCTCGTTTTTAGTTGGAATGAATATTCTGAAGATTTACATTCTGACTCTTCCTAAGATATGTGCAACACTGGTGATGGAATAGAGACAGAAGACTTGACAAAATGTCCTACATCAGAAAGTGCATTTGAGAATAAAGAAAAGAAAATCTATGTATTCATGACGAGTTTTATTCTCAACCAACAAATTTTGGTAGCAGTAAGATACATTTTCATTGAGAGCCCTGGTTTAGGTATAGACAAGATTTGCAAGGATATAAAAAAAGATGAAGGAAGGTGTGAATTTAGAGTCCTATGGTTGTCACTTTGGTACCCCATGAGGATAAGTTTTACATGAACAAAGCATGACACCAAACAAGGTAAGACACCTTGCTTTGAAAAATGCAAAGTTGCCAGGGCTTTTAGCAGAGAGAGTCTGAACCAATGAGCTAGCATGCTACAGAAGAAGTATAGGAATTCCAACAGTTCTGTAAAAAAAACATTCAGCATGAATATTAAAATCAAATTGTTCTTGTTCAGCCCTTGAGCACTAGGGTTGAATTGAAAGCAGATTCTGGCAGCATTGAAAGCTGCTGGAATCTAAATCCCAAAGTATAAAACTCCCACCCAGAGAAGGTGGGATTTAAGATGCAGTGTAACCCAAGATGTACCAAACATAGAATAATGAGGACAGGCAACTTGAAAACATTATTTTGACAGTGTTGGGTGTACCGTGTTATAGTTTCCATTATTATCACTAAATCAAAGCCTTTTTTTGTGTAGCAGAAAGCACAATGTGATATAAACCCATATTTTTGCAATAAATTTGTTAACTGTGTTTTGACAGGAAGGTTGCCAATACAGAATTATCACATCAGATTTAGTGCTTTATGTCCTCCTATTGTCAGCATGAAGTCAACTCTGGGCTCCAGCTAGGTGGATAATCATCTGTGTGCCCAAACCTTAGAATCAGAGTCCTAGAATAATTCAGGATGAAAAAGTCTTCAGGGTGTCTTTAGTCCAGTCTCCAGCTCAGAGCACAAATGTCAGTGAAACCAGACCAGGCTGTAAAGTGCTATGTCCCGCTAAGGCATTAAAACCTCTGATGAGTAAAACTGTCCAGCCTCACACCAGGCATCCTGCTCCAGACTTGGATGTCCTCACAATTAAAAAAAATTTCCCTTATACTTAAGTTCATCATCTCTCAACCTTCTGCCATGAACCTCTATAAAATGCCTGACTACATCTTCTCAATAACCTCCATCATTGGATGCCCCCTATTTAGTGCCCCTAGAACCTTCTTTTCTCCAGGCTGAACAAACCCATCTGCCCTCGTTTCAGTACTCAAAGATGTTACAAGTGAGATGTCTCAGGACACATTGCTGCAATGCTCCTTGTATTGCAGGCTCCAGAATGAATACAACTCCTTAACCACCACACTCTTCATCCCACTACCCAGCCAGGTACCAACCCACCACCTGTCCAGCCACCAAACTGTCATGCCCCAGTTTGGACACAAGAATATTTTGGGAGACACTGCTGAAAATATTATGCAAGTCCAAGTATGCAACACATACTTCTCTCCCGTGGTCCACAAACCCAGTTATTTTATCACAGATGGCAGTCAGGTTGGTCAGGTTGGTCAATCCATTCCAGCTTCTCAGAGCACCATAATCTTCTCTCAATCAAACCAGAACAATTGCAAAAGACCCAGTAAGACATGTCTGGCAGTGTTGACTACAGATCCATAATAACCAGCTTTCTGATCAGGGTCCTAAACTTTCCCATTTCCACCTCCACAAAGCTTATTCTCTTTTAGCTTTTCAAAGAAATCTCACCCCTGACTCAGGGCTGTGGAGCCTGTTCTGTGGATTGCCTTGGGCCACCCGGGTCACCTTGCCTCCCTGTGCCTTCATTATTCATCCATCAGCTCTTCAAACTCACACACAAAGATGGACTGATGAGTTCAGGGCTCTCATGCTGTGTGTTTGCAGCAGTAGTTGTAATATAAGTAAGGCAGACTTCTTTCTTCTTCTCTTTGCCAACTGTACAGTAAGAGAGAAAATACTAAATCCAGCCACTTTCTGTTGTGATCCCTCTGAATAAATATTAAAATACCTTTAATAACTGGCTCTTCTTACCTCTGAGACTGTTTATTTGACATTTCCTGTTATCCTCAGTATAAAACCTTGCACAGAAGCACCTGACCTACACAAGCAAGCTGCCTTCAGGCTTTTCCTCTCTACTTGTTTTAAATTATTAACTATTCTTTCACATATCTCTGCATTTTATAAATTTACAAATCAATCTTCAGTTCCTTGCTATATTAACCAAAAGAAACAGATTACCATCTCAACTAATGTGCAAAAATTTTAAAAATTCAGAAAATAGAACACACCTTTGTAGCAGTACTTATCCTGTATTTTGGATAATGTTTGAGAATGGCTAATGCACAACATTATTCAGGAAATACAGATCACATCAAAGCTTAAAAGTGTAAGTTGGAAAATAGGAACCAGGAAAGTTTGGGAATTCTATTCCAAGCACAGGATGCTGCCTAAGGCCAAGAATTAGAACTGGCAGAAGAACAGAACAGTGATGTAGGAGGCAGGCCAGAAATCCATGGTCCATGTTTTATAGAAGCTGCAGTGAACAGGAATGACATTATTCCAGAGCAGGGGGGCTTTAATGTTACTCTTTCAGTCTCAGACAGCATTTTATGTATATGCAGAAAAAAACTGATACACAGACATCTATAGACCATGAAGGCATTTAAGTAATAGGGTTGAGAGAAGAGAAACAGAGGTAACATATGGAATAATATGGTAATATGGAAGAGAAACAGAGGTAACAAAAGAACAAATCCACTGCCTAATTCAGAGGATGCTAGAATATGAAAAGGGAGTATGATAGTAAGCAAGCATTGTCTGAACAAGGCATACACTGAGACTGCAAATATGGCCTTGGTTAAAAATGGCTCTGTTTGTGCCATTTAATGGAAGAAACTCTTTTCCCCCTTGATTTAAACAAACTGTCTATAATCTTGGCCTTCAGCTGTAGTAATGGCAAGAAGAGAGAAGAACAGGATGACACTTTTCAGAAACAGTGTTAAGGGTCTGGTGAAAGCAAGCTCTTTTTAACAGTTAAAATTGCAGCCACATTTCTGTTTCAGCTAATTGTGAAAAAACATAATTTTTCATGTATCTACTGAAGTGGCATTAGCAATAAGGGTGTTCTTTTTAAAGAGCAGTATCAAAGATGTTGGGAAGAAGTTATACTCTTGCCCAGATTATCCCCTGCAGCCACTGTGAATTTTAAGTTGTGTCACCCAATTAAAGCTCTTCAGTTTTAATATTTTGAAAGATGGATGGAGGTGGAAGCCAGGTGTAATTTTATCATAATTATTAAATAAAAAACAAAAGAGTGGAAAAATGATAAAATTATCACAGCTCCCTTGTCTGCAGAAGTGCCAAGAGGCAGTTTACATGCCACAAACTCATGAAAGATGACAGCATGTAGTCTAATTCCTGGATTTGTTGGCTCCTCTTACTGTGGGCTGTTCCCCAGCAGAGGGTAAGGCAGTTAATCACCCTCCAAAAAATCAGTGTCAGGAGGCATTTCTGATCTTTCTCTCCCTAACCATCTTTTTTCACTTTCCATGTTGCCAGCCATGCTCAGTCTCAATGTGACATCTGGCAGCTGCCAGATGCCACTAGGTGAAAGGGTTGCCTCCTTGTCCTTTCCCACAACACACTGTGCAACTTGACTTCGGGAGTTTCTATCCGGGTAGGGAATGATTTAAGTGCATTTATTTATTTTATGGTCAGCCATGAAAGGCTCTCAAAAGCACTGAAGGGCTTAGAGCAAACCTTCGTGTATCAAAGCAGAATTGTAGTTACTCAGAAACCAACAAGAGAATTGTAAGCCCAGCTTTAAGAGAGAAATAAATTACCACCTTGCAGTCTAAAATATTATTTTCAGACTTCTTTTAAAGAAAAAAACCCCACAATTGCTGATGTGCAAAAAGCAAACAAATTTAAATAAAAAGTACTTTGTTAACCCTGTTTCTTTTTGAACTATGACAAAACCTGTCAGATGATGGAGATACATAAAAACAAACCTTTCCAAAGATCTCTTCTGCCTTACATTCTAAGAATATAGCCTAGTAATAACCACATTAATATGACAGGAATAATGATAAAGAAAACATCACCATGATTCCCTCTTAGAGTTTTCGATTCATTATGTTCTATTGCCACAGGATACAGGTGCAATAAATCCTGGCTCTCAGAAAATCCCATTCCTCTAGAGAGGTATAAACATGGGAACAGCACTGCTTGAGTCAACATGCAGACAGAGCTGGGGAGTAGATTGCTTCCCTGCCCCTATTCCTGTTCATCTCCAAAGCCAGGAAACAAGTGCATGGAGGGCAAATCCCAAGGCAGTAGCTGGGGTAGGACACTCACACGCTATTTCCTACCCTGTGAGCTATGTACAGTGCTTAGAGAAATGTCATATTTTGTGATTCTCTTAATAATTTCTGCACTGTTTTGGTTTAAAAAAAAAAATAAATTATGCAGTGAGACTGGCGAAATGTTTTCCTTTTATTATTATGAGTCTTTACACACAAAGTCTCACACAAATTCTTCCCCTGGACAGGCCCACTCAGCTGCACAGCATCTTTTCTCCAGGCCTGAAAGGAACTGATCCCTGGCAGGTGTAATGATAGAAGTGCTGAGTACATGGCAAGAAGACATGCTCATCAATTTCTGAAGGCTTAGATAAGAAATACTTTCATCTTCACAATTCAATGTAAGTTTTATATCTTCTTTTTAAAGTAGACCTGTGACAAGCTTTCCCTTTCCAAAACCAGAAAATATCAACTAAGAATACCTGTATAAATAGATTATAAAAGAATAATCCAGTAATTTGCAGTGGCAGGAGGAGTTCTTTCACACCAGGGATTTGGTGGATAAGATTTATTCTTACCACCACACAGAGATGCAGTTGTGGTACCAGAAACAGCTCAATGACAGGGGGAACAGGAAAATGCAAACCATCCTGTGGCCTTTCTGTTCCCTTCTGGCCTGATGTTAAATATTAATCAGGGTTTGTAGAACCTGAAGTTTCTGCCAAGACCTGAAGGAAATTCATAGTCTGAGATCCTACTGGAAAACAACCAACAACATACCAAAGAGGAGAATTATGTCTTGATGTGTTAGCTGCTAACTTTATTTACACAATGAATTAAACAAAAGTAACAAACAGACATTGAACAGCTTAAACATTTATTGAAAAAGAATGAGTACCTATATTATAGCTACTTATTCCATTTGTTGTACTACCAAAGAGAAGTAGCTAAAACAATTCTTAGTGAAACCTAAGTTGGGATGTTTGAGACTCTATTTCTGTACAGAAAACAGAACTGGGGATAAAATACCAAAATAAAACAGAACTGTTTATACAAATAAAATAAAGCAACCACACCCCTAAAGAGCAGGAGTTTCACATGTAAACCATCTTCCACAGCAGCTCAGGAGTGTACATTAAGTGTCATGTTGACTCGTGAGGCTTTGCAAGAGCACTGGAACACAATTATAGTGAATCTACAGCCTAAAACACTGCTCTTCAAATATTCCTTCAAAGGCAGTGTTGTGGATAATGTTTCAGCTTAGGAAAATGATCAATATCTAGAAATGCATATGCAATTCTCATCAAGAAAGTAACATACTCTGTTAGTTACTGAAGATTTCCATTTTCTAACAGTAAAAAAACCATGGAAATGCCTTAATTTCTAGTTAATGTCAACAAGACAAGCATACTTCAATAACTTATTATACAGCTGGTTTTCTAGTGTACATCAGTAGTTGGTTATAGAGGTATTTTCCTTTGTCACAGAAGTTCTTTTTAAGATCAATGCTGAAACAGACTGAATGCAGGCAATTACATCTTTCCTGCTGAAGTAAGGGATAAACAAAAAAATACATCTAAGACATAAGACTCTATTTCTACACGGGTTTTTTTTCAGCCAAAACCAATATTGTAGGACACAGAATGAGAGCCACTGACCCAGCAAGCTGTCATAACAATTTGTTCTGCTTCTTATTCTGGCAAATTAGAAAGTTTTAGTAAGTGAGCAAGATTCCAGGTCACAACCCCTACTCTAAGCACAATGTCACACAAAAAAAATTAAAACAAAACCAACACATCTAAACTTTCAGTAACCAATAGGTTCAAATAACTGTTATTTGAAATTTCTTCTACAGTTGCATGTAAGTTTTTCATTAACTCCTTATTCCAAGTTGTCCTGGTTTGGGCCAGGATAAAGGTGATTTTCTGTCTTGTACTTTTGCTTTCAGCTAAGTCTCTTGTAAGTAGTTGCATTTGCTGAAATTAACAGCAAGTTTCTCAGACAGTGTGTGCTTCTAGGACTGATAACACTTGATGTTTATAGTTACTGCTAGAGACTGGTATGCAGAGCCAAGGACACTGCTCAGCTCTGATGAGAACATTTTACCATCCAGGAGGATAAAGAGGTCCCACCCGCAGCCCTCCTTTGGGGAGGAACGGACAAGATAGATGTCAGAACTAACCAAACAGAGTATTCCATCCCATATACATCATACTCAGTATAATTTGAGGGATCACAAGGGCCAAGCCAGATTTCCTGCTTCCAGCTTCCGGCTGCCTGCCCTTCCTGCCTTTCCTGCTTCCCTTCCTTCACCTGGCATCTTGGAAGGATTCCATCCGTTCGTCTGCCTGTGGTCTTGATCCGTGCCAGCCCATATCTGTGTGTTCCTGCCTCCAGTTCCCAACTGCTGCCAACTCCAGGAGTCCAGCCTGGACTTTCCCAGGGCTGCCCTGCAGCCTTGGTGGTGACGTGAGAGTTATTGGGGGAAGAGGGGGGAGGAATGTGGTTTCCATTTTCCTGTATATTTGTATACATTTAGTAAGTTTTCCTATTTATCATTACTGTTTCATTAAAGTTGTGTAGTTTAGTTTCCAACCCATAAATCTCTCTCCCTTATTCTCTCTCCTTTCTTTATCAAGGAGGAGAGAGAGATTAATAGAGAGCATCTGTTACTCGGTTTAATTGCCAGGCCAGTGCTAAACCGTGACACAAGTTTTTCATCAATCCCCAGTTTCTAGTGCTTACTCTTTGAGATGTTTGGTGACCATTAAAAAATGGACGGTTTTGTAAGATTATGTGATGTCTAACAAAACTTGATGGAGAAATTGGAAGTGATTGTATTGTCACTTGACTCAGATACTCCCAGACAGAGATTACTTGTCCAGACACTCCTTTGACCTGACACACCGTGATCCACTGACCCAGCATTTATGGCAGCCCTTCAAAACCTGTTTTTCCCCAAGTCCTACTCTTTCCTGCCCACCTCTCCTTCCCACACGTTGGCTCAGAAGCTTGATCTCTGATTCAGGATCTAGACAAGATTCTTTCAACCTCAGCATCTGCCTGAAAGGATTCAAACTCACATTTTCCAGGATACTTCCATAAAATTTTAGGCAGAGATTCTGGGTACTCCCCAAGCAGCTGAAATTATACCACTACATATATAATCAATTGGGATGCCAGTTACAAGCCAGGCAATACAGCAGGGAAGAAGCTTCTACTTGCTGTCTAATCCACTGGAGGTAAGTAATGGAACCACCAGTGCCCAAGTGTATCCGATGTCATTTCTGAAAGGCAGGTTTTGTCTCCTTTCTTTTAGGCCAGGAATTACAAGTGGAAGTACTGTTAAGCTGCCTGTGTTAGGGACACAGTTCAGGATATTTCCCTGCCTTTAGCATTTCCCATAGCCTAGCCAGGCTGGCTCTGCTGTGTTGTTGTGCTCAGCTTTGCCCACAGGGAGCAAAGGCACCTGCTGGTGCTTCCCAAATGCCAGGGGGCTGCATGATCTCAGGGATATACTAGGCAAAAAGTCACCAATCCAAGAATCCTGTTTCATGCAAGACCTTTCAAAAGCCTTTTCAAGGTTTTTACCACTTTATATAAAACCACTTTGACATAAAACCACATATATAAAACCACATTGACATAATCCCCATGATGAGGTGGGACATCATAGGGTCAGTTTTGCAGGCCTTAGGAGTTCCACAAATATCAGGAGCATCTGTGCTGCTGCAGAGGCAATGGGCTCTTGGCAAGGCAGTCCTGCTTCAAACCTTCCTCAAGTGCAGCCCTCCAAGTTTCAGGTAGCAGAAGCTGCTACTAGAGAAAAAGAGGAGGTAGCTGTGTATTTTTTAGCTTTAGGATTTTATGCCAGAGCTTCAGGAAGCAGTGAGGGAAGCAGTCCTTCTGCTTGTGATCACAGAGCTTTTAATCTTTTCTCCAGATGACTGCATGCTATCCCTTCTCCCCCCCTCCCTTTCTCTAACCTCATTCCCAAACCAAAAAGAGAATCTGAAATAGAAATATTTATGTTTTTCCAGTGAGCATGCTCATATAGCTACCTCCCTCAGATGCTTAAGGGAACAACAACAAAAAAATCCTGTCTTTTAGGAATACACAGAGCAAGAAGAGAAAAACAACTCAACAAAAAGAAAATAGCAGTTATAAACTTAGGGCAAATCCCCTATCACATTAATAGTTTATTTGCCCAGCAGTTCACAGGAGTCAGAATACTCAAACTCACATATTATATACTTAAATCATAGTAGTTAAATAAACAGTAGTTCAGGCAGATCTTTGTTTTCCCTACTTAGATACATCAGAAAATATGTTCAGATTGTATCCTGTGTACCAGAAGAGGGGCTAAAACAGCACTGACTGCATTCTCAGTTTGCATTTCCTATACCATTGTGCAGTCTTCCTTGAGACAGCAAGAAACCACGAGTATTACTGAAATGAAGGCAAATTTATTATTACTTCTAACAGACATTTTATTCCTGTGTAAATGACAGGATAATAGAACTGTTGTTTGACAGCTTGCTGAGATAATTGTAGCTTTCATCATCTTAGATGATAAATTTTTCCTAAAATAAAATGAACACCCATGGAACAAATTAGAATTAGGGTTTTAGACAGAGAAAAGAGTATGACAACTATTCCACTTAACTGAATCTGTTCCTGTGATCTCACAAAAGGCAAAAATGCTTGGGTTCAGAACAAGCCAAATTCAGACATCACTTGGCAAGCTAAATATTAGAAAGTAAATATTAGCAGTGAGAAAAATACTTGGAGAATTTTAAAGAAAAAATAGTAAATTCAGATCCTTGAAGTTCATTAGTTTATTAACACCAAGAAATTTTACACTTTGTTGTTGTGTTTCAGAAGTCTCACACAAACGTGATTTTCTTTTTTGGCAGCTGGATTGCAAAAACCTATTAAGGCTGCTAAGCAACATCCAGTGTTTGTTACAGGATTTTGAGTTTTGGATCTGAGGAGGAATACTTTTCATAAGTTACATAGGTGGTTTTACATATTTTTAATAGAAAGAACAAGGAAATGTCAAGACCTCCCAGAGGATTTGAAAAATAAAGTGCTAACCAACCTGGGAAATACAAACTTGTCTTTGTGGAAAGAACATTATTGGGAAGTTCTCTTTTCACATGTCAGCCTTGGCATGGAGAATAGAAAACATAAGCATTTTTACAGATGCTAGAAACAAATCTGAGACTGAAGTGTTTTGTTCACAGTGAACAAAAAAAGATTAATGTGACCTTCCGTAAATCATTACATTCCAAACCAGATGGTTATTCTGCACTTAAGTTGAGGGCTGTGAAAAAGGATTTGCAAGTACTCCACATCAACATCAGTTTAACCTACTCAATTTTTCAGCTTGGTAAGATGAGGAAAATAAAACAGTTTAGGATCCTAAAAAAAATAACCACTATGACCACCACCACCTGCCCCCCCCAAAAAACAAAAACCACCAAATGGACAAACAAAAACACCCAATCAATACCAAAACAAAACACCAAGACTTCACTCTGCTTTTGAACCTTCTGGGTTATTGTCAACAAAGTGAAAACCTTTTCTTTTCCCAGGCTTTATTCACAAATGCTTCTCTGTCAGAAAATAGGAAATTAAAATATTTTCCCAACTTATCAGAAATTTAGAACTTCTGAGATTTCTAATCATGAAACAACAAATCTGAAGAACATCAAACATTATTTTATGGTTGCTTTTATTTTAGAACAATTATTTTAGTTCACAGCAATTAGGCAACAAGTAATGATGTGTAAAATTATACCTTAAAACTTAAGGCCAAATTTAAGCACCCCCCATGCCTATATTCAGTGCTAGCTTCCTCCTTTTATTTTTACTTTCTTTGTTCTATTGCAAAATTCTTTCAATTTTGTCTTGGACCCTTCTCTGGACTGACAACTACTCTGCTCCAGCAACCAAGCAGAGCTGGACCCGGAGTACAGTAAAGGTGTCATTTATCAGACAGACTCAGTAGACTGACACAAAGATAATCAGACCCTTCAGAAAATACACTCACTGCTGCTTTGGTTTTAAAACAGAAATAGGAGGCACCTGCTGCTCTTGTTCATAGTCTGGTAAGGAGTCTAAATGGCATTCAGCCCTGCTCCATCTAAATGAGATTATGTTTCCATCACTATATACTCCCCATTTGCTATCTGGATCTCAAATACTACCAAGAGGCAGTGTTTAGCTGACACAGTGCCTCTGTATCTGTTGCTGAATTTCAAAATTTTATTCCACATCAGAATAGTAAAGAATCAAAAATTTCAGGTTCACAGAGAACAAATTCCCAGGGAATGGTCTGAGAAAAGATAAAGACCTTTCTTAGGGAGTGACTGTGAGTATACTTTAATGCTTTTCTACACTGGGGAAGCACTTAATACAAGGAATAATAATTTAAAAAACCAAACAAAACAAATAAAGCAAAAGAAACCCCAACCCAAAACCACCAATTAAACAAAAAATAAAAAATAAAATAAAAAAAAAAAGGAAAGAAAGAAACACAAAATAGACTTGAAGAAAAATATGATCAATACTGATCAATGAGCTAATTCAGAGGGAAGTATTTAATGAAATAATTCTCACAAAAAGTGAAAATATTCCATGTTAGACACATGAAGTAGCTCTCCTCTTCTACAATTTTATAATCTATCCTGACACTGAACCCATCTTATGGAACTTTCAAATTAGAAGTAGCTGTATGAGTGCAGGTCTAATCAATAGGATTTTAGTAGATTTTAAACTATGCAGCAAAACACTTTTAGGACAAACTTGCTGTGATTAACTTTCTGCCTGCATGACCAAGGGGGATACAATCCTAAGGCAAAGATTGTATAAAAACACATGTAGAATGGAGTTGTTGGCTGATTGCTGAAAAGAAATCTTCAAGACAGAGCAGATCACTTCTCTTGAGGGCGAGAGCAGCCAGATGCCTGTCCTAACTGTGCAAAGGTTTTCAATGGATTTGTACCAAGTAAGAGAGGTCTGAAGTGCCATGCTATAAGCAAAATTTGATGTAAAAGAGCTGCTCTATTTCCTCCAGAGATTACAAAGTTTTTTAAACAGCAACAGTTAAAATATTCTCCTCTCTGTCAGTGTTACAAAAATAAAATAGTTTCACAAAAGTAGGAAATTGAGCTTTTCTGTGTAATAAAAAATATTTTTAGATTTATGGAAAAGCTACAAGTATCCATAAAATGCTCAGTACCTGAGATACAGTGGTTTAATAAGACTCTCATTTCAAAGGTATCAACAACCAAAAAAACCAAAACAAAACCAACAAAACTGAAAAAAGAAGAATCAAGTCTGAGAGCTGAACAATGATAATTAGATTATTCATGTGTAATATTAAATAGAAACTGCATAGAGAATGTCCATTAAAGAAGCTTTGGAGTTTTTCCAGCCTTTCACCCATCTGAACACCTCCAGTGTCAAACATGCTGGACTCCAACCTTGAAATTCCTGACATGCTGGATATGTGTTAGACTGGAATCACATGAGTAGGAACCATGCCCTTTAAAGACAGATCAGATTATCCTGCAGAACTACAATACCAGAACTTTTCATAAAAAGAAAGCTATGTAACATAACAATCTTGAGCATTCACTCTCCTAAATTCTGGACTTCAATGAACACTTGTAATAGAGTCCAGGAGCAACTTCAGAGCTCCAGAAAACTGCATGGCCCAAGGCTGCTTCTTATTTTCACCCTAGGAACCACACACATGCCCACATACTTTCACCCAGTGCAAGGTCAGTGGAGTTTTTCAGGACAAACATCAGCAATCTTACTGCATCAGGGCAATAAACAAAGAAAAGTCAGGTTGCAGTAAGTCTCCCTGCTTACACCGCAACCTGGTTTATGTCCTCTACAGACTTCAGAGGCTGTTTGTTTTTTTAATAAAAGCCTTTAAGCACTGAGGCTGAAAAGCTGGGACTTTTCAAGAGGTTTTTAGTGTAAACTCAGCTCTTCAGAGCTGCACATTTATCTGCTTACCCAGTAGAAATCAGTAAACACACATAGACAAGGGAATATGTCAGGGTAAATACAGGACAAGACGTGGCATACTGATCTCTTCTTTCAACAAGGATTTAGTCATGCTGTGTTCTGGAGGGCCAGACCAGACCTAATAAAGAGGCAGCACTGGGGTTATCTTCAGGAAAGGCACAGGACAGCAGCAGGGGTGACACCACCCACCAGCTAATAGGGAGCTCCCTGCTGCTGACATTTCCAAGTGACAGACACCCTGCCAGGCTGGAAACTCCTGCACTTTTCTCTGAAGGTCCTTAGCTGCTCATTGAAACTGAGAGAATCTTTAATAAGCTTTACTTCTGATCTAGGTAAAAGTTACTGAATCCTCTACACATATATACCTGCTGCAACAAGCAGTCTCAGCCTACACCACATATTCAGGCCAGCTCATGACCACTGCATCAAGATGAAGAGATGTGTCCAGCTGGAAGCAATGGATATAATTGCTGCTGTGACCTCCATAAACCATTCTTCCTTCTCCCTGGCAGGACAGAGCAGTGGCAGCACAAAGCCTGGTAACTTGGCCCTGCTTCTGCATACTTTTATTGGATGAGGGGAGAGGTTCATCATTGCAATGTCCCCAAAGCTTACAGTTCATACACCAAGTCACAGAGGGACTATCATCCCAACAAAGCAACATCAATATTTAGACTGGGCTGTATCAGTAATGCAGAGTATTCCATCACATCAGTCAAGTTCCACAGACTTGGCTAGAGGCTGGCTGGCCCTTTTGTTTGGGTGGCTTGGCTGTAGCCCCACTATCACACTACAGTGGAAAAAAAACAAAACAAAACAAAAAAACAACAGCTCAGTATATAGTCTAAATACTGTTGTCTGTAATCTGCATGGCACTCCAGGAGGTGATGGGCACACTGTGCACAGGATACCTTATCTGCTGCTCTAAAATTCAGGGGGATACACAATAGGCTTCAAAGTGACCAGGCCTGTACTTTTAGCAAGGGGAAGACACAAAGGTGTCTCCAAAGCATTCACCACCTCCTGAGAATCCAAACCAATAGAGAAGAGGTTCTAATCTCCCTGTGTAACCTCACCATCTGGAATGTCACCAGTCAGTGACAGCCAAGACTTAGAGAAGCTGGAGTGTGATGGGACTGAGCAGCTGACATTCAAATTATTTGTTTGCAAGAGGGTTCTATCAGCAATATATTCCCTTTTTTGCCTGCAGGTATCAGCTGGTCTGTGGCCTGTGAGCTGTGTTACACTGTACAGATGCTGCTTATCTTGTTCCCAACATATACTGTGCAGCTATATACAAATAGCCAGATAGCTTACAATTTTTCAGCCTATCAGATCTTGAGCCATTTAGATAACATGCAAGGTGGCAAATAACATGAGGGAAACTGGAATGCCAGAACTTCCAATACTTTCTCCTCTTGCTGAAAGTATGGGTATGGCCCCAGACACAGGCTTCTCCCAGTTAATTTTCTTCCATTTAGCTGAAGGTCCCACTTTCCTTACCCAGACTAAAATTCAGCCAGGATATTCTGGGATATTGAGACAAGAACATTTGCTTAATGTGTTAGAATTTGTCCCTTTTACAAGCTACAATATCACAATTAAAATTGTTAGACAACTACTTCTGCTTAAAGCAGAGAAAACACTGACCTAACCCTCACTTCTGTAGGCTTTCCAAAGCAGAGGTGCCACAGACTTCCAGGAATCTATCACAGGGCTTCACACACTCTTTCCCTTTAGCTCAGGAAAGACAGAAAACTGAAAAGCCCATTAAAATAATTCATCTTCCCGTACATTACAAGCTTACTGAACACATTCACAACAGCTTTTATTTATTACAAGACCTGTTACATTCAGTCTTCTCTAATCAAAGAGCAGCAGTTCTAATCCAGGTAATCTGTATTTTCTCTGAAGTATACTCCCCAAAACTGGCCATATCACAACAAGTAAGGCCTTGATAACATTGAACAGAATGGGAGTACACTGTATTTTGCAGGCAATATAACTGTTTACTGATACAACATGTGCTTCCTTCCCCTGCCAAAAAAAAAAACCAAAAACCCAGCATGATGCTTCTGATTCATATCATAACAAATCCATTGATTCCTACCATACCAAATCCCATGATTCCTCATCTTCTTCAGGAAGGTTTTTGAACCACCCATCACATTTTCTCCATCGATCATCTCAACTGAATGATCATCCCACTTTACATTTTCCCTTCTAAATTGGAAAGTCTTGCACATGGGTCAGGGCCATCTCATAAATAGGGCATGAAGGGACTGAGAGCAGCTCTATGGAGAAAGGCTTAGGGCTACTGGTGGATGAAAAGCTGGAGGTGAGCTGGCAATGTGCACTTGCAGCCCAGAAAGCCAACCATATCCTGGAGTGTATCAAGAGAAGTGAGGCCAGCAGGTTGAGGGAGGAGATTCTCCCCCTCTGCTCCACTTTCAGCCCCTATTTGCAGATCTGTGTCCAGTTCCAGAGTCGCCAGCAAAGGAAAGACATGGAGCTGGTGAAGTATGTCCAAAGGATGGCCATTAAGATGATGAAAGAGTTGGAGCACCTCTGCTGTGTGGCAAGGCTGAGAGAGCCATGGGCTGCTCAGCCTGGAGAGGACTCAAGGTTTTTGATACTTAAAGGGCACCTGTAAGAAAAATGGGAACAGACTTTTTATTAGGGCCTGTTGCAATAGGACAAAGAGTAATGGTTTTAAATTAGAAGAAGGTGGATTTAGACTAGATATAAAGAAAATATTTTTTACAATGAGGATGAAATAATGGAACAAGTTGCCCAGCAAGGTGTTAGATATCCCATCCCTTGAAACATTCAAGGTCAGATTGGATGGGGCTCTGAGCAACCTGATCTATAAAGACATCCCTGTTTATTACAGGAGTTTTGGACTAAATGACCTTTAAAGGTCCCTTGCAACCCAAACCATTCTATGATTCTAAATTCTATCTTTATTTCTGATTATATCCTGAATTTATCAAAACTGAAGAGCTAGCTTAGCAATAAAACCAGTCTGCTTGCTTCTACAGTTTGCCATTAAAATTGTAGATAATAAGTTAGCTCACTATTCAATTCAAAAGACACTATGAAACTTCATTTGATGTCTTTGTTGGGTCAGATATCAGATTAATTTTCTAGGCATGACTATCCAATTGGTTTGGCTTTTCACCCTGTAATTGAATTTCCATGCAATTTGTGAAATTGTGAGTGCAAGGGAGTAGCAAAAGCTCTACTAATCTCAAAATGTGTGATCTAATGTGTCTCATTTGTCCACCAGCCAATTACTCTGTCACAGGAGGGAACTGGGTTGAACAAATGGACCATGTTGGCTGCTACTCATCTCTTTGATGATTTTCCAGGGGCTTGCAGATGGTTTGAATTTTTTCTATTCCAGAATTTTTCTCTTAGTGGAAGTTAAGATGACAAGTTAATAATTTAACAAATTCCTTTTCCTTATAACCTGCTCTTATTCATATTCCACCAGTTTTGTACACTTTCTCAAAGACACAGTTACAGCTCTGAGAACGGAAAAGTAGAGATACAGGTGAAGAAGGGACAAAGCTCAGGAAGCACAGACAATTTTTTTTTTTTTTTAATATTAACAAAAAAGGGGCCAAGGACCATTGGGCTCAGAGACCAAATGGCACAGACTGCTTCATATCCATATAGCTCTGCCTCTGCCTTGCCTTCTCAGAATGTTACATGCATGGAACAGGTTATATTCATGTTGACAGTTCCTGCTGTTAATTCTTTTTCATGAGCATGCTGACCACTGCTATAACTGAGGTTCCACTGCTATAACTGAGGGGGTTCTTACCCCCTCTTTTCTATTCTTCACGTATTACCTACTACTGCCTCCGTACTCATGCTACCCCTAAATGATCTGCAAGGTTCCTTCCAACCTAAACCATTCTATGATTCCACAGAAGCACCTAAGTGCATTCCACTAACAGTCTCTGTAACTTCACAGCTGAGCCTATGACAGCTTTCAGAACTTATCTTTGCAAATAAAGTTTTGAAAATCTATTTCATCAGCACAAGGGAGGGGGAAATAACCCACTGTATTAAGTGCTGTTTAAGTAGATGTCCAGGTGTGCATGGGGACAGGTGAATAAAAAGTAGGTATTTCAGCTTCCAGGTTCTGTTTTGGCAACCTGGAACTTCAGTCCCCTGTCACCAAGTCCATCAGCACTGCTCAGCTGGGCAAACTGCTCATGGCTCAGGAGATGCCACCACCCATCATTAAACTGGCTCTGACTGCCAAACCAGCCAGGTCTCTTTGAGCATGACCTTGTCATGTCGCAGAGGGGGTCTGTGCCAGTACAAGCAATACTTTCCCCATGATTCCACAGGAGCTGCTCCAGGAATGGAGACAGGAGCTACTTCCTTGGGGTCAATCCCTGATCCTTTCAGTCAGGAAGAGCAAATGCAGAAGCCATCAGGTGTCCCTGCAGGATCCCCTGGGATTCTTCCACCATGCTAGGTTGCATGGACAGTGCTGGTTATAAGCCCAGTGGATAATAGACTTATTGGCCCATCACCAAACAGTGCAATAGACAACTCTGGCATCCAAAATGGTTTTCTCTGTAGAGCTCTTAGCCTCATAGAGCAGGGTTATGCACAGTTCTGGCTTAGCAGCTGTGAAAAACTTGCAGGTTTGAAGTTTTAAGCAAAATCAGCAATTATCTTCCCATACCTCAAGCTATAACCTTGAGCTTTACATTTTTAATCCTGGTCATGAAACCCAGTAGCTATATACAAAGCTTCACATTTGAAGAAAAAAAGTATTTTAAATTATCATTGCAATATAATTGCATGTGAGAGTTGTCCTGAGAGCAGTCTGCTTTACAGACTGAGCAGTACTGATGGTTGTGATCTAGTGGTTACATCTGCATCCTGGCTTTGTATTATTTAATGGTGCAGACAATTCCTGGGACTAACCCATTGCTCAGCAGGGCTGTACAGCAAGCAGTAGGCTAGGACTTAAGAAGCAGACCTAGACTTTCTGTCCAAAACATCTTCATTCAAGAAGCTGTGAATTATCTTTTGCAGAATAACTTAAACTGGGATTTAGAAAATCCATATGCAAATCTGGATATTAAATAGGATTTATTAATTTAATTATTTAAGTAGGGCATGCAAAGCATCATCTAAACAGAAATAATTGCCAAAGCAAGACAAGCTATTTTCTTGCAAGAAGAGTGATAAAATTGGAAGAGCTTCTATTCTAAAGGCTTGAAGCTACAAAGTCTATTAGCCCACTAACACAAATGCACAGAGCCTACTGGAAAGCATCACATTTAAGAGTCCATGGTATAATAAGAGCAAAGTCATGAAAAATACTAATAATTCCTCTTTTCTTGGCTTCTATGCTGCCCAAAAATGTAACTGCTACCCCATGATAATGACAGGAATTGAATCACTTTGGAGAGTTAAAGTAGTCATTTAACAAGAGTTTCCCATACACATTTAGCCCACCAACTTTAGGTCTCTAACAGCAGATAAAATTTCCTGTATTGTTCTTCCTCACTTGATGTACAGACTTTGTATGGAAAAAACAAACTAAATACCAGCACAGAAGCCCACCAGTGTAACACAGATTCCCCAGCAGCAGCATCTCAGTCCAGCCCGTTACATTACGTGAACTGTCAGAAGGGTTTCAATTGCCATGTCTGAATTTATGAGGAAATGCAGAGGTCTTGACTGCTAATGCTGGAGGTTTAGTATCAGTAGGATTTCATCACTGTTCCTTTATTTTTTTTAAAGCAACTGGAAGAGTGCCGTTGAATCAAACCTCAATATCAGCCATACATGCTTACCCCACTGTTGCTGCTTCTATACCAATATTATTTTTTCATGGTGGAAGTTTAGGACTGTTGCCAGCACTGGGGAGCCTTCCTACCTGGGTAGCCCATGCAATAAATGCTAACAGCGGTTATTACACCTCTTGGAATAAGCCATCACAGAGCAGGTGTGACCTGCCACCTACTAACAACTGTGTTGGCAGACACACAAGGCCCTGAGATGCTCCTTTGCCAAAACTTTCTCAAGAACAGTTTATCTAACACTACATTCAGCTTAGGGTGCATATTGGCACAGCTGATTCCACAAAATGCTGAGGTATTGTGACATCTTTGTTAACTGCTAAACAAGTGACAAACTTAATGATGGAACTACCTTCATCAGAGTGAACGTTAAACTCTTACTATAATTTCTTTTAGAGACCTCATCAAATGTGCATATTCCTGGAATGAACCTACTCCTGACCAAAGGCTGAAATGTGGTCAATTTTTTCAGATTTTGAATTTTTTCCACAGAAAATCCCAACTACTATGATGCTTGGATATTTTTCATGAATGATGCGATTCACATCTTTCAAAATATATTACTTATTCCAGTTCAAAATAATTTCAAGTATAGAATGCATGATTCCCAGAGCAAGCAAACACCAGATTGTCCTGCAGAGAATCTGGATGCTTCATCTTTGCTGGGATACAGAATGATGCCAGGTTTCTCCCTCAGCCCCTGCAAAACATGCCCCCAAAATCCACCCAAACACCAAGCTGCCATCATTTGTGGGGCTGTCCTCTGAGTTCATGGAACACTCCTGATAGCAGCCAGGAGCAGCTGGGCTGGGGGGAAGGGAATGAATACAGAGAGACAAGTTTTGAAAAAAGGGCTTGAATAAAGTGTTGTGCTGACATATCAGTACATCATTAACTTACAGGCAAAACAAACTGTTTTGCTTTGAGGTGAAGCAGGGTTCCTCTTGAAAAATAATCCTTTCAGATCCTGCTATTTGCTATTAGCACTTGCATAGAGGACATAAGTTTAACCTACTTCTTGCAAAACTGAGAAGTCTCCCAAGACTTTCAGGAGATGATATATATGTTCTATAAAATTCCAGTATCTGAAAGAGGGCTACAAGAAAGCTGAGGAGGGACATTTTGCAAGGATATATAGGATGAACAGTGATGGTTTTAAACTGGAAGAGAGTAGATTTAAGTTAGACATTAGGAAGAATTTTTTTTACAGTGAATAAGGTGGTGAGGCACTGGAACAGGCTGTCCAAGGAGACTGTGGGTACCCCCTCCCTGGAAGTGTTCAAGGAGAGACTGGATGGAACTTTAAGCAACCTGGTCTTGTGGGAGGTGTCTCTGCCCATCCAGGGGGGCTAGAACTAGGTGATCTTTAAGGTCCTTTCCAACCCAAACCATCCTATGATTATTTTTACAGTGCCTGTCTCCATAAAGTGCTCTTTTTAGAGCAGATGGACAGACACTGACATAATGTCAGACACCTGGGCTTCACTAAAGCCTTTCTAGTATGCTCAGGATATCTATAATGCTGTGATTTTTCCCACCAGGATGTGCAATTAAAGCCATGTGAATGCAATATTTTCTATTAAAAATATTAAATATAAGGA
This sequence comes from Calypte anna, assembly GCF_003957555.1. Classification (NCBI taxonomy): domain Eukaryota; kingdom Metazoa; phylum Chordata; class Aves; order Apodiformes; family Trochilidae; genus Calypte; species Calypte anna. The sequence goes on along the minus strand of NC_044249.1, from coordinate 14,321,507 downwards.
AGGGTGGATATCCTTTCTGCCATATAAGATGAAAAACCCTCTGCACTAATTAATGCTTGAAGACTGACAGCAGACCCTTCATTCTACTAAAATACCTTAAAATATTTGGGGAGATGAAAAAATGTCCTTAAATATGTTGTTTGGAATTGGCTTCTGTTTCAAGTAGGGTAATTCATCTTTTAAAACTATTTTTGTTCTAATGTACAGTAAGATTTCATGTGATCTAATGGGAAGACAAAAATATATTCCTTCCCACACTTCTGCTACTTTCTTTGTTGGCTTTTGTGTAAGACTGAATGACAAAAACAGATTTTCTCCTCTAACATTTTACCCAAAGAAGAGCCTGGAGTGGTAGAAAACAAAGACCATTCAGATAATTATCCATTTTCATTACATGTGTGTTTCGGGTATTAATGTAAGTCTTAGTCTTTCTCTTTCAGGATACCAGCATTAATAAAAGCCAACAATAAGAATCAAAATAAATTTATCATTTATCTTTTCCAAAAGGACTTTCACTGTTTATTATTTTAGCCTGTAGGAATAACCTTAGTCTTCTGAGGGAAGAAAGGAGACATGACTGTTCTTTTTGTTTAGGCACACCAGTCTTGCCTTGGACCAGCTTCTCAAACAAGTTCTCAAAGTTTTACTGTACCAGACTAAGAGCCCTTTAACTCCAGATATATTCCCTCTGCAAAAGCAGTTATAAAATAATTTTGATTGGAAAAGACCTGTAAGATTAACAGATCCAACTATTAACCTATCACTGCCAAGTTTGCCACAAAATGACATCTCCAAGCACCACACCTACGTGTCTTTTAAATAATTCCAGGGATCATGACTTGTACCTGTATTGTCTCTCAAGATCAGTTAAAATCAGACAGCTGTCCAGTATTCCCCATATGATCTTTTTTTCCAGTCACTGGAACATTTTTAGAGTTCTCATCTACACAAAGGTTCTGACATGCTTACACAGTAGAGCAGCAAGTCCCACAGAGTAAATAAATTCCTGCTTTCTATGGCAGATCCTGGAAGTACTTGAGCACTCCACCTCACAGGTTTACCTTGATCCCTAAAGAGCAGCACAGAAAAACATAAGAGTTTTAAAGACCATTTACTTTACCTTTTGATCTGCCACTTTATGTACATAAGAACACCTTCTCAGCAATTAGTACTGAGGCATTCATAATGTAAAGAGAATTTAGAAGTTGTACTTCATGTTGCAAAGCTTATTGGCAGCAGGAACAGCACCAGAATCTCCTCAACAGCATTTCATCCTTTGCAGGGACAGAGCTACAGAATATATCCCTGTATTTCATTACCTCTGCAAGTTCATGCAAATAGTCTCTTAGTTCCTTCTACAACATACAAGAAGTGTAAATTCCTACAGCTGGTTGAGAGAAGCAGCATCTGTTTAGCCTCATTTAAGAGGTTCCACCACTTCCAAGAAAAATAAGGAAAGAATCATTGTGCTGGCTGGGGCACATTCCCATTCTAGATACCAACAGGAGAGGCTGGAACCTGTCTTCTCTGAGACAGGTATATTATTTTTCTTCTCTCGACTGACACTCCAAAAAGCTGACTGCACAACCTGATTGCACAAAAACTGAGTTGAAGGAGACTTTGTGGCAGCCAGGATTCTTGAATCCTTGAGAATCAAATTAGAGAGAGGTAAATTACTTGAGATTAAAAGGCTCTTGGTAGAAGAGGACAGTTTAAAAGTAGTCTAAAAATACTTTTTTCACTCTTACTGAAATACAAGCTAAACATGCAAATGATAAATAATACCAATACTAAAGTCACTGAAAATAGCAAGAACTCCAAAATGAGCATGAAAGAAGGAGTAAGACAAACTTTCAGTGTCAAATGGAATAGTCCATATAAGGAGGTTCAAACACCAGCTTTGAGCATTATTTGAAAGATTTAAACAGCACAGCTGTTTCTTCCAAACACAAATTTACTCTGCTCTTATGAGACCTCACCTGCAGTACTGTGTCCAGTTTTGTAGCCCCCAACACAGGAAGGACGTGGAGCTGTTTGAGGGATTCCAGAGGAGGGCCACAGAGATGATCAGAGGGCTGGAGTAGCTTTCCTGTGTGAAAAGGCTGAGAGAGGTGGGGTTGTTCAGCCTGGAGGAGAGAAGGTTCCAGGGAGCCTTCCAGTACCTGTAGGGACTACAGGGAAGCTGGGGAGGGACTTTTCACAAGGACATACAGCAATGGAGTGGTTTCAGACTGAAAGAGAAAATATTTAGATTGGATATGAGAGAGAAATTCTTTCCTGTGAGGGTGGTGAGACACTGGCACAGGTTGCCCAGAGAAGTTGTGGATGCCCCCTCCCTGGAAATGTTTAAGTCCAGGTTGGATGGGACTTGGAGGAACCTGGGAGGTGCCCTTGCCCATGCAGGGGGTTTGGAACTACCTGATCATTAAGGTCCCTTCCAACACAAACCATTTATGGTTCTATGATTAACTCTTGCATCCCTTAGTAGCACTGACTAGCAAGACCTACAACTTCATAAATTTTATTGCAATTGACTTTAAGCCTGCAGTGCTCTTTTGCACTGCAAAATTATAAATGAGCATTCCTGGTTCATTAAGATGAAGACTGTCCATTCCACAAAATAATCAGGCAGGTTGTTGGGACCACATGGGAAAGAACACCTCTCATTCTCTCTCATAATTTTCAATTTAACTTCAGAATTGCTGGAACTTAAGATTAAAACAAATGAAGAAAATTCTTGGAAAATACCAAGCCACAGTAGGTAACTGAAGTGGAATGGATTTGAAATTCTAATTATCCTGAATTATTTGCTGCTTACACCTGTTTTATTTAAGCTTAAGGCACTTAACCTCCTTTTCTCCAGGCAGATCAGTGTAGATAGATGTTAATATATTCCACTGACTAGCTTCAGATACGTAGTAAATGTGTAGAAAGCATTTTGGGGGGTTATACAGGTCAATATATTTTTACTTCTGCAGTATGGTGCTGAATCATAGCAACAGGCATTAGATTAGGGAAAATGTAGTGAGTATGCTTCGTGCATTTCAGAATAATTCTGGATATCTGTTCATTCAGATAAGTGATGAAAACCAGACAGCATTTCTTAACTTATTTATAGATGCAACAGCTGGACACTTCTTTTGCCTATTAAATTCCTAAATCAAGTAGGCTACCAGAGCTAATGATCAAAGCTAGTGTGCTGGGAAACAGTTCAGAAATATACAGGTTGTGAGCTCGTAGAACGCACTCGGCAGTCGGAAAAGGCCGCCTTTATGGCTGCAGCGCTAAAAGATGCAGTGTCAACAGCGCCGAAAGGCAGGTTGCAGAATGATAAAAAATGTTTTAATTGTGGTAAAGCAGGTCATTTTAAATCGCAATGCAGAGGTGCAGGACATCGCTGGAGTGGACCCGGGACAGATCATTTTGCCCTTTATGCAGGACTATTTGGTTTGGCTACTGTGAACTTCAACGGACCTGCAAATAGCCTTGGCACAGTTTGGCAGGGAAATAATGAATTCTTACCCCTCATATCGCTTGTTACCACTTTTATCTAACATGCAGTGGTAGTCATGTAGTTTTTTGTCTGACAGTCCAGTGGATGGCATAATGGTCTTTACAGATGCTGGAAAAAAATCCCATAAAGCTGTTGTTACCTGGGAGGAGACGCCTGGGCAATGGAAAGAATATTTAATTCAAGGGAAGTCATTTGACTCTTTGCAAATCCTTGAACCCACGGTTATTTGGGTTTTTGAAACATAGAATAATACTGCTGTAAATATAGTCTCTGATCCACTTCATGTAGTAGGCATTGTTTTGAGAATGTATCGTGCCATTTTGAAGGAAATTTCGAATAAGCATTTGTATTTCTTATTGCAGAAGTTACTAAGACTCTTAGCAGAAGAGAACATCCTTATTTTATCACTCATATCCGGAATCATCTTAATGACCAAGGTTTGGCTATCGGTAATAACCGAGCTGACCATTTAGTTGCACCAGCGTGGACTGGTTCTTCTGTTGATGTTTTTTCACAAGCTCGACAACCTCATGCATTTTTTCATCAAACTGCTAAAGTGCTAGCGAAGCAATTTCATTTACTTCTGGGGGATGCCCAGGGAATTATGAAATCTTGTCCTGATCACCAAAAGGTTGATCTTGGTATTGGGATGGGAGTCAATCCTAAAGGTTTAAAATCCTTGGAACTGTGGCAAATGGATGTCACTCATGTACAACAGTTTGGACGCTTAAAATATGTGCATATTGTTATAGATACTTTTTCTATGGCTCTTTGGGCCTCTGCTCAGACTGGTGAGGCAACAAAACATGTTATCAGACATCTATATGTATCCTTTGCTGTTCTTGGAGTACCTCAGTCCATTAAGACGGATAATGGCCCCGCTTATTCTTCTGCTCGTTTGACAGTTTTGTGGACAATGGGGTATTTGACATGTTACTGGTATTCCTCATAACCCTACAGGTCAAGCAATAGTGGAACGTTGCCATTCGGTACTAAAGACACTCCTTGAAACACAAAAAAGGGGAGAGGAAGGGAGTCCTCCTCAGGACCGGTTAAGTAAGGCTGTGTATGTCATGAACTATTTACGCCTTACAGGAGATTGTACAGAACCTCCGATACTGATTCACCAAAAAGCTTTAGCAGACTTTGCTTCAGAACCTTCCCACAAAATTTTGGTGGAATTCAAGAATTCCATCACTGGACAATGGGAAGGGCTGGCAGAGGTGAAACTGACTGGTCGAGGTTATATGTGCTTACTTACAGGTACTGGAGTGCGTTGGGTACCGAGCAGATGGGTTCGACCATGGAAACAAATGCCTTTAAATGTGGATTCACAGTGATAATATTTCTGATACAAGTATTTGGTTTGGGAGATTGTACTGATTTATTTTATTTCAGGCTGATTCCACCAGATTTTAGTAGTAATAGTGTTTTGGTTTTTAAAATTTTTGGTAGGTGTTGTTAAATTTTTCTCATATATTGGTAAAGAGTACGATAAAGTCATGAGAATGTTTTTCAGAGGCCGAGAATTGCTGCGGAGAGAAAGAAACTTCCCCCCCCCCGACTCTTTCCCCCGTGGCCGCTTTTCAACCCCCCTTCGTGTGGCTGGTGATTGCTGCCAGCAAGTCTGCTACAGCTGCAGTTGCTGCCTCTGCTCCTGCAGATACTGTAGCTGTGAGCCCTGCTGGTAGGGGGAGGAAAGGACACCACATAGCCTCATTTAAAAAAAAAAAAAAAAAAAAAAAAAAAAAAAAAAGAGAGAGAGAGAGAGAGAGAGAAGAAGAAGAAAAGAAAAGGGAAGAGAGTATACCCTTATGAGAAGAAAAAAGAGAGTGACCTCATGAGAGCACTAATGAGTTATCAATAACATTTTTGATCAAACTGGTCAATGCAACAATTGGGCCTAGAATATAAGGGAAAATTTGAAATTTGGGTTTCTTGCTGTTTCATTTGTATCACACATAGCAGCAGGAAAAGCCTTTGGTAAGAATTGATAAAAATCATAAAATACACCAGTTAGCTTGTTGGCTTACAGATTTAATTAGGCAAGGCTTATCAGCTATATATGTTATTATTGCTTTTATATTACTAGTATGTTATTATTGCTTTTGCATTATTAGCATGCTGCTTATGACAATATATCATTAGCATGCTATCTTATGCAATGAAATAAGTCAGAATTGCTCAAAAAACAAAAAGGGGAATATATTGGGGAAACAGTTCAGAAATATACAGGTTGTGAGCAATCCTGACTTACTTCAGCTTAGGCTACAGTGGGTTAATGGTTATTGAGGCCTAGTTGCAGGTTTCTAAAAATGAGCTAATGGGAAAGAGATAACTAACAGAAGAGAAAAATAATTATGTGAGAAGAATCTTTCCATGAGAATGGAATGTGTAATTGGAATACAAAGCCATCTGCATGATATGATGGTGTAAACAAGGCTTCTCTATATAAGAGAGTGCAAATTGTTAATAAACGATTTCATACAATCGTATTGATGTGTACATGGAATCCTTAAGCCTCCACAGACTTTTTTCCCACACTAGTGCAGAATCACAGACTGTAATTTAAATGTTTCTTATATTTTTCTTTAGAGCTGTTCAGGGTTCAGATTGTTTTTCAGACAGAAACGTAAAATAATATCCCACACATCATTTATATTTTAAATGATTGACATATTGGTTACACAGACAGGATATCAATATCAAGCCTAATTGAACATGACAAATTGCAAGTCAGACCTGCTGACCTTTTCAAAATTACCTTTGTAATCTAATGTTCCTATTGGCATTGTCATCGTCATAAATACCAAGACAAACCAAAACTAATGAAAAACATCCTGCAAAACAAGGAACTCTGCCTTTCAGTTACCTGGAATTCAGTTTTGAGACAAAACAACTCAGCATCAAAATACATATAGGAAAATTGATGCTACTAATAATTTTGTGTGTTTACAGGACTTGTCAGAATCCACATCTTCAGTCTTCCATCTCTTCACTTCTGATTAACCAGTTAAAATAAATTAAGGAAGCACCACACCACTACAATGGGAAACTTCATTCCTTTATCATCAATAATTAATACTCTGGTGAATCATAATGCCCCTGAAGATCATTCAGGCACATGAAAACATTCACAAGTGTTCTCTTTAATTAACTGCCTCTACTCAGAGCCCTGCAAACTCTTTCTGCACTTAGAAGTCAAATTCCAACCTTAAGCCAGCACCAAGTGCAATGACTGAAACCCACTTCCAGAACTTGAGGATTCTCGTAATAAAGCACAAGCTGGTGTGTCAGGAAGTCTGTTGGGTTTATAGCACAAGGAACTGTAGGAACGTGAAGAACAATTTGTCCTTGCACACAGCCTAATCATGGATACACAAGATCTATTTCTGCTCAAGAATCTCACCATGAGTTTAAGCATGGGAAATGGCTGGGTAAGAGCCATTCTTGAGGAGAAAGCCTGAAGGTCATGCTCATGATCTCCAGGTCAGTGCCATGACTTTATCCAAGAGGAGCAGCCCAAAGGCACGCATAAACAGGAACATATCCCACAGTTATTCAGTTCAGCTAATTTCTTCCCAGTACAAAACTGGACATCTGTTACAGCATTGTTCAAAACATGTGAAAGTTTCCTGCCAGTGGGACAAAATCCAGAGTGCTGGATGGTCAGATATCTAAAAAGTGTAAGGGATGCATAAAGGTTCGCTTTATGTAGCATTAGGAGAGGCAGCAAGGAAAGGTAAGAAACATTTTTTAGAAATGAAAGAATCAACCTCTTGCCCAGCCAGCTGCTTTTGCTCAAGATAAGTTTTAAAACTGTGGGGTTTTCTGGGGTAGTTTGGTTTTGTTTTCATTTAAAGTTGTTTACATTTGGAAATTCATCTGGTGAATACAAAACAAGTCTCACAAACTTAGGCACAAATCTATCTACAAACTTCCATAGTTTTAATTCCACAGCCATTCAGAAGTGACACAGCATAGTTGATCTTGCCTTATGTGGGGAGAGAGATAAAATCTCAAAAGGTTTACAGACTAATTATTTTTTTCTTTTAAATTCAGTAGCTCATGAGACAAATCACAGAAATTGCATCCATAGATGTTATTTGTCCACCTCTCCCATAGCCAGCTTCCCTGCACAGAAAAGGATTCTTAAGTTTTCCGAGGTAAGCTACAGGCAAGACAAGGTAAAAAGTGCAAAGAAACTGGCTGGTAATTGTTTCTCATAGGTAAGTCCAGACTATTAGTGATTTTATTGAATACACAACTTTTAAAAATGTTGGGAGGAATAAGCTCAGTTCTAAATATTCCCAACACTCTTTGGATTTGCCTAAGTCCTTATGGGAAAAAGCATACTAAGAACTACGTCTCTTCTCCCTCTACCCTCATCAGACTTCCAGCTAAATGAATATTCAGTGATTTTCTTGAACCTAAAGTTGTATTGCAAAACTAAACCAACAGGCCACTGTATTTTTAGCAAGATACCATTTTGGCATATCCTTTAGCTCTTTAAATCTTGGAGTTTATTGTTTAAGCTTCTTCCCAGAGAAAGTTAAAAAGGGAAGGGACCAATTTCATCACTTGCGGTTTAAGTGATATTCTTAAACTGGAGTGCAGAGATACAAAGGACAATCCTGCTTTCATTTGTGTTGTGAAAGGTTATAAATATAAATTCCCCTGCAAATTCAGCCTTGCCTTTCAAAACCCTTTGGGCTTTACCGAAGTAAATGACCAAGCAGGACACATTTTAACCAGTTTTGTAGAGCAGACTACTTTTACAAAAGAGGAAACATCCCTACCTCAGTTTCTATTCAGACACAAAGAAAACTTATAGGAAGCCTTGTACAGATGTGTTCTTCATATTGTTCAGTTTTCTTTCACAATTTCTTCTGTTCTTTCCTTTGCACCACAGCTATACATGCTGCTGCCTGTGCCACAACAACATTATTTTAATCAAAGAAAGATAGGAACTCAAGGGAGAGACGCAGAAGGCCTTACTATGTTTTGTTCTCCTGCAACAAGCTCGTAGGTCCCATTTCTGTTTTTATTCAGACATTCAATTTGTTCCTTGGGGGCTTATACATCAGCTCAACCTGAGTAAAGAGTTTTGAGGTAATAAGTTCAAGAAGAAAATTTCTACTCAAGGCCCTTGAGTTCCCAATGACATTTAGGATTTTATCACCAAGGGTGAGAGTTGGATCAGCCTATCACATTAAACACATTCTCTTCTGGTTTTAAGAGTCCTTGAAAATATTATAGAATATTTCCCCCTTAGGCACACCAATCTGTACTTTATATCAAAGACCTGCTTAGTACTTGTCTACAGCAGTTTGCTACTTATGATATGAAGCTGTTCTATTTAATTAAAAAAAAATTAAAATAACCAACCCAATTACTGAATCACCAGAGAATTTTTTTGCCTTGTCATATATTCAGTTCTCTAAATTATACAATGATTAGACACTCAAAAGGTGAAAGTTAACACTGTCTCATTTCCCAGAATGATGCAGCTAAGCAGCTTGTCTCAATATACCCAAAGTGTAATGAAAGAAACCTTCTTAGCTGCAGTTTTGGCTGTTAGCCCCATATTATGCCTCCATTAGCTAAAGCCAAATGTAATTTATCAACTAAATCCTACATGTATTAATCTAAATAAGAGAAAGTCTTGGTATTAATTTAGCATTGCCAGACAGCAATTGTTGCTTCTTCCAGCTCTACCTTAGCTGTTTCACTGAACTTTCTGGCAGCACCTCTTTGTGAAAACAGTCCCCTGGCCACTTCCCCCTCTCCCTTTAAGGAGCAATCTTTCCTGGAAAAGGAAGAACCATTTTATGGGAACAACCTGGTTTTGAGAAGAAAGAGGAGACAGAGCTCATTGTTCTCCATCATCATCAAGAGAAACAGATGCTGCCACTTCCCAGCCCCTAAACCCCAAAGTGTATGACATCCTATCTGGTCATTCAATATTTTAAAAGGAAAATATTGAGTAACATTGTTCTGACAGTAGGCACTGTACTTGGACTATTTTACATGTTATTTATATAACAAGTACTTTATCTAGTTAGACCGAAGGACCACATAGTCCACATATTTTTCACCTAAAGCCACTGTTGAATACCTAGGAAAGGGCAAGGGCAATATATTTCCCCAGCACTCCCAGCTTCCTACTGCTTTCAGCTTAGCAATTTCCCAAGTCAGGTATTCAAATGTATTTAGCATCTTGTGTTTCTTTTCTGTTACTTGTTCCAGCTTCCTTCTTGCCCTTAGTAAACTCAGCTCCTACTGCAGCCTGTGGGAATGAGGCCCTGCAATGAGTCTGAGAAACAGATCTGAACATCCATAGTCTGCACTACATAAATAAGTTTCAGTCATTGCCACCATCCCTATTAGAGCTGCACTTTTTGCCACTGAATCATGGAATCCTAGAATAGTTTGGGTTGGAAAGGACTTTTAAAGATCATCCAGTTCCCACCCCCCTGCATGTGCAGGGACACCTCCCACCAAACCAGATTGCTCAAAGCCCTTACCAGCCTGTCCTTGAATGCTTCCAGAGATGGGGCAGCCATAGTTTCCCTAGGCAACTTGTTCCAGTGTCTCAGCACCCTGACAGTAAGTAATTTCTTGCCAAAACAGTCCAGGATGGAGTCTTCTACCCTACAGGGTTTGATGGCTTTCCTGCTGCTCTGGTCCCTCAGCAGCGCTGGCTGCCATCCCCTGCTCTGACATGGCCACTGTACTTTCAGTGATGTCTCTGCCCTGGGGTAGCAGTCCCCAGTGTGGCATCCTCTGGGGTGGTCTGTGGTCCCCTCAGGGTTGCCCCTACCCTGGACTTCCCACTGTCACTTCAGCAGTGTCCTCCCCCTGGTCCATACTTCCCTCATTTCCACAGCTAACCAAGATGAGTCTCTGAGAAGGCTGATACTGTCCCACCCAAGATGGGCTTCATGGGTCCCATAAACTTCTGGTTCAGTAAAGCACAACAGTACTTTCTTTCAAGCAGGAGGCCTCCTCAACTATTTAAAAATAGTCACTCCATATTCAACATCCCAGGCCAAAAGGGATGCACCACAGGTTATCCCAGTCATCCTGTGCTCGTGTGGTAGCTTTGACAGGCACTGGGTGTCTGCACCAGCAAGAGGGAAGAGGTTCCTGGAGAAGCTGCCAGTCCATGCTGCAGAGTAAGCAACTGACTGTGGCAACCCATAAAACTATTGTTTGAGAAGTTAATTAACAGGCATTAGAAAAAAGGTCTGTATTTGAGATAAGATTTGACGAAGAAAAGTAAAACATTTCCAAACACTTTCATGTATTTCCAGCCTTTGCTTGAGCGTCATGCTTTGTGCAGTAAACCTGCTGCAAACAAGTGCTGAGTTGGCTGCTGCATAACCCTGGCAGTCAGGACAGTTGGGGATGATCAGAGATAAAGGATGCTTCATGCTTTGCCTTTTCCTCCTGTTTGGTTAACTCTCACTTCAGGTGTTGATTTTTTTTTTTCTTAGTTCAGAGACACAAGAGGCCTATTACAGGCAAACACTTCATTATCTAGGTATCCGGTTACATAAAGTGTCTTTTTCTTTATTTAAAACAAGCAAACAAAACCACAAACTAACTCTTGCCCTCAGTTATAACATTCTCTTTTCTCTGCTCAAATCTCCATTTGCCAGCTTCAGGCTATGCAGTGCTTGAGCCCCTTCACCTCCTCAGTGCCTTTATGCTCCTCTATACATGCGTGTCATGAGCTACCTGCAGCACTGTCTTGCTTTTCTGGGTACTTTCCATAGTTGACTTCTGCTGCATGGCTCCCACTAGTCTCTTTTGGTGCTGGTCAGTCCTCATCACAATTATTCCCCAGTTTTCCACATGCTGGGACTGTTCTGCCCAGACAGCAAGAAAGCAGCACCAGGGGTGGGGCAGATCTGTATCACTCCTTGCATTATAAATCAAAGCTTGCACAGAAAATGTGGTTGGTTTATTTTTAAAATTATCTCTTTCCTTCAAGGCATTTCTCTCCCTCCTGCTCCCTTCTCCCATTAATCTCTGATGCTTTCTTCCCTTGCTGACAGGACTTGGGTCTCCAGCTTCTTCCTGTGTACTTTAATTAACCTGGAGAACTACCATGCACCTGACTTACCCCAGCAAAGAAACAGGTTTGTGTGTTCCTGGAAAGCTGCATATATTACTGCTGAGAATTTAATTTGTTCTTCCCTTCCTTCACCTTTCCTGGTGTGCTATTCCACATCCTCCAGTTCTATTTTAGTCAATACTATAAAGCACCTGCTCTTTTATCCCACAGGTAAACACTAATGTATTGCCTTCCAAAGGGGAAGGTATAGCATAATAATTTTGCAGTCACAGGCAATAATAACCAGAAAGACTTGTATTTCCTTACATAAACATGTTGATAAGGAATGCCTACATGGATATTTCTACACTTACTGAAAATTCAATTTATGAAAGATCAAAAGAAGAAAATACATCTCAGAAATCATCCTGTTTTGCTATCACCTCAGGCAACTCCTACTAAACTTTTTTCCTCTGGTTTCTTTGCTCACATTAAGTTTTGTGGGAAGAGGCATGGCCTAAGTATTAAAAAAACAAAACAAAACCCAAACCCCTGATCCTGACTTGTAATATCAACTGAGGCCCTCAGGCACACAGAGCAAGTAAGCCAGGATACTCACCAGGAAGGGCTCCTCTGCAGGAAAGGAAGCCAGGCAGTGTTAAACACCCCACACAAATAAGCTAAAGCCATGACACCATTGATCTCAAATATTATCTTTTTCACAGAAGAAATAACACCCTTATCAAGTATGTTCATGCATTAAATGGATTTTATGTTTGGTTACCTATTACTCATAAAGCTATTTGACCTGAAATCTACCTGCAGTTTTCCTAGTTTCTCAGTCTCCTGCAGACAAAAGTTAATGAGATCCAAGGTGGAGCAACACAGAGGTTGTTCTGAGGCAGAGATAAAAAGCATTTGCACAGCTCGGTGGTTAAAGCAGCAAGGAAATAGGAGCACAGAAACATGGTTTCAGAATAGCTGCAGAACAACTCATCTGAACAGACCAGTTCACATTTTTTGTCCCATCCCCAATGAAGTTCATGAGTCACAAAGCTCAGTCCAGCCCCTTAGAAGAAGGTATTACCACTGGAAAGATGCTCTTGGAGTTTTACTTCTCTGTCAAAAGAGACTCATCGACTAAATCCAGGGAAAAAAACCCAGCAGATTATTAAAACTACTCATTGTGGTCACTGTCCCTTTCCTTTTTTCTCCCTAAGGTGGCTTTGGCTGGAAAGGGTAGACAGAGGGTGATTGATAGGCTCCTTTTTTTTCCTCTCATCTAGCTGTCTTGTGGGCAGAAGACCAGAGTTCATTTATTCCCACAGAAGTGGCTGTTTGTACTTTGGCAAGTGAATATTCTCTTTGACCCCTTGACTGAAGGACAGCAATTGCACTGTGTCACCAAACCACAAGGAGGCTGGAGAATTGAAGACTGTGAACTTCCCATACATTAGTGGGAAGCTATTAAGAATCTTATACAGAGTAATTTCAGGCACATGCATTGCCTTGCCCTTCCAGTCAGTCAGCAAGTCCTTGCTCTTTCTTCCCCTCCACTGGAGGGGAACTGGAGGCAGCTAGTACGGGCTGAGTGTGCTCATCAGGCTTTCCCCAGCCAGGCAATAACCAAGAGAAGCTGTCCAGCTGGAGCATCTCAGCTAACTACAAGAAGAGTCCAATGATATTTTATCAAGGTTGGTTTTAACACTCACAGATACCACATGCTGCATTTGTTTACTACACTTCTTAGCTGGATTCTTAGAGAATACCTTGCATGTTCCAAGTACAAGCCTATGCCAAAGATATTATTTTCACCAAGATATGTTTGTACTATTATTTATAATTTATCCAGTTAATTATCTGTCTTTTCCATTCTTCCCCTTCAGAAAACTCACTGGATATAGGACTAGATTGCCTCTTGTGAGACCACATCTTAACACAAATGTAAATCCAGTCATGGGGCTTTGCACTGAGGACTTCTTAACCTGGCCACAGTACCCCTGAAACTGGGAAGGAACAGCTGCGTACAGGAACCACTATCCACTTTCTCCACAGTACAAGACACTTGCTTATACAAAATGCAATGTACAGAGATCCCAGCTCTAGTTTGAGGCAGTCCTTAGACCATGGCAAAACAGCAGCTGCCAGGTCCCTCAGATGCCTTATTTTACATTTACTTATTTTACAGCTAGCTTGCTCTGCACCAGAAATCTCAGAAAGCCTCTGACCCACTTCATCCATAAGGAAGGTGTCAGAGTGCTCAGCTCTCAGTTCTCCCCAGTTTTAATGAAGCAAGGGTTGAAGGCTGGCCCTCAGCAGCTCACAGCTCCATATCCTGTACCATCTCTAGGAAAACAAACCCCAAAACAACCAAATGATGAAAACAGTGCTAAGTAAACAGAACCATCACCCTCTTGAACTCCTGAGTCCTTGGCAAAAACTTTAAAACTAGATCAGTGTTCCTCCCATGAGGCACCACTGCAGTTGTTTCATTTGGAACTTGGCAGATTCCCCTTTCCTCCTCCAGGATCTCAACTCAAACCATTTGACTTCTTTCATGACAGCAGGGGGGAAGGAGGAATGGCTCTTTCATTAAGTAAAGAGCATTTTACTCAAAAGGGGTGGCAGTTGTGGGCATTCTTTGGTCTGGGTGGGTTTGTTTTGGTTGGGTGTTTTTGAGAGTTGTTTATTATGTGGGCTTTTGGATTTATTATTTTTAGGCCTGCTGCGGTCCCACAAAGAAGATCTCATAACAGAAATCTCTGTCATCTTGGCTGTGGCTCTTGGTAGCAATGGAATCTATTAGTCACACAGAGCTGAATACTCCAGATAGCTTTCAGGAAAGAAAGTTGGGATTTACTCTTTAAATTACAGGCTTTCTACAGAAGGTATTAAGGTTTTTTCTTTTACCCAGCATCAGGTTGATCTTGTCAGATCTGACCTCCATGTACTTTAGGTTACACAAGAAATATCCAGATATCTGTTACTTCTGCAGCAGTTCAGAGAAGTATTAGACTGTAGTCTCAGAAGACACAGTAACTGAAGGAGAAAGACAGGAAAAAAAAAAGTACAGTGGGGAAATCCCTGGCACACAGTAATTTGAACAACCTGAGCCACATCTGAGGAATAACAATGTTGAAAACTATTTTCATTTTAGATCATTGTGAGAAAAATCTGTTAATACTACAAAAGCCACAGCTTTCTTGTTCTCCTTTTCTTGCATAGTCAGGAAATAATGGCTCCAGACCTCTGACCTTATGAATACTGAACTTTACTCATATGGGTGGTCAGAAACATGTGAACACAGCCCAGCTACATAACCACCCAAGAACCTGGATCCAAGATCTGGCTCAAATCTAGATATACAGCCAGTCCCAAGAGGCTTGCCACACCAGACACTGTACTGTAGAAGAGCTTATATTTGAACTAGACCAAAATAGAACACTAATGATACATGTTTTGTAAGATAGGTTCCTGACTTGTCTCACTATGGTCAAACACCATATGATATGTCTAGAACTAAGGGCAGTGCTGCTCCAGTATCTTATTTTAATGGTATTATTTAGACATGTACAACAATATCACCACAAAGTGAACATCACCATCACCCAGGTAAGACACTTTTGAGCCTTTTTGCTGGCAAATGCACAGGTTTTCCACATCAGCATCAGAACTGGTGGGCTTAAGATTCTCTCACATTCACACCTGAATTCTCCTACAGCTATTTTAAGTGCGATTCTTCAGTCTTTCAGTAACACAGCCCCTACTTCATCACATATTTCAATTAAGCAGGCTGCACCCCTGTCCTTTTACCCATACATAACAGAGGAGGAAAGAATAGTTAAGATTCCCACTCCCCTCATGACCAGTACAAGGTGATGCACATTTGAAGTGCAGTTCCTTGGATGGGACAAGACATCAGAAATCACACACAAACCACCTCAGCAGCCAGGCAGGCTCCAAAGCTCTGTGCTCACTACCCAGGGAGATGTGAGTCATTACAGTCAAACAGAGCTAATCAGGTTACCAGATTTCATGCTGAATACCTTTGGTACTTTTTAAGTTTCTCTTCTAAAACTTTGGCTCCCCAGAGAATGATCATGATTAAAAACATGAAATAGCTGACATATGATAGAACTATTAAAATTCAAATAAAAAAAAAAACCCACAGTATTTCTAAAAGCATACTGAAACATCCTCTCATAAGACGCTTGTATCACAGTTTTATTTTACTTATTTGAATCTTGCCTGTTCTCCCCTGCTCCCTGATAACAGAAGTCTGCTACACATCAGAAAGAGTTAAATGCAAAAAGCCAAGAACCAGACACAGGCTCCTTTATGGTTTACCAGTTTGTGTTCCACATGATCCACCGATACATTTAACAACCCTATACCACTATCCATTTTAAGTGTAAACCAGCACCCCACTGCAGGAAACAGCTTCAGAAAGCCATGATACAAGGATCCATTATAGTAATGAAAGGAAAAAGTTAAATTTAAAATTTTACAGATGCCCTGATAAAAGCTTTGTCTGTTATAAGTCAAGGTACCAAAACCTCATTAGAAAGGCTTTTAGTTTCTTTATAGACTTTAATCCACATAAATCAGAAACCTCAGATCAAATACTCTAATAAAATAATGGCTTTATAGAATATTCTTACCTTAATAAAGCTGAGGTAAAACACAAGCTTTCTCAGACAACTATTCATTTCTCCTGCTTTTCTACTCATGAGAGAACATTGTATGCTCACCGCCCTTTATTTTAAGGCACAGACTTTTGTGAGGCCCTGCTGCACCTACTTGTTTCAGCTGGGTTAACTGGGGCTTCCCATCACCTGCTGGGACTTGACCTCCCACTCTTCAGCTGCAAAGCATCTTTTACTGGGACATCTTTCCTGATTGCTTCATAAATACTCCTCCTCAGCAACACTACAGCTAGAGGAATTTCTTTGCTTATTTATAATGTGCAGAACAAGCTGAATGTATTGCCTTTCAATTTATCTCTGATCTTGGCTCTGCTTTGGGTGAAGGAGGCATCTATTACCTCTGTGGGGCTTAGGAGCTGAGGGAATTGCTATGATACTGTTCTTTAAAGAGCTCAGGAGCAACACTGGGAATCTCTTGCTGTGAATGTTGACCTGAACACACCAAACTGATGTACTTCCCAAATATTGGCTTCATTCTTTCTCCAGGCCTTATTTAGCTCTTATGTTTGTTGCCTGTTCAAGTTTCATTTAAATTACTGTATATTCCTACTGACTATTAAAGATGTGGTTTCCAGGTATGTTTCTTATTCCTGTGTCATCTTGCCAGGATTATCATTATGGGTTGCTGCCCAGTTGACTAAAACTTGCATTGTTTTCTTGTATGTTAATTAGGCTGAATAAAGATCAAGAACTTTCTCTGTGCATGCTGAGAGATGCAATCCCCTCTTTTTAAAGCCCAGATTTAGAAATGGCAGGGGTGGACGTACTTGGCAAGAAGAGTAATAGGCACTGATGAGAATTATTTTTTTCATCTTCTTGTCTCTTAATTCAAACAATACAGCCAAATGCTTAGAGAAGGGTGAGTTTGGACTCTGTCATATATAAACTTAGTTTTAGAATAAAGTACCCATGAGACCATCATTGGTGTCTGTAGTGAACTGAATAGTAAGTGTAGCTCTGCAACATATTTCTCCTGTCAAGAGTATTTTCATTTTCAATGTCACTTGTTTTTTCTCAAACCTTTTCTACTATCTCATGTAGGACAAAACCAGAAAAACGGTTTCCCAAAAATGTTGATTGTGTTCATGAAATCTTCATCTACAGATATTTAATGCCTCTTAAGCAAGCTTATTTTCCAGAAAGGGAATAATTCTAGTTCTTTGAGTCTTAGCCTTTCTTTTGAAGAAAATTAAGCTTTTACTATCCATAATCTGTCAGACCCATATCCCACCCCCTGGAAAATGCATTTGGGGTGTTTAAACACGCTGCCTAATTTCTGCAGGTTTTGAGTGAGTGCTGAAGGATTCAGAGCTTTTAATTTTTTCCTGATTCCATGTTAGCAGGTAGGCAATTGGATAGAAAGAAAAAAACAACTAACCAAACTATGTTAATTTTTACCAAGTAAAAGAATGCAGCAGGAACTCCTTCTCTAGTACACATCAAGGAAACTGCAATTGGGATTTTCCAGCCACAGGGAAACCTTCAATTTGCACTACATCAGATACTCAGAGTCCAGCTCCAAGAGCTCCTCATGAAACTGAGGTTTATTTATTCTGTTGCTTACAGAACTGCTGTATAAAATGTTCCCCTCTGTTCCATATACGAGCTCAGGGACAGACAGCCTTGGGTTTAGCTGGAAGTGGAGATGAATTTTCAGGTAAGGACCTGGCTGAGGCTGAGCCTGGAGATGGGGACTTGTACTGGGGCTGGGAGGGCTGGGTACTGGGCAGGGATAGGTTTCTTATTTGAGCCCAAAACCCTTTCAAAAAAGGATTTCTCAAAACCAAATGTAAGCTGAAAAAAACCAACCTTCCAAACCTTCACTCTGTCCCAGTTTAAAGAACCTATGTTTAAAGCAAAGCAGGCACTTTATCAAGCTGAAATGTCATTAAGAGAAATTTAGCATCTTGGGAAGTGCTCTGTTGAATTGGATCTCTTATACTTTGTCAGCTAAAAACTGCTGATGTACCAGAACACTTAAGAACTTGCTGAGTTAACAGTAGAGACTTTGTAAATAAGTAATATAATTGCTGCTATACTTTTTCAATCAAACCCCTTAAATCTAGTGCATTGCTGTATTTTACAGGGATTTTGCTGCCCTCTACTGATCGTTTGTATTGGACATGTCCCATGAAACAAACTTGCAGCCTTCAGGAATTTTACTAGGGGCTTGGCTAGGTGTTTGGGTGTTTACTACTCAAGCTTTGAACCTTTGTAGTACAACTCCTTAAATGATGTATGTCTCGTATTTCAACCCTACTGGCTAAAGAGGAAACAGCTATAGTTAGTGTGAAAAGCTCAGAGCTCTGCACATCCTATTACTTGTTATCTTCTCTTTCTAGAAAGCAATAAAATGGGTGTATGCCCTTGGGAATCATGTATAATGGTATTCAGTATGTCTGTGATGTGTCAGATAGCAGTCGTCATATAGGGATGTCAAATAACAGTGTTTTGAATTGATGCTGCATAGTTTTATCACTGAGTGAGTGCCCTCACCACTGGACTTTGTTTTTAATGAACATGGAAGCAAAATGATTTGACTAGAAACTTCTTATCAATTAATTAAGTATGGAATGCACACCCTGCCTCGAGGAGCCAGAAACCTTCCTGCTGGTATCTCAGCAAGCACAAAGTAGGAGCCTACAACAACTTTGTTGAGGCAGAGACTTCCATTCCTCACCTTTTATATGAACCTCACCCATCTGTCTTGAAAGATAAATAGGACCAGTTGTGTACAATACTGAATTGTAAAGTATTGCTTTGCAAAAAAATTCTCTACTTTAAGTATCTGTGAAAGCAAGAACATATCTTGGCATGATAGAGGTAACAAATTAGCAAGACCTTCACTTATCAGATGGATTCAGTATCTATGTGCCTACTCTGGAAATCACAGAGATGTTCTTGAGACTCTAGTCTTGAGACTGAGCTTACCAAAAAAGAGCTGTGGCACAAGAACTGTCTGTTTTCTACAACATTTCCTCAAATCCAGGAAGATTTTCCTTAAACATCCACCTTTAGCTATTCATATCTTTAGCCAAAAGTTTTTGCTGCCATTTCACAGTTAACACTGAAACCTATGATCTTGGTGGGACTGGGACTGGTTTGGTATTGCAGCTCTGGCTAAGGGGATGTGCAGAGGTCCAGCAGCAGGTTCTGCACTTGTATGAAGATCCTGAAGTTTCTGTCTTCTGAACTTCTTGAATTTTTTTATTTTTTTTATTTTTTAAGAAAGAAGCATAGAATCATCTCTAGAAAAATTTCTGTAAACTTGAAAAATACAGATATTTTCTGGCTTACTTTTGAATTTACTCACTGGATGGTATGTATAATTCTTTTATGAAATCAATACAGCTGATCTCTAACTATATAGACGTGTTTCTGTCTGTGCAGAACAAACTTTTTTAATTGCTGAGAAGAAATAGTTTGATTCTTTTTTTTAAAAAAAGTCTTGTCACATACTTAATTGCTTTTTTTGCCGAAGTCTTTAAATAAGTGTTATTGAAATCTTTCCCACACACAAGCCTTTAGTGCTCAGAGAGAAAAAGACTACAAATTACTGAGTTTTTAACATTTTACAGATTGATTTCCAAATTCGAGAGGAAAACTGAAGTACAGAAAATTGAGAAATCTAAATCCATTTTTACACCAAATGTTCTGCTTATCAAGGCCGTACTTCCCTACAGTAGGAAGAAAGAAGGAATATTGCAGTTTGCATGATGCCAAGTTCACATACCTGGGTCCAGCATCAATCAGCACTGCCTAAAGCAAGAGCAATCCAGAGGATTTCCAAGGAATGTCACGCACACGGCCCCTTTGGGCATAGATTCTTCAGCTCTTCATTCTCCACAGGAATCCTTGTGCCATCCCATGAAAGTACATTCAGTGGGCATCTGGATGAGAACATGTTGGATACTGAAGGATCTTGACTCGGGTACAGAAAACAATTCCTGCAATGTGTGGTCACTGCTGCTTAGAAACAACCCCATCCCTCTTGGGGTGCCACTGGTCCTGTGCTACAGCTACTGGAGGGTCCCTCTCAGGTATCTGACTGGCAACTGCTTTGTCATTAATCTATATTAAACCCTTGTTTCTAACCTCTACCAGATTTACTCTCCCTTTGAATAACCATCTTTTTTTGTGTTACTTTCTCAGTTTTAAAGCAGATTATTATTCTCTAGCCCCATATGAAGGCTCTTATGGCAGTACAGGGTCTAGGAACTAATAAGAATTTTTAAATTTTTTTTTAAAAAACCTGTGGCTCACAGCAACAACATTTTTGTGATGTTCTGTTAATAAAAGTCTGCTGGTGGGGTGTTTAAACCTGACTGACCTTGCCCCATCACTGCTGCAGCTACTGCAGAAGACTCCCAGCACCTTTTGCATTTCTAATGAGTAAATGTCTGTCTGATTGATTAAGGTCCTTATAGTGTCTATCTATAAATTAATTGAGCTGAGTCAATTTGGGCTCTGGAGCCCTTCTTGAAAACAAAATCTTATTAACCATAAATACCCGATAAATTTTAAATAGAATGTGAGCAACCAGAAAGTGCACCAGCACTGTAGACAGGCTCAGGCTAGAAATCCAGGTAGAAATAAATGTCCATCTCCTTGAAATCCAGGGTAACAAATGCAGGGAAATGTGATGTGGGAATTGCCACAGTCTAATATACTTAATATATCTGGTGTCATATTTATGTGATTATAAGAGCTGGCTACTACACTAAAAGCTAAATGCTGCTTACCTCCATTCCTTTGAGTCTTAATATACTGTAGATAAGCAAATTGTTTCATCAAAAATTACTTAATAATTCAATTTGGCTTGCTTTAGTGGGAGAACAGCAGGTCTTTAGGACAACAAAGCAGTAGATCTGATAGTAAATCTTTTTGACTGTACTGAGCTCCAGTGGAAGGTTTGCATGATATTTTTCTGCACAAGCAAAGGGAACTTTGTCTTGTTGGAACTTCCACAAGTGGATATGAAACTTACCAGTAAAAATATCTGAATAGCTCTCAGCAGTTTAGTGTCAAAACAAAAAAGGTAGATCCTGTCTCCTGTTATGTTCAAGAAGTCTATGTTTGCAGAAGGCACAGAATCTGAAGCTCTTCTTTGGAATATTGGATGATAGAGTTAGAATTCAGTGTCATCTCAGCAAGGCAGAGAGAAACAGGTGTGGGTGGGTAACAAAGGCTGGGAGAGTATGTGGGATGGTGGTGCAACCCAGGACAAATCTGAGTTAACAACATGAGCAACGTGGCAAGGTATGTAAACAGTCTAGACTGAAATATAGAGTATTTTGCTCCTCTTTGTGCTGGAATAGTCTTTTTGGGTTTATGTGGTGAATGCAAACCTGTTTGAAAACACTCTGGGTGAAAAAAAAGTAAGAATTCACTCAGACACAGGAAAACAGCCTCAGGAAGGCTGAAGGAGCTGAGGTTGGGTAGCCTGAAGGAAAGGACACACAGAGTCAAATGCAGCAAAGCCTATGGAAGAAAAGAAAGCTGTTCTCCATCTCTGTGGCTGACAGGACAAGTAATGGGCCCAAATCACAGCAAGAATTTAGCAGTGACCTCTAATATTTAAGGTGACCTTATGCAATGCTGGACTCATCCTACAATCCCAAATTCTCTTTCTAAACAAGTACTCAGCATCCAGAAGCTGCTTCCAAGTGTAATGCATTTCACTGTTGATAACAGAGATTGCAGTTCTATTGCAGAGTGTTGACTCCGGCTTTGCCTGCTCTGCAAGACTCCTCTTTAAATGCAGAAATGTTAAATGCAGAGGTACAGTCTGTGCACAAATAGACTATATTACTTCAACTCTAATTATTCTTGTGCCCAGGGGTCATCTTGTCTGATCACTTTTTCCTACTCTTTTATCTCTAGTCTAAAAATAATTCCATTTCTACTCACACACTTGTCGACAAATTAAAAAATATTGTTCTCACATTTTGATTACAGAACTGAAAAAAATGCATTTTGAAGAGCTTGGTGTGGGAGCAGGAGGAACACAAGGGTATAAAGTTAGCTAAGAGGCAGCGTTGCAGAAGACTTGTAGCAAAACTTGCTTGAGTCCAGAGAACCCCAGAGACATCTCTACTGCTGCTCACCCAGTGGCTGGAGAGAGATGCTGATGCCGGTTGTTGGTTGTTTGGAAGCAGCTGAATTTTCCAGTGTGAAATTCCCTGATGGCTTCTTATCTAGGGTCACAAAATAAGAGGAACTTGCTCTGAGTATTTAAATCATGCTAGGAAGGCCCAGGGAAACTCCATTTCAACAGTTTGAAACTTTTTGTACATGAGTTAATAATGATAGATGAGTTTAATGTTCCACTGTTCTACTATAAAACAATTTACTGGAAGCAATACATGAACCAGCTTGAGAATAGTTCTCTTGCAGCCATCAGGTTTTTTTCTTTTCTCTTTTTTTCTTTTCTCTTTTTTTTCTCTTGCAGCCATCAGTTAGGTGATCATTGCCAGACTGGGAACATAGAATGATCCTATTAATCTTTCAGGATTCAAAATAAACCAGCAGTTTTTGAATCTCTTCAAAGAGGTCTCTTAGATCTATATATTATATTTCCTTTTCTTTTACTAGACATATGTGATTTTTGCAAATGCTCTAAAATAAAATAGTTTTGAGTCTCAGATGGTGTTATCAGCTTGCTCTTGATTAATATTCTGGCTATTTAACTGGAGCTGCCACCTATAAAAACATAGAACAGCAATCCAAAAAAGCTGTTTTACTTAGTTTTAGTTTTAGTGGAGTCTAACTGAAAATAAGGCTTCCTATTTCATGGAGTAAATTGATGTTTTGAAATGTTTATTCCATCTCAACTGAAAATGTGATGTCAAAATTATCCCACAAATGGTACTTCTAGAAGAAATGGGAGTATCATCATTACAGTTTTCCCTTTAGTGCCTCAACATCTAAAATTAATGTATATAGTGTATGAAGTTGTCTTGGGGTCAAATTTGGGTTAAAATTATGTATTTTCAAACTAATTTCAGTCAGAGCAATATTTCTGAAGTGAATGGAATCTATGAGAAAACTTTGAGCCGGTATAGTTACTACTTTGAAGGGACTGCTCATTACTTTATTTTGCTCTCTTGCATACTTTTATCTACCTATGACTTGACTTTTCTACTGTGACTGCAACACAGATGGGGCAAGAGAGATGCTCCTTTGAGGGGAAAGCCAAATAAAGGGCAAAATGTCCAAGCTGAATATCATTGGGGGATCTTGGATGGCAGTAGATGCAATGCACTAAGCAAGAGGAGCCCTTGGGAAGATGAGCATCAAGGGACCAAACTCCTTCCTGGGCTCTGTAGTGTAGATGAGCCCTTCATTGCTGGCAGAACACCTCACATTAAGGGCAAGAACATCCACAATGAGGGGTAAATAAAATATTTCCAAAGAGTATTTTAGAAAGGAAATACATTCAGAAAGGAAATACATTCAGATGGAATAGCAAAGATAAATTACATGTGCTCTGCTTCCAACTTTTAGCCACAGTAAAAGAGAAAAGCATAGCTTTAGTCCAAGGACCCCCTGCTCTCAGCTTACCATAGCACTGCACTTCAGTCACTGCCCAGGACTGGCAGAAGAGGTGCCTGGCAAT
Source organism: Calypte anna (assembly GCF_003957555.1). NCBI lineage: Eukaryota > Metazoa > Chordata > Aves > Apodiformes > Trochilidae > Calypte > Calypte anna. The sequence continues at coordinate 14,297,607 of NC_044249.1, read as the reverse complement.
ATCAACAGAGAAATTCTAAGTGAAACAGATGTCTCTGCTGCTAAGAGGAGTCCATCCTCCCTTTTGTATTTCTCTGACTCCTCTAGGACCTCTTCCAGCTATTTTAGAAGATTTGGAAACCTTCTCCTAAGAAATATTTGGGGTTTAGCTGGGAGCTCAAAGTCTTCAATTCAGTCATCTCTTGTTTTTGTGGGAATTGAGTTAGGGTTTAGAAAAAAAAGATTATGATCATCAGGAGATTGTACCACTTGTTCTGTAATGACAAAACAGCACATTCTTAAACTTTCCATTCATATTTAAAGGCTAGGAGTTTCTTTTACATCGTTGGCCTAAAATTACAGCACTCGGTATGAAATGGGAACTGCAGCTTTGGCAGAGTGATCAGATCGTGGGGAGAAACTGCTATGAAAGCTTTGCCTAGCTCGGGAAGGAGTGCCGAAAAATAAGGGGTGGAAACAGAAAAGATACTTTTCTTTTCTTGTCTTTTCTTTTCTTTCTTTCCTTCTTTCTTTCCTTTCTTTTCCTTTCCTTTCCTTTCCTTTCCTTTCCTTTCCTTTCCTTTCCTTTCCTTTCCTTTCCTTTCCTTTCCTTTCCTTTCCTTTCCTTTCCTTTCCTTTCCTTTCCTTTCCTTTCCTTTCCTTTCCTTTCCTTTCCTTTCCTTTCCTTTCCTTTCCTTTCCTTTCCTTTCCTTTCCTTTCCTTTCCTTCCCTTCCCTTTCCGTCTTTTCCTTTCTTTCTTTTCTCTTTTCTTTCTTTCTTTTCTTTTCTTTTCTTTTCTTTTCTTTTCTTTTCTTTTCTTTTCTTTTCTTTTCTTTTCTTTTCTTTTCTTTTCTTTTCTTTTCTTTTCTTTTCTTTTCTTTTCTTTTCTTTTCTTTCTTTTCTTTTCTTTTTTTTCTTTTTTTTTTTTTTTTCTCACTAAGAAGGTTGTGCAGGCTGCAGATCAGCCACTAGATGTCACCCGTGTCACGGCGAAGGGGAGCGGGACAGCTACTGCGGGCTCTGCCTGCAAACCTTCAGAGCTGTTGAAGGCTGTAACGTGGTAATGGGAATATTTCTGACATTCTGACATTTCTGACATCAACATCGAGACTTGCATTTGCGAGGCTGAGTAGAAAAACGCAACGTTTTCATTTGGAAAATGTGAGAGTCTTGTAGAAAGTATTTTTTGGTATTTTCATAATTAAATGGTAATCTTTCTTTAAGAAAAAATACAAATACAGGAGTGAAAGCAAAGACAAAAACTTTTTAAAATAGATTTTTATTATTAACTATATTTGCTTGGCTGCTGTCAGTTGAGTTAAAACACAAAGTTCCTAATACTGATATTTCCAACAGTAAATTGTTCTCACAGTCACAATTATTGCTATAATATATTATTAATTATTTATTATTTACTATAATATATTAATGGTAAGCACATTGAACTTTTTCAGATTTATTCCATCAGTGGTTTCATTAATCTGTTGGTTGGTATCTGAGAAACACAAATAAGTAAAGAAGTAAACAGACTGTTATATGTTCCCAAAACTATTAAAGTGAGGGTAAATCATTCACTGACAAAAAGGAAGTTCAGGTTTCCCTTTTTAGAGTGGCAGCAGTTACTGGGAGTTGCACTGATCATTTTACTTATATGACAGTGGGAAAATATGTATTTTCAGCCATGTAAGAAATGGGCAACCAATTGCATTTGAGTTTTAATAAAAGTTAATCTATTTCTGATTTCACTTGTATTAAGGAACAGAGTCCAATGTGTTTCAGTGCTGTTCCACAAAAAAATACTGTATCTGATCTCAGGGCTGCATCTCTCCTAAGCTGTGCTGGAAGGGCTGATCACCAGCACTGTGCTAAGATTTGGAGATGCCCAGTATTATAAGGGGAAAAAAGGTATCTTCAGAACTACCATAAATGGTTTTAAGAGGAAACGTGTACCTAGATCTGTTCTTCTGCTTAGGGGAAGAAAAAAAAAAAAAAAAAAAAAAACAAGATCAACTTTTTTCTTCCTGTAATTTCAGCCAATAAAAATGTTGATACCTTTTTAGGAAAACAGGAATGTGTTTGAACAAAAAAATCCTCTTTCTTGAAGTATAAGTCAGAAACAAACCTCATGTGGCAACAAGCATCATGGAGTAAATACAAGTTACTGAGAGAGACATTTGCACTGGCAAGCATCAATTTGCACAAGTCAGAAGACTAAAGACAACCCAGGAGTTCAACTCTAATGGATTGGTCACAGCTAAATGCGCCTTTAATCCATTGCTAAGAGTCCCTGGAATGTGGTAAGGTCAAGATTTATTTTTTTTTTTAATAGATACCCAAAGTTAAGAGTTCCAGGGCAAGATTTTCAGAGGAACAAACAGACAGGCTCTTTTTTTTAAGACTTTGGTACCTTCCCTTAACATTCTTTAGACTAAATCAATATTTTCTGTCCCAGTCTGCAAAAACTGCAGAGCACACCAGCATATCCCTATCTTCAGTCTTTACTGGTGGTCCAACATGTAACAATCAGGCTGTTCAATTAACAATCTTAATATTTGTTTATGTTTCCACTTTATTTATGTCTTTTCTTCTTTTTTACTCTTTTTTTTTTTTTTTTTTTTTTTTTTACCTTACTTCCATGTCAAACTGGCTCTCACTTTCTAAAATCACACAGAAAAATATCTTCCACCTTCACCTGTACCACACAAACTAATTTGTCCTAACACCAGCACAGTAGCCATAGCTTTAGGGGTTTGCACACAGTTACAAACCAGATTTCCACTGACTACCGTAAAATTTGAGGTGATGTTTCCAGAGTTCATAAACATTCTATCATGATTTGTATTTTACAATGTGTCAAATTAAAATTAAGCCACATATGCAAAGCAGAAGTGGCTTTTATAAGAAGCATCTGAGTCTATTTGTTCCCCAGGATATTATTCATGATTAAATAATATTATTAGGTTATTATGCATATCATGGTCAGTAAAACTACAAAAGTATAGTAGCAAGAGACCATGGAAGCTGTTGCTACAAACTACCTCTTACATTAAGCTCTTTAAATCACACATGTAGAGACACTCTTACATGTACATTAAGATCAAGGGAGAAATAATACATTTGACAGTGTCACCTTCAGTAGTCTGCAATCATTTGCACACTTGCAAAATGTAGAAGTTGTCCACCTGTATTGGGCTGACAAAAGGAAGAGCCAGAGGGGAATTGCACAGCAAGCAGGAATGTCACTCCATGGAGATCCCAGCAGCATCCATCATCTGGCTGGTTTGTAACCTTGGTCCATAGTGTCCCTCAGATGATGTTGTGACTTCTATTTGCTTAAACAACTTCTATCCTGAGTTTATACCTGAACTCAGTCTTAACTGTAAAATAGCTGTTCCTCAGCCTATCTGCCTCATAAAAGGTTTGGCCTAGTAAGACACAGCAGAACACAAAAAGCAGCATACACACTCTGGTCGTTTATAGGGATTAAAGCTCTCTTGCTGGAAGAAAGAGATTCACATCCCTTTCCTTCAGCTGCTTGACCACATTTCTTCCCCTGCATATGGATTCCTGGCCATGCTCTGTAGCCTCTTCTCAGCAACAGTGGAAATTACAGCACAAATCAATAAAATAAGTGGTGGCAAATCTGTAGGACAGACAGTGTTCCCTGAAGAGTCCAAATGAAATGTGGATTTGAAACTCCTAAATGAGATATTCAAATCCCATGAGTAGAGGAAGGGAGAGAGGTTCAAGTGACACCTGAGGCATCTGTTGCACTCCTGGAGAACCAGAGATCAGAATGTCTGACTTCTATCTCAAGCACTGGTAGAAACAAAGTTGAAACCGTTTTTATAGAGAGAAGTTATGTCTCCTCAGTAAAGTTCTTCAAAGCAGAAAATATGCCTGTGTATAGAGGTCACATACTTGATGTAATGTTCTTATATTTCTAAAAAGCTTTTGATGAGGTCAGTTATCAGAACTATTTAAAGCAGATAGGATTTAATGAGGTAAGAGGGAAGATCTTCCTGTGGATTAATAACTGCTCAAAAGATTTGTAACAAAAGTTAGAGATAAATGATAGGTAATTGCTAATGAAGTCCCACAGGAATCCAGATGTTCACCATATTTGTGAATATTTTGTGAATGGTTTATGTACACAGTGCTGGACTCTCACCCAGCTGTCACCATCTGCAAAAGGAATGATGATTCTCTGCATAAATCTTTGCAAGAATCAATTCAGTGTTCAGCCATGGTAAAAAAAAAAAAAAATAAAAAAAAAAATTAAAAAATGGGGGTGTTAGGAAAAGTTAGGGGAGGAAGAAGGACCAATATACAAAATTATGCCTCTTGGATAAACCCATCGTTCACACACACTACTTGACTACTTCATGCAACTAGCTCATCTCAGAAAAGATTTATTAAACAAGATACATGAAAGTTCAAGACAAACCATTGCACATTGAGAATGACTCCCATATGAGGACAGATTAGAGAACAAGAACTATTGCTTTTGAGAAATAAATGACCTCTTGGGCCCTGTATCTCATATACTCAAGTAGACTTGCTGAGCTTGATACAAGTGTATCTCCAAGTCCAGTATTTGAAAGTAGTTTACAAACAGATGATTACACCCTGGGACTGGAGGACATCAGGACATAGATGAGGATGCAGTGTAGGAAGTCAAGTTACCCAGTTTACAGCTTTGGCTTGCACTTTCTAGATCTGAGACTGCTCTCAAGGCTGGTATTAAACCAGTCACAGATGGAGTTTTTAGAGCTAAAAATCAACAGTGGGAAGGAAAATCTTTAGACATTGAAACTGAGCACATGTTTAGCAAGAAAGCAGAGGTACCTCTGGAAATACTACACCAGGGAGCCATGTTTCACATAAGTATTTTTTTTTTTAATAAATGTTTTATCATATTATAAGATAGACCATATAGAGCATCCCTGTTTGTTGCTGGCACCTAATAATCATCTCTTGAAAATTTCTACAAAGAAATGTGTTAATACCTTCATGTAAAAGAACAGATTGTGTTAGAGACCCATAGCAGCCTAATACAGGCACCTTGTAGGCACAGCTAAATCACTGCAGGTGATGAGGCTCCAACTGAGAGGCAGCAATATGCACATATATTTACTCCTATCAGGAGACAAGGTAAGACATGTTCACTATTAGATGCTTCTGGTTGTGAGTGGATTATGGAAGTAGTACCAAAACTCCTAAAAATCTCTCAGTGTTATACAAATTCCTTCTGTCAGCTGTATCCAGTTTCTGTGACCACAGGGCAAACTGGTAGAAAAGGGGAAAAATAAGTGGATTTATCAATTATGCCAAACAGTGAATGCAAAAGAAAATTCAAACAACTATGTATGAGTAAAATTCTGCTGAGCAAATGATCTCCAGAGGATAGCTGCTTTCTTCCTGCTCAAACAATATAGCATGTATATTCTGTATCTGATTTCCTCCACTTGGAAAACTCAGTGAGAGGTAATAAAATTATTATAGGCATTGTATAATTATTATAGACAGTATAAATTCACCAAGACTTTTTTTCTTCTTTTTTTTTTTTTTAGTGTATTAGGTTGTAGTATTAAATGTACCTAATACTGTCACATAACACATTAAATGTATCACATGCTCACTGTATCTGAAACTAAAAATAGAAGCTGGAAGGGATTAAATCCTGGCTTCATAAATCCATAGCAAATGGATATAGAACTGGAATATTCCTCATATAAGGGGCCCATTGTTGATTGATATATTTGACTGATTGAAGTAATTGTTGTAAGGTTTATAGAAAAAAATTTGAAGTTATAGAAAGGATTTCAGACACTGGATCTGGGGGCCTGGGGGTCTAAATGCCTTAATTTCCTTTGCTTCCTCATGAATATTTAACCTACATTTCCACGGTGGTGCAAAAAGAATGATTTTCTTCTTCAGAAGAGTTTACACAATAATTTTTTTGCACATACGTTTTTCTTACCTGTTGAATGTTTTTCAGTGTGTGATGGTTGCCTGGCTGCTGTCAGTTGAGTTAAAACACAGGGTTCCTAATAGTGATATTTTTTCCAACAGTAAATTGTTCTCACAGTCACAATTATTGCTGTTGTGATTTCTGAAATATTTCTAGGAGCTACATCACAACTGCAGAGTCTGCCCAGAAGATACAGTTACTTCATTGCAGCACTTACTTGGTCATTTGCAGTAATCCTCACTGTTTATATATATATATATCCAACACATTCCATTTTCCCTGTCAAAAATATTCATTTCCCTTTGTGTCAAGTAAAATTCAAGCAAAAGCTCTAAGCTTCAGGTCATAGGGTTGTCTAAAAATGGGAAATGTCAGACAAACAGTCTTCATATCTATTCTGCCTGGGGTTTCTTCTTAAAGCATCTGCCCAGCAACCAAGGTCCTTTTGCCTCAGCTATTCCCACTTATACCTAATCCTTGTCCAGCACATTTGGGATCCTGAGTCAGGTTGACCTTACCCAAGTGCTGAATATCAAAAGCCAAGCTTGAAATTGCCAGTCTAATTCTGGATTTTTTCTGTATGATCTGCATAACAACCCTGTTTGTATGCTGGGATCTTCCTCAGACTATACTACTGGCACTGATGCCTTGAAAGGCAAAGGGCAGATGTATGAACAAGGATGTGAAAATCCAGATCTCTGTGAATTCCCTAAGCAGAACACCACAGATCAAAGCAAATTAGTGCCACATTTCTTCTAAGTACAACCCTTAACAATATTTGTCTTTCCAGGTGGAGTTTGGGTTCTGGCACCCTGCTAGGCTGAGAGGACTGAGTGATCCTGACAGTGGGGAGCTGTTTGGGGACAGAGCTGCTGTTTGCCCAGAGACTCTGAGCTGGAATCTGCTCCATGGAGGCTCCTTGGTACCAGGCATACCAGTCAGAAAAATGCAGGAGGACAGGATCAGGCCCTGAGCAGTCCTTTAATCCTATCTTATTGGTCTCAGTGTTGAAAATCCATATTATCTTGTTACCTAATACTGTTCATGGGATACAAGAAATCAGCTTAGCAAAAAATCTTCTGTAGGATAAGTGCAAAATATTCTTTTTGCTTTTAAGTTAAAAAGTCATCTACAGGGAGGTAAAGGGTAGAAGGAAGAAAGGAATTTATACCTGAAATCAGTACATTTTGATCCTATGATTATTTTTTGTAAAGTTGGTTAACATTCCAGATATTAATCCTGTAATTAGAGAGAACTTTGTATCTGAACTTTGGACATCTATTTTAAATAGTATTTTTCTTATTGATAAAGTAAATGCCCATTCTCTTAAGAAAATAATATACTTGGAGCTATCTTACTTGCTGCCGTTGATGAGCCATGAGTGGCTGGTACAGTTTCAGCAGAGGCTGCTACATCTTCAGAAGGCAGAGACTTCAGTGAAATCCTGGCCTTACTGCAGTCAGCAAGGATTTTACTGTGACTCTCACCAACAACATGATACACATGTAGGTCTGCTTTTAAATAATCATAATGCTGTGAGACTCATAAGACATCTTTTTGCAGTGTAATATTGTTTAGTAGATGCCATTTTTATACTTCCCTCAGCAAAGCTGAGGTAAAACCTTTCTGGCACTCCTAACACCAGACACCCATACTGTCTTCCAGCCTGTGCAAAATATTCCCTCCAAAAATACAAACAAGATCCTGGGCAGAGCCCAGCACATGTAAATGTGAACAATTAGAAACTGACTCTGAACGTGGGCTGGCATAATACATAAATACAAGTTGGCACCTTCCAGATATATGACTATATCTGTCTTTAGCTTTGGGAGGCTTTTTTGTTTACTTTTCAGACCAGGTGGACACAATGAAAGTTTTTTGGACAAAGGAAAAAAATTAGGATAGTGTAGTAGGTTCAGAGACTCAGAGTCTGGAACAAATAACTCTGAACATGGGAACTTTTCTCTTCACACATCAGCTGCAAAGTTTGGGGTGTCCTAAATAAAGCAGAATAGGGTGAGCAACAAAACATAAGCCCTTAAGGTAACAGTCTGCCTGTGCAAGCATTAACAAGTGCATCTTTTCTGCCCTGGCTGAGCCTGAGGCAAAAAAATTCCTGCTCGTGCTCCAGCAGGGAAGATGGCTCTTTGCAGACTGAGAAGCCAGACTGGCTTTACAATAGGAGTTCATTTATGAAATAGGATTTAGGGAAGAGTACAGTGCTAAACATAAGGGGAGGGACTTGCTGAAGCCCCCCTGGACCAAGAAGAAGAATGGTTCTTCCTGGCGAGGAGAGAAGATACCAGGGTCTCAGCCTGACCACAGCACATCACCACATGCTGTCATGAGCAGGGCCACAGTGTGTCACTCCCAGGCCTGCTGCAGACCATCCCATCAATCTGTGCTTTCCTTTCAGCGCTCCTGTTAATGCAGCTGCGATTATTTTCCTTGAATCCTTGTTAGATCCCCTCAAATCCAAGGCTCAGATGCACACATCTTCTTCCCATCCAGGCAACTTACCGTAAATTGATTGCATTCCCCTTGTAAGCACACTCCAAGACTGCAGATCTGCAAGGCAGGATCCGATCCCGGGCTCCTAAGCACCTCCCCTGGCTGAGAGCCTGATGCAAAGGTCCTGATCCAATCCCACTGAGGTCGATGGCGAAGAGCCCGTCCGTCCTGGGGAGAACAAAAGGGTTGGGCTTGGCAAATCATTCCCGTTAATGTTGGAGACAATTACTGATGCCTCTTTGCAAATTGCTTTTCTTTGACATTTTTATAACTCAATAATTTCCAGTTGTGTTCCCATGTTTGCCTCTTTTGTGTATAGTTTTCCTATTTTTGAGTGCATGGTTCAGAACATTTAAACAAGCACTAACAACAAATTACCTGCTCAGCTGGGTTCTGTGAAAAGGGGCCCTAAAACTTATTTACAAATTAAGCAGGCTCGAGAGAGAGGGAGCGTTTACCGGGACAGAGTCGCACGCGTGCTGCGAATCACACAAGGTTTCCTAGCCCGAAAAGCCCTGTCTGCGGACCGGTGAGGGCCAGGGAGCAGAACTTTGTGTCTTTTAACCAAGACCTTCTTTCATCGGGAAAATTACCACCTGATTATCTTTTTTTTTTTTTTCCTGATAACTCTCTGGAGAACTGATCCATCAGAGAAGTAATTCAATACGAGAACAAATCCACACCCTCCTAACTTGCTTTCTATTTTAAAGGTTTAAATCTACTCTAATTTTGCTTGTTTATTTTTTTGCCGACTGTAACAAAATAAATGAAGGGTATTCGTTTCTTAATAATCCCATTTCCCCTCCACGACTCTTCGCTAGAGGTTTTTCAGCACCTGATTTGATGGTTCCAAATGCAGTTTTTCCTCCCCTCACTTGAAACACGTAATCTTTACGAAGAGAAGTAACAACTTCACTTGGGTTTATTTTGTACTCAATTTTTAAATTCCTCTAAATCTCACCAGTATTTTATTGCACGGAGGTTTAAACGTAATTCAGCTCGGACTGATGCTAGATCTGCACCCCCGAATCTCTGGCTAACACTGTTCTCTCATTTCCATAGTTTAATTTCGTTACATTTATAAAGAATACCCACGACGAGCTTTACATATTATTTTACATAACATAAATTTTAAAAGTAAGGTTTATTTTTAAAGCCTCCGACCTCTTCAGCAGTGGTTGTATCGACCAACTTCAAAACTCAGCTGCACGTCCTTGTAGATGAGTCTTTATCGCTATGCCAATACTCTGAAAATTATTTATGCCTCGGGATTTCGCTGCTCAGGGCTGTCCCTGTTCTCTTTGGTCCCGGCATTTTGTCTTTTCCTGTGATTTCCGTAAAGATAAACTGGGACCCACCAGAATTTGCAATCGAATTTGATTGTCTTCTTCCACCGCCGCATTTCAGGACATCTTTAGCATGGTGCCGAATATCTTTAATATTTAAAGCTCCTATTAGAAACGCATCGACATTCACTGCTTGCTCTGCAAGAAGGGATTTAAAACTGGAGTAGATATTTGTCTTTTTATATTTAGTTGTGGGATAGTTGTTGCCTTTTTTGTTTGTTTTCTACTCTAGTAAATCTATTGTTTAAATTACATAAACTGTATTTATGCCATGTCTGGTGGAAGGTAAGGATCGGGACCGCATCTCCCTTTCTTTTCTCCCCCTTGTTGAGGCGGGTAGCTGCTGGTCGCCTCTGCTTTACCGGAGTTCGGCCGCTGCCGGCCCCAAAAACCCCTACCCGGCAGCACGGTGATGGGCTCGGCCCTCTCCTCGCCCTTTGTGCGTGGCAGATACCCCCTTTGCGGGGCATCCGATCTCAGCTCTGCCAGTACTCCCAGTATCCCGCTTTGCACCTGTGGGCCGGGGGGGGCAGGGCCGGGCGGCTTCCTTCTCATGCCCCGAGCGGTGATAGGCAAAAAAAAAAATCAAAAAATCCTTTTTCAGGGTTTAGTGGTGGGACGAAGCATCACTGGTGCAGGACCGGGAGAAGGGTCCCGGAGGAGGCGGCGGGGAGCTTGCATGACCCCAGGGAGAAAGGTGGAGGGCAGCTGTCCCCGGGCACTCGAGTCGAGCGAGGCTCTTTCATCTTCTCTGTCGCTTTGGCTTAATTTACCTCTGCCCTCCAACGCCCCGTGTGTTTAATCACATCTGATCTCCTTCAAGCCAGAGCCAGCGACTGGAAAGGATGAGAAAAGGAGGAAGGAAAGGAAAGGAAAGGAAAGGAAAGGAAAGGAAAGGAAAGGAAAGGAAAGGAAAGGAAAGGAAAGGAAAGGAAAGGAAAGGAAAGGAAAGGAAAGGAAAGGAAAGGAAAGGAAAAAGGAAAAGGATCAACCCCCTCCGTGGGTCCGAGTTGGACTTGGGTGGCTTCTTTTCACATGTGTGTGTCTGTGTGAAACCATTTGTAGCATTGCCATACTACCCAAACACGCCTCTATGAGAGCCCGTTTGTCTCTGGGTACCTTTGAATTGTAGGCCTGATCGGGGGTTTGCTTTCTTTTGCTTCACAGGGAGGGAGCTTGTTGGTGGTGTATTGGTTTTGGTTTTTTCGGGAAGCAGGAGCAGCACTGCAGTTATCAGCATTCTCCCTTGAAACGAACAGAGAAAAGGTTTGATTTGTTGGGTTTCTACGGGCACTGTCATGCTGGCTTTCTACCTTTTACTCGCGGTTGCTCTGCTGTTTGGTTGCAAAAGGAGAAACAGGAGGATTCACAGCATTTCCTGGAAGCCTTGGTTAATGGGCACTTATCGATTAGTTGTCAGGCAGGGCCGTGCCTGTGTCTGCGCCTTCCCCGCCGTCGCTGCACCGGGGAAGAGCCCGCGGGTTTCCCGGAGGGTTTCCCGGCGGCTCCTCCCGCAGCCGTGGCTCCCGCACACGTTCCCAGCATTGCGGAGAAAGGGGAACGCTTCCCCGGCGGCCGTGGCAGCACCATCGAGCTGGATGCAAATCACCAATTCCACCCAAGCCGGGGTGCCGGGGACCTTGTCCCCCTTTCCCCGGACCACCCCCACCACAAACGGAGCTACCTGCGGAGATCCCTAGATGAACCCGGGGGTGGGGGAAACCACCACTGCACCAAGAGGAATAGAGGGCTCGAATCAGCGGGTTGACAGACTTGTGTCACCTTTGAAGCCTTTTTAATGAGCAAATTTGCTCTCTTCCAACCCGCCTTTCTGCCCCATCTACTCTGGTCATCTCAAGAGCGTCGGGCAGGGATGAAGGATGGGGCAAAGGGGCGGTTTCTCTCACACACTTTGGGGGACGCAGGAGGGGGGGAAGGGGACCTGCTGCTCAGCCCTGCTCCCACTTTGCAGACCTGGCAAACCCGACGTCCCCGGCTATCTTCCAGGGATGAACCTGTTGTCCCGCTCCTTTACCCCTTCTCCCGGCCACCCAAAAGCGGCCAGCCCTTGCTCAGGGACGTGTGGGTCACAGGGAGCAAATAGGGAAAGGAGTAAAAGAAATTCAGGCCGACCCGTGTCCCCTCTCCTAGGGGACAAGACGAAGAGGCACTCGCTGACAGTCAAAGTCAATGACAGTCCAGTCCCGGGGTAACCATGGTCCTGGGAGGAAGAAACAGAGTTACCCCCAGGAATCCCTAAACCTCCAGCAGGGAGAGTACCAGGTGCTGCAGCTTGTAGATAAATAAAATAGGAAATTTTTCGGGCCTCCTCAGCCCCAGTCGTGCTGCAAGATGTACCAATCCGGAAGGGACATCCCGGAGTCCCGCCGGCGGTGACAGGGTCCTCAGTGCACTTGGAGAAAAGCCGCTCGGATGTTGGGAGGATGATTTACGCTTTCGTATCACTATCGGGCAGTACCCACCAGTCGATAAGACCTGAAGCAGTGAGTGCAGTTATTTTTCCTGAGGCCACTTTCCCCTTTGTAGGACAAGCAGGTTAGTAATTTAAAGGTTTGTGAAGCTACGTGGAATTTTAAATAGGCATCACAATCAACAAGAACAAACCCCACTCTAATAGTTCTTAAATAACGCGCGAATAGCCCCCACGTGGTAAGAAATCCCCAAGTGTTACAAAGTCAGTTTCACGACCAGAAAGTCTCCTGAGCAGCGGTGAAATACGAAAACTCCCTTCTCCCAATTTCCTGCCTTTGATTTATTTTTAACAGCAGGCTCATGGGAACGCAGCGCCGCAAAATCACCACCAGATGTACTCAAAGGGGAGCTTTCTCTGCTAAAATGCCCTCTTTTTAAAGCAAAAGGGGAAAAAAAAAATCTTTGAAATAATTTGATTTTCGTTTCTACCACGGATGTAATTGCAAAAAGACGGGGGCAAAGCGGTGGCCGCTCTCCGTGCAGAAGCGCGCAGCTGGGAGGGAGTAGCTCTGAAATTAGAAGCCAAAGGAGCTGCCCTCCCGCAGGACAGACCCATACCCCAGACTAGGGCAGCCCCGGGTCCCAGGGCTGCTGCTTTCCTTTTTACAAGCGGGAACATCCCCGCGGGTGGCTCGGTTTTTGCCGAGTGGGTGCGGGGGCTGTCAGGAGGCGTCCGCTCCGGGCTGGGTGCATCGGGGCCGTGTCCCGGCGCCCCAGCTCCGCTTCGTAGGCAAAGTATCAAAGGCTTGGCTGTAGGGGAGCGAGTTTACAAGAGGAGGGGAGAGACGAGCCCTGGAGAAGTGCAGGGGCTTTTTCCAGGTAAGGAATACTTTGCGTAGCGCTCAATAGGGTCATTTTAGTGCCTTGAATTTTTGGAGCGAAAAAGCATCTATTTCGATATGTTTCCTAAAGGTTATTAGGTGTTGTGTTCGGTTTGGTTGGTTGTTTTTTCTTAAGAACTACATCTGGAATGGAATCGGGAAAGAGAAACAAACATGGCTATGCTTGCTGTCATTTGTGACTTTATTCCTCGATAGTATCCAATATTACATGTAATAACAGCAAATAATGATGGGACAGTTCATCTGCTTTTGGTTGTACAATGCTGGATGCTCCTGACACAGAAATTTGGGCCTGGATGTACCTGTATAGTTTCATTTTAAGATTTTCCTTTCTTTCCTGATGGGAGATAAATTGCCTGAGAAGTTGCCTGGAAGAAGAGTACAAAGCTGTCTCTTCATGCCTTAGTGTTGAGTATTATAATTCAAATCCAAATATATCCACCTCGCATTATTGGAAAAGGTTATTGGGAGCTGCTTTTTGTTGCTGCAGGAAATCCAGTTTAAAAACTGCTTTATAGGCCATTTGCTGCAATCCTCAATGTTGATCTCATTACTCTTGCTGCTGTTTATAAATCCTGGTATTTACCAGCCCTTGGCAGGGATGCCTGGTAGCATTGCTTGCTGGGGGCTGTCACTTGGAGGAGGTTAGGAAATGGAGTTTAGGTGCCAGTTGCTGGGTAGTTTTGTCTGGAGGAAGCATTATTATTTGTGGAAAGAGTCGGTCAGAAGTGTATCTTCCATAATGACTCATCCAATATAATCTGTTAAACCTTGGGGCTGTCTGTTTTGCAGAGGATGTGGGTTTCTGTGCTGGAGTCTTCTCACGCAAGGGCCTAATTCAGCCAGGCAGGAAGAAGCACCCCTCTAAGCAATGGGTTAATTGTCAGATTTAATAGTCTCAAGAAATATGAAAAGGTAAATTAACAGGATTAATCTCAGTTTTAAATAAGCTATTAAAAAAAAAATAAATCTGAAGAGATACTCTTCTGGAATATACCTCAAGGCAAGAGACACCAGTGGTTACCAGGCTGGAGCATCTTCTGAGTTTTTAGCAACTGTACCTATAAAGGGAAAAGTTGTGCCTTAAGGCTTGAAATGGGAAATTGCAGAGGTGGTTGGGCAGAGGTAGAACAAAATGCAGTCATGAGTGTGCTCTTCATTTCTATATGACCAGATAAAACCACATATCAAACCCAACATGAACAGTCCCCCAAAATCCTGTATTATTTTAGTGGCACTTTGGTGTAAAACCAGGAAAAATTGTGGCTATAATTAATTTCTGAAATAGATGGTACTAGGAAGATTTTGTTTCCTTAATAGTACTAATAGGATTATCCCAATGCCTGTTTAAAAGGTTTCAGTCAAACTCATGTAAGTACAGAACTGATAAGGAGTTTGAATTTCTTCAGGAGTTCCTTGTTCATCCTTGTGGGTCTCTGATCACTTTTTCTTGATTTTCTGCACCTTGAGATGGACTCGTCTTGAGCTTGGAGGAGGCTGAAAATCAAGTAGCTCTCCTGGACCCATTTTGTGTCCAGCCAGAATCCATGGTATTCTTCCCAGATTTTGCCCTGGATGGGCAAAATTCTGTAGGGTTGTCATCCTGCCATTTACTCTCTTTCTTCCTCTCAGTATCTGCAACTTCACAACTTCATGGTCACTGCAGCCAAGGCTGCTTCCAACCCTCTTATCCCTGACCAGACCTTCTTCATTTGCAAGGACAAGCCCCAGAAGTCTGTCTCCTCCCAGCTCTTCCTTCACCAAGAAGGTGTCATGAAGTTATCATTCATGCACCTCAGAAACAACCAGGTTTTGTTGCCCCTCCAGCATGTATTGCAGTAGTTAAACCCTGCTGTGAGCACTTTATAAAAATAAACTATTAAACAAGTAATGTGGCAAACCCATGGTCCTTATTCAAATGGAGATTTTGTTTCAACTACTGAAGTACTCAATGAACTACTAAGTGAGTACTAATATGTTTTTCTTGGTGAAATATAGACCCCATTAAAATGAAACTCTAGCTCCTATAAAACAGCTCCCTAGAACTGCGGGGTGTGCCAGAGAGCCAGTCATATTACAAGGGTGTTCCAGTTAGGGACACCTAGACTAAGACTGGACACATTTGGAGAATTGAGGCCTGGCTGACAGGTGAGTCCTGATCCAGTCTCTTGCTCATTCCCCCACAGCAGGATGGGGAAGAGAACAGGTAAGGTATAGGCATAGAAAGTGAGGTTTTTCCTTTGAAATTCAGATCTCATTTGTGATACACTCATTTGGGGAATGTCCTGGTGTTTTTTTCTGTGATGGAAAAAAGTTATTATTGATGAGTTATCTTGCAAAGACTGAAATGTGTTGCAAATTATTTTTTTTTTAATGAGGATACTTCATACAATCCTAGTCTTCATTACTGGTATGACACAAATAAAGCTAATGCAACAGCTTTCACTGAAAGATGCTTGGATCTTTTTTTCTTCACTGTTTTTAAAAGACATTAACATCTATCCAAACACAGAACGAGGAGAGAAAAACAAACCAAAAAGAGTTTATTCTTGAAACAAGTTACAATCTAAACAGTTCTAACTAAACTTGGGGAGATTTGAAATTTCTGCAGTCCTTCAATTCCCTGCCTGGGCGGTTGATATTTCCACAGAGAAGCAGCACTGCCCAGTGCCTGATTCAATGGGGCCACTTCTGCTTATTGATAAGATCAGTAGAGTAGAGCTGGAATATTATTTTTAGCAGCAGTATTACAGAAACTCCACAGAAGCCCACAAGCCATAGTGCCATAGCCTAGCAGTCAGCAGCAGCCTCTGTGTCTCACCTGAACATGTGTCAGGCATCTCCATCACTGGAAGATACTCAGTCACCTCATAGTTGACCTGGTTGCTCTGAGGTTTGCAGAAAGAGGTCTGAAGGCTTTCCTTGGCATGTTAACAGAAATAATTCATCAGTAGTAATACTTTATCAGTATTGCCTACTTTGGGTAGCTTATCTGTGAACATTCCTTTTCTGGTCACTAAGTGTATTTCTTCCACCTCTTCAGCACACATAGCAGAGCAGGGCTCTGTCTGTTAAAGGGGGAACTACAATACAAGGCTGCAAACTTTATAGATTGTGGAGGTATTTTTTTTCAGACATTTATAATTTCACACCATTGGGCTCGCGGTCTTTGAAACATTGAGTTATTTCATGATCAACAGACTGGCAAGAAGAACACTGAGATAACATTTATAACTTCCCTTAAGAAAAGCCATTTACACCAGGGCTTGGTAAATAGGAATCCAGCCTAGGTCTAGAGGGGATTGATATTCCTGAAAGGATCAGAGTGGTGCAGGGAAATATGTAATTCTGCTGGGCTGCAGAAGGAACTCTGAAGGGTGAACCACTGCTGATGTCAACAAGAAGAAAACCTCAGTGGCTGTGATGGAGTTAGGTAAGGCAGAGTGAAGAATTACCAATGCATCTTCTCATGCCTGGATGCCTTTAGGAATTTAGCAGATAGTTTGTTTTCTACTAGCAGCTTTTTTCCTTATGAGAGACACCAAGACAGGAAGGAAAAACCAACACTGTGAAGGATTCTGGAATCCTTTATAATCCTACTGGTTGCTGCTGACAGTATTCTGTTTTGTCTCCACTCCACCAAGCTCCACTGCTTTTCTTAGGGGATTTCAGCCTCTATTGAGGGATGGTAGTAAGTAAGACACAATATTTGTCATATTTCTGTCCATAATACTATAATTCAGCTAAAATCAAGTGACTGACAAAAAGGGAATTCTAAAAACAAAAGGTATTGTTTGCTTATTTTTAATTTTTTTTCCTCTGCAAAGCCTTGTGTCACTCTTGCTGACTAAAATGTATAAGAAAACACCAGGGCCTGATTTGTCTTCACAGCTCTCCCAGGCAGGCTGGGGTCTCTGCTCCATACTGGGAAGAACTGGGGTTTGACCAGGAACCCTAGTGCAGCCAATTGCCCTGGGAAAAAAGCCTCCTTGTTTTCAACTGATTGATGTTAAGGAAGTACTAAAGGATTTTTTTTTCAGGTGTTGCTCTAAAATGCAAAATTCACTTGGCTGAATTTAGTCATCTACCTGACTGTATCTGAGAGCAAACCTGATCTGTCATCTCTGATCTTGCCTCTGATCTGCACATTATGGCCACAGGTTAGGGAAAGAAAAAAAAAAACAAACGAACAGCATTTTTCAAAACCAGCTTCCCTTCTGAAAGAGTTGTTCAAGAGTGATGCCTTAAGCTGGCTACCTACTTCTCTGCATGAGCAGCTGAAAATTGCATTTAGGGTCCCTTGACTTTGTTGTATCCTGCCTGTATTCCTTCCCTGCCTCATGCTGGACAGGAGACTCAGGGGCTGGTGTACTCTTTCAAATACAGGTGATCTGATAAGTCTGTAATGAAGCTGTCAACTCCCTCCTATGCTCAAATCAAGTGGTTTCCCACCAGACGAAAATATAAATATTTCTTTGGTCTTCAGCTCACCATGAATCAGTTATAGGCAGGTGTTTGAAAAGTGTTTAGAAAGACTTTTAAAGAAATTGAAAGCAGGGTTCAGTTCTGACATAAAGCTCAAATTGGTTCATCTTAAATTGAACATCAGGAAGAAAAACTTGATGACCACTTACAAAGAAAGCACAAGATGTTGCTAAGATCAGTAGTAATATCTCTGACCACATTTTTATATGGCAAGGTATTCTTCCTGGATAAAACCACTGCAAGACAATATAATACTTATCTCCATCCAAGTATCAAGAAGCCAAAAGTAAAATTATCTCCTCCAGTGATGGCAAAACTCTTTGACTTTAATGGGAGCAGTGGAGGTCTGCTGTATTTTCCTTTTGAAGACTCCCAGAATGGCACAATGGTTATTTTTATGGCAACAGCAAAATGAGTCACTTGTCCCAGTCTATCAGTCAGGTTCCTACTGGGCACATGTCTCCATATAAAAAAAAAAAAAAAAAAAAAAATCCCAATTAGAGTTAATTGGCATCCTTGCCTGCAATTTCTGTGGACAATTCAGTAATGGGCACAGGAGCAGAATTCCCTCTATTTCATGCCAAGAAAGGTCCTTCCTTAGCACACCAAAAGGTCCTTGGTGTTGGCACCAGGAAGCTTTGTTACCATTACAGCGCCAATATACAGGACTCTGACTCCTAGGGCTGGGTACAATCGGGAATGAAACAAAAGCCCTTGTGCTGCTGGCTCTTTGCAAGCTGGTGGCTCCAGTTGGCCCTGGGCTGTCTGAGGACTGTGCTAGGAGCTGCTGCCCTTAGACAACCTACAGCAGGAGAGAAGTGTTTCCCTCCTCAAATAGGAAACAGAACAAGAAATAGATGGTCTATAGACCTTCCCTGACTGCCAATCCTTCACTAGGCTCACAGGAATCAAACAGCCTGTATCACTTGTAATTTATTTAGACATGTTTGTTTGGCTGTTTGCTTCCTTTAAGAGGTCCTTGTCCCCTTGGCAGCTGTGAGCTTAAAGACTGATTTGAGAACCATGCAATGTTACAGACACGCAGGTAGCAGGAAAAGAGCAGAAGAGGTCAAGTCTAAATCTCTTTCTCTGGGAAAAAGCTGGTAGTGCAACAAAGAGCTCATGTCAATGCCGCTATTTTGTAGCAGGAACCAGCAGAGGCCGTGAAGTAACTTCTGAAAGTAAAAGGAAATAGTGCTTTCTCATTATTTGGATGGCTTTACATTTCCAAAAGCTTCATAAAGAAGTAGAATAGATAAAACAGCATGAATAATTCTCCATAAAGCTGAGCACCCTTTGCTTTCAGACACAACTGTGGGCCTATTTTACTTCACAATTCAACTTTAAGCCTATGATTAAGTGAAATGAGGGAGAAAGCCTAGAACGGACCCTCACATCACATCTGCTGATCCCTGTCTGCTTTCCAGCTGACTCTGATGCCACAACTCTGAAAGCAGCAGTGCTAGAGAGAGGGAAGATGAATGAAAAGGTGTCCTCTCCTCCCTGGCTTTGGCTGCATTCTGGCAACAACCATGCCATGGTCTCTGCTTTTCTCCTTTTTTTTTTTTTTTTTTTTTTCCTTAGCTTCCAATTTTCATGCTCAGTCAGCTGTCACTGGTTTGTGTCCATCAATGTCCCTGCCAGTGCAGAGCAGCCATATGAGCTAAAACCAGCACATGGGTAGCAGGTTTGAGGTGAGTGGTCAGGTTATGGGTCAGCCCCATTTATTTACCCAGTAGTGGCTGAAGGGTAAAAGATGCAACGAGAAGCAAAAGCTAAAATTTTACCCCTCTCCCTCCATCTTTGTATTTGCCTTGTAAGAAACAGAAATCTGGTTTCAATAGGAATGTAAGGTCTCAGTTTTCTTCTCCCTGCCCATAAAGGAGAGTTAATGTTGATTTACTAGGACAACAGCAGTCTGTCAAATTCGAGCAAAGAGAAGAAGATTAACAGAAATGCCACTTAAACTTTAAGTGATTTAGTGTTCTTCCTTTTGACTTGTACTTCCTGAAAAAGCCCCATCTCACACAACCTTATTTAATGTGTTAAATGTTGTCACAGGGAAATTTCTACACTTTAATCTTTCCTCCTGCTATGGGAAAGCAATAGTTTAGAAGTGCCTGTTAAATACAGTACTAATGTGTTCATAAATATCTTTCTGTACATTCATATAATTTATAGTTATACCATAACTGCTACCCAGATACACAAATAAACACACATAAAGCAATGTGGGTCAAAGGCATTCATAATTTATTCAATAAAAAAGAAACAAGAGTTAGTTTACCCTCATGTACTTTGCTGGGTAATTTACATTAGCAATTACAAAAGAAATTACTACATCAAAATAATTTAGAAATAATAATTCATGTTAGTTTTCTGAACTTCTGTGATTGTGAGTTAAAGTGGGAATTCAACCGGGCTTGCAGCTTTTTCTCTTTTCCATTACAACTGGAAACAGTGGAGTTTCTGGTAATTTTTTCAGAAGAAATGGCTGATAGCAGCATCCCAATGTAAGGAGATGTTGATTTGCTTCTTGTTTTCAGGACACCTCTGCTCTATATCTCTACAAAAGAAGCAGTGAAATCCATTTGATCCTGGGATTTATTGTTTCACATCATCAGAATGAACTTTCAGTGAGGCATTCATCTGTCTGTGAAATATGATCTTCATTACAAACACACTTTAATTCTTTTTGTCTGAAGCCAGAAGAGTCTCTCTTATCACCAGTGTTGTCTATGGGCATATTTATTGATTAATTGCTACCTCTTGCCAAGGTACTTACAGTGGTAAAAGTAAGATTAAATCAGGTCTCAAAAAATATTCCACTAATGCAGCTGTAATCAGTCTTATAGCAATGTTGGTTATAAGAAACATGCAAAACACTCAGTGCATTTATACTATAAATACTGCACTAGTGTTTATTTAAAAGATAATTTTAGATGCAGAAATATTAATTTAAAAGTACAAAACTTTTCTAACTGGAGCTAGTTAAAAAATATTTGGTACACTTCCTTCTCGTGAGGATTTTAAACAATCTGGAAAAGAGTTTTGACCTAAATCAATATATAAATTAATATTTTTTTTAAAACATAAATCTTCACAGAACAGCCTAGGTTGAACAAAATATTTTGTTCAGTAATTTAGAGTAATACCATTACTTACCTTTAGTATTTGAAAAATTAAAGCTAATATTATCTAAAATACGAAAATAAAAATTCTATTACATGAAAAATCCAAGTTTTTTCTATTTTATGTATAGGAACACTGGAAATTCTCCTGCATAAAAACTTGATTTTGTTGAATTAATGTTTTTAACTGATTAAATATTTCATTAAGTATTTCATATTTCATAAATATTTCACTGGTCAGGTTTTGACTGAGCACGATTTGGATTTAGTTGTGCTAAAAATTAAAGGTCTCAATTTTGGGAACAGAAGATTTTTAGTAAGTTGAATTCACATGTACATGAATTCTGAATTACTGGATTAATTCTTTGGCTCTGTGCTCTGCCAGCATATAAAATTACAATAATGGCCTTTCTGGCTTTAAACTTGATTGACCACATCACTTCATATAAAATCATTTGGTACTTCCTATGTTGAACTGCAGAAGATAGAAGACTCCAGGTCCAAATCAAATACTTGAACAGTGCTTGGAAGGTTTCTATTTATTCTCAGTGGGAGCACTGGGCAATCAGGATTTCTAAGAAACTTCAGGAAGCTGATGAAAGAGGCTAAGTGCATTGGAAAAAATCTGATTCTGCAGCCTATCAATGGCTTACCCGTAAGGATGAAGGGCTCTGGGGTAGCTGAGCTGCCAGGCACACGTGTGCTGCCCGGATGTGCTGGGCTTGCACGCATTGAAGTCCACACATCTTCAACTTCCTGCATAAATTTTTACCATACTCCTGCAGAGTCATTTTGTTGTTTTCTCCTGGCTCTGTCCTGAAGCTTCTTTCTTTTTTTTTTTTTTGAGCATTTCAAGGCTGGTGTTCTCTTTAATGTGCCAGTTGAGGACATGCCTGGGTTTACAGAGCTGTTAAATCCCATGGTCCATGAGTCTGGGCAGCAGAGAGAACAAACACATCATGTTCAGCAACAAGAGAGGAAAGAGCATTTCTCAACCTCAGTTTTCTCAACATCTGTAGACTTTTCAAGGTTAAGTCAGGTTTTTTTGAGGGGGTGTAGTATTGCCTTCCTGAATAATTTTTGCCAAATCTTGGAGTTTCAACTAACCTAAAAAAATTATTATTCACCCTGGTACAACAGGCACAAATGCACACTGCCACAAAAGCAGATCCTTTTTTTTTTTCTTTTTTTTTGCCCAAAATTTTCTTTCCCTCTGAGTCGTTTTTCTTGGCATTTAGTTTTTTGGGGATTTTGTGGGTTTTTTTTTTTTTGGTTGGTTGTATTTTGGGGTGGTTTTGGTTTTGTTTTTGTTGTTTCTTTTGGTTTTGTTTTAGGGTTTTGTGGGTTTTTTTTGAGGGGGATTTTGGTTTTTTGTTTGGTTGCTTTTTGTTGTTGTTGTTTTTGTGTTTTTGTTTTGGCTTGGGTTTTTTTGTTTGGTTGGTTTTGTTGTTTTTTTTTCTCGGTGTTGCTGTGTAGGGATTTGTAATTTTGAGCTCTCAGTCCACATTGACAAATCTGCCTTTCACTAGTGAACAACAACACAGTCCCTACCTGCTTCCCCCACTGTGAGTACATCAAGGTTAAACATCTTCTGCTGTTCCTGGCCAGGGATTTACACAGCACAGGGCTGATCACATACTGGGTCTTAGTTGCTCAGAAATGGTATACATACTCATAATAAAGCAAATCCAGACATTCACTGAATCAGAATTCAAAATTCAAACACAGATTGCCCAAATTGTCTTATCACCTTTCCTCCTTGTGGGTCAATGGATATGTGTTTGTCTTGCATCCTAATCATTGACAAAATTAAAGGGAAAGATTAAAGGAATTTACCAGAAAAAGTATAAAATGGTTTACCAACATGATTTTGGACAAGTTGGTGTCCCTTCCAACATAATATTCTATGGTTCTAATATTTTTTTCTCTAAATAGTTGTCATCATACCAGAGCTCCTCAGAGGAAAATCTTCCCTTTGTCCTTCCTGAAGCATAAGGAAATCTCCAGGACTTGTAGTATCCAAACTGAGACATGATTCACTGACATGGTGATAGGGGAGGCTGAGTTTAGTGTTGCTTCTTGAGATAGCTTCCCCATGGTGTTCTAAGAAAGGTCAGAAGCCAAATCACACTCACTCCACTGTGCCTCTTGACTTTTTTCTTCCATTTAAAATCTAAGATTAATAAGAGTGTTTTCTAACTGGAAACCAGGAGAAAGGAGCAGGGCAACTAAGAAATTCTGCCAATAAATGCTGTAGAAGTGCAGAGTATTCCTGACCCCATTCGGTGACAATGGCTGAAATAAAATTTTCACCAACTTTATCTGTGGCTCACTAGACCAAACTTTCTCCAGTGGAAACATTCACATAACTCATGAAAATATTATCTGGTTTTGCTTTGTTTTATAGCCATGCTCATGCCTTTTTGCAATGCTCTTGGACATGACAAATGCAAGACAGACAGCTACTTTGCAACTCTCTGCTGGTTTCACAGGCTCAAATTCAGGCAAGTTCAGACCAGATGTAGAGGTAACAAACACCTCCTGTAAGGGTTACAATGCAATAAAAATATAAAGTAGTCTTTCTGTTGCTGTCATTTCATTCTGAGACAAAAACTATAAGGCCTGTAGCAAACTGTAATCAGATTTTCCAAGGAGAATGTGTACTGTAATGTAAATCCTGCCCAAATGCATGAGATAGATATTATCCCTTTGACCAAGGAGCTGTGAATAAAAATCAGGGTGCTTTTTGTATCTATATGTAGGATGCTGAAATCTATTACAGAATCCTGTGTCCAGAGCTGTTTTCTGCAGTTTAAATCCTTCTGAAAAGTAGGAGGTGCAAGCAAATAGGAGAAGGGAAAAAGAGCATGAAAAGAATAATAAACAAAAAAACGTCTGGCAACTGAAAATGAAACCAGACAAACACAAATGGCAAAGAAACAGGTTTTAACTATGCTGGTGATTCAGCAGGAGAATGTCCTACCAAAGGCAGCCATGTGAGGCCCATCTTTTATGTCCTTGATTGCAGCCAGCCTGCCTTGCTGCAGGAGGTTTCTCTGCCCCATAGAAACTGCAGCAGCCAAGCAGGAGCTACTCAGCTCAGCAGGACAGGATGCAAGCAAGTGAAGTTTGCAGAGGTGTGACAGACTGAGCAGTCCCTGATCTAAACCTCTTTGTACTTCTGTGTTTAAAATCTAACAAAAACCACCATCTCCAAGCGGAAAAAATAAAATCATGATTACCCTTGGCTGTCTGGCACAGTTGTCAAACAGTGGGAAGATTTGCCTTAAGAGAGATTTCAGTCCCTACTGGTTTCATCCAAGAGTTTCTCTGCCCTGGCAGAATAACATCTATCTTATTTTTAATGTGTTTTTGCTACATACACCAATACATCTTGGTTAAGATAAGTAAAGAATAGTCTTTGGATCCTAAGGATGGAAAAAAAAAAAAAAAAGGAAAAAAAACAGTTCTTTTGATTCATGGTAAACAAGAAGGAGATTTGCTCTTGTAGATCTGAGAACAAGAGATTGCAATAACTGTGTTTTTCAAGAGCATTTGGCAGGTTAGCTGGTGCTGAATAGGAACAACAAAATGTTCAGCAAACCAAAAATATTCCATCTGTTTGCTAAAAGATGGGATTCTGTGAAGGAAGACAAATAACAGGAAACTCAGAATTTTTCCCCTCAAGACATTTCAACAGTAGCATCTTGACCCACCTACTTATCTAGTATTAAAAATCATAAGACCCAGTCTTTGAAACCAACCCCATCCAGCCCAATGTCTGCAGAGCAGAGGTGAGTGGGGAGGGCAGGACACCAGGAAGGCTTTTCTCAGAGATGTGGCTAAAAGCACAGCTGACTCTCCTTCTCCATGAGGGATTTCAGCACAGTAGGCAGAACTGCTGCAGGGCATCTACAGTCTCTGGAGACAAGAGGAGTTTTACTTGTGAAAAGCTCAAGCTGTTTGGGGAGGACTGGCTGTGTGGGTTCTGCTGGGTTTTTCTTTCCACTGCTCCTCTCCCCACCACCCCATGCTTGCTGAGACAGGAGGTTCTGCAGAGGGATGGGTATGACAGGAGACAAAATGGGATGGTTGCTCAACAGTATCACTTTGTGGTTGGTTTTGACAGCAATGCTTGCAGAGACGGTGAAAAAATCCCTCCAGTGGATTAATCTGGGACAGCCTTAAAGAAAAGTTGGGTCAAACGGAGTTTTTTGAGATGCCTGTCACCTCTAGACCTGTGAGCTCCGGACACATCGGAGCTGGGGACAAACATTTGCTGTCTTTGGTGAGATCATGCAGAAATGCCAAGCCTTTGAGCTGGCTGTGCTTCTGGATTATTTCACCAGGCAAAAGTTTCGCAAGCTGGTTTGAGTAAAATCAGTAATTTTCTTTGGAGTACATTGTCTTTGGATCACACTATGTTCCCCCAAGGAGAAGGCCAGTGTACTTCAGTCCCCGTTTCTGTGATGTTTCTGTCTCTGTTTTGTTTTGGGTTTCTTCATTTGTTTGTTTTTCTAATCTGGATAGACCTTACCCCTCTTTTTTTATCATCTTTCAAGCCCTTCTGCTGCTGCCAGGAAATCTTTCAGCTTTATCCTTACTCTGCTTCTCCTTGTATGTCTATTGGGGCATTGCAGCTATTTTAACCTAAAGCTGATGCAGATTATTGCTACTGAGCAATGCAGGAGGGCACTGATTCATATAATCATATTTGCAGAATTCATTATAAATATGTACATATTTTGCATTGTCTGATGATTATTACCATAAATATAATTAGAAAATTATTCTGTAGAAACAGAACAAAAGGAAACAATCTTTTCTGGTTTTATTTCATTTCTCTGCTTGTGTTCTGCTTTGCTAGGAGTAGTTTTAAGGACACACATGCAAGGGCACAGCTCCTGAGCTGCACACTGCCATGCCCATCTGAAACCTCCCTTGCTGCTAACCTGGATCCCTTCTCATACTACTTCTCAGCCAAGACAGTTCAAATTTATACCCATTTCCAACCATTTCAAACTAACACACTTAATTCATCTCACTGTAGTTCCTAAAGGCTTAGCAAAGATATAAAGAAAAAAAAGAAGAAAAAGAACAGATACTGCTGTCTCTGAAATATCAGGCTCCTGTGATGGATTTGAGCAGCCTAACCCCACAGGTATTAATGGCATTTCTTGTATTTACAGGTTCATTGATTTCCTTTCTCCCAGGAAAGAAAAAAAATGTAAGTGTGACAATTAGTTTTCTGCAGTATTTGAGAATATATCTGTCTGCTGTCAACAGGTTCCAAACAGTTTGTAGCAACAGCAGAGGGGACTCAGTCAAGGAAGGCAGAGCCATAGAGACTGCTGGGGCCCAGGTTTGATCAGGATGAGGATCAGCTCCCTCCTGACACTAAGTACAATATGGATGCTTGGAGTTATAGCAAAGTCAGTAGCTCAC
Source organism: Calypte anna (assembly GCF_003957555.1). Classification (NCBI taxonomy): domain Eukaryota; kingdom Metazoa; phylum Chordata; class Aves; order Apodiformes; family Trochilidae; genus Calypte; species Calypte anna. The sequence goes on along the minus strand of NC_044249.1, from coordinate 14,271,402 downwards.
TTAAAAAGCCAGATTCAGGCACCAAGGCTTTGAAAGACATATGGAAAAGTTAAAATCAAACCACTTTGAGGTAGTGATTTTTAGAAAAAATTGTAACTGGCCCAAATGATTGACCCCATCCTTCTCTTTTGCTTCAGAGAGGGACACCAAACCTATCCTGGGTCATTTCTACTCATCTTTGAACATAGGGAACCTCATGCCCAGGCTGGACATAACTCTTCCAGGTTCTGCATTATCCCTCAGCAGGATGTGATGATGTCAGACTTTATGTCAGGTGAGCCTGAGCTCTGCAGGTAGCATGAGCTCATTCTAAATCACTACAGGGTTGGTTGGTTAGTTGGGTTTTTTTACCATTTTAGACTCTGAAAAGAGCATGAAAAATGGAAACTCTGAGGGAAAACTCCTTAGCCCCTCTCTGAACCAAAATTGAAGAGAGATTTCACAGATGATGAGTCACTGGCACATAATTCTGTGATGCTGCCAATTAGTTGTTTGTCTTGTGAACCATTCAGAAAAATATCCTGAGATGCTACGTGCAGACAAAAGCAGAATTTTAGCTAGTATAAGTACACTAGTCTCATGCAACAACACTAATTTCTTTGCCTTACGAAAAATAATATATTTTTAAGGAGATATTACAGTTTATTGAGGGTACTTTTCCCTAACATCTGCAGAGGTGGTTTTTTGTTTATAAATGGGGCAGGCATTCTTAGCAGGCAGGAACAAAGAAAAGCATTTTTATTAGCAGCAGGACCCACATGAACAGCTTTGACCTCAATTTAGGATTTAGCTTATCATTTCACACAGAGGCTTGCATCAAGAATTTGACACTGGTGCCCTTTTCTAATTTGTAAAGCAAACTAAAAGGAAAATAATGGAGTACGGATAAGTGCTGTTCATGAACCACTGAGCAGGTTCTATTCCATTCTGCCCAAATTACTCCACAATCAGTCAGAAATCTCACAACAGACTATGTGTTTTTTTGTTGTTGTTTTTATTCCTCTAGGGGAAAAAAAAAAAAAAAAAAAAAAAAAAAGCCAATTAAAGCATCAGGCCTGTCTGTCCCTATCCTGCCAGAGATCAGGAGTATTGTGGAATTGGCATTCCTTGACCTCATCCCTCCATCCATGGAGGGAAGTGCTGGCAGGGCATGGGGGCAATATTTGCCTGTGAAGGTTAGAGCAACAGTCGTGTGATTGCAGAGCAACCTAAGGTTAGGTCTTAAGCATGGTAAAGCCCTGGCAGCTCTGCTCCAATTGGCTCCATGACATTCCCTGCTCGGCCGTGATCCTAATGGCTTGAGACTGGCTGAATTCTGCATACCCCAGCAATTAGTTCTTTCATTTTCTAAAACTCCACTCACTTGAAGTGTTATTTTTTGCACACGGAGAATGTGCTGGAGCTAGGGCTTAACCAGCCCCTGTGCTCTCACTATGTGAATTGTCTTTCAGCAAAGCCACAATGTCCTGCACCCCCTGTGCTGACTCAGCTGGATTTTTGTCCCTGACAGCAACAAAAAAAAGATTCACAAATTTCATTAGATTTTTCTGAACAAAAAAACAAGAACTGTGTAAGAGCAAAACCAGGCAAATGATCTTACCAGATGCGTGGTAAAGACACCTTAGAGAGGGAGAATTTTAGTCTTTCTCTTCTCTGTCTGAGGGACAGCACAAGGCAAGCCCAAATTGCGTTATTTTTGTTTCCCCCCAGCCACACCACTCGTTTACACCCCAATACACTCCTGTATGCCAGAGGAGCTCAGAAATTAAAACTCCTTTCCAGGAATATTTACTTCAGCACCCTTTCCCCAGCCCCGTGCTCTCCTGGCAACGACTGCTGAAATAAGGATGATTTTTCTGAACAAAGACATATACCAGCATTGTTCAAAGTAATATTTCTGTGTTATATGGGAATTGCTGAGTGGCTTTTCCTCATGTTACTGAGAAGCACATGTTTCCTCCATGCATTTCATAACACCAGGCGTATAGCTCCAATCCGCTGGGTTCTGGAATGGTTTGCTACATGTGATTTTATGGAACACAGCAGGACCAAGGGCTCCACAGGAGCTCTCCTTTCAGCCTGTGTTACTCTGGGAGAAGGGAAGAGAAAATTGTGTGTAATGTATCTCTTTAAATGAATTTGTGGCTATATGGAAACACATGCAAACACACAAACTACCACTTGTTCACATGGGCTTGTATCATCAGTGGAAAGAGGAAGCACAAGGTGAGAGGTTTAGGTTCTGACTGTCTTTGGGGAAAGTTATATAAGGCAGCAGGAGAAAGTGCAGAGAAAATTAAAAAAAAAAAATCAGGGCAGACACAGGCCTAGAAATGAAGGAATAGAATTATAAATGAGTGAAAGGAGAAAATATATGCTATGGTTGTCTTCTGGTTGTGTCTACCTCCCAGTGTCATGTCCAGCTCCACTAGTATGCTTGGTGACCAACACCCTCATGAGTCCCAGGCTTCCCTGTCATGCTGCCTGGGTGGGACATGCCTGGAGTGTGTGCAACATGGCATTCACATGCCAGACATGCCAGCTTCATGCCACCAAGCATCAGGATGTTCCTCTGACTTTACCTGTGAAACTTATGTCTCCCTGAGCTCAAGCACAATTGGACTGCTGATTTTCAAGAACATTTCCCTCCCTTTGATCTTCTTCGATACATAAGATTTTGGAAGTAATGTTGTCTATGGGAACTCATCATAAAGATGGCTTCTGAAGAGTACTTTGGAGCACTAGGAGAACACAGCCCTGCTGCCCACAGAGCTAGCTGCACTGAGATGGTATTACTGGCAACTTGAGCAACAGCTGAAAGTACATTTGGAAACCGAAGCAGTGCATTTCAAATTAAATAAGGTGTGGTTAAATCTAGCTCTTGTCCTTGACTCAACATCAGTATTGGAAGGTTTGCTTGGGAAGCTTCTCCCAGGCAACAGGTCAGTGTGACAGGAGGATGGGAAAATCCTTTTGCAGGGAATCTTTAGCTTGCAGACATCAACCAGCTGTCCAGAAACAGAGGAGATTGGAGGATGACTGGGTCTAGCTGAGTTAAATTGCTAATTTAGTACTTGAACAGCACGTAGATGAAAGCAAAAAATCTATGTGTTTTTCCCAGCTACAATCTGCCAGATTCATGCCTTGAGCATGGCTGAGGAAGCCTGTGCAATGTGAATCAGGGATGACAGGGAAAGGCTCAGTCCCTTGTCAGCCACTCGTGATGTCCAGTGTGTACATGGCCTGTGCTGCAGGGCTGTGACAAGAGGCTATGGCTGAAATGATCCTTGTGCAATATGTCTCCCATCCCCAGTGGGATCTGCAATACCATTTGCATTTCCAGGCCCTTTCACAGCCTTTCTTCAGGATTACTTGAAACACACTCGGCAAAGGTAACTCATTCCGCAGCTAGAAGAGGGGAAGGCTGAGAAAATGCTCCCAGCCTTTTTGTGAAGTGTGTCTGCAAAATTACCCTCTTGATCTGATTCTTCTTGACTTACAGCTTCCCTGCTATCAGCCAACAAGCTCTGGTAGACAGGACTGAGTCTCAGTGCATTAAAAAAAAAAAAAAAAAATTAAAAATTATGTCTCAGCAATTTCAGCCTGAAATGGTAATATCAAGTGATAAATTAATTAACTGCAAGAAATGCATGATTCTAATCAGCACCTCAACACATTGCCCCTTGCTGAAGTGAGGACTGCCCATGCCTGTGCTTTCACCTCCATCTGCCAGCACAGCTGACCAAAGAGGTGGTAGCTCTGTGCCATCAGCTACCCAAATTTAAGCTTTATTTTGCATCAAGTAGGAGTTAATTTTACAGTTGAGCAAGACAGTGTAAACAACAGAACTGAGTTTGTAGTATTTGAAGTGTGAAAGGAGGAATAGGGAATGGAATGTGTCTCAGCACCATGTCTGCAGCCTATGGCCAGGACTAAGGAATTTGGAGAGGAGAAATCCATAAACTTAGAACCCATCTGGGGAATTAAGTCAAGGTTACAGGTACTGAAGGTGGCAGAATCAAGCACCTCCAGAGAATGACTTGGAACCCCTGCATTGAATCACTGCCTGGAAAGTCTTGAATTTCTTTGTTGTTTACCTATAGGAAGACTCACTTCCAACCCAGGCACCTAAATTTAAAACTCAGACTTAGCATGAATAATCCTCCTCATACCATTACTTTTTGTAAAAAAACAGCTCTCTAAGAAATGTTAAAGGGGTTTAAAATATTTTTAAATAGGAAAATAAAATAAATAAACAAACAAACAGCTCTGGAATGACATTGCAAAGTGATAGAAAAGCTGCCACTTCTAGACAAAATGTCCATTGAATTATTTCATGGTGAAAATGCACAATGTTTTGATTTGTCTTATTTTGTGGTGACAATGGGTATCTATATTTCTTAAGAGAAAGTCTGTTGGAAAAAGCACAGCAACATGCTTGCAAAATGGAGGATTTATAACCAACTCTCTTTGTTAAATAGGCTAAATATCTTTCTCACTTGTTCCTATGCAATCCCATTACTGTTTTTCTGGTGCAGTTGCAAAAAACAGTGGTTCTGTAATTCTCTGTGCTGGTTCTAAAAAAAAATGCCAAGAAAATGCCTGTTGAGGTAATTCAGGACCATGTGAGACTAGGAGTGATTCTTCCTAGAGGGCACTTCTCATTACACATTGACCTTGATAGGCTACAGAAATACCTGAGTAGTGTCTTTTCTGGCTCAGCACATTTTTTTAAAACCCCTCAGTTGTTCTTTCTTTTAAAATCTGCATTAGCTATAAAAACTTACTGGATGCCCTAGTTTTCTGTGGAATTATAAAAAAAAAAAAAATGTGCCTTGGGCAGAATGACCTTATTCGTTGCATTCTTATTCCCTGCAGCTCTTCCTCATGCTTTTTACTGCTGTGGTGGGTTGGATGGTGTATTCTATCAGTTAGCAGATACAGTAAGGAACTGGATGTGGAAGTAGGAGTTATGTGGGACACAAGACCTTTCCAAGATACAAGCTTCCATCAGCAGGAGCATGGTCTTTCCCACATGTTAAACTTCATCTGTTCTGCTTTCTCCCTAACTTCAGCAGAAGCAGCAGTGTGTGCCCCAGCAGCTGCAGTCTGGGTCTTTTTCGTAGGTGACTATTTTTCATCATTAGGCAAATATATGAAGGGTGGACATCAACATCAACAGATGTAAAGAAGTGTATAAGTGACTTCCCACTAGAGATGGTAAAGGCAAGAAAACTGGAGCTGCCCTCCTCCATGGCAGGATTCCAGCTAACACAGCCCACTCTTTCACATGGCAAGGGCTTTTGTCCCTTGGGACTCAACCACAGATGAAAAAATAGGTGCCCATTGAGCTACAGAGCTTTTGCAGGGTGCCTGGCTTCCACTTCCTCCCATTGGAGCTGCTTCACTTTGTACAGGAGATTAAATATTCATCAGGCCAAAGAGAGAAAAGCAAGAGATTGATTCTATTGCCCAGTTGTTCTGGTGCTCACCTGGGATACAAGAGATTCAGGGTCAACTCCTTACTCTGAAGATGATTTCATTATTTATACAAAGTAGAATAGCTCCAGCAAGAAGGACCTACATGCCTGCAAGCCAAATGGCCGCCTTCTGCACTGCAAAAAGCCTCTTCCCTTTTAACGAAGAGGGTGATTTGATGCAGCTTTTCTCCTTGCCAAGTAAATGTTTCCTGTCTGCATCATGATTTGTTAACTTCTTGTTAACAAATCAAGGGAATCATGGGCTCTTGCCCACCAGCAACTTATTCCTCATGAGGGTCAAAGACTGGTCTTTCAGTAAGCTGTGTACCCACCTAACACCCTGATGTCCCAGCTCTTTTCACCATCTACCCAGCAGAGGAAGCCCTGGCAGCTGCAGCAAGGGCTTCTGACATGAAGCAAAGCACCCTAATTTCCACAGGGATTTCCAGGGCTGGCAGGGGCTGCTGCAAACACAGGGTCAGTGAAAATAGGAAACTTCCCTTGTAATGAGGAAACCTGTAAAATTCTCTTGTTCTGTTGTTTCCCCCTAAGTGCTTCCATGTGGATTATTTATTCTGCTGGCCTATTGTCAGTATTGTTTCTGTTATATTTTTTTTCTGCTAGCTGACATAATTATCTAAAATTAATTGAGATGGAAAACTAATGTTTTCTCTTGCAAGGGCTGATAGGAATGGCCTGTGCCATGTTACCCTCAATACATGGATGATCTTTATTTCATTAACTTCCCACAAACTTTAAAAGTGCCTGGATTAAAGCAGTGATTAAATACCTTATCTTGCTCTGCAGGAAGGTTATTTAAGCACCCTCCTACTAACACAGCTGCTTTTCCACAAGACATGTAAATTGACTGTGCTTCAGCTCACCAAGCTGTTCCCATTGCTGTTCTACACCAAATGGCATTAGGTAGCACGGTGTGGGGAAAAAAAATAAAATAAAAATGAAAAAAAAAATTAAATTTACATACACAGTGGTAATGGTGATGGCAGCTCATCCATTTCCTCATTTTACATAAAGTTTGTTCTGCTGCTGTTGATTTTTTCAGTATTTACAAACAAAGGAAAAGTTCATTGTAAGGATGATCACTGAGCACAGTATAATACAGTAGAAATATGACCATTGTTTGCAATATTTTTTTTAAAGAAAGCCAAGCAAAACAAGATTTAAAAAAATAGCTATTATGAAAGAAAATATGTAGTGCTTTTACACGCTATCAAAATCTGGTTCTGTTGATTTTGACTAATGGCTTATGCACTCAACAGAGATGGCATTTTTTACTTTCTTACCCAAGTTTACATTTACTATTACTGGTAAGATTTGTGTTTGCACACACAGTTTTAAATCAAATTAATATCCAAATACTGGTTTGAAGTTGCTAATGGCACCATATGTACTGCATTAGCTTGTGTAGTATTTAAAGAAAAAGACTTAATTGTGCTACCATTGCCTGAGGATATTTTTGTGGTAAGCAATTAGCATTCATTTTCCTGTTCATGTAGAAAATCACTTCGTGAAAATACTTGAATAAAATAACTTTTGTCCAATTTTTTATGCATTTTTGCTTTGATCATTTGGATTAAGAAACAAGAGAACTACCATTTAAAACCTGAGTATCTTGGTAAGTGCTCACTGGATACTTCCAACTGAATAGTTCCCTGTCCGTAAACAAAAAAAACAAACAAACAAACAAACAAACAAACAAAAAGTAACAAAATGTAGACTTCCAAAACCTTACTACTGAGTCTCTTTTTCCTGTGGCTTCACTGCTAAACAGTCAACAAAAAGTGTGCAATAAGCAGCATAAACCTAAAAACTGTGTGAAGGCTTTAACATCAGAAAAAATTAACTCTATAAATGTAGCTAATATTTGGGGAATACTGGAGGCGAGAGAGCCCTCATTTTTAGCAGGGAGGTGACTGGCGGGCTGCCAGGGCAGTGTCACATCTGTGCCACCACCAGAGCCACCATTGCCTGACCCTCCTTCCGTGGGAGTCAAAACTCCCAGCTGCTGTACGAAGCTGTGGGATGGAGAAAAGGGTCCTTGTTCCTGGCCATCCCTGGCGCTGAGACAGCGGAGGAGGAAGAAGCTGGGAGCTGCTCCGCCAGTCCCACACTTCGTCATTGTTTCAGAGTGATTTGTTCTTCATGACAGGGTCAAGCTGCTGTGAAAAGGTTAAACAAACGGACTTTGTAAGCTCCTTTTAGGGGAAAGCTGGTCAGAAGGCCCTTTTAATCAGCAATCCCCTTTAGCCCTGGGAAAAGGCATGGGCCAGACTCACTTGTGTGGCTGCGGGGAGCCGGGGTGAGGGCGGGGTGGGGGCTCCTGCAGCCGCCTGCAGCTGGAAAAAAAGAAATACTGCAAGAGAAGGTGTTTGGCTGGAAGTGCTGATGTGCCTCCCCCTGTGCTGAGAAGCCTCCGCAGAGGAGAAGGAGGAGGAGGAGGACATTCCACTGGGGCCAGTGTGTAGCCCAGCGTCCCTAATGCTGTCTGCACCCATCCTGTCAGGAGGGTAATGAGGGGAAAGTTCCCAGACGAAAATGAAAATCACCTCGGGTTTCAGCAGGGGCTCGGAGGAGACTTGTAGCAGCCTTCACCTTCTCTCCTGCATGGCTGCAGGTCTGGTGCGCTGCTGGAAAAGGAATCCCTCGTGGGTTAATCCTCCAACACAGACAGCTTTTAGTTCAGCTTCTCCTGCCCCATTTTGAGGTGTGACCATCGACTGGATACGCAGTGTTTATGAACCTGAACTGCACTTTCCTGGAGATGCCGTAGGGCAGGGATGGTTCCTCCTGCTTTGTTATTCACAGGGTGGTTTAAAGAGATAGAGCTGGCTCCGCTCCCCTCCCAGTCAGAGTGGCAGCACCCGAGGGTGGCACAGTTCCTCCTGCCCAACACTGTGTACAGAAAGGCTGAGAGGACACATGGTGAGAGCAGAGCTGGGCAACAAGTGTCCCAGACACTGCTCTCTGTCCTCAGAGCTCCCCTGCCCTTTCCAGCTGAGTAATTTGCTAACCTGGGTCCTGCCTCTTTCCTGCCTGCCCCTCTGAGGCATCCTCTTTCTCCACTCTTCACCCCCAAGCTTTAATTTTGACTTGCACATGTAGGCACGGGCTTTCATTCCAGGAGCAACATTTGCAGTAAAGCCCAAGGGTTGTTATGAGAAAACTCTGCCATCTCCCTGTGCCAGTTCCAGCCATGCCAGGACCATGTCTCTGCCTGTTTTCTCCCCTAGCTCCTTCATCCTTCACCTTACTGGCCTCAGCTGCTTTCTTCCCACCACAAACTATTTTGGTAGTGATTTTCCACAGCAGCCCCAAAAGTATTTAGTTCCTGCTGTCTGACCTGCCACTGTTTCATCCTCCTCATTGCATCCAGCCTCCTAATTTCCTCTCTCCATTTGACTGCCCACCCATTCCACCACCTTCTACTTCATGTACATGCTCCTTTTTAACTTTGCAGTTCTTTGCAAAGTAAAAAATGTTCTCATCTTCCTCCTGTTTATTACCATGGCACATAAGAGGTGCCATAACTACTCGTACAGGTGTTCCTCATTTATTCCAGTGCAAACAAACCATATCAAATCAACCAAACGATAAAGCTGATTTCCCCAAATTCCTGTGCAAGGGACTGCCGGTTACACTCTCCCAGCAACAAGACCAACCAAAGACCATCAATACCCAGCTGTTTCATCTGGATCCTGAAGTGTATGAGAGTAAGATGAGTGTCAATGAGACTGTCCTGACTGGGGGCTTTTCTTTTCCCTCCGAATAAGCATTTTCTAGTTTTCCTACTTTTCTGGAAATTACCAGGAATCATTGGGCTATTTAATAACAGGATTACAGCTTCAGGCAACATGTTCATGAGGAAGTCCTTAAGCTCCTTTCATTCTTTGTCCCTGTGTCCATCACACCATTCTGGTTTTATGTGCAATAAGTGTTCTAGATTAATCTTAATCTAGACTAATATTATTAAAATAAAAAATGGAGAGAACAAAAAGATTAATACTCAAATTTGGTAACACAAATATGAACTTAATAGCCTACCCACCCTTCTGTACCCCTCTGATCTCTGTCATACAGCTCATACTGGAATAGCTGTCATATTTCAGAGCTGGAATGGATTTGGTAAGAGTCCAATCTTGCAATACTTCTTCAAAACATAACAAAATGGACACAGTAGTGACCACCAGCTAAGGGCCTGGTACTGAGCTACTGAAGTTAGCAGGAGCTCTGCCAACAATTTGGGTGTGAATTAAGAGCCTGAATTAAAAATGAATCAACATATTTCTACCACCATAATCAGTCTTAGGCTAAATTTAATCTCCATCCTGCATCAGCTGTCAGGCAGCTGAATAGTTGCCATGCCTGTGGGGATAATAGTTGTGTGGCAATGAAGCACTGAAACAGAACTTAAAAAATCATCCAGGCCACCCTCCCATAGTCCCACTCCCTTTGTGGAAGTTAAGTAAATCACTGTAGATAATATCTTATGGATCTTTCTTGTAACCTGCATTTCTGCAACAGCACAGGTTCTGAAATTTCTTTTTTTTTTCTTTTTTTTTTCTTTTTTTTTTTTTTTTTTTTTGGATCCCACCTTAAGAGGCAAGCTGTGTTCTGCTGTTTACCCTGGTTTTATTCACTGCATATCTATGTGACTTCTCATTCTTCTTCAGTTGGTCACAAGTGATCCCCAGCCATTTTGCAACAATATTTTACATACATTGTTGTATGTAAAATTCTGGCCAACACGTGTGACCAACTGAATCATACATTCCAGATTTCCTTTATCCCGTAGTCTTTTTCTTGTTGATCAGTATGAGGACAGCCAAGCTTCCCAGCTCTGTAAGCACTATGCCAAAATGCCATTAGGCTGGGAGCTGCAAGGCACGTACCGTGGAAAGATGACCAGGGAAGGAACCAGTGCTCTGGAAACGAGTTTCAGTGCAGAAGGATCTGGTTGCTCTGAAAAGTGGTTCATATGAAAGTCTGGAATTCCTATAAAAATCTGAAAATCTAGGGCAGCTATTCCCCAGAGTGACTAAGGGAGTGTGATTACACCACAGCTCAAGACACCTTGTTTTCTCTGTATTGGGAATTTGGATTATTCAGTAGCCCCTCCAGGCAAGTAAAGACTGATGTGATATGGCCCAGGTAGGAGAGATACACTTGGACTGTTCAAAAGCAAAAATGTGGCCATGCCTGCTTAAAGCACCTGTATACCAAATCTCTTGAAATTCTCTTAAGAGAATATCAAACTTTTTTGGTCAGAAACGCTGTTGCCACACATTTTCATCCAGATGAGTGATACAAATGTTCCTGGACTAAGATTAATTTTCTTTTCCTTATCAAAATGATGCAGACACCACAAACATGCTGTTACACCAGTGGGGCACAGAATTGGTCCTGGATGTTATCCCTGATAGGATCAGATCTGAATTAACTCAGCCTGATGTTCAAACCTAGATCCTGAAAATATATGGTTTGTGTGTTGGAGTACCAAAGTATGAGAAATGTGTTCAGTCTTCACTAACTTTTTCGTGTGTTCTTAACAGTAATTGCTTGTAAGTCTGGCTTGCCAAAAACACGATCATAAAGAGCAAATTGGCAAAGTTAATTCCAGAATTTTACCACTCTGATGGGCTTTGTAGGTAAGATTTCATGCTGATATTAATGAGTTCTCAAGCAGTGGAAATTGGTTTCAGAAACTAATAAAATTGGATCTTAAATGTCTTACAGAACTGGAAAAGCTCCAAAAATGCAAAACTTCAGACATGTTCAGAGTATGAGCAGATTTTCATCTCCCTGATACAAAAATCCATTAACTACATATCACTTGCCAGGAGATAAGCAAGAGGTTACAACCTACCCAAGAAGTGACCTTTGATTTGTGTCTCACAAAGCTGTGCAAACACAGACTATGTTAATCTTTGGCAATATTGTTACTCCTGATGCAGCACAGAAGAGTCAGGTTAGCATCTCAGTTGCTACAGAAGTTAAAGTTAGGCACTTGTTTTATATGGGGCAGGAAATTTAGTCAGCAACATAGTGATAGAACTCCTGAGAGCCCTGACAACTTAAATATCAACTCAGAATAATATCAACTCATATATTTTATTTAAATCTGCCTTTTAAGAATTATTGTCATTTTTACAATATTATGGGACAGAACAGAGTTCAGAGGCAGCTGCCATCATTTTCTGGGGAAAAAGAAAAAAACTGAGAGGAGTGATGAGAAAGGCATTGAGAGTGGGATAAATCAGCAAAGAAACAAATTATGGTGTGATTAATAAATGTGTTTGGATGGAGAAGGTCTCTGGAGAGCCCCGGTGGTGAGGAACAGAGGATGAAGGTGTGGATGCAGAAGTAGGAGGATAAAATCTGCTACAAAGTGTGTATTCAGAAAGTCAGCTCCACGCATGCTCCATGGGGAGTTCTGTGTCTGTGTTCAGATGCTGCTACTATGGCTCACAAACAAACAAACAAATGGAACGAAACTAAATGACCTGTAAAGGTTTTCTTTTTTTCTTTTTCAGTTTTCCAAACAGCCAGTAAAGACAATCACACCTCTAAAAATAAATAAAACTAAACTTTAAAACAAAAGAAGACAAAAGTCACAAAATAAAACATGGGAACAAAAAGACCGAAAGACCTTCCCGCTTCGGGATAAAGCCAAAGGAGGGAAGAAGCAGATTCCTGAATTAAAACTACTGGCAAGGTTACCCTTCGAGAGAGCTCCGTGAGGATCCTCTCGCCCTGAATCGTTCACTGCTCTGCGTTCGCCTTAAAAATTCAGGGGATTATCATTGTTTTATGCGACAGGAAATGATCGAATGAACAACCCTCGGATTCAGTTACTTCTCCCCTAGAAGCCGCTGCTCGGGTACCGCAGCTCGGCCGGGAAAGGTGTCCCGGGGACGGGAATTCCATCGAGGGTGTTTGAACGAATTCACCTCCCAGCTGGGCAGCGAAGCTGATTTCAGGGGACAGAAATCTACTGAGGGATCCCAAAGTCGTCGGGAGAGGTATGATCACCTCTCTGATTCTTTCTAAGGAAAGAAACTCGGAGCTCCAGGGCCGGCTGACAAAACGAAATTACCTTGGTATTAAATGAAATAAAGAAATAAAATAAAATAAAATAAAATAAAATAAAATAAAATAAAATAAAATAAAATAAAATAAAACTAACCCCTCTCCTCTGCCCCTTGTTATTTTCAGGGATAGAAATGGGCGCCAGAGGCAGCTCCCTGGGTCTCCCTTTTCTACTGGAGGGGAAGCTGCAGGCGCTTTGGGCCGGTTATGGACCTGGACTTTCGGAGAAGTGGGTCTGGGGGTCACTCGACAGCAGCTCCGCTCCGGAGATGGAGGACAAAACGCTTGGAGAGGCAGGCGTAGGGATGTCCCCAGGCCTGCAAAGCCACCGCATCCGCGGCTTCCGTGCGAACTGGGTCTGATCGACGGAGAGGACACAGACACGGGTGCATCCCCACCCAAAAAGCTATCTGGACGAGTTTGGGGCTGGGCAGAGCATCAGCCTGAAGACGGGGGTGGGGTGGTGAGGAGCTCTGTGCTGCCCCCTCTCCTCCCGGGCCGGCCCCACCTGCTTTCCCACCATTCCCCTCCCGCCGATACCGCATCTTCTTCTGTCTCCGTTACAATATAACCCTTCAAGTCTACTTCTCTAGCCCGGGAAGTGGGGCACAGGAAAGTTTGGGGAAGGGGGAGATAGAAACGATTTTTTTCTTTCACTGGCAAGACATCAAAAAGCCCCTTCATTAGGAACAGCTCAATTCCTATCCGGGTTGGACATCTTTCTGCTTCTCCTTGACTCCAAGATTCATCCCGATGTGAATTCCCCTCCCCAAAACCTCACACCCAGGGCCCAAGGAGGGAGAGACACGGCGGTGCCACCCGGCCCGGCTCTACTCAGGGGGATTCGCTCGGGCTCTGCCCTCCCCACGGCACCGGGCTCCCCGGGGCCCAGGCATTTCCCCATCTCAGCCCCTGTTTCCTCTAGGAGAAAGCATCACCTCTGGACAAGCCCCCTACGCCCCGTCCCACCTCACCTCCCCCTCGGGGAGCTCTGAGGGCAGGAAGAGGCAAGGCAGTGGTGAGGAATAACACCCCTTCTACCAGAGAAATGCAATGTCTGAAGAGCTACACATTTGGATTTCGGATTTCCTTCCCGTCTCCCTCTCGGACGCCGGGACCGCCCGCCGGGCCTGCCCCGGTACCGTTTGCACTTGGTGATGGTTTCAGTCTGTGGCTACGTCCAACAAGTGCGTGCGGTAAAGTTCCCCCTGCAACCTTTAACGTGTCACATACTCCAGTAGTTCCTACAGTCGCCGTGCAGAGATTAATCATAATTTTGATGAGAACTCCTCGATGAAATTACCTTCTTGCTGTAAAACTCTATGTATTGAAAGCTGACAAATCTGGCAGGTTTAGGGCTGAATAATTTTCTTTTTTCTAAAAAAATACTAACGAAAATGTCCATAATTGTTGCTCTAATCCAATGATGCAAAAGCAGAACTTTGTGCCTACCATCAGTGCTTCAAGACAGTTCCCACAGTGGAGAGGAAACTTAGTGGAGGAAGCATTGCTGGATGTGGAGACCCTCCCTGAAGCATCATCCTTTTCTTTGCAACGAGAGGACAGTACAGGGCTTCCTGCTTCGAGTTCTGCTCCATTTATTACCTGGCAAACCAAGGCAAGACAACCAGTTATTTGTGTTTCTTAAGGACTGAACATTCCCATAAAGAATTTTAAAAATCGCTTTACAGTCCCATCTCGGGCGGGTGATAATGAGGGGCGGGGTTTGTTTGCACATCAGCACACGATAGCTCCAGAAAACTGCTTTATAACTGACCACAGATCCGGGGTGTGGGTCTCGCTCTTGATTTGCCTAGAGTTAAAAAAAAAATATTTGTGGAATTAAACAAGTAATCCAAATGACATTTCGTTAAAGGAAATAACAGTAGGTGATCTGGCGATGACATTATAAAGTGTACTGAGTAATTTAGCTTTGAATTTTCTTGTGACTTTACCAACCCCAAAATGAAACAAATACATTTTCCACAGCCTCCTAAATAATGCATTTTTTGACTTCGTTAGATTTTGCTTGTATTAAAAACATACTAAAGTCCAAGTAGATGGTGACATATAATTGATCCAGAAATCTCTTTGTCTTTCTCAAGGTTAAAAAGCAGAGACTTGTAATACAGTAGTTGTACACAGTAATGAAAATAAACTAGGTCTTTTCTTGTCGGGGAGATGAAATAAAAACCACAAATAATATCTGAAGGCAATCAGTATGATCCAGTATAATGGTGAAATAGTTTAAAGCAAAAATAAGATATTTAAGGAGAGTATATAAAGATGCAGAGGGTGCAGTTGGAAGAGCTTGGTTGTCACATTTTAAGTTAATAATCTAAGCCTGACAAGTGTCAGTGCCCCAGGAAAAAACTGCAGAACTACACGAGAAAAAGAGCATTCCCAGAGTGAGGAGCAGCGAGGTCCTTGCTAGGTAACAATAGGTTTTAAAATGTGCCTGAAGGTGGTGCTGTTTGGATGGCAGAAGTAAGGTCTTGGGCAGCTAAGGTAAAATACTGTTATGCATAATATATATATATATATATTCATTGTCACCCAAACTCATGTAACAGCAGATTGCTCCAGCTCCATTTCCAAAATCTAAACAGCCAAGATCTGTTGAGAAAGGCTTACAAAGTAACTTAATTTTAGAATAATTTCCCTATGAGAAAACAAGTTCTGGGTGAGGTGATATTTCAGTCCTGATGCCTATCAGCAGACCTCATGCTCCTGCTCCAGCCTGGTCACAGTGCTTCTGCTCACCCTGCTGATGCCCACACTGAGTACAGCCTTATAAACCAGCACATGTGTACCCAACATCCCAAGCAAAAGAGAATTCAAAGGGAAATACTCACAGATGATTTTTTATTGAACAGATGGTGAAGGAATTTAAAGTGGAATTTCCCACTACATGCAGGCTTTAATATTATTAAGCTTGATTTTAATGTGAAGGCAAAGGGATCTGCTATAGTTTATGACAGTCAATTCTACTCTCTTGGCCAGACTGGGAACCAGATTTTCTTCTGATGGTTTTAACAAGGCAATTTTTAAAAAGTCACCAGGAACTGGACTGATAGATTTAAAAAGAAATGCACTGGCATATGCAAGACACTTCTCTGCCATTAGCAGTAAATAATCCAAAGGTAAAGCTTGCTTTCTGGCAAAATACTGTTCTCCCAGAATTTATGTTTTTTTTTAAATTGCACAATGCTTTTTAACACCATACGTCAACCTGGGGATCTCAAGAGTAGTAATTAGCTCTGAGGTTTTGGAACACTTCATAAGGCCTGGATTAATCTCAACTCTATTATCTAGTGTCAGTCACTGTAAGTTGGAGACTCACCATGCTGAGTGCCAGCCAGTGAATTGTGCAAGTGACCAAAAGCCATATGCTATTCCATGTCTGGCCTAGATATATATATTGTACTATAACTTTTGTTAGATCCAGTTAAGAGGAAAGCCATGTTTGTTCCTGATACACAGAACCACGTGCTGCAACTTGCATAAAGTGGATGCCTTGAAAACTGCAGGCTTTAAATTAACCCCCTGCTAAGCCATTGTGCTCAAATACATGTTGCTTTTTAGAACTTTAAATTTACTTCCTAAAAATATTATCCCAGCACTATCTAATAGCCAGCCATAGGACCTTAACAGCTTGTAAGATCACAGTCTTGAACAGAAGTCCAACCTTGATGCAGATTGAGGCATAGGAAGTCCTTCCTACAGCCTGTTGCTCTCCTGTCCTCTCTCACTGTACTAGCTTTGGTTCTGCCTCTCCTGTGGAAGTCCCTGGTCTGTTCTATCCTGTGTGAGGAGATCCTCAGGGGTGGGTCAGGAGCCTACATTATTCTTGCAGTAAAGTTTCCACTTCAGAAAAATGAAGAGCTCTTGAGAGGTTTTCATAGGAGCCTGCCTGGGTAACTCACTGCCTTCTGTTAATTTCATTGTCTTTCTTATGTTTACGCCAGACTCAAGCTCAAAAGGACCTTCAAAGTGCCACCAGAGGGACAGTAAAGAGACAGCTAATGCAATTGAATTGCCCTGTGATAGCTCTTTGCTTTCTTGATCCATAGCAGGAACATGAGCTTTCACTCCAGAGAGTTTCTGGCCACAGGGCGTACACACAGCAGTCAGAATCAAATCCTGAGTGAATAGCTGCCTAAGATTTGATGAATCACTTTGCTTTTTAGTATGTCCCCTGAAAAAAAAAATACAGATAATAATGACGACATTTGTATCAGTGTCTTTGCAGGTGTGGACTGAACGACATAGCATTAAAAGGTTCTGCTCTGGCACTGTATGAGGCATAGAATCCTAGGATGGTTTGGGTTGGAAGGAACCTTAAAGATCACCCAGTTCCACCCCTTCTGCATGGGCAGGTACACCTCCCACTAGACAAGGATGCTTAAAGTTCCATCCAGCCTGACCTTGAATGTTTCCAGGGAAAAGGAATCCATAATTTCTCTGAGCAACCTGTTCCAGTGTTTCACCACTCTCAGAGTACAGAATTTATT
The DNA here is from genome assembly GCF_003957555.1 of Calypte anna. NCBI lineage: Eukaryota > Metazoa > Chordata > Aves > Apodiformes > Trochilidae > Calypte > Calypte anna. Next base: position 14,254,301 of record NC_044249.1, on the reverse strand, counting down.
CCTAATAGCTAATCTAAATCTACTCTCAGTTTGAAAAGGTTACCCCTTATCCTTTCACTGCATGCCCTTGTAAGAATTCCCTCTCCCTGAATCATCCAGAGGTCCTATGTCATAGTTGAAGTCCTATGCAAATATCTTGGATATTACCCTTGGATAATACCCTCAGTAATTGGAAGGTATTAGGCACTTTTAAGGCGCAATGTGACTGATAAATGTAGAGGCAGTGTGCCAAGCTCAAAGTTTCTGTGCAGTTGGAGTGTGTAGGCTAGCTGTAAATGGCTAAATTATAGGCGATTTCCACTCCAAATAACTGAGGTTCTGTTTTTCTGCTTTATGTAGTAATAAAAACGAAAGTGGACCCAGAACATCTGTGTTTCTCATTCTCCAAAGGCCTCACAGATTCTGGAGGAAGAATATAGCTTTTCCAAAGGAGTCATGAAAATGCTTCCCAAGAATGTGATGTTGTTTCCAAGGTATTAAAATGGGAAAAAAGGGAAAAACCTAAGGAAGAACACAAACTTGTTCTTTCAAGAACCTCACCAGAGCTTTCCATATAAAGCAGTTTGCTCTGTGTTGTGGTGGGTTTTCTATTTTAGTCCAAGACTAAGTACCGAGTAAGACCAAATCCCATACCAGAAAGGTGGTGACATAAATTAAGACAACAGTAAAGAAGGAAACATTTGAGGCTCAGTTTTCAGGCAGTGGTGAAAACAAGGCAGGTTAAATATTTATTGGTCCAAGGTCAGAGGTTGTGTCAGGCAGGGTGAGAACTTGAACTCAGTGTTTTTCTGGGCTGGTCCAGTTATCCTGGAGCCATATGACTTCATCTTTGTAGGGACATATGGGTTTGGCAATTACCATGTAGGATTTTTTTCAACCTGATGTGAAATTGCAGCTGACTTTATAGCAAAATTCTGTAGTTGTTTGGGGTTTTTTTTAATTTTGTTTTTATTTTCGACTTTTAAAAATATTCTTCTTTCAATTTTCTTTTTAGCAGACAGACTGTGTGGCTCATGAAAAAATCAGCACTTGGAAACACTGTTCTTTGAGATCATTATTGACTGCTAAATCATTTCTAAACCAGGTCTGCTTCCTATTTTTTCCATTTCCAAATATAAAATATGTCACTGTTTTGTCTTGTGTGTTAAGATGTTAGAGCAATATCTGAATAATTAAATGCAGCAGGACAATGAATAGTTTAATTAGCCTTGGGGTTTTCAGAGTATTAGCTGTTAAAACTAAATAGAAAAATTGGCTTGCTCTGAACCCTTTTATTTATAAATTGCATCTTGACAAAAGTACAGATCTAAGTTTATTATGCATTTGGATTGTGCAATACAGAACTGCTAGGAAAAATCTTAATCCATCTAGACCACAGCATTCATCTTTTTTTTGGGATGGGTTACAGACACTAAGCTCTTGCAACATCCCTGGACATCCCCTTGGAGTTCTGAGGGACCAGGAATCTTTTGGAGCCGTGTAGGCACTCCTGACCTCACCTGGGTTTCAATTTGAATAAATTTTAATAAGGGGAAATGAGAAAAAAACAAGCCCTGGGTTCGAATTGGAAACACTTTGCAGGGGAATGTGCCTGACCAGGGGAGGGGTTTGGCCTCGAGGTGGCACTGCCGTGTGGCCATTTGGTCCTCGGTTCCGCTGACCCAGCGGCAGGAGCTGCCGATCCTGGTGTACAAGCATCAGAGCTATGGGTGAGGGCTAACAGAAGTGTTCTAACATGGCATGATCTTTCGCTTCTGATTCACTTACACTGATATTTGCATTTTCTCCATGCAAGTAAATCCAAGCACACATTTTGAAAGCAGATTAGAACACCCTGAAAGAGCAAACCAGCACAAGAATAGGAAACTAAAAGGGGGAGAAAGGTAAAGATTTAAATCTCGTTCAAAACAAGTGCAAAGTCTTCAGACGTTTTTTTCTGACTTTGTTTATAAAAGGAAAAGATGCAAAATGCTGATTCTTGCTAGCAAAGCGATTTCCCAGTGTATTAATTCACAGGTGTACTGTTTCATCCTGTCTGGCCATTTCATACTAAATCTGTCTAAATATGCTACTGGAGAAACATCAGATAAGACTGCAGAATCAAAATAAGTCTAGTCCAGAACAAAGACTCTGTGAACTACGGTCAAAGATAATTTTCTTCAATTGAGTCAGATTCAGACATTTTCTCATAAAATTCCCAACCCAGGGAAAGGCAGAGATTTTTTGATTACTTTCCTCAGATCTTATCCATCTTTTAACTACTCTTGCTAGACAGAAGCCATATAAACTCACATGCCAGCTCACAGTTTTCCAAGATTAAAACTCTGTGAAAACCACACTTAATATTTTTATACTTCTTTTCCTAAACATCATAGAATTTTAAATAGTCTGTGTCTACATATCCTGCTTAATTTCTCATTATGTACAGATAATATCATTAGGATTTATTAGTGATTGCACACTTGATAGTAGTAATATAATCTGGAATATTAATCTGAAATTAAATTGAACCCTCATTACATGTCAAAAAGGCTCCCGAAGCTCTTTGAATAACACTAAAGGTTACTTAGGATCAGCAAGATGCAAGTACTGCTTAAATCCTCATTAATCTTTCCTTTCTATGTCTCATACAAAGTGTAGCTTTGGTCAATACAGAAAGAAGTTCAAATTCCACAGACTCGCGTTTCTCAAGGATAATCCACACTTCAGTATGTACTCCATAAGGCTAAGGAAGCTATTTTGGAGCCAAATCTCTGTGGATTCCAGATTTTTTTAAACTGGTCTTAGTAGGTATGTCAAAATGGCAAAGCTGTGTGTTGGAACACTTGGAGTACCAGTGCAGGACAGAAAACAAAAAAACACAGATTAAGACAAGGTGCTTACTGTTTCTGGCTCAAAGTCTGTACTTAATATACTATTTATCCCAGAAGTGCCTACAAGACCCATTACAAAGTCCAAGCAAACATTGTCCCTTTATTTATTTAGTTAGTTATTCTTACTGGAACATGAGATTATGATACACATAATCAAACATAGTTACTTTATAATAATATAATTGTTATGATTAATAAAACAATTAAAATTATGATGGAAGTGAAAAGTTCCAAATAAATCAATTGGGTTTTAACCTGGTTGACTAAAATAACAACAAATTTAAGCAAACCCTGTGGTTTTTTTCCTGTCAGCTGAACTTGACTTCAACTTCACCTTATGTAATAATATGATCACAATCAGAAAAAAACTGCTATTTAACATAAGGGAATGTCTTCTACACATCTCTATGTGGCTTAGTTTTGAGTCTATACACATGCATTTTAAAGGATGAGAAGATGGAGTGATGAGTCAGGTTCTCAGTTTGCTTCTGCTGTTCTTGATGCTAAAAAGCACAAGCAGAGGAATGGGTGAGGTTTATTCCAGTCAGACAAGCTACAAACAGCCAGAAAACAAAACAATAAATATAAACTTCACTTCAACCAGTGTCAATCAGCTAGAAGCTAGGTGTTCAGTTTGATGTCATTGATCTCTTCCATGACCTTTAATGGCACTTGCATTCATCTTTGCCAAGTAGGGGTTCATGGAGAGGGCAGAGGGGTCACCCTATGCAGGTGCCCATCTTGGCCTTCTGGAGAGAAAAAGATGAGATAAATCTATCAGACTAAACCTCTGACTTCTGGCTGGCTCCTGCCCTCGTGGGGATCATGCCCACACTGCTGTGGACATCTACCTTGTTGAATGCACATGTCCCTCATACAAACTGGAGCCTGTGGAGACCTGGAGGTGTTCAGGTCTTTGGTCTGACAACCAAAAACTGCTGATAAGATCTCTCTCAGTCTGAATATCCTGACTGTTGAATGTTCAGGACACGTGGAAAATCAAAGGCTGTGCTCAGTGTCTTAGAGAGCAATTGCAAGCAGATGCTGGGCATGTTTCTCTCTTAATAATGTAACAGGACAGCTTCCTAGGCTTGACCAAACCTAGATGACCTGCTGGGGCTGCTGAGGGGATTGAAAATCCTTCACCCTAAGCAAGGAGCAAGGCAGGGTCAGGCACACTCTGCAAAAGGTGAAGATAGAGCACACAGTGTTTCAGCAGCTCTGAGATGTATGACTGTGTTACCTGCTGACAGCTTTGGAGTGGAGGGATACAAAAAGACCCTGAGCTTCTGCTGCAGAGGGGTGCCAAAAGCCCAGAGTCCTGGTGTGCTTCCAGCTGCCTCCCATCCCTTGCTTACCCTGCTGGTCTGTGCAAGCAGTGACATAGTAGATATGAATGAGAGAAAGCCTTCTTAGCTCATCTGGTTTACCTCTTTGACAAGGTAAACATATTGCCTCCATTTTTCTGCATGGGGACTGTAAGGTCTGTGAGGAAGCACCATTTCAGATCACCTGGAATAAGCTTCTGAGATGTTCCTCTTGTGCACCCCAACAACACAGTTGGTATGAAGAAGAAAAGTAGATATTAAAAAAAAAAAAAAAAAAAAAAAAAAAGTGGCTTTGGAATGCAAGGGACTTAAGTGTCAACCTCCATAACCCCAACTCACCAAATTAAGTTCTCTTTTTCTGCACAGCAGCCCTGTGCAAGCACAAGCTTTGTTTGCTTATTTATTAAGTACATATGTTCTATGGAGTCTATGATCTGCAGAAAACATTCCAGATTTTGGACCCAAGGGCAAAATCCTTCTTCCCAGTCTGCACAGATGATCTTTATGCTGATATTTTGCTCTTCCTGAGGGATTTTCATGCAGTGAGGGAAAGAGGAATATCAGAGCTCAAATCCACCAGGTGAATCTGAAAGGAAAAGCCTGCTCTTTTGTCATCTTTATTTTCTCCCTCAGCAAAAGCAGAAATGAAAAAAGCAAAATGTGATAGAAAAGATGATGGCCAGTATTGCTAATATTCAATAAACTGACTGTATTGAACTGAACATGGTGCCTTTTGGCAATAAGATGTCAGTACCATCAGAATTATCAGGACTCCATAGCTCAACAAAGGAATGGAGATACTTGTTTCACACTCCACTTACACATTTTCTATGAGAAAGAGCAACATTTTGCAAAAGGCTTCCTTTTCCCCTCTTTAGATGTGTGTGATCTTGGATCACCCCTCTAGTTTCTCTTCCCTTTTTTTTTTTTTCAACAAGTAAAGTCATTTCCAATAAGATTCATAAAGAGTTTCTGTTTTTGAAGGTCCCAAAAGGCTTAAATCACTCCTAGCACAAATGCACTCTCTATTGTGGAAACTGAAACCTGCCACACCATAAGGTGATCTGTATATTAGAACCAGATATCCCTTCACATCTGCATTTCCAAGCAGTTATGTGGTATGTTTTGAGTTAGCCTACTTTTAGAGAGTGGCTCATCAGATAGAGATATAGCTATAAATACTGCTAAAGAGTTAGTGCCTGACAGGCTCTTACAGTGATGCTGGCTGGGGAGAGGAGAGTGTATAAGTTAAAGGTACTTTGCAAAACATACATCACTTACCCAAACTACTCTTAACTGTACCCCATGATGACAGGACACACGTCTTCTTCCTATCTGGGGAAAGCACTGTGCATGGACAGATGAATGACAACATTTTTGATGCTTCAGGCTGGCCTGAAGTTGGTACTATCGTCTAGTCCTCAGAGCCAGTGGCATAACCAGCTTGGGTCCACAAACTACATGATGTGCCATTGTCCTTTTTATCTGGCCCATAGACATTCAGCCAAGACCAAACCATATGAAGTGTTTGAGCAGGAGAAGGAAGGACCAAGGCATCTGTGACTCAGAGTGGAGAGCCACAGTGTGCTCAATGGAAAGAGCAGTCCCATCTCCCACTGAGTGCCTTCACCTTCTAAACTGCAGCATCTGCTCTGCTGGGCTGCCCTTGCCTCATCAGCACCATGGTATCTACTGCCATGAAACTCCAAAAAAGCCTCACCAAGACCAGGCAGCTGGAAGGAGACATGGAAAATGATTCATCTGACTTTTTAAATATGAACTGTTACCCCCTGAAAGCATGGAAAGTATTGTCCAGAAATGCCTTGGTTTTAAGAGGAGCATGGGATGAAAAGTTTAGATGTAGGTGTCTCCACTTGCTTTGATTAATCTCCTTGAGCAGATGTGGGAGGAGAACTTAACATGAAAGAGAGAGATAAGAGCGGTATGGGCACATCTCCCTAATTTGTTGGTAGGACACACCTCTGATGCACAGGGAAGGTTCACCCTCAGCTCTCCTTACCCATATCTCTAGTACTCTTTCCATTTAAATGGGGTCTTTATGTTTCTTTGGGTAAGACAGATTTACAAAGTGTGATGTGCAAATTTCCCTTCAGCAAGTCCACTTATCGCTCCAATTTCAGATAACTTCAGCATAGATTTTATTATTCATAGCCAGAGGCCTGCATAGATTTCTGTGTTGACTTCTTGTGTCCTTGCAAGGGCAGAATGTGGGCCATGGTGTTCAGGTTTCACAAGGAAATGCTCCGGGAACTGGCTTGCACCATCCTAGCACAACTTGAGGAGTTTGTTAATTCAAAGGGGAATCTCATGAGAAGGAGTTGATACTGTTGAGTTTCCTGCTGAGCCCCACTGAGATCCCAGGGCAGATAGCACAGATCAGTGCTGCTTGCCACGGGAAAGCAAACTGCTTTACCATGGAGTTCACTCAGTGTTTGATCCAGCCTTCCTACAGCTTCAGGGTTTTCTAGAACTAATCAGACTTGATAACAAAATAATTCAGAACAAGAAAGTGAATGCATTTGGGGTTTCCATGGATTTACATTTAGATCTGAGTTCATTACAATATTAATTTTGACTAGGCTCAGTCTTTTCTAAAGGCATTTCAAGACTACTTTCATGCTATGTGAAAATGTAATATTTGTATACCATAATAAACATATTCATACGTATTTAACTGAATATATCTACAGATATGTATCTCCACATATGCTGGAGCATTACAAAACCATTTATAATACATTACAGAAACATTTGAGAGCTACGTTCATCCCCAGATTTTAATGTCTAACCTATAGTCTAACTATTCATTGATTTCTATAAATATTATTTCTGAACTGTCTCAAAACATTGTGGTTATATATTTGTATATATATCATTGGTGATAGAGGGGTTTTTTTGGGGGTGTAATTCATACAGTTCTCTCAAATGCAAATTGCAAAGTATAATTTTCACAAAAAGAGTTTCCTTGATCTAATGGCAGTTTTAAAGCATGATATGTGGTCCTATTTTATTATAAATTTATTATGTCAGTGGAAAGGAGATACTTTCTGTTTTCCAGCTATGCAGAGCTCACTTGCTTCTCATTATTGTAACTCACAAATACAGGTGATTTTTAATATAATAAAGATCCATGTAATTTTCACAAGTTGTCTTGAATCTTCCCTTGGAATAGATGTGGTTTGAGTCATTTGACCATCAAAGTGCAAAAGTTAGTATACTTTTTACCCCATTGTTAATGTTATGTGGGGGCTAACTTTGATCTATGCATCAATTTTCCTTTTACACAACTGTAAAAATACAAAGGATGTTTTGTACTGTAAGTTCTTAGTACTTTCCTTGATTGAATTTGACTCTGTCCTGGAATTAATCTAAAACTCCTGAATCAATCAGATTTAAGAAGATATGAGTTTTTACTCACTTCACTAAGCTCCAACAGTTTTTGAAGTTTGATCTAAGAATCCAATGTATCAACACACAGGGAAGTTCATTACAGTCCCTGACAGTGGCTTAATGCTCAAATAAAACCATTCAAGATTGGAAGGAAAACAGTATTTTAATGAAATTTTACTTCAGCATCCTCAACTTCAAGCTCTGGGAGAAAATCCTCAAATTGAAACTGAAGCCAGAGATAAAATTTACCTTGTTAATTAAAAAAATAGTTTTATTTTTACATTGCACAACACAAAATAGAATGTTTCGCTTTGTTGGGTTTTTTTGGTTGGTTGGTTGGTTTGTGTGTGTGCGCGTGTGTGGAGTTGTTTGTTTGTGGCGGTTTTTGTTTGTTTGTTTGTTTTAATGAAAGCAGCCATATTGTGTTGTCACACTGCAATTTTTCCTCTAAGGAATTTTGTTTAGGCAAAACTAGTCTTTCTATGCAGTATTTCATTTCTGGAAATGAAATTTTTGGAGGGTAAGTAATTTCAGAAGTCTTATGGATAATAGGTTAAAGTTCAAAAGCTCTGAAAAGTTAAGCTGGGGTTTTTGTGTGGTGATTTTTTTGTGGTGTTTTGGTTTTGTGTTTTTTTTTTTACAGTGTCTCTATTTTTCAACTTGATTGTTAACAGAACAGAATATCCATGGTCTGGTAAGGATCTCTCTCCATAATGCTCTTTTGTCTGTATAACAATAATAAAAGCTTTATTGGCACCTATTTCACATGACCTCCATAATTCTCCTGTGGCTGCCCCTAACCAGTACCAATAAAACCATGCATTCTGTCACTGTACGGCAGAAATTTATATATGTTAACATACCCAAGGATATTTCCCAGTCTGATAATTTATCTTGGGTTAAAATACCCCTCTCAAAGCAAGGAAACAGACAGCAATAACAAGATGAATTAGGAGGCATCACAGACAGCCAGAACATGCTGTGGGCTGGAAGTTTCCATCTTAGTGACTATCTGTGAGAAATGAATAAATTCATGAGAATAACCATAGTTTGTGCAATGTCCTTGAAAGCTGAAAATTCTCTGCCAGTATCAGTGATGGCAAATAATTTAATAGATTTGAGTTTATAGATAGACTAGAAAAGAAAAGAAAAAGGAAAAATAAAAAAAAAAAAGAAGGGGAAAAAAAAGAAAAAAAAAAGAAAGAGAAAAAGAAAAAAAGGGGGAAAAAGAAAAGAAAGAAAAAATAAAGAAAAAGAAAAAAAAGAAAGAGGGGAAAAAAAAAAAGAAAAGAAAGAGGAAGGAAAAAAAAAAAAAAAAGGAAGAAGCAAAGCCAAAACCTAACCCCATAATTATAGGTTTCTCTTTTTTTCCCATCTTCGAAGAGTCCTTAAAAATTGACTGAAAATTCAGAGAGGAATTCCTCGAAGTATTGCGGCACGTATGTTCTCTTTAACCCACGTCTAAAGAGTTTCAGTGTTTTCTACCTGCAGGGGAAAAAAAGGAGTTCCCTATGCCGTGTTGTCCTTGTCCTTTGGGAGTTCCCTGCTGGAAAGGCCACTCACAATGGGGTATCCCTCTGAGATGCACACAAGACCCTCACCGAGGTGGAGGAGGAGAGCTGACAGGGACACCGCTCTGAAAAGCCCCCTTGTCTCAAGGGACTCAGTGGGACGTGAGCCCCCTTGCCCAAGTCCTGAGCCTCATCTGAGACTTTCTGAGGGCAGTGGAGCTGGGACCAAGACCTGACTAACTCCATGCAGGGACGGGAGTTGCCCCCACTGGAGAGGCTTGGGTCACTCCCCAGGGATCTGAGGGGACCTCTTCCCCCTTTGTTAAGCAGGTATCCAAACCACCCCACCACCACTTCTGTGTCTCTGGAGAAGAGTGTTGGTCTCAAAAAACGCTTTTGCATTTTGATGGATCCCGACAGTTTAGTGAAGATGCTAATACAACCTTTATTAGCTTTATTTTTATAGCTAAATCGAACTTGGCTGAAAAGCTATTTTAATTTATAAGGCGATATGTATATATATATGCATGTACAGGTATATGCATGTATATATAAATGTATACATTTATAGATATACCAGCCAGAGGTAGATGTTGGCCAAGAATTTCCTTACCTGCAGCGCTGCCTTCTGATCTTTTAGGAGGGTGACAGGAGCCGAGCGATCTGTTCAGGATGGAGGAGGGAAGGATGATTCCGCTTCCCAGAACACCATCTCATTCCGTAGCGCCGGGTGTTAAACGCCTCCTGCAAAGCTCCGGGTTCCAGAAGAACCTCCGGCCCTTAAAAGCGGAGAGGAGCAGAGGTTAGAGAGAGGTTAGAGGCTAAAGCCTGCGTTTCATTTCATCATTTCATTTCATTTCATTTCTATTTCATTTCTATCTTACGACACATCGAGGCAGTGAGAAGGGCAAGGAGAGACATCAAACACCAGCAGGGTAATTGCATTCACATTGCGGGCAGACTCGCTCCGGTCCGTGCGGGAGGAGCCAGAGCAGCGGCGGGAGCTGCACTGGAGGTACTTGTCACACTCACATGCACGTTCTCGGCCTCAAAGTAGCTTCCCGTTTGCTAATTCTCACTAGAACCCTGTCTCAAATTACCTCTTCTCCCTGCCCCCTGCGTGGCTCTGGGACATTTCTTGTCCCCCACATCCAGCAACCAAAGGCTCAGGAGCCGTCGGAGATGGTGAAGAGCGGGAGGGAAATCCCTCTGGCGTCCCACGTTAGTGATCGATTGAGTCTGGAAACCAGGGCTGCTCCGCAGGAGAGACTCCCACCCCGGGGCCAGAGGCCGCAGCCGTCCCGCACCTCTGGGAGCTACCCTGGAGCTGCAGGTTTCCGAAGCCTCGGAGAAAATATGTACCTGGGAGAGAAACAGAGACAGAGATGAAAAGAAGAGGAAAGAAAAAAAAAAAAAAAAAAAAAAAAAAAAAAAGTCCTCTACTTATTGTCTAAGTCTGATCTCAAAAGCCATCTCCGCAGAAAGGACGGGAAAATAATTTCTGGCCCGCCGGCGTCAGGCAGGATCTTGCTGCCCAGTGAAAGCCTCAACACTCAGCTTCCTACCAAAAATCAAGGTTTACCGCGTGGCAAAGAGAAGGCGGGGGGGAAAGAAGAGGTCTTGGCTAGCCGAGAGCACACCGAGTCCCGCCGGAGACGGTCCGGGAGCCACGCCGGCACGGCCCCTGCCCGACAGGGGGTTAGCCCGGGGTGGCATCATTGCCCTTGGCACAGGAGACTCCCCGCCCCCTGCTACCTCTGGGGGTAAGACACAACGAAAGGTGCCAAGGTTGTCTTTCTAGCATTAAATTAAGAAAATGCCGGCACTGGCTGATTTTTCTGCTCCCACCGCCGAGCCCTGCATCAAGTAAATACACGTCCTTTTTAGCAGCAGCAGCACAGAGTATTAAGTTCAAAGTATTAGTAATCATGTCACTATAGCAATGTAAAAAATACGTAAACATAACTACAAGCTTAAAAAATACCCCCTCACCCACACATGAATGTACAAGTGCTATATTTGCAGGCATAGAACTGTACTAATCCTGCTTCTGTGTTTCCAGAATATGTCTAAGTGTACATGGCTTTTCATAAACACAGTTCAGCTTTATTTCACACCAGTCAGTTATATGTTGTGCTAAAGAAATACAGAAAAAACAAACCAAGAAAACCGACTAAAACCAAAAATAAACTAAACAACAATCCCCAAGAGCAAATTTGCTCTTACTGATTTCATTACACTTTTTCTAAGTGGAAACCAAACAAGACTAAAACAAGTTGTATGACTTCACTGTTGGAACACCTTATGTACTGCAGACAGGAGATACATGGGTATCGTTCGAACACTGTATATCAAATATACAGAAATAACCAGAGTCCACATTTTTCTCTGCATCCCGAAAAGTACACCTAAATTTTCGGAGTGTTCCAGGCAGAGCTGACGGCTTAAGACACCTCCGCCAAGCTCCTATGTCCTATCCAGCAACACACAGCAAGATGTGCAGAGTATAAAAGCAATGCTCGTCAATATCACTCGTATACAACAAGTGACGAACATCTTTTTGCCCGGTTTACAGTACAGCAGACTTCTCTCCGTCTCTGCACAGGTAGAGCAGAAAACCGAACATTTCCCTGTGTATTCCTACTTTTCCAGAGTCTATTTCCAGAGCTTTGGATGTTTGCGTATTTGTGAAGTCTTTGGAAGTGGATTTAAAAAAAAAAATTATTATTATTACTATTTTTATTTTTTCTTCATAAATATGTCGTGACCTCAATGGTCCCCACCGCCACCCTGGCTCTGTACCGCTTCGGCTCGGTACCAGGCAGCAACCCGGCCCTGCCGAACACTCCTTCCATCGCCCCCATTCAAAAGCGAGAGGGGGAGGCGGGGCTTGGGAAAGGGGTGCTTGTCCAACAGTACCATACAGGGGAACGAGTAGGAATATCCTGACAGAGAGGCAGAGCAGAGGAGGAGAGAGCTGAACATCTCAAGTGCATCTGTGTACTCACCCAAACTCCCTCGGGTGCACTCTGTATCGACTCGTCCCTCTACAAACCTGGTTCGCCTGGTTCCAAGGAAAAAGGCAGAAATTAACTCTCCTGCCCGGGCGCCCTGCAACGAGAGGGAGTTTTGTGGGGTTGCTGGGCGTCCCGGTTCCGAGGAGGGCGGGTCCAGAAGTGTCTCACATAGGGGGCAGGCAGAGGTGCCTGGATGGAGGATACCATGCCATGGAGTATACCATGGGCTGGTTGCTGGAGCTGGCATCGCCGCTGTCTCCCCGATGTGGGTGTGGGAGAACAGGCCGCGTGGATGTTCCCGTCCTCGCTGAGAGAGGGCTGTCTGTCTTTCTAAATAAACTACATACACCGATTATGCATATACATATATATAGGAAAAGGTTAAATGTCACCAACCGGGCCTCAGGAGACCCTGCAGGTGAGGGTCCCTCGCCCTTTCGTGCCGGGCACCTTCCCCTCCGCCGACGGGACACTCCTCGGCCGCCGACTCTGGCTGATGACGGGGCCGATGTCCCTCCAGCCGCCCCCCCCCCCAGTTCAAGTGCCCCAACCCAGGGGCTCCGGGCGAGGGTAAAATTCACCGCTCCGCCTGCAGCCCGCCAGGCGGCGGAGGGCGCATCTCCTCCGTCCATCGCCGCTGCTGACATGAAAGCGCTCGGCGGGGGGTGGCCGGGGGGGTGTGTGTGATTATTATTAATGATATTAATATAACTGTGATATCTGTGATGAGGATTGGTTGGCTGGGCTGCTCGCTGAGCAGTCTGCAGCCAATAGGAGGTCTGGGATGCGGAGTGGCCAAGCCCTCTCCCCGACTGCTGCCCCTCTGCCGGGGCCGGCACTGCCTCTCCCCCGCGACGGGATTTGCTCCCTAATTGACCTAAATAAGTATCTCGTGAGTGGCAGCCCCGGGGCGGATCACGCACACACACACATGCACACACACACACACAGGCACACACACGCACACAGACACAGACACGCACGCACACCCACACGCACGCACACATTCCCCGCACCGGCAGCGCCCGTCCCCGCCGCTCCCCGCACCCTACGCTTCCCCTGCGGAAATCCCATTTGCCACCACGCTCCTCCAATCGCAAGATTCCCTCTCTCGTGTCCAGCGTTTAATTCGCATGACATTTTTATTTCGTTATTATCGTTTTCGCGCAGAATCTGGCGCCTCCGATGGGTTGTCGGGTTTTTTTTTTGTTTTTTTTTTTCCCCTTCTCTTCCCCTCCTCCCCCTTCCCCCTCCCCTCCTAGCTTGCAGGAAATGATGGCAAACCGCGATCTGAAATGATTACTCCGGAAAAAAAACCTTTTATACCAGGAGAGCATCCACAGGGCTAGGCAGAGGCAGGAGGCGACCGTGGGGCAGCGGGGAGCCGAAGAACCAGCCGCCGGCAGAGCTGGGACCCCCCCTCCCTCAGCTTTCTCCGACGATGCCGGACGAAGCCACGGAAAACGCCGGCTCCACCTCCGCCCGCGTCTCGTCCTTTTTCATCGAGGACCTGCTGGGCACCGAGGGCACGGCGAGCGGCGGTTCTCGGCGGGCGGCTGTGGGCGGTGGCGGCCGCGGGGGTCCGCGCTGCGGGCCGCGCTCCCCGCTGCGCCTCGGCGCCCCGGGCTGCCCACTCCGCGACGCCGCTGTCGGGTGGTACCGCCGAGCTCACGCCGCCTTCCTGGGCTGCGCCAGCCCCGACAGTAAGTCGCCTTTCCTTACCTACTCTTAATCGTCGGGCGGGTTGAGGATGGTGGGAGGGGGTGGAGGGGTGAAGGGGGTATCTCTGCTCCCCCCGGAGGGGACCCGGTTCTGCGGCGAGGCTCGGGGGCAGGCGCGGAGGGGGATGCTCGGAATGACCACTCAACCCTCGCCCTGCCTCCCCGGTTTTGAAGGTTGAGGGCAAATTTCCGGAAATGCTCACAGTGTGTCAGGGACTCTGCCCCGCTGTCCTAAATGTAAACAGGGTTTGTAGATTGTTCGGGGATTTTTTTTTTCTTTCTCTTTTCCCTCCTTTTCCCTTTTTCTTTCTTTTTTCATTATAAGAGGGGGAGGGTTGTTTAGTTTTTTGCTTTGGTGGGTTTTGGTGGTTTTTTTTTCCTTTTTGAGGCCCCAGGAAACCGGAAAGTTGGGACCATAATCCCTAGCAGCGCAGCGGGTAGTTTGGCAACCCGTGCGAGTTTCTGGGCTCGGGCCCCTGCCCTCCTCCCCGTAGAGCCGACCCCGCTACCCACCTTCAGCCAACAGCGGCCTGAGAGCGTAGGATCCCGCTGGAAAGGGGCGCTGGTGGAAAAGCCTGGATTCAAGGACAGAAACTAACATCTGAAAAAAGTTTATGGGCTGCTATCAGGGATTATTTTTATCCTCATAGCAAAAATACTGCTCCTCGGCGCACCCCTTTGAATCTGTAAGAGCCTGTAAAGTTCTCACGATTGTTCAGTAAGGAGAAGAGGAGGGAGTCGTAATCCAAAGAGTTTCTTTCTACACTGATAGGATTATTAATAGTTTTGTTTTTCCCCAAATTACATCTAGAAACACTAGACTAATCCTGAAACAACTGCCTTGCTTTTCTTGCTTTTTTTTTTCCTTTCTTCCTTTTTTTTTCTTTTTTTTTCCCCCCCCTTTTTTTTTTCCCCCTGGTCTGTAAAGAATGGGAAATATTTTTTACTCTTTAAAATTCCTAATGGAAAGCACAAAGTTAGAAATTCCATGGACACACCAGGACTGAGAAGCAATGTCCTGGTATTAGAGTAGCTGCTCCAGTTCATTTGCGTTTTCAAGTTCAGAGAAACGTGAAGAGAAAATATTTCCTATTTACTACTCTTTGTATACACACATATGCTACTATACGTATCCCCGTTGCATACACCAATATACTTATATACGTACTCTTAAGTATATACCTGTATATATTTGTGTAGATACATTTGTGTATCCATATGTGTGTAAATATATTTGCGTACACACATGTATACGTGAGTGTGTATTAATAATACACATGTATTCATATATGTACATTCGTATTTGGAAAAGTACGTATATTTCTATGCATACGTAAATGTGTACATACATATACATGTACATTTGTCTATGTACTAAACATGTATGTGAAAGTTACACGTATGTCTAGTATAAGTTTAGGTGTTTAGGTGAGTGTGAGCACAGATGTACATATGAGTATGTACATAGATGAGTATAGTATATATAAGTGAAATATAATTAATGCACCTGGATATCAGTATGCGTGCGTGTGTGTGTATACGAACGAATATTTGGGAGTCTGTCGCAAGTGACAGAGCTCCTCGCCCCTCGGTTAGACCCAGCCCCGGCTGGCTCCTTCCCCAGACGCGTTATTTCCTCTCCCGGTGAGCAGGGCAGGGGCAGGGGCTCTGTCCGGGTCAGAGTTAGCGTCTGGGCGATACCCCCTCCCCCAGGCCCCCCACCTCCTAGCCCTCTGCTTCTCCCCGCAGCCAGCGACCGGGACTCTCCCGAGCTGCCCGAGGAGCCGTCGGAGAGGGCGGGCGGCGGCGGGCGGGCGGCGGTGCGGGGCCCAGCGGGAGGGCGGCCGGGACCAGGCGGCAGGAGGAAGAGGAGGAACGCGGCGAGGAACCCGGAGAACCGGAACAACGAGCAGCCGGCCGCAAGAAGAAGACTCGTACGGTGTTCAGCCGCAGCCAGGTCTTTCAGCTGGAGTCCACCTTCGACGTGAAGCGTTACTTGAGCAGCTCGGAGAGGGCAGGGCTGGCCGCCTCGCTGCACCTCACTGAGACCCAGGTAAAGATCTGGTTCCAGAACCGCCGCAACAAGTGGAAACGGCAGCTGGCCGCCGACCTGGAGGCCGCCAACCTTTCCCACACCGCTCAAAGGATAGTGCGGGTCCCCATTTTGTACCACGAGAACTCGCCGGCGAGGCGCCTTGGGCTTCACCCTGCCCCACATGTCGCCTCCCTTGGTGGGCTTCTCCAGCGGCGTCAGCTACCCCCTGGGGCACCTTCCCTGCCACCTCTCTCCCATTCCTACGGTCGCAGATGACAGGACTCGTCTGAGCGCCCACCTGTGCCAGGACCGCAGCCCCCTCTCCCCCTCCCTCGGCTTCGAGCTCCACCCTCCTTCCTCCCTGGACTTTTTATTTCCAACTTACACGTTTCTCGAATTTCTGATATTTTGTTTTTTTCTTTTTAAACGTGCAATAAACTTAATTTTGGGGTAACACGGAGCAACGAGCAGCAGCCGAAGGGAACCGAAAGGACTACGAGGATCCCAGTCACCAGCCGGAAGCGAGTCGGCACCCCCCCTTCGCCCCCCACCCCCGCCGCACATCCAAAGAAAATGCAACCCCGTTTCAGAGGAAAAGCCCCCACCGCCTCCTAGACCCCGGGGTGACACAGACCGGCGTTTTCCGGGATCAAAAGCCTCCTCCCCTCCTTTCCCCTTCCCCGCAGAGCTGCCGAGCGTGAGACGAATGTACGGAACCACCGGGTCCGGGGGCTATTCCTGGCGCTGCCGCCCCCGCCCCACGGACGGAGAAGCCTCGGGATCCCCGCCACGGCCGAGGAACCTTCCTCCTGCCCTTGATCAGCGCCCACGCCAAGGAAAACTTCCATTTTCCTCGCTGCCTCTGCTGCTTTCCGTGCAGAGCTTGGGGCCCTGCGGTTTCCCATCTCCAGCAGCTTCTCCAGGGCCCTTTGTTTTAGCCACTTAATTCGTAAAGATTCCGCCCCCCTTCCATTCCATTGAGTAACATTCCATTGTTACTCTCCTTTTCACACGATCGATACTCAAGCATGTGTTCATGTCCCCTGCTCCATCTCAGTGCTGGCTTTTTGATTTGAAACAACTTGAAGGCAAATTGTTGGAAATGAATTCGCCTCGCTGAAGTCTGAGCTGTGAGGATTCGGTTTCTTGGTTTCATTTATGTCTCCGATGAACTATGAGCTAAAATGACACG
This sequence comes from Calypte anna, assembly GCF_003957555.1. NCBI lineage: Eukaryota > Metazoa > Chordata > Aves > Apodiformes > Trochilidae > Calypte > Calypte anna. Next base: position 14,237,213 of record NC_044249.1, on the reverse strand, counting down.
GTTAAATATTATATATATATATATATATATATATATATATAAAATCACAATATGTTTTACCAGTGGGCTTGCCACTTATCACTTATTATTCAATCTCACTTATTATTCAATCTCCTGAGAAGGCTGAGGAAAACATACCTCGGTTTCTTCATCCCTCACGGATCGGTTTGTTGTAATCGATTATTAGTTCTCATTGGAAATTGAAAAGGAAGGAAAGAAAAAAAAATCAGATGGCGTCAGACTGGGGAGCTGTATGGCCCAGTTATGCAAGTTAACCTGTAATGTTGATATATTATATTATGCATGCCAAGCTTTTTCCTTTTTTCTTTACCTTTTTTTTTTTTTTTCCTTTTTTTCCCCCTTTTTTTTTTTGCCATTTTTTTCTTCTTTTTTTTCCTTTTCTTTTTTTTTTTTTTTTCTTTTCTTTAAAAACTGTTTTGTTTCCCCTCTTTACCCACCGCTAAATTTATATCTGGACCATCATTGTTTCTAAAAGCTTGAATTTCTTTTCCCGAATATTAAGGGGGAAATTACTTTACAGGAACTCAGCCCTGTTGGGAAGGTCAAGCTTTGATCGTACGTTTTAGGGGCATATCATATAATTGAACCGACCAGCTCGGAGCACTCCGTGTCCCCGCAGGGAAAGCCGGGCCCTGCGTTTTGTTGTGCATGCGGACCTCTCTTCGGTGAAGAAAGAGCGATCAAATTTTTACTATTTCCTCAGCTTTGCTTTATATTTGAAGCAATCTCACGATTTCTTGATAGTAAATCGATCGGCGAGTTGCGGTGGAGCTTCAGTTTTGGTACGAAACCCGAGAAGGGTCAGAGGAGGACTATAACCTCTCCACGGTTTTTATTATTATATTTTATTATGATAATGATTTTTTTTTACTTTTTTTGTTTTGTTTTCCTCCCCTCCGGTTCGGCCAGAAACACGACTATGGGCAGCAGACTGCACAATTGAAAATAGGACGCGGAAAGCCTCAAAACCACTCGAGAATTAAATAAATATACATTCCGAGTTCCTTTGAAAAGTGCTGATTTCTTGGGGTGCTCGTTACGACTTCAGTTCATTTTCTGGGAACTGTTTGTTTGCTTGGTGTTATTTTAATTGGCTCTGAAAATCCCTCATCTCATTCCGGGAGAACTTCGCCAGCTATTTCTTTGCATATCCGTCAAGTCCACGAATTTGGGATGAAAACTTCTAAAGCCTGGTCCTCGAGCAGTATAAGGATGGGAAGCGGCGTGCCGGGAGTTCCGGTTCCCGGATGGACCTGCCTGCCTAGAGGACAGCGGCCTGGGGGACTTCAGCCCTTTAATGCACAGAGGAGGTGATTTTGGATTATGGTTCTTCCTTTGGGGGCAAACCCACTTGATTTGATACTGTTTCAGAGTCCTGGCCTACCCCTGAAAGAAAGTAGCCAGAGAGTGTCCGCCTTCATATCCCACTCCCCGGGTTTCCCAGCGTTACCTACCAGATTAAAATCCAGACTCACTACATGTCATATCAAAGTAGATTGTATTCCAAACGCGGAATTTAACAACGCCTGCCACTCTCCACATGCCTTTTCTTTGGAGTAACATATGAGATTATTATACTTCTGATTCTAGTAAATATTTCTTCTATTGAAGTTAAGAAACTGGCAGGGCTAAATTGATCAATCGGATTTTTTAAAATGTGTTTTGACATTAGTTTGTTTGTTTTTTAAAGACGTGCTGATTATATTCAATAAACAGTTTGGGTTTTTTTTTCATACAGCTGTATCTGTAAATTATGATCATAGTGAAATATTAAAAGGTTCAAGAAGTGAATTAATCTAAGAAAAAAGTGCTTACTTATGCCTTATTCTGTAAATGCAGAAAGTGTTTTTTTAGTGTCTTATTAAAAAGGTGCTGAAAGTAGGAACATAGACACCTCAAGGTTTCTTTACCTTTTAAATTAAGCCTTTTTATTGTACCCGATGGCAAGACATTCGTGCAGGAATGTGAAGAAGTAGATAGCAGAAGACAAAGTCATTGATGAATGCACACTGACGATACCAAAGTAGGCATGTCCCTAAATCCCTAAGTCCCCCCCTCAAAACCCGAGCAACGGATTCATAGCAGTTTTCTGCCCTATATATATATTTTTTGTTAAACAAATCAGAGGTGAGAGTCATGCTTTGTGTTTCTTCTGCAAACAGAATGCTCTAAGAAAAAATATTGGCCGACTATAAAGCTCAAAGAAGTTTCGCAAAGGCTGTTTGAGACACATAGAGGCATACGTTTGCTCTTTTTATAGATCAAAGCAACCTCAGAATAGCTTTAAAATAAATCCAGTTATGCTACAGCTGTAATATTATTATGCAGCATAAATCCTTGTCTGTTGACATTTATTTAATGAACGTTGCTACAACAGCTTAGCTAGATGGCACTCCAGAGGCGAGGCAAAGGAAACCTTGCCAGACTATTCACAAGGACAACTTATGTTTATTGGACGCTGATTAAAAATAGTGACTTTTTTATTTTTAAATTTTTTTTTTTTTTTTTTTTTTTTTGCAAACAAAACGAAAATCAAAATACTATCTGGAACTGGTTTGAAATAAATTCCTGGTGTAGCTGCAGTAAGATATTATTAATTACACTTTCAATGAAAACAATCGATATTCTGAAAAGCACCTTGTAAATGGCTACTTTTGCAAATGGTACATTGCTCACCGGCTTGAGATGGCCCTATAACTTTCTCATAGGCATGGGTCTAAAATATTCATGCACATCAATGCTTGATAAATCTCATAGGTGAGCGCTGGCTCCACTGTTGAGCAATATATTTTGATCGATTTTTTTTTCTTTTATTCTACATTACCCCTGGCACAATCAGTGTCTGCCCTGTGCAAATGCAGGGCGGGCGGGGAGCGAGCCCCGATCCCAGCATCGATCGAGGAGAGACTAGCGCCAGGCTTCAGCGGGCTCCTAGTATTTACTGCTCTCAGTTCTCAGATCCAAGCAATTTTCTTACATTTCCCGTCCCATTCCCCATGAATATAACTTTTGATCGGATTTCTTAATGCTTCATTTAACTATCCTGAGTTTCTCAACTCTTCTTACAAATCCTACACTTTTCTATTTCTATTTCTATTTCTATTTCTATTTCTATTTCTATTTCTATTTCTATTTCTATTTCTATTTCTATTTCTATTTCTATTTCTATTTCTATTTCTATTTCTATATTTCTATTTCTATTTCTATTCTTTCTATATTTCTATTTTTCTTCCCTTCCCTTCCCTTCCTTCCCTTCCCTTTCCTTCCCTTCCCTTCCCTTCCCTTCCCTTTCCTTCCCTTCCCTTCCCTTCCCTTCCCTTCCCTTCCCTTCCCTTCCCTTCCCTTCCCTTCCCTTCCCTTCCCTTCCCTTCCCTTCCCTTCCCTTCCCTTCCCTTCCCTTCCCTTCCCTTCCCTTCCCTTCCCTTCCCTTCCCTTCCCTTTCCTTCCCTTCCCTTCCCTTCCCTTCCCTTCCCTTCCCTTCCCTTCCCTTCCCTTCCCTTCCCTTCCCTTCCCTTCCCTTCCCTTCCCTTCTCTCTTTAGCAATTCAGTTCTTCTGAACAGCCGAAAATTACTAACTTTCTTCGGAAATCCCCTCCAGGATTTTACCACACGCCTTTCATATCAAAAGCAGACGTTGCGGGAAAGCGATTTAGCTGAATAATTTGCCTTGATCTTAGAGGGAAGCAAAAGTTTTCGGAAAGAGATGAGCTGTCCTGGGGTCACAGCAGAGCCCGATCCGCCTGTGTCCCGCACCTCTGGGTTGATGGATCCGGCTTGGTGTGCTCAACTCCCCTCAAAAGCCTATTTGTATGCGACACTTGCATCTACCTTCCTGTGGGACTCCGGGGAAACCTGCTTCCCAGCTAGTGGAACCGTCCCCTCTCCCCTGCCTGCCCGAGATGCCCGAAGCAGGTTAGGGGTGTCCCCCCTGGCCCGAACCACTGCCCGCACTGTCTGAAAAGTTCGTCAAATCAACCAAGTGGCTTTGGCTGCCTCAGCGTGGCAGGTCCCTAAAACACACTCGATATTGGCTCTCATCAGGATCTGGCTCTGCGGTCTTTCCTCTCCCCGGCTGGGTCCCACCGGGCGCGGGCAGTGGTAAGGGCGGTCCCGCTGCTCTCCTGGGACACAGCCCGGGCCAACGGGCCCGCAGAGGCCATCGTCAATGCGTAGCCAGATCCTGATGAGAGCCAATATCGAGTGTGTTTTAGGGACCTGCCACGCAAAGGCAGCCAAAGCCACTTGGTTAATTTGACGAACTTTTCAGACAGCATTTCCGGGCTGGACCCACTGGCCCCGGCTGTGTCCCAGGAGGGCAGCGGGACCTCCCGAAGACCGCTGCGAGGTGCGGTCGTGACCGCAATTGTCAGGGTCTTAACTGCAATGGGAAGTGAAATCCGAAGAGGGCCCATTTTTTGCCCTTGAGTACATAGAGAGATAGAACAAGCCCGGCTCTGAGAGTCAAGCAAAACGGGACTTTGTGGCGTTTCTGTAGAGTCTAATCAGATTTCATTCCCATCATATTTAGATTTAGAGTAGGAGGTTTTTTTGTGCTCTGAGCTAAAATGGAAAAAAATATATGTGTGCCTGGTGGTTTCTGGTAAAAAGCTTTCCTAAGTAAAAAGTTTCCACTCAGCATGATGTTAGCTTCTAATATAAGAATATATTATAAAAAAATAATAATAAAAAAAAAATTTCAAGATTCCTGCGCTCCCGCTGTGCGGTTCCGGCCTCCATGTCACAACACGTTCCAGACGACAAGATTCCTCCCAGATAAAACACAAATGAAGTGCTGGATTAAAAAGTACCAGTGTTGAAAAATCTCTACCTATTGTAAGGAAAGCTGTTGCTTTCAAACGGAGTCATTGTGCACCTTGTCAGACGGCTTTTCGCAGCCAGGGGACTGAATTGCTGCGGTGAGGAGCAGTGCTGCGGGGGGGTAGCAGAGATGGACCCCCCTTGGTCAATGAGACCCGTTTGCTAGCTCAGCCCCGGACAGTTGGTCATCACAGAAAGAGGAGACTTCGGACGGAGTCGTCCCTTCCCCGCTCTTAGCTCACGCCCCCGGACTCGGTCACTCGGAAAAACCTGAGTTTTGGCAAAGTCTCTCGCCCCACTGCCCTGTCGATCACTGCCTCCCCCGAGCAGCCCGGGGCCAAACGCGGGCGGGCCGAAGCTCAGAAGGGTTCGCCGAGGGTTTTTCCCCGCAGCAGCTCCGGGGAGAGCAGAGCCCTTTCTCCCTGAGGATTCACTTACAGGAGATTGTCTGGGTTTTGAGGATACGGGTCTACCTGTTGTCAAGTTTTTATTCATCCCTGAGGATAAAGAGGATCCTAGGGAATCCGGTAGAGTCCGGTACGGATCTGGCTTGTAGGAGTCCCCGCAGGGGGATCCCGGAGTCTTCCGCCCCCCAATTCCTCTTGTTGCACTGAATTGCTCCTAACCTTCCTCAGTGTCTGGGGAGTACAGAACTGCAGTGTGCTCCCTCACTGCACAGTGCTTGTCAAGGGGAAAAAAAAAGTAATTTCTGTACATCAGCCAAATGGGGCTGGGAAAGGAAGACAGACTCTTTTTGGCGTGGTGTTGGCAACCTGGATCTCCGAGGCCTTAGCTTGCACTGCTTGGAGGGCGGAGGGGGGCATGGTGAAAAAAATAGGATATAAAACTTAAGTCTCTTTCTTCGATTTCCTTCTATTTTCTGCCTTTTTTTAAGATTTCCTTTTTCTTCCAAGAAAATGTCATTTTGAAAAACATTCTGACTAAATGCATTTAGAATGGGGCTTTTTCGGGCCTAAAAGGGAAGTATTTTTCAGCAAGAACAGATATGAGCACCTGGGACATGCCTCACTCACAGACGGCGAGAAGGGAACCCGAGACAGGAGAGTAGGGGCAAAGATCGACCCGATCTGGCATCCAAGTACCCCAAACTCCAAGTTTTACCACCTCATAAGGCATGATTTAATTTATCTTTTCAGCTGCTTCTTCGCATTTTACCAATTGTTCCTGTCCCTTGTCTCGCCCTATCGCTCTTTCTTAATAGGACATTTCTTTCCACCAGAACCGCCAGCTTGTACAGGAGGTTGCAAGGTAAATACAACGAACTGGGGAGACGGATAGAAATGTTTTGGTTTTATTTATTTAGTTTTTTGGTCTGGGTTTTTTTTGGTTGTTTGGGTTTTTTCGGTTTTTTTTTTTCGTTTGGTGGATAACATATCCTTCCATCAGAAGGCTACATTAAAATCTGAGTGCATTTATAAAATGAATTGGGTTTTTTTAATGAAAAAGAGCTGAAACCCTTTCCCAAGAACAAGTACGTTAAAGATTAACAGAGTCCAAAGCCTTAGGATGCCCTGATTTTAGCTCACAAAATCTCCAGCATCACGATATATAAGAGCCTGTCAGCACTTCTATTGTCAACTCTTTTTCAAGGGCTTCTCGCTTGGTTGCCCTCAGCAGTTTTTGCGGTGGAAACACCGAGATTCAGACTAAAAGGGCTCTTTAAAAACCGTTTGTAAACATTTCCCTGTTTTTACACAAGGGCTCAGGGAAGGAGATGGTTGCCTCTGATCCATAACTCATCATTCACGTACCAAGTGCATGATCCCACACAATTTTTAGCACTTTAAAACTACAGAAAAGCTCTGCAGGGATAATTCGAGGTGGCTTGACACCACGGGGCTTCTCAGGAGGAAAGGTGTTCTCTTTCTCCCCAGGGCAACGCTGCGTACTCAGGCTGAGGGTCTGCAGGCTGAAAGACCACAGGGAAGCGACTCGGACTGCAGAAATTATTCTTCACGAGAGACCTCATTCGATTACAACAGCATCGACATATTGAAGCAAATGTCCTCAGCAGACTGGGCCCGTGACAGGTGCTATACAAACACACGGGAGGCTTCCGCTGGCTCCCAGCTTCCCGTTTCCCTGCTGACACCTCTCAGCGCCATCACTTCCTCTCCTTGCCGCACTCCATCCCATTCCCCTGCTCTCATTTCCAATTTTCTCCCTCCATGCTTATCCTTCACCTCAGAGATCTCCCTCCCGCTATCCCACCTCCCTCTTTTCCGTGGGCTCTCTAGGGCCTGACTCTGCCTCTCGCCCCCCCTCAGCAGTGAGTGCTGCCCCGGGCACCCTTTTCGGGGCGCTCCTTGCCGGCAGGAGGATGGCTTCCCCCGTTCCCCATATCCCTTTTTCTTTCTGCTTCCCTGCATCTTCTATTCCTTTCCCTTCCTCGTTCCCTGTCTTCCCTGCCGCCTCTCCTCCCCCTCCCTCTTCTTCTCTACCCCTCCCCAGCTCCTCATTCCTTTGGCTCCCTCTAGCTCCATCCGCACCCTCCGCCGCCCCGGCCCCTCCTCCCTCCCGCCCTCCCGAGCCCGCCCTCTCCTCCTCCCTCCGCAGACAGTCCCGCTCCGCAGCTCGGCTCTGCCAGGCTCGCCTCGCCATGGTGCAGCTCGGGGGCGGCCGCCGAGCCCCACCGCCAGCCCCAGCAGCACCGCCAGCCTTCAGCATCGACAGCATCCTGCAGCCCGGACCCCGCCGCCCGGCTTGGGAGCAGCGCAGAGCCCGCTGCGCACTGCCGGAGGAGGAGGAGGAAGAGGGGCCTGCAGAGCAAGACCCCAATAAAGGCTCCAGCAATTCGGGTACAGAGCCGGCATCTCGCCTCAGGCTGCCTCCCGCTTCGGGTGGCAGCCCGGCCCCCACCCCAGCCCCTCGCGCCCCTGCAGCCCGGCACCCGGCGGGGTCTGCCCCAGGACCGCGCACACGCCGACACACACACTTGCACCCACCGACAGGCGCTTACACACACGGACATGCACACGCACACTTGCACCCAGGTACACCCAGCCAGAGAAGGAATCGAAGCTCCGCGGGCAAACGGGAGGAGGTGTCACCCCCACACGCACCAACCTGTTTCAGAGGCTTTTCCAGGGTGTTTTATCCCCTTCCCGGCGTCCTTGGCCGTTTGTCCGGTGTGCAGGAGCCCCTGACTCCTCTGTCATACAGCCAGCAGGGACTCCCTTAGATCACTGCAAGCTCCTCACCCTTCTCGCCCCTGGAGAGTGTTGGGGGAGTCGTGGCTAGCTCTCGGCAGCCCCCCCCCCATCCTATAGCCCTCCCGCCCCCCCTCCACGTCTCAGCCCCTCTCCCTAGCTCTCAGTGGGGCCATGCATGCATGCGAGGCAGAGGCGCGGGCGGCGGGAGCTGATGCTGTGCTTTGGCGTTGCAGGCAGCGAGCCTCGCCGGCTCCGGGTGGAGGGGACGAGCCGTGGCCTCCACCCGGAGGCGGAGAGCGGCGATGTGTGCTCCCCTCTGCCCGCGGAGGGGATGCGCGGCCCCCGGCAGCCTCCGCGGGAGGCTGGGGGCTGCAGCGGAGAGAGCGGCGGATCGCCGGCGACGGGCGGCAGGAAGAAGACGCGGACCATTTTCTCCAAGAGCCAGGTCTTCCAGCTGGAGTCCACCTTCGACGTGAAGCGCTACCTGAGCAGCGCCGAGAGGGCTGGGCTGGCCGCCGCGCTGCACCTCACCGAGACTCAGGTGAAGATCTGGTTCCAGAACCGCCGCAACAAGCTCAAGAGACAGATGTCGGCCGAGACCGAGGGGCCGGGGCCGGCAGAGCACCCCGGGGACCCACCGCACCCCTCAGTCTCCGCGGCTCTCTCCTTCCCGTCCGTTTACAAGGACAGCACCCTGCTCAGCCGCTGCTTGATGCCGCTGCCCATCCCCTTGCTCTACCCGGGCAGCGCCATTCCCTACCTCTGCTTACCCGGGCCGGGCAAATACTTCAGCCTGATGGACGGGGACGTATAGCCTCGCCCCTCGGTCCCCGACCTTCCTCTTGCTGGGGGCCGCCCCGATGTTTCTTATGTCCCCGCCGTGTCGGTGGGATGTCCGCTTTCGCCACAGCCAGCGGCAGTCGCTCCCCCTCGGCCCACGGAGGGACGGCCCGGGCTCCCCCACCCGTGTCCGTGGGCCGCCGACAAGATGTTAAAGCTGCCAGCCCGTCCTCACTGTTGCAGCGATTTTTCTGCCGTCAAGAAGGAGGAGATAACACGGAGCCACCAAAGAAGCCGGGATGTATTCTACCTCTCTCTCTTCCTCCCAAATGATCCCATGCCCGCATGTCAGAGAAGCCGATGCTCTGCCTCAGCCCACAGGGACTGTGTTCCTCAGTCTGCCCCAGCGCCGTGGCCGTCGCTGTACCGTGAACCGAGACCCTTTTAGTACACCTTGCCAAAAGGAAAGGCCAAGATTGTCTCCTCTGTCTCAAACTCTCCACCCCTAACACCCTGCAGATCGATTTCTCCCCATCTTTTATATTATAAAAACGTAGACACTTTTCCTCAGATCTGGTTCCTAAATTGTGGCTTCTATTAATTTTATTTTTTTTACCTCCTGAAAAAAATCCGAGCTTTCTCACTTTCTGTGCTGATTCTCAAACAATGTCTCACCTGTTGTTCCTGCAGAACAAGACAAACTGTGTCTCACACTTCTTGTTCTAACTCTGCCCCTCTAAATGTCGTGAGACCACTTTAACTGCTGCCATAGAGAAAATAAGTGGGTTATTGTTTATTTTTTCCCCCTGTATTTTTGTTTGGTTTTTTGTTTAGTTGGTTTTTATTTTTTTGTTTGGTTTTCTTTCTTTCGTCTTTTTAATAGATTTCCAAAGTCTTTTGTTGCCCTTTGGTTTCCAAGTTCAAATGCTTTATATTCAAAGGTTAGAAATAAACCTTTTTTGAAAGTTGGAACGCATGATTTTTCAATACAGTTACTACTAGGCGTTATCAAACGGAAGATATTGCCTAGTGTGAGTCGATTGTTTCTATTTTAAAAATAAAGTTTTAAACCACCAATCTTGGCAGTACAAAATTCACCCGGGTGGGCGAAAACGGGCAACTTGTTCAGTTCCCCAGTGGGGAAAAAAAGCCATACGTGTTTCAGTTAGATAAACACGGTATTTCTGTCCTTTCTCCACTCTTTTTCCATTTCTCTTTTCGTGGCCAGTTAACACAGATGTGCAACAAACCCTCTTGCAGATGCGTGCGCCAGCCCGGGGGGAGACCTCGGCGCAAGCGGGAGCCCCGCGGTTCCAAGACGTGGCTGTGATTTATTTCTCAGCTGGCAAAGTGCTGCTGCGGGGACTGTCGCCGGGTGTGATGCAGCCGGAAAGACGGTGCCAAGGCAGCCTCTGCTCCAGCCCGGTGCCTGAGAACGGCTGCAGAGGCTCCATAAAGTTTTCTCATGGTTGCGATAATCTGGGAGAGATTTTTGACCTTCTCGCTCTCGAGGTAGTGTCAAATAGCAAGAGGAGCCACAAACGGTACCCTTGCTCTGGGAAAAAAAAAATAAATTATATATATATGTATATAGATAGTATCGAGCAAAGGTAGTATAAGGAAGAGGACCTGCCGGGTCCCCTGCACAGCTCAGGTTCTCCCAGACTGCAGCTTCCGGGAAGCTGCAAGGGACGAGTTAGCGGTTTGGGTCACACGTCCGATTCGACCCCTCTTTTTTTTTTTTTTATTTGACTGTATAATGATAGTTCAAGAAATTAAGATGCTCCGAGTCTTCGAGTTAGTTACTCAGTGACTAAAAACATTTGGACACATGGAGAAGTGATGATGCTCTTATTTTCCAGGATGATGTGATGTGGCTCGTGTGTGCCATTTTTTTTTCATAACTGATGTTTGGGTTTTACTTTTAATATTTCCAGTGCCGATACACCCTTATTTGATTACTGCCAGGAGAGTAATCAATATCGATAGTGGCAAACTCATTTCTAACCAAATCGTTAGCAGTGGAAGTCCGACCAGATGCAGCAGCACTAAGGACCCTTTATTTCTATAACGTAGAACTAAAACATTTAAAGAAACTTCCCTTCCACATGACTGCGGCCTCAGGTGAGAGAGATAATTATAAAAGGAGTCTCTCTTTGGCAATTATCCAACTTTTACTGCACTTATCAAACCATTTTCACTTTTATTCTCTCTGTGTCATCAATGTGCCGTCAATTTTTTTTCTGAAGTAAGAGAGTCAACTGAAGGACAACATGGTCCTAAAATGCAGACCGATTTATTTACAATATAAACAACTGAAAGAGATCTTCTGCATGCTGCAATTGCAGTGTACAGTCTGATTTTACAACTTGCTGCCGACCAACACCAAAGCCACTATCGGTAGGAGGTGGTGTTGCTACAGGTGGGCGCCCGAAACACCTGGGTACCTGGGCAAAGTAAACAACTGCCCTGAAATACTCACACCCCATCAAAATATAACTGCTGGTACTGAGATCACTGGCCAAAAATATTAACCAAACTGCTGCTACTCAGTCTGACACAGACAGTAGCAGGTGAGCTTCCTCTATAGAAATACAAGTTCAAGATGTGTCAGGGTTCCCAGCTGATCAGTCAGTGCTGAGGACACTGAATACTATTGTCATTTCTTCTAGCATTTTTGTATTTGCAATTATAAATTTTTCCTTGCTGTTTTAAGAGTTGGCTTTTAGCTACTATACAGCAGAATATTGGTACTGGCTCTTGGTGGGATATTTGAAAAATGAAACAAACCACAACAAAACTAAAGAAAGTCCCCAAACCAAACTTCTATAAGATCTTTCAAACAGTTTGAAAGGAAAACCAAACCAAAACACAAACAAACAAAAACCCCACAACCCAAAACCAAATAAATAAAAAAACCCCAAACAGTACTAGAATGGTTCAGTTGATGGAATTGAGATTTAAAAACATGCATTTAAGTTTTGACACAATAAAGAGATAATGCAGCTGAGTGAGAGTAAATGAAAGATGTAATGTGCTTCCATATTGAAGATGGGATTCTCTATTAAAAGCTCATATACAGTGCTGCTGCTTTTTTCTTTTTTAATTTATTTTTATTTTTTAATTTTTTAAGTAGAGGAATAGCTACAGGCCTTACCTGTCCTGGGAAAACCTGTGTATTCAGCATGGCACAAGCATAACAACAGCCTGTCCTAGAATATGCTACAAACGGAGTAGAAAAGAAAGGTCTAGTTAAGACTTGACCCCTGAACCTTCCCAATTAAGGACTATAATCAAACACCACTTTTCTCAACAAGAAAATATATTTGAAAAGCAGTTGGATACATATATAAATGTGTTGGACACATACAAAAATGCATTGACCATGAAACAATGCAATACAGGGGCTTAAAAACACTGCCCTATCTCTCTCTCCTCCCTCCCTTTGTAAAAGTTTCACATGGCTGGTGAAACAGTCAGCTCCAGAAAAACTTGATTTTCCTTTCACGTGTGATGTTGTAAATTTCCCTGTGATTAGGATGATCAATCACAGGGCTGAGAGTGGCAGCTTTACTTATTCACGAGCATGCTGAGAATGAGAAGATCCAATTATTTGTGCTGGAGAGTAAGTCTTCCCAGTTGTGTGCCCTTTTGGAAGGTTTTGCAAAACTCCCCTGGGACTGGTTTCCCTCTGGAGTCTCCTGATCAGGAGGCTTAACCAGGCACTTGCTCACTTTGTTTTGCTTTGCCGTTCTCTGTTCACCATGTACATAGTCATCATTATGGACACACACAAAGCACAAAGATGTTGTTCCAACCCTTCCTGATATTTGGATGTCTTCTCTTAATCCAGCTGGTGTTTACCTCCACAATATGAGGGAAGTTATGGTACAGACTATGTAGACAACTTGTCATCCATAATACCTCTTTGGCCTTCCTGGGCTTGACCTTGAGCACATAAAACTTTCCTGCTTCTTCTCTGCTGCTCCTAGATTTTTTTCTTCTTTTTTAACGCTTAATCTGAAACTGTATCTTGCCTTTTCTTTCCTTTTCAAAAGAAACCATTGAATTTATCATACCTTTTGTATATTCATATGCAAAAGGTGGGCTTCATGTGTCTAGAAGAAGGCCTGCAGCATGACCCCAAGATGTAGCAATATTTCATACTCTATAAGGAAGACACCACAGGTTTATATTACTGGAATTAGGCAGAAAGAGAAGGTTAACAGCCCCACATCCCAGGAGAGGCTAATATGACTCTTGGCAAGATTATTCAAATTTAAGGAAATTAAGAATTCATCACAACATTGCAGGAAAGGCACAACATTGTTCTTCCAAAATTATCACGAGCAAGAAAACATTAGTTTGGAGTGATGCAAATAAAAAATACTTCTGGTCCATCTTCTGTCTGTCAACACTTTTTTTCTTGAAAAGCCACTGGTCTCTCTCCTCTGCCTTATCTTGTGAATGTCTGTAGTGGGCTAATTTGGCAGGTTAAACTTGGGTTGGGCCTGATTCTGCTTTCCCTTACAAACAAGGGATTGGAAGGCAAGAATGTGATTTCTAAAGTGTGTTTAACTTAGAGATTAATTTGTAATTTTGAGTCCTTAGGTTCTTTTCCTTTTTAAAATATTTGAAGTAGCAATATCCTCAATTTATGATTTGAAATCATGAACATATTGAAAAATGAGGTGTGGATTTACTGGGGATGTTTGGAAAAAGATGAAACTCATTGCTCTATGCATCTGCATTTCCTTTGACAGTGATGTTGAACAGGATCTTATGTCATGAGATGTGGTTGCTGGCCAGTTCTTCTGTCACTTCAAAGTAAAGATTGTAAATAAGTTGCTTAAAATACAAACCTGGAAACTGTATGTTACTTAAAATAAAGGCTTCCAAATGGTATAATATCAGGGAATATTTATCTTGGCTTCCATTTGGTGTTGTGGTACCTGGGAAATGCTCTGTCCCTAAAAGCAGGAAGTCTTCTATTTCAGAAAATAATTTAACTCTAGAGAAGAAGTGCATTCTGGACTGGGAAAAGGTAATTGCAACACATGTAATCAGTGCATAGAGCAGAGAATGATATCTGCCCCCTCTCTGCTCTCAACAAATCAATTACATTAGTACTGGTCTTCAATAAAATTCAACAGAGATGAGAAAACCTTACCAGACAATCTATGAAAAATGATAGTAAACTTTCACAGCTGTATCATAAAGATCAAGGTTTGTTTCTTTTTTTGTACAAAAAGCATTTTCAAATGCATTTCAGATGCTTTTTGGCACAACTAGAGAGTTACAAGTAGAGAAAGTCTGCAAGATCAGAAAACCTGCAGTAACCTAGAAGGTACGGAGTGGGAAAGACATAGGCATTGCATGCCTGAAGAGGGCTCTACAGAGGGCCAAAAATGGCAGTGAATAACAGATTTTTAGGTAAAGGCTTTGTGTCCACCTGTGATCTTTTTAGGACCCAGCAGACCACAGAGGCTGTTTTTACAAGTAAGAATGTGGTCACAGATAGGATCAGGAACCATACCTGGTGTCATCAACCTAATTTACCAGGTACAGATCACAAATCTACCAGGGCAGTTGGATCTTCTCCCAGACCAGAATTGCTGTGGAGGTTTGAGGACAAAAGCTTTGTCTGGAAACCTCACTGTACAGACCCACATCTTCATTTCAGTTCTCCACAGTTCACTTTGGTCGTGTGTGTCCTTCAGGACAGTGATGTCTGAATTGGTCTGGTTGGAGCAGAAGCCACAGTAGTTCACTCAAACCTTTTCCATCAGGTGTTTGTGAATCACTACACAAAGAGAAATGACTCCTTGTTCAGCAATATATACTTTGCAACATTTCTGATTTTTCATTGCTGTCATACTCAGATTTACAGAGGTCAAAAGTATTACCTTTAGGAAGGCCTCTGTAAGAGAATAACTGGTTCTTCTATTTTGGATTTAATTATTGAACCATCATGGCTCTTCTCAAAAGGGAAGGTATCCCAGCAACTGAAGAAGATGAGCACTTGATTGAATCTTGATCTGCTTGTAACCCAGCTCTCCTCCCTGAATCTGCAAGATTCAGCTCTCCATTTCTTTTGACAGCTATAAGGACCTCTGTCCACCCTGCAGATTTTGTCTATGAACCTTTCTAAGTTTCATTTATGACTACCAGTGAGAAAAGCAAAGCTATCCACACAGCCAACACAACTGGAGAGACTGGTGAAGCATCATAAATGAAGTATACTGAAAACAGTCCCTAGAGGCAATGATTATTGTTTTTTTAAAAGTTACATGTATATTCAAATCAGAAGACACCTGGCTGCCAGCTAACCATAATGTTCTCTGAGTTCCAGAGCTCTAGGAGATGTATAGCAATATGCACACACATGAAATACACATTTCTTTAAGTTAGTCCTGACTACATACAAACTCCTTATTTTTAATTTTTGTAAATAATTGAAAATTTTAGATATCTTTTGCAAATAAATAGCTGAAAACCATTGGACCAATGTCTTTTCTTCTTTCCTTAGGGTTGCAATATCTACTGTATTTTTCACTGTCTTTTACTGAATTACAGTGAATCCTTTGTGCAAATAGATAAAGATCTGAACATGCCTGTGTTCTTCCAAACACATCAAAGTTAATACTATCTGTACACTGATTCCTGGTCATCAGATGAATTAACTGATTCTTATGCATTTTCAGACATATTCATATTTGTTTTAGCAGCTACTGAGACACTTATAATTTTAAATACTTAAAAAAGTTTTATTTATATCAGTCTAATATTTTTTACATGTAGGATTGTTTGATAACTTCTCTGGTGCACAGAGAGACATGACTATCTGTCTCTTTTACAACACAAAGCAATCTGGAGGTGTTATATTACTGGGTAATTGCAGTGTTTGCTTAGAGAGACATTAATGTAAAATTATAGATGCAAAGAACTCTAATTACTCTGTAGGAAATGTTGTGTGGTGGGATGTGCGTGCATTTTTAGAAGAGTCTGTAATTTGTGGATTTGTAACTAAATAGCTGCATTCAATTTCTATGATTAGATAATTATTTCACACATGTGTTGGCTTCTCCAAACTCCTAAACTTGACTTTGTAATGGATAAGGAGAATGGCACTAGTTTATATATCTTTGTGTCAACAAGATCTTAATAATCAAAGATGTCAAACTGGGATCCAGGCAAAAGAGATTGACAGCAGCTAAATTAAAAAAAAACAATCTACGTAGCACCATGATTTTACACATGTGAAATCTATGAACTTGTACCTGGTAAATAAAGATATATTTTCAGATTAAGGAGCTTGCAGAACTAAAACACACCAAGTAACAACTGTTTCTTTATGTTTCCCTGGTGTTAATTTGTTGGATTAATTTTATTCTAAAATATATCTTTTTTTTTCTTGAAAATAAGCTTTCTAAATTAGAAAAGTAAAATATTTTGAATCTAGCAACTCAGTTATTGAGGCAAATCCCACTTCTCCCAATGGCAGAAACTCAATTGCTCAGCTATTCGCATGTCCAACATTTCTCTCTTTCAAAAGACAAAGAATCTATAAGCATCACTATCAGAAATAACAGATGGCTGATACAGTTAGGACATCAGCTCTCTTTGCCATGTCGTTGGCCCAGACCAAAATCAATGGGGAAATGTCCTTATTATGTCTACTTGTCCTTTTATTGTATAATCTTTTGCCCTGGGTCAGATGCCAGGATCAATGTATTCTCATGTTTTCTGTTGAATCCATTGACTTCATATTATGTAGGGGCTACTTAGGATGGTGACAATTATAGTAGGGGACTGCCCTTGGTGAACTGGAAGCCCATTTCACCATTAGTCTGGCTGGGATCACTGTTACCAAAACCCAAGAACCATTGTATGTGAATGCAGTCTGGGGAGAGGCTTCAGGAACTTCTAAAAAGTATGCATCTTTAAAAATATGTGTTTTCTTGCAAAATACATGTTTAGGAAAATCAGTACTGTCAGAACTGATTAGATCACTCTAACCCTCACAGGATTGCTTGGAAGCTGAAGAAGAGATCTAGCAAACCCATGATGCCATGATACCAAATTAAGTCAAGTGGCTTGGGAAGACTCTTTTGATCACGTCTTTTCTGAAAGGGAATCTGGATGCTCCTCTCAATAAAAATGGTAACAAAGCCATGGCTTAATATACTGGTGACAAGACCTGAGATGTGTCATATACCAGGTTCTTAGAAATGGCTAAAGACAAAGAGAAGCTTTCACATCTTGTGAAAATTTATGTGTGCTAATTTTCTGCTGTTGATTTTGCTTTCTGCTACAAAGCCCAAAGGAATATAAAGTTTATATTCTCAGATCTTTTTATATACTCAGAGTATTCCAAGGCCTTTTTTATGTACGTGTAAAAAAAGAAAATTAATTTTGTGAAATTTCTGATTCACAAATTGAACACAGAACTCTCCCAATATGGATGAAGTTAAGAAGCAGTGACTTATCTTCAGAAGAATTGTAGGTCAAGTCCTTTTACAGTGTCAGATAACTTCAAAATTAACACAACAATGCATTAAGAATGTCTGAGAAATGGAGCTGAGTATTATTCTTAAGTAGAATATATATAGTTTTTTACTATGTTTGAGAGTATGTACATTCTAGTTTAGTTTTAATGAAAATTAATAATTGCACCTGGCACCACCATTTTCTAGTGGTGGTGGAACAGATCTATAATTGCAATTATTCTCCTCCTGGGTGATTTAGTTCAGCTCCCTGCCTCGTGCAGGATATCCCCCTACATTATTTCTACTACTTATCTAATCTATTATTGAATAGTTCTGGTGATGGTGTCTCAATTACCTCCATTACCTCTCTCCCAATGTTTAACTGATCTATCTGATATGATTCCCTGCCACCCCACAGTGAACTGTTTGGATCATTAGACATGCAGTTTTAGGTTATATTCCTTGATTTGATCACTTTCACATTGTCTGAAACCTCCACTTTGAAGACGTTTACAGTGTCTTTGGGACTTGTGTAATCTCTTCCATCCCCAGGTTTACAAACTGGGATCCTTTCCAACCCTTTCACCATTGATGTGGCTTTTCTTTATCCTTTTCTAGTATTTCTTGTGTGTGTTCTGCTTTATTTTCTTCCCAAATGCATAGCTCAGGAACAGTCATAGCACAGCGAAGTAGCACCTGAGATGGTGATCTACCATCAAAATTTCAAGAAGTTTGCTGTGTGCCCTTTTTTTCATATTGCAGTGATACAAAGCACTGCAATACAATGCCAATCTTCTATATTTTTTTCTTTTTTTTTTTTTCAGACTCATTGTTCTAATAAGTTGTTTCATTCATAGGACAAGTGCTTTTTATCTACCCACCTATTTACCTGTCTGTCTATCTGTCAATAGATCTACTTCACTTGAGCTTCCACTATACAGTTTAGCCATGATGTATCAATAACACCATGTATTTTGCTCACAGAAGCAGATCTATGGCTCCTACACCTATTATCAAGTAAGCAATACCTCTCTCAAGAGTATTTATCAGTGACTCCACTGCCCTACATACTATGACCAAGGAAACATAGTAAATCAGAAATATAATTTACTATTAACATAGCAAAATGAGCCCTATCTTGGTTGTGATCCTAAGGCTGACAAGTACAAAAGTGTATCACACATCAGTGATGATACTGATGGTCTGGTAGAGATCCTCTGCTGAGTAAACATGAAGAAACTTGACTACAGCTTTCTCTCTCAGTGTGTGTACAAGAGTCCAGAGTCTAGCTAGGGATAAGCAAAACTGAAACACCTTCTGTCAGTAAAGGTTCCTATGGTGACACATGCAGTCTTTATTGCATCTGAATGTAATACATGCATGAGCATTTTGCCTGTGCATCTTCGTTATGAGTGATGGGTTAGGAATTACTGAAAAAGTAGCATAATTCCACAGGGCAGAAGGTGAAACGTAGATGTTAGAGAAACCTTTGTACTGGAAAAGCTGTCTAATCTGTAGGAAACATTCCATGTGCAAGTGTAACAAATGGAGTCTGACATGACCAGCAAGAATTCACTCTGGTAGCCCAGGTTTGTGAGCTTGGACAGAATTCCACAACTACTCTCTGGAGCATGAAATAAAATCTGAAGGGTGGCTGCAATTTTGCTAACAGTGGGCATGTTTCACCATATTTTCTTCATCATTCCCTGAAAAGAAGGGGAAATCATGCTGTTTCTCCAGGACTTATGCAACCCTGTTAAGATGTAGCATACACTCATATTTCTTATAAATAATTGAGGCAATACGGACTCTTGAGAACTTGGAATACAGAAACTAAATCCAGAAGAAGTTATCAGTCTTGGAGAGAAGACTGAGGCCTGTTTGAAAATGCTTTGGAATCTATCAATATCAGATTGAGTACCACAGAGGTGCAATTTGCAGATCCTTAGAAAAGAATATATTGCTGTTGGACATTATCAGCTCAATTCTACAAACTCTCCAGATGGAAAACGCCTGTTTTCTCATTCTGAGAAAAATCTTCCAGAACCAGGACCCCACTTGCCTATAACATAAAAAAAAGATGTACTGAATACATGAAAAGTTACTGTCAACAATAAGGTAGTGATTACACCAGAAACCAAGGAAATAATGAAGTATAATAAAGAAGTCAGAAATTCGCATTATTTATTTTCTCCATAAGAACTGGAAGAGAACTTGAAGTAGGGGAAGGAAACAGTGTAGTTATAGCCTTTGGAGAATAAGGATTCAATTAATGCTACCAGACCTTTGTTTCTTGCTGGATTAAAATGTGTTTAATATACATTATAACATCTTTATTGTATACAGTCAATGGTTAGAGTCCTTTTTTTTTTTTTTTTTTTTTTTTTTTAATGAATATGATCAAAATTAGTTCATGAAACCACCATCAGAACAGATCTTTGTACAGAAAATGTGGAGCAGGTCAAGCTGGCTTAAAATGCATGAAGTGGTTCAAAGATGACCTCTCCTCAATGTAGAAGTGCCCACTTAGAATCAGGTGTCAGGATGTAAAGCTGTGAATAATTTGTCAATGTCTGTGGTCCTGAGTTATGGCAGGACTCACACCAGAGCTGCAGAGGACTCAACCTTCATTACTTTGGGCTTCATGAACAAATGACAGAGCTATGAACTAGATCCTGTGTAAATGATTAAGATTTAGTGATAATCTTAGAAAATTTGTGACAATAGATGTAGATTATTTGGTGTCTATGATCTAATCTGTTTTACTAATGAACTCTTGATTAATCATCTTTCATGATTTGATATGCCTGCCTATGTATTTTTAAGAGTTTTGCTGAAGGAAGGGCCAATGCAAAAAATTGTGTCTGTGGTTGGTATGTATCTGCTTGTCTCACAGGCAAACAGCCCTGAGACTCAATTATTACGGTAGAAAAGAGACCTCGAAGGTAATTTCATTGTCTGGGGATTTTCTGATGAAAGCAGAAGATGTGGTCTGACTTCGTCCTTCAACATGTTTCACCTCTTTGAAGTCTGAACTCAATAGAAAACCAGTTATTCTTGAGGCTTCTTTAAGTAACACTGCTGGAAAACTGGTCCTTGGTCACTTCTTGACTTATGTCAGTGGGCATGAGATTGAGTAACACAGATCCTGTTCTGCACTGGACTTGTCAACATCCAAAAACTGAGTTCTGTGGAAATATTACTAATAAGATTCATAGCTGAACCTTGCATTTGCCCAATTTATTTATAAATCACCAAAGGAATACACATGAGTTTCTACAATTTATTCTTATAAAAAGTATTCAGTAAGTCCTTACAGAAAAGCAAACCCTGCTGAGCTAGTTAATCATTAGTTTGAGTGCAAAGAGAGAGCTGAACTATAATTATAACTGTGGTGATAATGTATGTAGGAATCTATCTTAATCCAGGCTAATCTTGTTCCATGTTCTTACCTACTATAAAAATCTGAACAATTTTTGACAAGATCCAAAGTTTTGTCAGTTGTTAAGAATTAATTGAAAAAATTACCAGAGCACAGCAGCCATTTCAAAGGGACTGACCCAGAACCAATTAGAATTTTGTAACAATTGACCATTCACCACAAAACAGTTATCATGAGCTTTGGCCTCTGAAGTGTGGTGTAGGGGGCGGGGGAGAATCAGATTAAAGAAACTTTAATTTTTTTCCCCTTTAACTAAAATATCGTTAGTAGCAGCTTTCTCAACACAACTATCAATCAACTTATCTGGGTTTTAAAGGCTATGCTCAGCTTGCAGGAACAGCACTACAGAGTATAATGGATGATTATCCCCTGCCTTTAAATGATACACAATATAGGTTACTATCTTGAAAAAACAGGTCAGACATAGGAACATTCTTTATCAAATTGCTGTTGACAGCCCAAACAAGAGATTGAAGAATACTACAAAAAGGTTCTTTCATCTAAAGACAACAGAGTTTATAATTGGTCATTCTTTCCTCCTTCATCCTCTCCTCAGCAGAAAAGAGAAAATTCCTAGTGCAGTTTCTTGAATCTGGTCAGCACGAGGGTAGGTTGCTGCACAGTGAGAAATAGGCCCAGTGTTCAGCCTTTCCTCTTCATGTTCAAACTCCCAGGGCAACGGGAAAAGCCAATAGAGGTTCTTAAATGTTAAAAAGGTAGATTTTTGTGTTGAATTATCGATATTTTGGGAAAGAAAATATGTAAATACTTTGCAAGAGAAAAGAAAAATCAAAGGCATAAATATTTGCCAGATTATTCTCCAAATGTGATGTACCTATCTCTTACTTTCAGTTCAAAGCAAATACACGTAGATGATACATAACTGCATAGAAATATGTGTGCTATCACATCATATATTTCACTACATACTGCACATATGTGCGCATACAGATATAAACCAGAAAGATATTAGGTAGAAAAGGATATTAAAGAGAAATATTCACTGATGAAGATATTTTCCACAGGATCACTATGTTTAAGATGAAAAAGAGTATTCTGATAGTCTGATTTTCTGCCTGATCCAGGCTTTTGTATTTTACCCAGTTACCTCTCAGTTAAAGTGTCGTGGTATGGTTAAATCACAATTCCAAGAAATGTTTGGAATCAAAAATTTGCTTTCAAATCTTAGTTTGAAAATGCCAGACCTGGGAAATTGACCATCTCTTTTGGTGGTTTTCTCTGGCAATCAGTCCTTCACAAACAGTTAAAAAAATTGAGATCAGAGCAATTAAATCACTGTCCCGCAAACACTTATGCTTTTGGTTACCCTGACACATGTGAGTAACTCCACTGAACTCAATATAAGGAGGAATGAATAGAACTGCTCATGTGTATCAAGTTAAATATATGAATAAGTGTTTTTAGATTTGCAGCCTGAAATCAGCTTGGAAAAAGTCTACAATAGATTTTACAGATTTTATAAATTAGTTTCATGATGAAGAGGAGATTCATCCAGGAGATTCACCGCATGCATTATCCTACAAAAAAGCAGTTTGCTGATGTAGATCCTTGTGAGGGTGACTTTCCATCTCAACTGGAAGGTCCTTCATGCACACATAGTGTTGGTAGCTGCTAGTCTGAAGTAGGTAAAGGGAGAAAGTTTGAGACAAAACAAGGAGTCTGAAGGTGCTTTACTTCTTTAGGTTTCTTGCATATAATTGGAAAGTTTGTGGGCTATGTTCTATGTTGTCTTACTCTGCACAGCTTTTAGTAAACACCATTCTGAGAGTAATAAATCTTATTAGCTCCTTCCTATGAAATTCAGGGTGTTCTAAAACTGGAGAGAAGAGTTCTTTGAAGAATACACTTTGGCCATGCCTAGTGACATAGCACTACTCAAAACCACTAACAAGAAAGGGAAAAAGGAGGTCTGCAGAACAAGGACCTTCCCTTCTCACCTTCCCTTCTGATGAGTGGGAGTTCCCACTATGTGGGAGTGTCACTTGGGCTTGGTTTCTTGATGAGTGTAGTTCCAGTCACTTCAGGGGATTTATTTCCAATTCATTAAATGTCATTTTGAAAAGAAGCAGACACAAAGTTTGCCTTGGCACTGCACATTGTGTTGCATCACTGTCTAGCAAGCTTTCCATTGCACATCTTTTCAAATGGATGCATCTGCCAGCCCAATAAAAACCAAAATAACTTGCATGTGTCTTAAGTTAAAACTGAATGAGAAACGTGATACCACACCAGTGTTGTCCATTCACCAGTTAAAGACCTGATGTCTCACTCAAGACATCAGAGAAAGTGTAAGCAACTTTTTTCTTTCCCTCTTGATGCATACAGGATGGGATCTAGTTATAAACAGCTTCCATTAAATATGGATAATTTTAGATATGTTTTAGAATATATTCTAAATATATAAATTTTAGAAGTATCTTTATTTTTGCATGGCATCCTCTGCATAGCATGATCAGTCTTGGAACCATTTTTGGCCTTATTGCCATAGTCACAAATCAATGGTAGCTAATGAGACAAATCCTGAAAATCCCAGTTCACGTGAGATCTGGAACATCTATGATGCCCCAGAGATTGCAAAGACTCTCTAAAGATCTTTTGCTGACTTAGATGTTCATTGTCCCCTTTTCTATCTTGTCTGGTTCACCCATTTATCCACAAACAAAACATTTAATTTTGTTTTGCTCCACTTTTCCTGTGTCTTAAAACTGTTAGATGTTCTTCACATTGACTCCCAGTCAAGCTTCCTAGAAAAATTTCTTTTGTGTCCCTATGCTGAAAAAAGGGTGCAGTTTATAGGTTTATTACCTGGTTTTGCTCTATTCAGTGCAGCCCTGCTAGTTCTGAGCTCACCTGAATTGTGCCCTCCAAGGCATCTCAGTATTTGCTTTCATATAAGTGTTTCATCTGGAAAACTAACTCAAAACTTAACTTTTCACAATAAAGTGTGTTTTGTCTGGTTAATTTGTCTTCTGTGGTGATGTCTGTAGTGATATCAAGTGATAGCTTGATGGGACCCACCACTTCTATCTGTCTTTCTCACAATATTTTGCTCAGATAACCACATCTGTGGAGCCAGTGCTGACTCCAAAGGCGTGAGGGGCCTCTGTTCCAGAGGCATGTTCATATCCATGCTGCTCCTTGCAACAGTTATTTGGGATGCTCTGGGGTTGCTGTGGGGTTAGAGGTCTTTCATACTGTATTACAGTTTTCTCCAGTTTCTCCTTTATCAGTGTATTATAAAGTGCATGTGTGAATAACAGGTTGGGGGAAAAAAAATAAGATTCAACCCAAATGCGAATGCTTTTTAGGAACATTTTTATAGGCCATGATCTTGCTCTTCGGTATGCTGTCTGGGCAGCAGATGGGTGGCAAAAAATGCAGGCTTGCTCCCACATTTTCTCATTGTGTCTGAACTCTGCAATGTTACTTGCTGAAGGGAGTTTTCCTGATGCTTCCTCAACTTCATCTTATCTGCTACTTTTTCCTTTGACATGTTTTTTTTTTTGTTTTCTATTTAGTTGGTATATGGTCAGGCAGAATGAGTTCAAGCATAGATGAATGGAGTGCAGAATACCAGATTATATGGTTACATGATATCACTTGTTTCCAGTTTTCTTGAATGTGTCAGAGCTAGGAAGTGTCTGAACTCTCAAAATAGTGTTACAGTGTGCCAATGGGTACTATCAAAGATGACTTCAGAAAGCAAAGACTCCCTACAATACTGTGGTTTGAACTACAATAATTATATTCTGGACTTGTTTTCCTTTTAAAAATACATTAGTTTAATATAAATCAACTTTAAATATTTTTTGGTGGTTTTTCTTGGGTGTTTTTTTTGTTTGTTTTTTTTTTTTTTTTTAAATGCAAGTTAAATTGATGAAATATTGCCTTCTTCATGTAAGGAAAATAGCTGATAAAGGTAATCTACTTTCCCTTTTACCTTAATTGGCTTAGCATGCATAAAAAGGTCATCTGATATTGAACCTACAAACAATAGCCAAATGTTTGCTTTTCTGGTACAATTAGTGGATACCTCAGATTTGAGAAAAGATTCAGTAAAATCAACAGAATTAAATATCCTCTGTTATTTTACCCCTGCCATGGTGACCATTTTGAGGAATTTTGTGCTCCAAATTCTGATTCTTGGGGGCAACTGAGATAAGAACTTGTCTGAACAAGGAGGAAGAATGTTTTCCCAGTGGGCTCACCACTTCTCAGGGAGAAATGCCCACATCAGCTTCATTACTGCTAGAAGCTTGGAAAGCAAGTGAATAGATTGCTACAAACTATTTCTTAACTTCCCACTACATGTAAAGGAAAGAGGAGAGGAGCTATGGCTGCACCCTTGCTTTATTCACTTGCTTTTGGAAGCCCTGGAGCAGCAAGAGTTTTCCATCCATTCCGAAGGAAAACATTCCCTAATGTTGTACAACCTGCAATGCCAGCTGTGAGCAACACTTGAATGTGCAGGGAGAAAAAGATGGTGACTTTTCTAATGAGCTTCCATTAATGGATAATATATAGTGCAGATAACGAAAGTATTGACTGAGGCTCTTTAACTTTGAAATATTACTTTTAGCTCCAGGCTGTAAAGATTGTTTATTATAGCAGGGATAATGGCACTCTGTGGCAGCACCAATGCTTGTTGACATCTCTGGATTCCCACAAAAAGTAGGGGAGAAGTATTTTCAAAGGTCATCAAGGTATGGAGGGCAGGGGATATTTCTACAGAATGATAGATATTTCTACAGATATTTCTACAGAAATTCCTTACTCAGTCCCACTTAGGGACAGGCATAGCATCTGATGCACATGGCAGACCCAAGCATCAAGGCTGGGGGTGATGGAACAGATCTCCTCTGGTGAAGGCTGGCCCCATTTTGAAGAATCATTTCCATTTATAGAGTATCCTGACTTGGAAATGAGCATCAAGATCTGGGTAATCTCCAGAGCCCCAGCCTTGTACCACTCTTTGATTGGTACAAAACCAAGGGGTGCCATAAACTCAAATACAGGCTTCTGTCTTTAGGAAAATTAATCTTTCCACTTGAGTTTGCCAAAGAGCCATAAATATATCTCTGATTTATCCTGAAAGGCTGCTGGGAAAGTGCATCCACTGATGTCTGTAAAATAATATGAAATTGAAGCAGCTATGTTACTGCTGTGGTTTGTATTGAACAAAAGTACTTCTATGAAACTTACTGATGTTTTCAGAAGATGTATTATCTGAATTCTCAATATTTCTCCTTCATTACACACAACCTACCAATTAGCCTCTTTCTGCCATCTTCAAAACATTCAACAGCCTGTCACAGTCTGTGTGTGAAAGGCCGCAGCATCTGACACACTAAAATGGTCCCACACCAGTGAAGAACACTGGAGCAGATTGTACACAGATAGAATAGTGCTGGCTATTAAGTGGAAATTGCTAGATATATTGCCATCATTCAGTCTCCTGAAGTTTTGTCAGCTTGATCAAACTAATGAACACAAAAGTGACAGGCAGATTGGTTCACTAATATTAAGTTACCAATCTTTGCCTTAAAGCCCCATTAATGCTTCTCCCTTCTCTTGCTAATGCTAGGATAACAGATAGCAGCCAGACTTTCTGGCTCTACCCATGTGCAAAACTTCTAAACATTGGGCCATTTTTGTCTCCCACTGCACTTTGCTATAAAACCACAAGGTTAACACGACCTTCTGGCCCATTCCATTTTGGGGTTTTGTTTTGAGTCGAGCCTTGTTAGGCACAAAAATCTATGTTATATTCCATCTGATCAAAGTACTTCAGATGAAGACATGCCATCTGTATTCATTTAGTGATATCTAAGACTATAGAGCATTACAGTGGTATTTTGTACATAGTATTGATTCCCTTCATTTGTAGCTATTACAGACACCAGACACTGCTCACTTTTAAACCTGAGCATCAGATTTCCCATCTGCAATCTCCAGGCTCTCTCTTCCCACAACCCTGCTTCCACAGTAGCTTTCAAAAGCTTCGTTTGAACAAGCTTCCTGTAAAGTGATGGAAACTGTGTCGTATGTTATACACTGCAGTTATCTCCTCATAATTTCATATGGTCTTATACTGGTTAAGTGTCCCAAACCGTCCAGTGGAGGGAAGGTATTTAAATGTCTGATTTTATTTGCATGTCCCAGATGAATGTTTGTGCTTGGTTGCTATTAGTAGTAGCTGTACAGTGTGCATCACTGTAGTGTTGCTATGGAGTAGTTCTCTATTAGCCTATCAGTTAAGCTTCAGAGCTGGTAGCGTGGTCACGGACCTGTATGCTTGCATTTTGGTATGAGGAGGTGCCCAAAGCCAGCCTGACATCTATTTAGATGAGTTCTGGCTGTGGAAATGTATGTCAGGGGGAAAGGAAAAGATAATACTTGATACATGGGGTATTTGCAGCAAGCATGGATTTTGCACTTGAGAACATGAGCTAAAAATATAAACTGTTTTCCTGGCTAAGCCTAACTAGATGAAGCCCATAGATTTTGGTGGAAATTTTTCAAAAAGAAAGTTATGAAAATTCATTAATGGATTTTATTGTTGCTGTCAGTTACCTTTTAGAGGAACTTTCTTAGAAGGGTTAATCAGAACCTGGCTGAGCAAAATATTTAAGCAGAAACTCAGATCTAGACCTGTGGGTAGGCAAATTTCTGTTCCAAAAAAATGGCCATCACCAAAACAGGCATTAAGCCCATTAGAAACTATTTAAAGTTACAAAGAAATCTGTCACAAAGGCTGGGAATGGCAGTTTCATGTCATTGTAGACTGGATTTCTATCATTAATATAAGGGAGAGACAGAAGGTGAACTGGAAAGACTTGAAAGGTGCCACTGTGTGAGGTGCTTTGCAAAACCAGGGGGAAACAACCCCCAATAGTAAGGACTGAGCAGAGATCCTCAGTGCACTTCAGAACAAGAGCAACCCTGCTCTTCCCAAGCAGCAAAAGAACACAGGTGTCCACTGTCCTCTCTAGGCTTAATTTAGGGTAGTAGCTTTTTATTTATCTTCCTCTTGTCATGCTAATGTAACTGTATGCACACTGCAAGGGCTGTGTCTGGGCTGTGGAGACAGGGACTGAGGCAGGGAAGAAACCACAGCTGAGAAAACTCCAACAGTCAATTCTCACACTGGTGAATGCAATAGGTTGGATTTTTTAGAAGCAGTTTGAGTGGAAGTTGTTTATCTCTCTGTCTTTGGCAGAAGTGAGAGGTCAGCCATGTCTGTAAACCTCCTGCCTCTGATTCAGCTCTGGGCACTCATTTCTGGAGCATCTGTAGAAGAACCTATCCAAAAAATGAACAGTGACTGTATTTCAGAAAGGCTGCTTCTGCCACTGGCTCCTCACTGCTGCTCATGACTGATCAAAAACTCACAGGAAGATGAAGCAGAAATGGCAAATTCTGTTTTAATTGCTTGAATGTACTTCAGGTTTAAACATTTGAATTTCCAGAAAAAGATGAAAAAATAACGAAAGATTTAGTGAAGATTTGAGTTATTAATTATCAGGCACCTGGCCTACAAAAATGAACTTTAGTGCAGGCAGCAACCAGATGTTTCAGCTGGGTGAGGTCTTTGGGTAAAAGCTGTATCTGCATAACAGAGTAGATTTTATTCTCTTTCTCTCTGCTGCTTTTTAGAAGAGGATGGATGGTAGGAGGGTCATTAATTAGTCATTGCCACCAGTATGGACTTTAATAAGCTTTGATAACCTTTAACAACAAGCCAGATCTTCAAATACCATTGAAAATACTAATTTTTTTCCATACGTGTGTTAAATCATTCTGTAAAGAACTAAAATGAACAAGAAAGGTTTACAAGAGATTATTCTCTACAAAAAGATAAAATTTATCAAGGAGTACTGAATGAAAATCAGGTATCTGTTTGAAACTCTTGATTTAAATCAAGGCTTAACTCACTGCAGAAATGTGAACGTCTTCCTGAACAGATGAGACTCCAGACTTGTTTAACTAAAAATAGCACTCAACAAGTTGCCTGACACTGAAAGAATAAATCAAGCTACATATAATTTATTGGGGGGATTCAGTAGTGATATTTTTGAGGCAAGTTTCTTTTGGATTAATAAGACAGCTGTGAAACTAACCTCTCTGTTTTCAGTTTTTGCCCCTTTTTGTCTTGTATAAAGAAGTCTACATTTCTAAAAAGTTGCACTGGAGTAAAACTTCCAGGAAAAAAAGCAAAGCCTGGAGAAGTTAAAGAGTAAATGCCTGGGAGAAAAAAACCCCTTACACGTAAGGGGTTGCCCTTGTAAATTTGTATCCACTTTAGCAAATAAAACATGCAAGGAAAAGGACTTGTTTGACTGGGTAGGTTTTTGTACCAAAGGCTCAGCATTCAGTTCCAGATATATAGTGTCTAGAATTTTGTTTTCTATAGTACAAAACCTGGCACAGATAGATCCTGCTATGTGCAGGAGTGTACAGAAATGATGGTATGATTAAACCCTACCTGGACTCCCACTTCTCCTCTGTTGACCACCAGGAAAAGATTACTGAAAATGTATTAAAAGGAAATGACTGGATCATTCAGCAACACGAAGGAAATTAACATGTTAGGAAAGTTGTCTTAAGAGGGCTCTAAACCATCTCATAAACATCATGGCTTTGGTGAAAATAAGTCTGAGTTATGGTAGTGGAATAGCTCAATGTTCTTAAGTATATTTTGCAAGTGATATGAGAAAACAAAGTGTGTGAGCTCATCTTCCAGCCTCCACAATCTCAGGATTTGTGGTAAAGAACTTTGTGACTCCTGGCAGACAAGAAAGATAACGTTACCAATTTGTTTGTTTGTTTTTTAGAGCATGGAACAGTGAAAACGGAAATAAGGAAATAGATTTTTTTTTTTTTAAAGAGCATTACATGGGAAAGTTATTTGTGGAATAAATTGTGTGCAAGATTGCGTGGCTGGGGCTCCATGATAGCACAGAGCGCAGTTTGTGGTCAGGAGTGATGCAATGTTGCACCATGCCAGGGAATTCTGGAGGATAAATGCATTTCTTGGCCTGCAGATTTTAACAGATTTTTTCAGTACTTTTACATTCCTCTAATCTCGTATCTAAAGAAATTATTGACATATGTTTGCCATTAAGAAACCTTCTAGAGGCCTTTAAAAGTTATATCCATGGCCTCTTGGCTTCCAGTGCAGTGCCAGAATAGTTAATAGTTAAATATCTGGAAAAGGATGGCTGAAAGCTGGAGATATCGAGCTTCAAGGTATCCAGTTTAAGATATGTCCAGACATTGGATGGCTGTTTGCAAGGTTTCAAACATGGACAACTGTTCTTGGGAGTGTTTTCCACAGTTTATACACAACAACTGATAAAGTGTCAAAATATGTAATATGAATGAAACAGTTATTGTGTACTGTATTGTGATTATAATAGGTTTGTCTCAAAACTGCTCGAGAGAATTAGGACTGAAGAAAAAAATTGCTAGAAATTATGTAACAACTGTTAAAATCTTCAGAGCTAGTTAAGCTTCTATGATTCTGTTGATAGCAGCTGAGGGTCTTGGAGTCAAATCCAAGTCTCCTGGTCCTCAGTGGTAAAACCTAATGCCCTTGTTTACAGTAGATTTTACATGGGTCTTACAAGAGATGGAATTGGGCCACGAGTGCATCCTTTTTCCATAGCAATTACATTCTTAAGGTAAGGTGTAGTATTTTTCTGCTACTGTGGTGTGAGATGTGTGAGTAGATATTAAAAGTGCCAGAAAAATAACAAGTCTCTATCTCCTGTGGTTCCTGTATCTTTGCATCAAATGTTTGTGCGCAGTATGAGGAACAACACAGCACAGACCCTGAAGCCTTAAGAGCTCATCACCTTTTGGAACAGCAAAACCAACTGGGGAGGTAGTTTTTCGCTTGAAATACTAGACTCTGATCCTCATCTTCATCTAGTTTTCACAATGGAACTTCAGTGCTATGTTTATAATCACCCTACATTCACAATAATGTCAAATTAAGGAGGAATTTTTTGCTATGTGCCCAGAACCAAAAAGCATAATTACACACTTCATCATCGAGCCTACAAGAAGAAGTGGTGGATGTTTAAAAATATGAGAAATAAAATGAGTGGAAATGTTAATGTGTAACTCTTGGAAGATAACAAGGGTGAAAACTAAAGGTATCCTCCATGCTACAGAGCAGTTACAACTGGCAGTAGAAAAGCAAAAAAACAGAAGACAAAAAAAATAGCATTAATCTGTCATCTAATACTGTTCATACAATGGAAAAAGGTCATCTGCTCTCATTTCACTATTACTTGTTTGTGATCTTTGAGGGATCTTTAAGGATCCGGCTGAGAGCCAGTTTTCCAACAAAATGAGAAATGAGAGCAATTAAAAAATGGAAGCAGATGATTGCCTGCATGTTAAAAATCAAAAGGAAATTAAGAACCTTGCCTTTGAGTAACAATAAATATTTTGGCCAAGAGCATGTTATTTAACTTGGAGGAGACAGAAAGCCACTTCATCAATATTAGCTCAGTGAAGCACTTTTGGCAAAGACCTAAAGAGTTATCAGCTATTCTACTATGTGGAGCTGACGGGGAAGGAAAAATTCCTCTCAGGATACAAGTTCATTTCTACATTGCCATAATACATCCTCTGTTTCTGATCTTTTTTTCCATCTTTTTGCCTACTGACTGGTTAAGAATTGAGATGTGTGCAATAGGGTAAAACATGGCATTAAACTTCAGGCTTTTTCACCAGTTGCTTCAACTATTTACATTCTGAGCCTGGTTCTTTGGGGGACTTTTTTGTACTGACACATATATAAATGACCCTTAGCACTGGAGGCAATGGGGTGACAAACAGAGCTCTCTAAAAATCTGGCCACACACTCATTATATTCACTGTACTTGGCATCATGTCACTTGTGATCTAGTGGGCTCCATTCAACTTCCATCCTAAGGCCTCTGTGTGAAGAGTCACTCTGATTGTTTTTAATGCTGTGGCAGGAACAGATGGTAAACATATTTTAAAGTGCTAAAAGTACAAGAGGGCAGTAGAAATCTACATAGCAGACATCTATTAAGCTCCCACAGCTGTGACATTTTTTTTAATAGTAAATATATAGAAGCCCAGTCCCTAGAAGGAAAGTCTCTTAGCATTTTGAAGTTGCCTGGCTATAGAGAAACAAGATAAACCAGGTGCCTCGAGTTGCCAAAGAGTGGGTGTGAGTCCACCTGTGCCTGGCTAGGGCAGGCCCCCTATTACCAGGGGGCCAATAAAGGTGGGACACACACCCACAAGGAAAAAGCTCACTCTGGTGTGAGGGAATGGAGAGGCCAGCAGCTCATCGAGCCTCAGGAGCAAGAAAGGCTCTTCCCGCCACATTTGGTGGAGAATGTGGGCAACATACAGATGTCTAAAGAAGCAGCAGTGTGAGGAGCTGGCAACAGGAACATTCTCCCTGATTTGAAAAAGTGCCTAGGCTAACACTCTCCCTGAAAGGTATGACCGACAAGCTCTTTGGATTGGAAACCCCTGAGCAGAGGGAAGCCAGGAGGATGGAATCCCATGAGGAAGGGTTAAAACCCGTGTATGGAATCCCATGAGGGAGGGTTAAATCCCGTAATCCCATGAGGAAGCAGAAACCCATGAGGAACCAGCAAGCTCTTTGGAAACCCCTGAGCAGAGGGAAGCCAAGATAAGGATTCTCTCTTTGGAAACCCCTGAGCAGAGGAAAGCCAAGAGAAGAGCAGATACAGGAGGGAGAAGAACAACTCAAGTCGGAAAAGCAGAGACTTTGTGAAAAGTGCCTGGGCTGACATTGAACGGTTTGCCTAGGCTGCAGCAGTGTGAGAAGCTAGGGTTAAATCCCGTAAGCTATAAGTGTATGTTTGTACGTTTAAGTTGTGTCAGTCTTGTGTCAGTCTTAGAAGCTAGGGTTAAATCCCGTAAGCTATGTATATTTGTGTCAGTCGAAAAAAAAAAAAAAAAAAAAATGTGTAAAAATCCTGTGTATGTTTGTATGTTTGTAAGCTAGGGTTAAATCCTGTAAGCTATAAGTGTGTGTCAGTCGAAGCTAGGGTTAAATCCCGTAAGCTATAAGTGTAAAAATCCTGTGTATGTTTGTAAGCTAGGGTTAAATCCCGTAAGCTATAAGTGTATCCTGTAATCAGTGTTAAAATGGTTGTATCCTGTAATCAGTGTTAAAATGTTTGTAAGCTAGGGCAAACCGGGGTAAGAAAAAAAAAAAGGGGGGGGGGAAATGTAGAGAAACAAGATAAACCAGGTGCCTCAAGTTGCCAAAGAGTGGGTGTGAGTCCACCTGTGCCTGGTTAGGGCAGGCCCCCTATTACCAGGGGGCCAATAAAGGTGGGACACACACCCACAAGGAAAAAGCTCACTCTGGCGCGAGGCAATGGAGAGGCCAGCAGCTCATCGAGCCTCAGGAGCAAGAAAGGCTCTTCCTGCTACACCTGGCCTGCCACTAAGGACACAAAGTTCCACTTGTAGTTTCCCGTTTGTCTCAGTCAGACTAATGAAAAGAAACAAGCAAATGTGGAGAGGGACAGCTGAACCCTGGCTTACCATGGCAGAGCAGCACAGGGAGGGCAGCCCCTATGTGCTGGGGAAACAGTTCAGAAATATACAGGTTGTTAGCAATCCTGACTTACTTCAGGCCACATTGGGTTAATGGTTATTGAGGCCTAGTTAGAGGCTTTCTGAGAATGAGCTACTGGGAAAGAGATAACTTAATTGGCAACAGAAGAGGAAAATAATTATGTGAGAAGAAGGGTCCATGAGAATGGTATGTGTAATTGGAATACAAAGCCACCTGCATGATAAGATGGTGTAAACAAGGCTTCTCTATATAAAGTGAGTGTAAGTTGTTAATAAACGATTTCATACAATCATATTGGTGTGCATATGGAATCCTTAAGCCTCCGCAGACTGTCTTCCCACAAATGGCACCCAAACAGGGACCCAGGGTGGCCCAGACCAGAGACTAAGGGCGGCCCAGACCTTGGACTCTCATGCTGTTGCTTCCAGGAGCGATGAAGACAGCTGGAATGAGAGGGTAGCGGAGAAGCCAGCTGAAAGGAGATTGCTGCCCCGGCAGTCTGTGTAGCTGGTGCCCGGCTACGGAATAAATGAGCTCAGAATTGAAGAATCTTGCCCTGATCAGGTGAGCGGCTGGGGAGGAGATGGGGTCTACACTCTCTAAAGAAGAGGCAGTAGTTAAGCTCCTCCAATGT
The DNA here is from genome assembly GCF_003957555.1 of Calypte anna. NCBI lineage: Eukaryota > Metazoa > Chordata > Aves > Apodiformes > Trochilidae > Calypte > Calypte anna. The sequence goes on along the minus strand of NC_044249.1, from coordinate 14,203,228 downwards.
ATTCTCTCTAAGAGAGATTTATCACACGAAGGCAGGACCTTACATCAATTGCTGAAATGGGCACGGGATAGAGACTTGATCCCCTCGATGGGTACTGTTTTTGAGTTACCTACTTGGGAAGCCATAGGTACTGCCCTGTGGAAAAAAATTAGTGATGGAGATAAGGAGGCAGGATGCTTAGCGTTACTTTGGAAGTTGATTAAAGAAACCTTAAAAGAAATGAAAAGTGAGAGGTCAGCAGAAGCCTCAGTGTTTGCTGCCTTAACGCCTGATTTGCGAGTACCGATGAATGCTCAAAATGTGGGCTTGACCTCTAAACAGTTATTTGAGACACCTAAAATATCCTTACCAGCACCTGAAGGGACTGTATTGATTCAAGCTCAGTCAACTGTGCCATTTGACTCTGTGGGTTGGATGAAAAGTAAAAATGAGACCGAGAAGCAAAACCAAAAGCAACCGAAAATACCACCAGAATCGTCAGAGGACCCAGAGGGAGAGAAGCTGGGGAACACAGGCGAGGAATCTTGGAATGCAGACTCCCTCCCTTGCGCCCGCCTGCCACGGCTCCCGACTGCTCTGCCACCTTTCCACCTCCAAAGTTTGATTTATCTTCTTGACCACAGTTGCCATTAATTAATCCTCTGCTTCACCTGTCAACACCATCAGTGCCTGCTATAGAGCAACAACCATGGAGGAAACTAGGACTCCACCATGCCATGACCTGGGAGGGGTCTGGGAACGCTTTTGGGGCCCCCCGACAAATTTTTGTCGGATAAGCCTCCTCTACCCCCTTGGCTCTACACGCCAGTGGACACCTAACCTTCCTCATACTAAAAAGTTATTTAAGTCCTTCCACTGTAGTGTGAAATGTGCTTTTAGTATTGTGTTGTATTGATAACAGGTTTTTGTTAATGTTGTAATTCATGTGATCATTTATATGTTGATTATGGGATCTATATCTATATCTTGATTGTTGATTGTGCTATTCTGTTGCACTGCTAAGCAGATGAACTTAACTTCTGATATCTTAACGCAGATGCTAAAAGATGTTGATAGTGTCAGACATGCAGTTTTACAATATCGTCCTGCCACTGACATTTTATTGTTAGCTTTTAGGTTATGTTTGTGAAGACTTGGATAGGGTGTACTTACATAAATTTAGCTGATCATTCAGAGTCAATTTACAACCAAAAGCGATTGATTAAGATAACATGAAAAAATTAACTGTTGCATATACTGGGCTAAATGAATGGTTAAATCATTTAAGGATATGGGGATAGCTTAGAGATTTAATTAGACGAGGTTTATCAATTATATTTGTTATTATTGATTTTGATTAAAAAAAAAAAAAAAAGGACAGAGCGTGATGTCAAGACATCACTGGAGTGGACCCAGGACAGATCATTTTGCCCCTTATGCAAAACTATTTGGTTTGGTTGCTGCGAACTTCCACAGACCTGCAAATAGCCTTAGCGCAGTTTGGTGGGGAAATCACAAATTCTTACCCCTCATATCACTTGTTACCACTTTTATCTACCATGAAGTGGGAGTCGGGTAGTTTTTTGTCTGACAGCCCAGTGCACGGCATAGTGGTCTTTACGGATGTGGAAAAAAAAAAAAAAAATCCCATAAAGCTGTTGTTACCTGGGAGGAGACGCCTGGCAATAGAAAGAACATTTAATTCAAGGGAAGTCATTTGACTCTTTGCAAACCCTTGAACTTACTGTGGTTATTTGAAACGTGGAATAATACTGCTATAAATATAGTCTCTGATTCACTTCATGTAGTAGGTATTGTTTTGAGAATGTATCATGCCATTTTGAAGGAAATTTTGAATAAGCATTTGTATTTCTTATTGTGGAAGTTATTAAGACTCTTAGCAGAAAGAGAACATTCTTATTTTATCACTCATATCCGGAGTCATCTTAATGACCAAGGTTTGGCTATCTGTAATAACCGAGCTGACCATTTAGTTGCACCAGCGTGGACTGGTTCTTCTGTTGATGTTTTTTCACAAGCTTGACAATCTCATGCATTTTTTCATCAAACTGCTAAAGTACTAGCGAAGCAATTTCATTTACCTCTGGGGGATGCCCAGGGAATTGTGAAATCTTGTCCTGATTGCCAAAAGGTTTATCTTGGATGCGAGTCAATCCTAAAGGTTTAAAATCCTTGGAACTGTGGCAAATGGATGTCACTCATGTACAACAGTTTGGATGCTTAAAATATGTGCATGTTGTTATAGATACTTTTTCTATGGCCGTTTGGGCCTCTGCTCAGACTGGTGAGGCAACAAAACATGTTATCAGACATCTCTATGTATCCTTTGCTGTTCTTGGAGTACCTCAGTCTATTAAGATGGACGATGGCCCTGTTTTTTCTTCTGCTCGTTTTCGACAGTTTTGTGGACAATGGGGTATTCGACATGTTACTGGTATTCCTCATAACCCTACAGGACAAGCAATAGTGGAACGTTGCCATTTGGTACTAAAGACACTCCTTGAAACACAAAAACGGGGGGAGGAAGGGAGTCCTCCTCAGGACCGGTTAAGTAAGGCTGTGTATGTCATGAACTATTTACGCCTTACAGGAGATTGTACAGAACCTCCGATACTGATTCACCAAAAAGCTTTAGCAGACTGTTTTCCCACACCTATGGATCATTGTCTCACGGACACCATGTTCCATCACTCGGAAAGGGCTCCTAACACAGGATTTTTATAGCCTTCACAGATGTTTCAAGTTTCTGTCCATCTATCATGCTCTGAGAGGATGATTTCTCTCAGAAGATGCCCTGTGGCTCAAAGAGCAATCTGTACTCGTAGCTGTCAGGCTGAAAAGGCTAACGCCCAGCCGCTCTGTCACATGCTGTCATCTTACAAGTGCTGAGACAGGAACCTACAGAAAAAATACAAAATGTTTCTTAATGAGTTCCTTGTCACTGGCTAATGACAAAGCCCAGGCAGGAGCCTCAAGGCCAGTGTATGTTTCTTTACTTTTGCTGAGGAGCTCTTTGCTAGAAGCCTGATATATTCAGGAAGAGGAGCCCCTTACCAGCCAGAGAGGGGTAATTCTCTCTTAAGAAATGGTGTAGGGATGCTGCTTGTGTTGGGCCCAGTGCAAGTGACAGTGGCTGGTGTCTTATTTCTATGTGGCATTGGCAGACAGAGGAGTCCAGCTGCTCTCCCCATGCCTTTGGACCTGAGGGGTACTGACTTTCTGGGTAGGTCAGTGGGCTGACAGGGCTGTGGGATAAGCAGGGTGTTTCCTATGGGGGCAGGTGATGTCCTTTTAGGCATTTTAATCCTAACAAGCCAGGAGAACACACTGCTCAGTAGGACACAGTGGCTGTTCTGCTTGCACCACCCTAAAAAGCCCTCCCAAAGCTCCATCTGCATGGCAGCACAGGCTCCATGGCTGTGCAGCTGGCAGCATCCAGGGGAGAGGAGCTCTGCTGGCCAGATCTTCCTCCTGGTACCTCTTGGAACTCCAGTTGTTGAGGCCTCTGAGGAGAGACCATACCTGAATTCTCTCCTCCCAAAGCAGGACAGAGGCACAACAGGCACTGTACTGTCCCAGGCTCATGCAGCCCACTGGGAAACCTTGGTGAAGAAGCCAAACATCTTTAAGTTTTCAGGGCCTAACACTTGCATGGGGTGTTTGCCCAGTCCATACCCTCAGAAAGGGCTGTGCTGGAAACGTCTTTGGAAATGATTCCATGGAGGCCCTTGCACAGACAACATGGTCAGCCCCATGCTGCCTGGAGGTGAAGATTTCCCCGTAGCAAGGGATGGTGCTCAAAGCTCCTCCTCCTCCTCCACTGGAGCAACTGTCTGGGGAAGGGGTGAAGGATGTGGACCCCAGCTGTGTTCCCCTGGCTGCATCCAGGACGTGGCTCTGGAGTGCATGGTTCCCCCTGAAGATGGACCTTAGGAGCTGAGAGTATGGACCCCCCCCCCCAGTGCAGCCCTGAAGCTTTTACAGGGCAAGATCAGAAGTGCCTGTAGTAATACTCTTAAAAACTGGGGTATCAGAAGGCCTTTGAAAGTATGGACTTTTTTGTCTTTAATGTTACATTAAGAGTTTCCTTCATGTTCCATGCACTCTGGGGGGAACCAACAACCACTTCTAATTAATTTCCCATGTAAGAAATCAAGTCAGGAAGAAACTTTTTTTCTGTACAAGAGATAAAGAGAACAGGATACAAAGAGGAAGCAGACTTCAAGGGGAAAATGATCTAAACAGGGTGTGCCAGACTCTGGCTTTAAACTGCTGCTGCCTGTTGCAAACACACATGCACACACATTGAGCTTGATTTAGTTTGGCTCAGGAGGTAGATCCGAACGTGTACCCAAAAAAGCCTCCACAAACACAAAAATGTTTATATCAAAGCAGATCTCCTAGCCCAGGAAAACCTTTACAGCTATTAATATGTTATTTATAAGCAGCCAGAGCTAACAGCTAACATATGGCTGGATTTGGCACAGGAATGCTTCTGATCTCAGGGAAGGACTACTAGGAGCTAGACCTCAGTTCTCTGACATTTGGGGGCAGGAGGCTCACTGCATCTGGGGACTCAGCTGGTGATGATGGGCAGGACAAGCAGCCTGCAGGTGCTCTATGTGGTGGCTGGAAGGCCAGTGGTAGGTGCAGGGCTGTGATCTCTAGCAGGGCAAACCTGGGCCATACGCAGAACCACAGAATACTGTAAAAGTATAATTAATAGGTAAGCTACCCCAACTCTTAAGTGGTATAGTTAAGATGAAAAAATAATATTCTAGCTAAAGGCAAAATATAAACAATTTATGTCACACCTATTTCTAGTCTAAGCTTTTCTTCCACCTTTTGGCTCTGTTCTGCAAACACTTGACATAAGTATTTGATTTTCCATAGAAACATAGTTCCACTGAAACTGGGGAGGTGTTTAAAATGTGTGTGTGACTAAAATCTTGACTACAGTCAGAATGTTTTACTGTATAGGAAACCAAAATCACTGGCTTGACAGAACTTATTTTCTGCAGAGGCAGCTCTGGTGGAGTACACCCAATAGCACAGAAACACTGACAGTATAAACATCCCTAAGAGCCAAACAAGCTCAAATAGAAAGGCAATTTTTGCTGTCCCAAATTTGCCTAAGCTATGAGGAGAGACTTAGATAATCTGGTTCCTGTTGTCTTCCAGTTGTCTCCTTTTGCCTGCAGGCTCTAAGACAGCAGAGGTGGTATCTGTTCCCTTCCTCTCTTGCCCCCTTGCTATGGACCTGACTGTGTCTCTCTGTGGACACACCACTTGCTCCTGACCCATAGAGAAAAGTGGTCTGAAGTCTGAAAGTCTTGTTTATGGCTTTTTGTACAGACAGTACAGCCCCTTTGTGTCACTATGCAAAGAAAAGAAGGTGTGTGGACAACTAATTATATTGTCTTTGCTGAAAACTCAGACAGGGACTCTCAAAGTATTAGGGTATCTGTACCATAGATTTTTAGGGCAATTTTTGTGTCAGACACTTATCTTTGCAGTTTACAGAGGAAATTACCTTTATAGTGTTCTGCTGTGCTAACTACTAACCCATGTGCTTCCTTATGTTTAGGATGTTATGAAACCTTCATGCAGCACCTTAACCCAAACTGACACGGGCCTCAGTGCTGATGATTTCTGTGCCATCTATTTATTAACCTAATGGAATGGTTTCTGCATCTTGGAAATGTCATATGACACATACTTCAGATTGTGCTATTTTTCTTTCTTCAGTTGCAATATTCAGCATTTCTGCAGTCTTTTTTTTTTCTGCTAGTGGACCCATTGGGAAAAGCATGTGGGTAGTGTAGCCAAGACATCACTCAGACTTTAAATCATATGGCTGAAATCCAACTCCTGTTGAAGAAATGGCAGCACTCCCATTGACTTCAGCAGGATCAGAATTTCATGGCTGTGGTGTGAAAAAGTTTTCCCAACATCCAATATCTGCAGATTTAATTTATGATACAGCCTGAAAACTGCATTTAAAATACTGGGATTCTGTGATGCTTGGCTCAGACAGGGTGTTTAAAAATAGCTTTAAACTTAATTGAAGACAAGATGAATCTCCCTTGTCTCTTCATTCAGGGTCAAAAGGCATGAATTTCATTCACTAAATTATCAACACTTAAAACTTCTTCTGCATGATTAGACTATTACTAAGAGTCAGGACAGCAGAGATCCTCCCACTGCATTGACCTGTGAACTTTGTTAAATCTTTTGACAGGAGTCATTGTCTATAGCATGATAGTGAATGACTTTCCAAACTGGAGCCATTCTTTCAGTTGTAACATGAAGCTGGTGCTCTTTTCTAATGGGCTGAAAACGTTAATTTGCATTGATGACATTTCTTGTCAATTGATGTGCCAGCTGAATTTGCTGATTAGTCACAAATGATGATGCAGTGGATTATGTATTGTACCTTTACAAAAAAACTTTAGATACTTCAGATGCTTTCAGAATTAGAAATAACTTTTTCTTTATGTGTATGTGACTTTAATCAGAAATTAATACTGAAAAGGATATATTTTCCAAATTAATCTTCTAAAGGGCACTGAGTAAGTGAAAAATTACCTTGGATGAACATGTTTATACTTTTCCTCAGAACAGGTTTTCTAAATGTTTTGTTATAAGCTAAACCTATTGTCTATTATTTTTTATGGAAACGTTATACTTTCAGGCTTCCCATTGTTATGGTCTCCAAGTCCTTTAGTCTGAGGTGACAAGCTGCAAGATGTTTTCCCAAGCCCCAGTTTTGTTCTTTTGTGGCATACTTTTCAAATTTCCTGAAATTGCTTTACAATGGCAAACACTGAACCTCTTTGAGATTCCAGGGTCCTTCTGTAAAATATGTGCCCAGTTACTGTCTCTGTTATCAAACTTTAACACTGTTGTTTTCAGTGATGCATTCAGGTAAAACACTGCCATTGGTTTGGTGACTGATATGCTGGGATTATTTCTTCCCTTGGTCTTTTATAGAGGTCTCAGTGGTGTTTTCAGTCAGTTATATCTTAATTTGTACACTGAAGTTATTTTCACCCTTCATTCACAAACATAAACCCAGTGTGATCTGAGCTTTCCAATGATTTAGATGTGTCTGTTCTTACAGGCTGAGAATTGAAGGCAATCTTAGCAAGCCAGGTTCTGCTCTTACATACATGGCCAAGAATCTGAGAAACTATTGCTTTCCCAAGATGTAAAGGCTGTTCTAGACCATGAACCACTCTCCTCCTCTGAAGAAAAAGAATGGGTTACAGCCAGCTATGCATTTTGGATATGTAAGTGGGTGTTCATTCTGGTTACTCACACAGGGATTCCTGGCAGATTTGTAATGAATTACTATGGATTTAGCAGTATCATTTTGTAGATGGCCTCATTTAAGCATATTTTTTCTCTAAAGCATATAAATAGTGAAATCTTAATTTTAGAATATGCAGGTTTTGATGTTCTACTATTGTTTATCTTCTTATTCTAAAAGTCTATTCATGAAGCAGCAACTGCAATATACACCTCTGGGGCAACCCTAGCTATGAATCCTGGAACAGCTTAATGGTCGAAGGATGAAGAAGTACTTCTAGCCATAACATTTTAATTCAGACATAGAAGTGAAATTCTTTAGTAAATCTTAGAAGACATTTTAGACAGTTTCAATGCTTATAGTAAGCATTATCCATGATGAACTATTTCATTAGCTATATTAAAATAACCAGTTTGACTTCAGAAATGCCAAGAACCCTCTCTTGGGTTTTACTCTACCCTTTGGTTGGATATAGATACTCACTTGTGTCAACTGATTGTTTGCCTGGTGCTGGGCTTATCTACCCCACTGGGAGATCTAGAACACAGTGCTTCATTTCAAAAAATTGCTTCAGAGATTATATGGCATTGTTGAATATGTATTTTAATGAGAACAGTGTTGGGCACATGTTAAGCTCAGTGACTGCATTTTGGTCTGGCAGTAGTTCTTTTGCAGAGCCTCTCACAGACACACATGCCCTGATTGTTAAGTGACCTCATTAATAACACAATGAAAAAATCATCAGCTTTTGAAGTGATCTGTGCAGCCCATTTTCATGCCATGCAATAAGCAAAGTGGTTATCATAAACTCTTGCTCAATATAGGAAAATAAACTATTTTTAATGATGTATACATTTATAGTGTAAAGAACAACAATAACATAGTACAAAGTCAATTACTATTATTATTTATAATAATCTTGGGGTTATTATTCTTTCAGCTGCAGAGAGGCTTGAGCTGAGACCAGGTCCTCATCCTCCCAGTCTGTGGCTCTTGGGGTGTGGGACCCTCATGGCAGGTATAGGATTAGGGAAGAAGTTTAGTTTCGTACATGTGCAAGGTAAAGTAATATTTCAAATGAATGCCTTCATGTTGTTGAAAGAGAGGAATCATGGGTTTCTGAGCCCAGCTACCATTCCAAGGTAAGCTGTATGCCGAGGCCAGACTTATAAAACTTCTGAATAATCATATTTGTTAATTGAAAATTAGAAAAAAGCATGAGAGAAATTATACCAAGCTTTGTCACTCTTCTGATTTAGTTTTGTTTTTTTTGTATGGGGTGGTGAGAGCAGGAGATCAGAAAGCAGAGAATTCAGATGTTACCATTGTCTGTTGGTGTTTTTTTGAAAATCAAAATCACCATAAATTTAACTTGTAAATTTTCAATTTCTACAAAAAAGTAAAATCAAGATTAAAGGTTTTTAAATTGTACAGAAAACAACTCAGCAGAACTACCTTTTTTGTGTGTGTGGATTATTTGTTAATTGAAAAATCTGATTCAAAACAACAGAAGTACAAACAAGAAGACTTGAAAGTCATCACCAATGTTGTAGTTTACTACTTTTTGTAGATAAACATGTATCTAGCCATAAAACACCATTTATCTGTGCTATCATATTTTCTCCTCACTCACCACCTAGGAATTTATTTAGGGTAGAAATAATTCTTCATTTTCCTACCTATTGTGAGGCAGAAATTAAAGGGATAGAGCATGGTTGTGCTATTACGCAAAATAATCACGTACATGCAAATGAATACTGACTGCATTTCAAAAAAAATCTGATGCTTTATTTCAGCTTCCTGGATGCTCTACTTAAGACAGTATCAGCTAGATAATTTGCTTTAAAAGTTACAGTGATCAAACAAGGACATCAGTCAGTGACCTCTTGAGCTGCTTGGACCCCCACAAGTCTATGGGACCGGATGGGATCCACCCAAGAGTGATGAGGGAGCTGGCAGAAGAGCTCGCCAAGCCTCTCTCTATCATCTACCAACAGTCCTGGCTCACGGGGGACATCCCAGACGATTGGAAGTTGGCGAATGTCACGCCAATCCACAAAAAGGGCCGGAAGGAGGACCCGGGAAACTACAGGCCCGTCAGCCTGACCTCAGTGCCTGGCAGGGTTATGGAGCAGATCATCCTCAGTGCAATCACACAGCACCTGCAGGATGGGCAAGGGATCAGACCCAGCCAGCACGGGTTTAGGAAGGGCAGTTCCTGCCTGACCAACCTGATCTCCTTTTATGATCAGGTGACCTGTCTGGTGGATGAGGGGAAGGCGGTGGATGTGGTCTACCTGGATTTCAGCAAAGCCTTTGACACCGTCCCCCATAGCATTCTCCTGAAAAAGCTGTCAGCCCACAGCCTGGACAGGAGCACCCTGTGCTGGGTTAGGAACTGGCTGGAGGGCCGGGCCCAGAGAGTGGTGCTAAACGGGGCTGCATCCAGTTGGCGGCCGGTCACCAGTGGTGTCCCCCAGGGATCAGTGTTGGGCCCAGTTCTGTTTAATATCTTTATCGACGACTTAGACGAAGGGATTGAGTCCATCATCAGCAAATTCGCAAATGACACCAAGCTGGAAGGAAGTGTGGACCAACTCGAAGGCAGGAGGGCTCTGCAGAGGGACCTGGACAGACTAGAGAGCTGGGCCGATTCCAACGGGATGAGGTTCAACAAGGCCAAGTGCCGGGTCCTGCACTTTGGCCACAACAACCCCATGCAGCGCTACAGGCTGGGGACAGAGTGGCTGGAGAGCAACCAGGCAGAAAGGGACCTGGGAGTCTGCATCGACAAGAAACTGAACATGAGCCAGCAGTGTGCCCAGGTGGCCAAGAAAGCCAATGGCATCCTGGCCTGTATCAAAAACAGCGTCACCAGCAGGTCCAGGGAGGTGATTCTTCCCCTGTACTCAGCGCTGGTTAGGCCACACCTTGAGTACTGTGTCCAGTTCTGGGCCCCTCAGTTTAAGAAGGATGTAGAGGTCCTGGAACAGGTCCAAAGGAGGGCAACCAGGCTGGTGAAGGGACTCGAGCACAGGCCCTATGAGGAGAGGCTGAGAGAGCTGGGGCTGTTCAGCCTGAAGAAGAGGAGGCTCAGGGGAGACCTCATTGCTGTCTACAACTACCTGAAAGGAGGCTGTAGCGAGGTGGGAACTGGACTCTTTTCACAGACGACCTTCAACAAGACAAGAGGACACAGTCTTAAGTTGTGCCAGGGGAGGTTTAGGTTAGATATTAGAAAGAATTTCTTCACGGAGAGGGTGATTAGGCTATGGAATGGACTGCCCGGTGAGGTGGTAGATTCTCCGTCCCTGGAGACATTTAAAAAAAGACTGGATGTGGCACTCAGTGCCATGGTCTAGCAACTGCTCCGGTGGGTCAAGGGTTGGACTAGATGATCTCTGAGGTCCCTTCCAACCCGGCTAATTCTATGATTCTATGATTCTATGATCTGGTCACCTTACACCAAGCTAATTAAAAGGACTTGTCTGAATGGCTTTTACAAACCCAGCACCGAAAGTCTATTTCTGCTTTGGACAACAGAAAATTAGTCTGACAATGATTTCCAAACTCTGTTCATCTATTTGGGACTCAAGGACATTTGAAGGTGTATCTCCAATAAAATCTTGAAATAACAAAACTCATTTTTATTAAAATTTGTGAATTATTGTGCAAGACAGAGAGAACCATTCACACTATATGAGTATGTCCAGTGAAGCATCATGTTGCTTAGCTGGGGTCTGGGACATGCTGGGATGTGATTTCAGATATTCTAAGGTATTTAAACAAAAGTTGGAACCAAATTATTTTATCCTTATTTATCCTTTATTATTATTATTTATCCTTATTTTATCCTTTCATGTGTATGAGTGTAGTGTAACGAGGCAACCAGGTGCCACTAATTGCCAGGGAGTGAGCATGAGCTTGTGTCAAGCCCACCTGTGCCCAATTAGGGTGGGCCCCCACTGCGCATGAGCAGGACTGGGGGCCTCTAAAGGTGAGGCCTGAGACACAGGTGGGGCTCACTCCTGAGCTAGCAAGCAGAGAGATCAGTTGCTCTCAGAGCAACAGCACCGATCCAGGCTAGTCAACCCTGTGGGCTATAGGCTCGGAGCACTGTTCGTGAGTCTCTGCTGGAACACCTGGTTGGACCTTGAAGTGCCGTACCCTAAAAGAGGTTCATCTTGCTACAGTCCTCCTGGCAAGCAGTGACAGTGTCTCAGTGTCCAGAAGTTGTGCCAACACTGTTTGCTGTCTTTATAATCCCCCTGTGGGGTGGGACAAAAGGCACTTTCAGCCCCTGTGTGGATGAAGCCATGCTGCGGAAGCCCTTGAGCAACCTCATCTGGTTCATCCTGCCTTGAGCAGGGCACTCAGACAAGGAGACGCTCAGGGCTCTCTTCCAGATTGAGGTGTTCTGTGATTCTGAATGATCTGGAGGGTCATGGGAATGATCTGTTAGGAAACATAAACCCCATGTTCAAAAAGGGAAAGAAGAAAGATCCAGGGAACTCCAGGCTGGTCATTTACACCTCTGTACCCCATAAGGTCATGGAGCAGATCCTTCTGGAGGCACTGCTGGAGCAGAAGAAAAATGAAGAGGTGATTGGGTATAATCAACACAGCTTTCCTAGGGGGAAACCGTGCCTGACAAAACTTGGGGCCCTTCTATGGGAATATCACAGCATCAATAGACCAGGGAAGAGACATCAAGGTCAGCTACCTGGACCTGAGCAAAGCCTTTGACACTCTCCCACACAAGGTCCTGGTCTCCAACCTGGTAAAAGATGGGTTTGATGCATCTGATGATGGACAGACCACAGGGTAGATAAAACTGCTGTGATGGCTGCACAAGGTGAGGCTCTGGTGGCGCAGCTGGCTAAGCTGCAGCACTGCAATACCGAGGCCCCGGGTTTGATACTCCTCAGAGCCTCACCCTGTGGGTGATGAGCGCTAGTGGAGCTAATGCAGGTAATACAGTGCTTCAAGAGCAACTGACCTCTCTGCAAAAGCATGCTCAGGACTGAGCTGAGCTTGTGTCTCAGGCCTCACCTTTTATTGGCACCCTGGTCCTGCTCATGCGCAGTGGGGGCCCACCCTAATTGGGCACAGGTGGGCTTGACACAAGCTCATGCTCACTCCCTGGCAATTAGTGGCACCTGGTTGCCTCATTACACTACATATGAGGATACATATTCTTAACTAGGGTAGCCAGATGAAGAACTAAATTATTAAAAATGAATCCCATGGTACTTCATTCAGTCTGCCATATAAAAACCTGGTTTTCTTACCTTGACTGTAATTAAGATCTTGGTTATATACTTGTAAGACATCTAGAAAGTTGTTAGAGAGATCTTTTTTTTCTACTATGATGCAAGCTCAAATGTGGTTGCAACCTTTTTTAATGGGTGAAATAGATGCTTTACTGGCACAGATGACATGACAAGAGTGGGATGATTTTGTCACATGAGGTGACCAGCAGCTCAAATCCTGATTCACAGATTTCCTCTGTGACTGAATAAATCACTTAATCTGGTATGATCCTCACCTGTGCTAGAAGTCAGTAATACCTTTTACCAGATTGCTTCTGTTCATCAGATCTACTGAGAATGTGGATTCCTGTGGAGGAAGAGAATAAAGGGAATTCTCCAGATGAAGTTAGTGGAAAATTAAGGTATCCATAAGAACAATGTCACAAACTCAAGTGATCGATCATTCCACCTGCAGTCTACTGAAAATAAAGTGATTGTAGAGATTTACTTTTATGGTTACTTTTTATGGTTCAGTTTTCTATAGTTAAGCGGCTCAGGTGAGTAAGGATTTTTCATACAGAAAAGCATAGTTCTTCTTTTATACCATGGCTGCAATAGTGCTACAAAGAACCTTTCCAGCATGTGTGAATGCCTCCTGTCAAATGAATCTTAAGCAATAATGATGCTCCTTCTCTGAAAGTGAAAGCTGATAATAAACAGCAGCAAGTATTTTAGGAATGCATGTTACACATCACAGCTTCATTTTAGTGGAATCATTAGAAGGCACAAATAATCAAACTTGAAAAAAACACAGATTAAATTTACCCATACCTGTGCCAAAAATAGCAGTTTAAAAGATAACCAGGAAAAACATTCAGCCTTATTCATTAAAAACAAAATTATTCTTAATCATGATTAGAACATCAGTTGCTGACTTGTGGTAGCTATTTTATGAAAAGTTAGTCAATTCCAAACTTTCATATGCGGCCTATCAAAATATCATAAATATCTTTATTTCAGAAATGAAGTTTTTATTTCTCATTATTGTATCTGGCAGGTTTTGGAAACACAGATAATGCATTATCTAACACTTAACGTAAAACAATCACTGCTCTATTTTTCTGTCAGATTAATATTTTCACTCCTAATAGCTCATGCACTTACGGGCTCTTTGACAGCTATTTCTGCCGCAGAGCTACTCTCTCCTCTGACCGCTGACATTTATTAATCAATTGATCAATAAGTCATTTCAACCCCTCTTGGGAATGCTGAAATTGCCATTGTCCCTCTCAGATTGCAGAACTAAATGATTGTGTTGTTGTTTGGGTTGTAATGGGGGTGTTATGGAGTTCTTGTTACCAACAGGGTATGAAATCTAAAGCACACTGGAGGGCTATCAGTCACCTTCCTGCTGATGCAGAAAAGATGACTTGTTCCTTGAGAAACTGCTTCTTCTTGAAAATACATCTCTATGAACTTAACTTACACATACCAAGAGCTCAAGAAACCTCAGAGGTATGAAACTCACTTCTAAAAATAAAGACACATAAAAAGGTGGTGTTAAGATGGGTCCCAGAATGATGCTATCTCTTTATTCTATTTCTTCCTTCCAGCCTTTATCTTACTGGCAAAAGCTTGTGAAAGGGCTGCTCAGGGAAAAGCAAGTTGGGCTTCTTTTTACTTTGACATTTTGACATTAGTTGCTATTGAGTATAAACTGATTTAGCTCCACTGAGGCTGCTCCCTTGCAGCGCAGTGAGAATTTGATCTTTACACTTGCTGATGTATGTCTGTTATTTTTCATTTAGGTAAAAAACTTTATTCCTCCTCCAGAGAAGACTTATCTACTATTTTATTGCAAGAAGTGGCAGATGCCAGATAAAACTACACTGTAAAAATCATAACATAGGCCAGAAGAACATGTTTGTGGTACAAGCTCCAACAGAGAAACAAACATTGTAGGTTCATGATCCAAAAGGAAATTCAAGCACTAGCTGGATTGGTGCTGCATTACTCTTATGTTTTGAATCATAGTGGTGAAATGAATATTATTACTTCTTTTTCTAACAACAGATGGTTAGATATGCAACCAGACGCAGAGCAGGGGACAGCCCTATCTGGTTTGCTTCTCTTGAAATCCGGTGCAAATTATTTATGAATGGAGAAAAGGCACATGTGAGAGTCTCTACCTTGCTCCTGGGACATTTCAGAATTTCACCATCTCAGTGGTGCCACTGACTGCTACTCCTGACTTTGCCACTGTCACAATCAGCAGAACACTTTAAGTACATCAGTGGCTGAAATATCAGAAGCTCCAGAGAAGACTCTGATCTTGCACTCAGTGCCAGCTTGTTGCTGCATTTAATGGGAATAAAGATGGAACTGCAAGGAGTTTGAGGAAACATTATTTCTCTATCTGACCTACAGGTGAAGTTTGACCGGGGAAAGGAGGTGCTTATGTAGATTAGAGGACTAGGAAGCACAGTCACAACTCCTTGGATGTCTGCTCCCTAAATGAGTCCCTCACATTTTAAACATAAAATCTGTGCAAATGTGTGAGGGCTTAGGCTCAGACTGTTGCTTTGCTTCCACTTGTTTCTGTGTGCTAATTAACAGTCTCTTCCTTCATATAAAACAGAGGCAGCTGGGATGTCTGGCAGTCACAACAGGAGAAGCTCAGCCTGGAGACAGATATTTATAGGATTGCAGAAATATCTGTTTAGACTTGTCTTGTGAAAAAAACCCACAAAGGAACCCTTTAAAAATCGTATTTCAAGGACATGGACTGATTCTTCAGTTATGTTAAGTACTACTTCCACTTGCATTAAAATAATCTTAGCCAGAAGGAAAGATAATAAAAACCACTAGGAAGCCTGATGTCTGGACGTCTAGCAGAAATCATGTTAGTGTCCTCTGCTGACCTTTGCAAATCAGTGTGAGCAAATTGACCGCACATATTCTTTAAAATCAATAGTGCTAGCTGATAATACAGAAATGTGAGACTAATGGATGAAGTATTAAAATGCCTAACCCAAGGGTTAAAATTCATATTAATATGGACAGCTAAGGCCAAGTCATTCTGCAGAAATGAGGGCAGCAGGTCACTTTGACAGTTTGTCCATAGTTAATGGCAGTTTATTGACCCAGCTGTGTGAAACCACAGTGAATATTGCATATCAATTTGTCATATGGAAAAGAGGCATTTATGGATTTCTGTTTCATCAGCAAGACTGAAAAATCTTTTTTTTTTTTTGGATCCCCTTTTTTTTATAATTGTGAATTTTGGTATCTTCCTAAACTCTGACTGGCAAGCTATAAATATAGTGTATTTTCCAGTCTTAGAGATATGAAGGTTTTTCTCATTCTAAAGAGTCCCAGATCATGAAACCACCTCCATAGGACCCTCCCATGAGTCACCCCAGTGAGGAGCTGAGTCTATACAGTAAAAAATGTAGCTCCAAAGCTTGTCCTGGGGAACTTTTCATTGCTGCCATCCCATCCCACCAGCACATGACTTGGTTGCACTCAA
This sequence comes from Calypte anna, assembly GCF_003957555.1. Lineage (NCBI taxonomy): Eukaryota > Metazoa > Chordata > Aves > Apodiformes > Trochilidae > Calypte > Calypte anna. The sequence goes on along the minus strand of NC_044249.1, from coordinate 14,187,135 downwards.
TGCTTCTGTACTCTGTTACTTTTCATGCATTATCACCCTTGCTTGGTGATGCACAAAAGACCAACAGTTCTCCTCTGCTGCTGAACTTTCACTATAAAAGGTAAGCAGGAACAGGTGATAGGTTGTAGTTTTATGTAAATATCATGGTGAACTTCTACAGTAAGGAAATGGTGTTCCTGGGTTAACATATTATGCAATTGTAGCATAAGAGAAAAATCCTTTGGTGAAAGAATGGTAGAAGTAATGATTAACTGACAGGAATGTTTTGAATTTCTGCATAATTTGGATCATCATTAGGTGATCTTCCATAGTTTTGCTGTATCAGTCTGAAGGATAGTAACTTATATCTTCATTCTACCAACCTTTGTGAGAATTCCCTGAAAGCAGCTGGAAATACAGAATTTCTGATGTGATTTTAACTTTATGAGTTTTTAAATCATTTAAACTAGGAAAACTTGAATAGCCATAGTACATATTAAACATCAGCAGAACAAGTGAAGTCACTGCAATTTTCCACTTAATCATTACAGCTTAGGAACATAGTTTTAATTTAAAAAAAAATACATATTTTAAATATGTCATGAATTTTGATATACTGTAATAGTGAAAGGCAATTGAATGCTTCCACTTCTCCCCACTCAAAATTCCACTACATTCCTGACAATAATGTTAAATTAAAACACTTCTTTTTGGTAAAGAAGTCTTTTACTCATCATTTTTGCCTCTCTTTACTTGTAAGTATTTATAAAATGTTCCAAATTTCCAAGTTTGGTCTGCAAAGGCTAAGAATGTGGGCGGGTGCATGGAACAGAAGCATTTTTTAATTTAGGAGAAGAAGGCTTAATAGGACAATCCTCTGCTCACTTTGACAGCTGCAGACACTGGCATGCACTGTGGTAAACATTTTAAAATTACATAATTTCCAGACCACTGATTATTTTGCAACTAACTCCAGGGCAGTTCCCTTGAAAGAAAAACTCAAGGACAGATTTGTGATGCAGAATTATTATATCTGTTAAAATATTCCAGAAATATTCTGCTACGGATCTGTAATAAATATTGTCCTAATATGTGACTCCTGCAAGTCTTCTGCTCCCTCCAACTGGCCAGAGGTGTAGCAGGCTCTGATAGCCTGAACTAACAGTAGATGAATATTCTTTGAATTTCACGTTAGTTTGTGGCTTTTTTTTTTTTCTACCAGAAATTTTATGAAGGTTTTTTGTTATGTGGTTTTTTTCTCTTTCACTTTCTGGCCTAAAACTGGAAACAAAACCAGCGAGTCAGTGCAGAAGCCCTTATTCTGCAGTATTGACAAGTGCATTAAATGGCAAAGGAAGTTCAAGATTTTACAAGCTTAAGTATAAAGTTAAATTCTGGTATTTCTGCTTCTGTTTTAAAAGATGTGTTGAGCTGTGTGCCTGCTCTCTTTGCATCCTTCCCAACTTATGTCTCTTCAAAATGGGGGAAGCATCTGATTATCAAGAGAGGATTATCCAGCCAGCTTCTGGCAGCCTGACTTCTCCTAGGGGGGGGCATCTTCCTTTTGGGCAGTCCAAGTCATATTGATTGAGGAGGAAGCAATATCCTAATTGAGTGTTAGGTTGGTGAGGAATGCTTTTCAGCTGGTTGTTTAGAATAGTCAATGTTGAAGAAATGTCAGTGGTCAATGAGGTGGAAAATGGGCTAGGAAAGGACAAAAGGATTTTTAAATTCAAAATTTAGGCAGCATAGATATATTCCTGGACTGAGAGCTGGCATTAATTTATCCAAATAAAAAATGAAGTATATACAGAAAACTCTTCCAGCATCACTGTGTCCATTAACCCATAAGCTGTTCATAGGTGAAATGGGAATTATGTATATATTTGTCTTTAATTACTTGAAGTTGGGATCTCTCAAATTATAAGTGGCAGCTCTGCTTGGGGAGAACATATCCATTGAGGTGCAAGTAAGGTAAGTCAGCCTCAAGGGATGAAACAGTTTCCTAAGGTGGCTGAAAGCACTCAGCAGCTGAAATTTGGAAAAAAAAATAATATTGGAGTTTATTTCACCAGCAGCATTCTCAGAACATGGCATGGTAGCTTTACTCTTCTTCCATGGTAGCAGTTTGCTATGGCTGTACTCTCCTGACCCTAAAAGCTTGAACCAGTCACAGTCTCCTGGTTGCAAAGAGGAGTAACTCAGAGGCTAATGCTGGTCCTAGGCTTACCAATGAGCTTCCAAAAATGAGGAGATCTCATCGATCTGTGTTGTGCCAGTGAGCAATCTTGTCCTGGAAGAAACATTTTGGGAAGCAGTAAGGCAGGAGCACTTGTTTGGTCAAGAACAAGAATCTAGGGCTCTGCTTGTCCTTTGTAGCGTCATGTAGTGTGAGGAGAATCAGCATTAGCTCAAGCTGAACTAATGTTAAGAGGTTTTACAAAGCAATTCAATCTCTAATATGGAGAGAAAGCATTCTTTTGTGACTCATCAGGACTTCTTTAAGTAGTGCTTAGCTACAGCAGAAACACCCACGAGATAATAAAAAAGGACTGAAAGAATTGCACCTCTTGCAATTCTCTCTAATAACTTTTCTTAAGCTGCTGGGTGATCAGATTCTCTGCTTCAGAGGGGGAAAATCATAATGAATTTACGTTGAGTAAGAAAACTTTAACAGACTCTTCCAAGAAAGCATCTCTTAGTCTCATGCTTCTGACATTTCATGAAGTATTAATTTAAATAAAGATTTAGCTGAAAATGAAAATGTACCTCCCAGAGTCACAGAAGTTATGGGCATCAAAGAAAGAATATTGGAGTACTGAATGAAATGAAACACCAATTCCCATACTATTTTTTAATATAAACTCTATTTCTGATGAAGATGAAAGTACCAGTGGCAATAGTGAGACAAGAGCTGCCCTTGTGGAGTCTTATGTTGTCTAATGTTTCTTGCCAAGAAGACAATTCCAGCCCCATTTTCAGATGGTAGAGCTTGTCAAAACAGTCTGAATAATTCCCCAAAGACACATCATTTTCATGTGAGTGTCATGACAGCTTTGTGATAGATGTTTTCATTTTGATGTAGTAGTAAAAATGCAATAACACACTTATTTCTTCTCAATCAGCATGATATTTTCAAAAGTCTTTGGTGCCCTGAAACTGCTCCAATTAAAATCAAGGTATTTTCTGACCAGCTTAGATAGAAGAAAGAATTTAGGGCCACTAGCCCTAATAAAGTAAAGCACTTTGAAAATACTACACTTCTTTTTCATACATTATTCAGTGCCTTGATGTGCTTATGCAAGCTCAAAGGGTGCAATACAAAATACTCATATCCACACCCTTGTCAAAGAGTACTTAATAGCTAACAACCCTCTGCCAAAAAAATCTGAACTATGGCTTAATTTAAGAACCATTCGTTTTAGTCATATTTCCTTATGGTAATTTTTAACAAAAGTAAATGACTACCAACAAGCATCCGCTTTAACAATGGTATTTTAATTTAATTAAGATGGAGAATAAAGGAGACATTACAGGCAGTTAAGTGTGAGAAAGCATGTTCAACACTGAATAATTAATTTTCATTCCAAGATAAAAATGTTGTCTATCGATTTACAACCCCTTCTGGCTATAAAGCCTTTTGGTGGAAACTTGATTCTTAATTATTGTCACAGGAATGCTAAGCTTGTCAAAAAGCTATTTCCATCATGATGATCAGCCTTAACTGCTTGGAGCAATTTTTGTGCCATACTTAACAGCTGCTTCATCATTTGTTATCTTTTCAATTAAGCACTCTATTCCTACATGGCTCATAATCTCTACCAAAGAAAGAAACATGCATGCAAACACACCTGTGCTTATATACAAGCACATACTCTCCTCAGCAGAAAAGCCTCCACAGCTGCCTGTCTTTCTTTATTATGCTGCAAAGAGTCCAAACATTTCCATGAAACACGAGTGGAATATTTGGACTGCTGTCTGGCATGTACAGATAGTCTCAAGAAAACACAGAAGGCTTCAAAGCATCACACCAGTGTTATCATTTTATGTAGTTCTATGTCCCACTGTGTATCTGTCTGTTGGATTCAATCTTTCTTTCAAATGACAGAACTGAAAATAGGCTGATGGTGCCATTAAAAAGAGTAAGCAGAAACATTCTTCTCCCCAGAAATATTACAGTGGTGCACATATAATATTGAAAATTGATGTTTTCAAGTTTTTCTTTCCTTGGTTTGGATTTTGTTTTTATTTATGTAGCTGTTTTATTTGGAGATTTTGTGCTTTTTGCCTGGATGAGTTTAGCAGGCAGGAAAGCAGGAGGCATGTCAGCTGTGTCTTCCTCCTACAAAATGAGAAGAGAAAACAAAAGAAGAAATTGGTTGTCTTCATCTGATGGCCTTAATTACCAGGATGACAGTATCTCCTGTAAGTATTTCAGTTTTGCACACACAAACGCACACAGGAAAATTTGCTGGTTCATTGGTTCATGATGTAAATCAATTCTAACTTAATTTGAGATACTTCATTTAGACTTCTTGTTTGACCCAGTGATCTGTGGCAAATCTTGTTTGTGCAAAAGCAGAAGCAGGAGTTAATAGATACGAAGTGCCAAATTATGTTTCCAGACCAACCATTTTAACAAAGTTTTTTTACCTGCAGATTTGACTAGTAATCAAGGATGCTTGTAGAAAGTTATATTGACAAGGTGTTCAAATATTATTTACTGTCAAGTGAAAACATGAATATGTTTTTCTGAATTTCTTATATTGAGAGTTGGGTGTGGATGTGAAATATATATAGGCCAAGTGCTGTTTAGAATTTTCTCAGGGGATACTTATTTATTACTAACAGAAACTGACATTTGTGATAAGAAGACAAACAATTGTTCTTCATTATAAACCTGATCTGTCAATGAAGAATATGCTTACCTCTGCTGCTGGAAGTGTTATTATTTTTTTTTTTAATAAGAATTTAAGCTAATTTTTTTATGAGGAATTTCATAGTGTATGTGTACCTTCTGAGATTAAAATGCTGTCATTAGTTTTATTTGGGCAGGACATTATGGTAGAATGAGACAGGAAAATTCAAGCCCTTTTTGTATTTAGTGTATACAGGAATGTCCTTCTTTACAGTTATAGTGATGCTATGCTAACCACAAAAACTTTTGCATTATATTTTTAGGTTTTAAGAGTTCCAGATGGAGACAAGCATCTTTGTGATCTTGGCTTTTTAAAAAGACATAACTCCACAAGAACCTGAACAGTACTTCTAACGATTTAGGTACCCTTGGTAATTCTCACTTTAACGTCATCATCCTGTATGCAGAAAGAAACACATTTTCTGCAGCCCTCCCAATGATTCACGGTGCAGGGATACCAGCTGTGTCTGACAATACAGCTCCTCCACTACAAATTCAAACCAGACATATCTAATTTTTTTCTTGAGGCTTACTTAACCTAAATAATTATATTTTAAATGCATTTGAAGATTATGGATGTCCTTGAACTTTAAAATATCCCATGCTGAATACTGAGGATGAAGAAACTCAAATAAGATCAATATAATTTTGATCAGCCTTTTTTCACCTCTTACTGAGACAGAGATGTCTAAGGTTAGCTGGTGGGCATCATGAGTGGAAAACTGCCATTGCGTGAAGACCACAACTGTCTTGGGTTGGCCTAGAGGCTCTGCACACCTAAAGCATTTGCAAAGCTTCTTCAAGGCCATATCATAATCTGTAGCCAGTCACAGACCAAAGCAAAAACTGCCTCCTGTGCTCATCCACCTTTGCACTGATGGCAACAGGAGGTCCCACCCTGAGCACTTGTATCAGGGATGGACATGGGAAGGTCCCAGCCCTGCCAGCAACTGCTGGTGTAGGGGAAAGAGATTGTCCATAGCAGTGTAATGAGAAGGAAATAACAGAGAGAACTCTAGAGGAAAGATAAGGACCTACAACAGGAGAAGATACTCCATGGAGCCACTGGGTTTTTTCAATTTTTGTTGTTGTTGTTTAGTTTTTGTTTGTTTGTTTGTTTGTTTTTTGTTTTTCTTTCTGGGCAATTATCTAGGGGAGCAAATGAGTTTGATTTGACATTGAGGCCAGGCAAAAGGTGAATGTTTTGGCACCATGGGAGAACCTCAGGGATCTGCTTAGTGGTGCAGACTGAGCTGAAGTTTTCTGTTGCTACAGACAAGATGGGTTGATCTCTGCTTATCTCTTGTTCTGCGTTTCCTGCAAGCAGTTATTTTACTTGGGACCAGCTGCAGTGCGTGCTGTCACCATGCTTGTTGTATGGGCTGGAATGGTCCAAGGACCTCTCTCTGAACCTGGGACAAGCTATCTGGGCTCCTCTCCCAAAATCTGTCTGGACATGTTTTCTGTCCTGCCCTGCCAGTTTTTTACTCTTCAGAGATGCTCTTCTGTTCATTAAATAAAAAGGCTTTCCCCACTCTTCAGGATAACTGGCAAGAGGACTAAGTTCTTAATTCTCCAGTAAGCAGGAAAGTTTCCTTTGTAATTCTGCTTAAAATGATTTTACATTAATCTCCAGTTCTGTAACTGATTGCTATGATACTCTGTAGTCCTGAGCTCAACTTTCAGTCTGTCTTGGATTGTTTCTTTTAGGTTTGATTGCAAAATGTACCTCTTCTTTAAAGTTTTTAATGTTATTACCCTGCAAAAGACAAAAAATTTCATGTGAATTATTTACAGAATTGAGACATATGGCTAAAGACATTCTTATTCACAGAATCACAGAATTGTCATGGTTGGAAAAGATCTTTAAGATCACCGTGTCCAGCTGTCAATATTTGGTCAAAGCTGAGTCTGTTCATATACTTGATGAAGAAAGGATTTTTTTCATTTTATTACATAAACAAAAAAACAAACAAACAAAAAAGAAAAAAAAAGGTTTTATTTAGAGGGCTCATCTGACTTAAAGCATTTGTGTCATGTTTTGAAATGCTGAACCTGAGGCTCATGTACTGAATCCAGCTGAGAATCTGGGGTGTCTGGCCTAGTATTTGGCATCTGTGAGAGATGATAGAAAAAGTAGTGAGAGTGTCTCATGTTCTTGAATTCTTCTAGTCAGACACTGCTGTGAGCTATTGCACATGTAACATACCAAAATTCATGTATTTATTTACTACCCCCAGAGGACAGAACCATAAAAGAGTAGCTGTAAACTGGGTAAATGGCCCACAGTCATAGCTGTGTGTGTGTAACCACACTAATATCTTCTGTGTATTTCTCCACAATGCACAGAAAATTCTGTAGTACTTTTTACTTAATATGAAAATAAAGTAAATAAAATTCTAGAATAAAAATAATTTCTACTCAATGAAAAAAAAAATGAAAATGAAACGAAAAAGCTCTAAGTATATTTTTTCTTTAACAGGGTCTCCTGACATTTTTTTACATCCACTGAACAAGAAGATTGAAAGCACAAAAACCATTTTTGACATCAAGAAGTCAAGGAATTGAAACATGAAGTGCTGCCGTTTTGGAATAACAGATGTGTTGAGATAATCCATCTGTGTAGAATATTCTTGTAAATGGATTTAGCTTGTCCTGAGATATTAGACAGGAAAATATGGAATAAGGTCATTGTCTTGTACATCTCTTTCTCTCAACATATGTGCACATAAAATAATTAGGGGTCAGTTTACAGACAGGGATGAGGGGGCAAGGGTGGAAGGTCTGATCTCTATGCTAGGATTTACAACAAGATAACAAATGAGGAATTCAGGTTTATGGGGGTCTTTGGAAAGTAGATAGCAATCAGTCATCCCAAATACAGGAGCTGGTAGGATGAAGGGATTTTAACTGTGTAGGTGTCTGTCAAGAGAGTAATTTGTTAAGACTCACAGAATGTCTGCCAGGCTCTTGGAAAGAATCTTGTTAATATTTTGATAAGACAACCAGAGATATGTGTCTAGATTTGAGAAGAATGGCTAAAAGGTTGTTGAGAAGGGAGAAACTGTGAAATTACCAACTCTGCAAATTGTGATAAAGGACCATAAAATAACAGCAAGAAAAGGTAAATTAGTTTGGGAAAGAAATGTAAACATTGCAAAGAATTGGAAGGCTGGTCTAGAGGAAAAAAAGAATCGAAGACTGAAAAATGGTTTTGAGAAAACAAGTGCAAATCATTTCCTTGCGCATGAAAGAGAGTGAATGTAGAGGATGAGTGCATCAATACGTTGCTTATAAGATAAAAAGATTTAGGCAACTTGAAGAGACATCCCTAAGAAAAACATCATCTACCAGACGAATAACAAAACTGAGGCATAGAACTCTCTGAGACTTTTTCTGGGTAGACTTATATCTGCAGCCTTACGTTTTATTTCTAACAGTGTGATCTGTATAGACTGCAATCCTGGAAAACATTAACTGAAATAAAATCAAAATGATATTATAAGAAAATTTTTAGCTGGAGGTTATGGCTTTTCCTCATAGGACCTTTTCTCTTGACTGACTGAGAACTGTCACTGCCCTTGACATGGAGACAGTCACATTCTGCAGCACCTTCGGACTTGTCCCCAGGCCACCTTCTTTAACTGACTTTCTCCAGTACAAATACAAAACCTCTTAGGTCTGCCTAGGCACATGATCCTTTTCTGCTCCTTTTCTGTCCCAGCTAGGAAGATATTTCATAGGAGTAGCTGAGGCAGGAGTAGTGGAGAACCCTATCAGCAGCCACACTCCTGCAGCCCCTCCAGGAAGGAAGCCTGGGTTGGAAAGGACTGGGACTACCATGGCAAAACCAGAGACTGAGACCTGCAGCACCCAAGTAGAGTTTTGAAACTTCATGGGACAACCAGGCACAACCACCTAGCCAGTCTTTTCTTTCTGCTGGAAATATGAGGAAGAATAATTGTAAGGTTTGCCAAAAATTAATATTAAAATATGTTTATTCCTAGAGGAGAGAATGAGGAGGAGTTTGGAGGACTTGTGAAAGGTTTTGTTCACATTATTTAATATTCTTCTGGAAGGTGCTTATATGCTGCAGCAAAGGAGAAAGTGGAATTGTATTTTTCACATGCTTACACATTTATTTTATTTTTCACTTTTTGTCAGACCTCCATTTTCTTCCCAACTTATAATTGTGTTCTCTTGTTCCTCACCTTCTGTTTGGATTGCTAAGGGCTTCATGCTGCTGAGATCTTTATTTAAAGAGCATTTGTTTGATGCTATGTAACCTGAGAGCTCATCTACCATGTTCAGTAGTGGTAAGGAATCTTTTGCAACAACGATGCCAAGCCATTACTTCTTTTCAACTTCTCTCTTCCTTTTCTTCAATTGTTGGGTGAAGAAATTGCAGAAATGGAAACAAAAGACCCCAGATTGTGAGTGACTTGATTATGTGTCTTTCTCTGCACCAGAGAACATCTCATCTGCTAATACAAAGGATGAATTTGCCTCAGTAAAAGGAATGTAATTTCTGGGATATCAACTCAATTTACTGCCGTCTTTTGGACCCAATCCAGGGAAGCAATAAGGAATATGCTTAATTGTAAGCATGTGAACAAATGAGAAGACTTATTGATTTGCTTATGGTTTGGGGTGTGCCTAAGTGCTGTGTTTGGTCAGTATTCAATTCTACTTTTTTAAAATGGACACTTTCTCCTTTCTACTGGGTGTTAGACACAATATAGAAATTCCTTCATTTCCAGGCAGATGTTTGTTTGCAGGGACAACTTCATAGAGAGCTGCTGGATACTGAATTGGGATGGCAGAAAGAACTGCAGGGACAGAAAGGAGAAAATAATGAAAAAATATAGAGAGGAGTGACAGGGGGGATGAGTGAGAAAGCGAGGAAGGAGATGGAATCACAGTCATCTACTGCCTGGCTGCTCTTGTACTCAGGGCAGGTCTCATTGCAGGGGGACTCTGTGGCAGTGATTATGTAAGTCCTGGAAGTCTTCTATGTGCAAGAGTGATAGAAATGGAATGGCATCCTTTGGAAGAGAATCAGCTGTTTTTCAGGCTTTACTTTACAGGGCTGCAGTGGGCTCTGCCAGGCTTGTCTTAGGTGCCTGGGGTTGGAGGGTTTACTTGTTTTCATTCTAACCTTTGAGAAACATGAGCCCAGGAGGGCTGGGGTGAAAGTCCCACACGTGAATGCTCTGAGGGTTTCTGGGGGGCTGCCCATACCGAAAGGAGATGCACCAGCCCCTCCACAGGCGGCAAGGAGCTGCAAACTGCAATGTACACAGGTCTTGTGCAGTCCTGCTCAGCTGCAGGACCTCAGTGGCAGGCACCACAAAGAGCCATCAGAGCCATCTCAAGAAGCTACCAGTCCCAAAAACAGAATATTTGCCACTACCACAGTCTAATTGGGATTGCCTCTTGTACAGCTGAATTAGCTAGGGGTTAGGCATATGGTATTATTAATAACTACACAGAATAAGCTTTTGATGTGATTGCCTTCAGCCTTTAAATTTAATTTAAATAAATTAATCTGTACAATGTTGATAATCAAGATGCTAGTCCTGTTAAAGCAGAATAAACAGAATATAAAAGCCAAAATATCCAAACCATGTTTTTGATAGGCAAACCACAAGGGAAATTCCCCCTCCCAATTTCCCTTCATTTTGCAATGCAAACCCAAAGAGCTACTATATTTTTTCATAAGTTAATGACATCATGTTATCTTACCAGGTATTTCTGTTAATATTATCCTTATGTAAGGCCATTACCCTTTGACTCTAAAATCTTCAAAGAGAATAATAAGCAGTTCAGTTGTGCACTTCTGTTTTCTGGCTAGGTGACAAGAATTTTTAATATTTCAGAGTGCATGGAAATGCCAGCTAACAAGAGCACCCATGTCTCTCAGTGACAGAAGAACAAAGGAAAGTAACAGGAAAATATAAATACAAAACACAAATAAATTTGATGCTTTGCACAACTGCAAGTGGACAGTAGAGACAGGAATCAATTCTCTCAGTAATTTTGACCAAAAGGGTTTTGAAGATTTGTCTGAAGAAATTCTGTTTGTAGGCATTCATTTTAATGAAACTTGGAATGCTTTTGAAATTTCAGAAAAATGGGAAAAATATTAGTTTTGTGACATTTTCAAAAAAGTAAATGGACAATCTTGATCACTGATGGGTATTTAGCCCAGCGTTAGTTACAGTCCAAAACATTTAAAATGCTAATGTAGAATGCAATCAGCATGTGAATAAAGGAAAGGAGCATGATCAATGTTAGTCAACACTGTTTTGTGGAAATAGGTCCTGAGAGATGTGCCATTTGGTCAAGTTTAAATATAAATATATGAACAACCTCTATTAAGGTGAGTTAAGATGATACTCTGATTTTGAAAAGCATTTGATTTAGTAAAGCAGGATAGTCTGATTAAAGACAAAGCAGTCTATAGAAATGACAAAGTGTGAACAAAATGGACTGTGAAATAACAGGTCACAAAAAGTAAGTGTCAATTGAAAAGGAGGGACAACTAGACTGAGTCTCTACAGCCTGAAGAAACTGATTTGTTTTAACATTTTGGCATGGTAAACACAGACATAGAATGATTGTTGAAAACTGTTTTGGATCATACAAAGATTGACACAATGGAAACAAAATTTTTTAGGACAGAAAAACATAGCCTGGTAGTTTACCATCCATCACTTCATAGAATGATTTATACAAAAGAACTTAAAGTCAAAAGTAAAATTAAGAACTGGACTGCAAGATTCTGATCAGGAGACTGTGTCCTAGAAAGGCACAACTATTAAGATTACAGGGCAAAGTTAGTTTGAATCATGAGGTACGATCCAAAGATTTTGAGCAGGGGTAGGGAGATGGTTTCCCAGTGGGGATTTCAGTGAGACTATTTCGAGTGGAATATTACATCTTGCTCCAGGACTCTCACATGCAAGAAGATACTGAAAAATGTGGGTATGTTTAAAAAAATCAAAAGGAGTGTAAAAGTGATTCTACAACCACAAAGATTCTGCTACAATGAAAGCCTTAGAAGTGATCTGTCTCCAGTTTCTAAGAAACTACTTGAATTTTGTTCCTTGCTAAGTGATTTTCTTATTTGATAACAAGTTCAGAAGCAGACAAATCTAAAGAATTTAGGAACAATAAAGAAAAATAAACCATGAAGTAAACTGACCACAGCAAACAATGACCATGGCTAAAAGATGGAGCCCACAGCTTTGAGTACTCATTGAGAGCTGAGACACAGGACTGTCCTAAAATGCTCAGTTCTTTAACCAAATGCAAATAATTGGGTAACTAATTGTAAACTGGGTATGCAAACAATTGTGTGGAATCAAGGGGTATGTTTTATGAGGTCCAAAATGTGTCCTTTTATCAGCTTTGACCTCAGCCACAAATGCTAATACATTAGTGCTGTTCTGCTTGAATATCACAATATATATATTTCTACATTTAGAAAGATAATGAATTTAGAAGATAATTTAGAATTAGAAATAGAAATTTCCACTTTCACTGAAATTTTAAGCTTTCTGGAGATATTTGTGAAGAGCCTCGTTTCAGTGTTTAATCTTAATATTAAATTCTAACATCTTTGATATTGAACATATTATTGACATTGATGTTAATGTATAGTTGGGAACACAATGTTATGTGCCCAATTCTTTCTGGGATGTATTGCTTTAAGATCAAACAATTTTTCTACCAGCAGCTTCCTTTCAACAGTGTAATCTTTCATCCAAGGGGACAGACATCTCTTAAATTAGAGCATCTGATTTGCAGGGTGAAGTTCCCGTTGTCTATAGGAGTAACCAGTACCTCTCTAACTGGCCTGGAGATAGAGCTAATAAAATCATTTGCCTTTCCTTGGTCTTTTAAATGGTATCTTAATGCTAGCACAGGCACCACAAGCACAACCTCTGGGCTTGTGAATACTAGCAGTGTTCTAAAAACCAGATATTTTTCATTCTGAGCAGCCATCGACCTCTAGTCTGAGGTCTATTTGCCCAGCTGAAGATTTTGCTTTTTTATCAGAAAGATAAATCTTGTGTCAGTGTAATGGACTGTGTCAAATGTGGTCTGACACACACTAAGTAAGGAATAACACTCTCCAGGGCATGCCTCCAGCACCTGAGTAATAGGATATACTGTAGGAAACATGCCCTGAAGTATAGGTTTTTAATCACAGACAAAAGATACATTTTCTGGACAAAATCAAAGGTGAATGAAATGGCTCAATATTTTTAAAATACTACTTTGGGATAAATTAAAACATCTTTCCTTCTTTTCAGATCAGAGGCTCATTTCATTGAGAATCAGCTTAATTTAAACAAGTAAGACTGTGCCAGTTTGCATCAGTTGATAACCTTGTCTTTTTCATCGATTGAATTGAGTTTCATGTAAGAAAGGAGCCAAACTTGTAACTGAAAATTAATTTCCATTTGGTTCTGAGTTTTAAATTAATTTAAATGAAGATCAAAAATATTCAATCAGAGTTCAGGCTCAAGCATGTACCTCTGTATGTCCTAGCCCGAGGGACAAATTGCCAAGGCTGCTCAAGATGACCAAATTCTGTGAATTTTGAAAGAACCTTAAGAAATGCTTCTCCACAGAACTGAGACACCTTCTTTGCCTTAACAACCTTCTCTCTGCTACTTACTGAGTATCCCTCTCTTAATTTTCCTGACTGCCTTTGACAAATGTTCCAATAATATTTCTCAAAAATATTTAAGTAGCCACTTTCTAACTTTATATTTCTATGTTACTTGCCATCCTAAAAGAAAAAGAAAATATGTAGTCCAACAGTTAGGGGCTGAGAAAAAAAATATTTAGGACACAAAGTTTTAAATAGACTTGAGAAGTATGTCCTGAAAACTTTCATGGGCCTTGGCACCTTACTTATCTTGGCTTCACTGAAAATTTCATTGCAGGAAAAAGGTATTGAATTATGTCAAATTTAATGAGGAAACCACCATCTGGAGAAAGATGAAATCACAACTTATCTCACCTTTGGTTATTCAAGATGCTAAAGGAATGCCAGTTAAAGCTCTTGATGGCACCTCTTCCTAAAGAGCCTTTTTTCCACTGTTCTGACCTTTTGTCTTCAATTTTGACTCTTCCTAAAATATAAAAATCTTTTATTTCCCTAGGGTCTTCTAAAGGAAAATACCTTTCTTTTTTCCCCCTATCAAATTCTTGTTTTATACCTTTTAGCCTTTTAAATTAAATCTGCCAATACCTTTATAATACTTTCATAGGTGTTAATTTACATGGAGAGTAGCCAGTTACAGCTATACAGCTATTAGGGCAAATGAGCATCATATTGGATGTGCTGTCCTTAGAGATGCCTTTGACAGTGCTAAGAAATGCAGATCTGGGTGTGAAGCAGAGTTCTCTCTCAGAGATATTGATTTGTTTGCTGTGAAACCTTTTAAATTGCTAAATGCAAAGTGCTTAATACCCACAGATCCAGAAGTAACCCTGATTTTGTACCTGTTGGTATGGCAATATCTGTTCCTATGAAGATCATATTGCAAATATTGCACCTCAATCAGCCTTGCAGCATCCCTTTCACTTGAGCTTTCCCATCCAGCAGAGCACAACCTTTCTTTTACCCATTTTTGACACATCACCCTTACTTCAGGGTAGTTTGTGGCCAAGATGTGTATGTGTGTGAGGGTTGCTTTTAAGCACCCAGTCTGAAAAACAAGAGGCTGGTTGCTGAAATTCACAACTCTGAATGTTATCAGTGTCCTAACATGGTGGTGACTTGCCCAGTCATTTTGGCACTGAACTGACTCCAAGTTCGGAGCCTCTGCTATCAATGGGGCTGTTCTGGCCAGAAGGAACCAATACACTCCTTGTTATGTATGGAGGTGGAATGGGCTGCCATTTCCAGCCCAGGACCCTGGAGCAGGCAATGAGAGGGAGTCCTGGAGACCTCAGAGCTGTTCTGAGATGCCCAAGGAGTTCCTGTGCCTGTGCTGCCACTGTACCACCCACCATCTCTGCAAACTGTGTAGCTCCAGTGTTGCACGGGGAGAGTGGATGATACTGACTGGGGGATCAATCACAAAAGCACCCTAAAGCTTCTCCTTTCTTTTCCAACAGATTTCCTTCCTGAGTTTGAAATTGTTTTAGAAGCTTTTAAATTGATAATTACCAGTATAAATCCCATGTTGCATCTTATTTCTAAGTAGACAATACATACCACACTTTAGCATTTGTTTTCAGTCCACAAGGTGTGTCTCAGAACACTCAAAAATCTTTTATTTCTTTCCAGTTTTCCTATTTTATCAAATGAGAAGCAAAACCATCTACATTATGTGCACTGCCAACACAGGAAGGGTCAGGTACAGAGATAATGAGGCCCTGTCCATTTAAAACTTTTCTTCTGTGATGTTACAGACTTTCCACACCAAAGCTGCCTGATGCATTCTAAAAAAATACTCCTCCAGTTGACATAATGAAGAATTCAAAATGAGCTCTACATGTCATTTACATTCAGGAAAATCTTTCGTGAAAATCACCTACAGCTTTCTGTCTCCTTGAGAAGCACACTAACGTGATCTAAAAGGAGTGTCTTAATTATGGTAATTATAGGATTTAAAATTCATTAAATAAAATATTGAGGCTATTCAAACTCAGATTTTTGAAGGATTATACTGTTTGACAACACTATGAAAGGTTTAAGTGCATAGTTTAACTGCCAGAATTGGTTTGTGTTTTGCCCTCATTACTCAGCATGAAAAACATGTTTTAAGTGGAATCTACAGCCCACTTTCAACTGTCAGACCAAATATGTCTATTCAAAAGCTGAGAAATTAGCACAGTGCGTGATGCTGTGGTGACACCCATCAAGCAAGAACAACTCGTTGGTTTTGGCATAACTATTTTCACTCCATCTCACATCCAGTTCATGGATTTCTATGGTTTGCTTTAAAAAACAACAACAAACCACAGCAAGGAGCCCTGCTCTTAAGGGTAGCTGAAGATAGTTAGTGTCAGAACTAAAAGATAATGCCTGGCTTTCATGTTCCACTTTTCTGGCAATTGACTGTGTGACACTGGAATGGGGCTGGCAGGGGATTGGGACACATCCTAGGCACACCTGTGTCCCCAGACAGCCTCTAGCCAGTACCATAGCCTTATATTTTCACAGTATCTGCTGTTTGTTAGGCAAAAAGACAAGAGTCTTGGGGAAAGAGAAAAAAACTAAAAAAACCTCTGTGCTTAAGTAATCTCTTGTTCATGGAGAAACCCCTCAGAGGTGGGTCATACATATACATACATACATACATACATACAGAGGGTCAGACAAGTTCTGGGGTTTATCCTTAATGTCACAGGTGTGCACTGAGTAGTCCAGGGAAATGCTCTGCTCTCCCAATTTTCCTGTAAGGCAAAGCAGCTGTATTCATGGCCTTGTACAAACTACATGAGTCTGCTCTTAATGTTTTGGCCTCTGCTCTTCACTCAGTGCTGCTCTTCCATGACCCAGCTCTGATTCACTGTAGAACACCCACATTCATCTTGCATAGGGTCATAACTTGACTTTGGAAGCACTGGTAACCCAGTGAATAAGGACCTTTTCAATTATTCATGCTACTCTGTGCCCTGTATCATTGAGGTTTATCACAGTGCCCATGTACATCAGGAAACCAGTGACCATTGATGTAAATGGAACCACACTGATATAAAACTGGTGTATGTAAGACTAGAATTAGGGCTCTTAGTTGTCAATAGACATCTTTCTGGTGAAGGAGGTTTCATTTCCTCACAGTACTCATCCATCACAATAGACACAGAGTGAGGCTAGATATGATTTATAACCACTGGATTTAAGATCAACCTGTCTTTCCCAAGTAGAATGCAAGAAGCAAATTTTTAGTACCTGTCTTCAGGTTGCTTTGCAACACAAATCTTAGTCTGTAAGGACAGCTCAGGTTCAGAAAGGTGTCTTAAAATGATTTGTGTCCACCCATTAAAATCTCTTCATTTAAGGCTTGAATATTTCAGCTTGGGTCCCAGCCCTCCAGGAGTTCTAGGCGTGCAGTCAGGACCTGAGCTGTGCTGGATACTGATAGAAAAAACAACAGGTTTGAAATCCATAGCAAAGCATCTGATGATGACAATATCCACCTGAAATCCTGGGAACAAAACACATGGTAGGGATGTATGGTACTAGTTGCATAGATGTGGCATAACTGTGTATACAGAAACTGAGCATGCTTGGAAAATGCAAGTTATTGCAAGAACAGCATGGGATGTTGACATAGAGCCAAAGTGTGGCAATTGCCAGAAAATAAGGAACAGAAAGCATTATTGAATATTTTTACAGATTTTTTAGAAAAGTATACTATCAAACTTATTGAAAGATAAGTTATATCTTCTAGAAAAATCTGAGACAACAACAAATTTCAATAGGAATATGCAGAAATGGCTCATCAAACTGACCACTGCATTTGTTGTACATTGATGAACTTTCCTGAAATTATTTGTCATGTATATAATGCTGTAAATATTTCTGCAAGAACATACAAAGAAAAAAAAAAGCTTGTCAGGATATAATCTGAGCATTTTTCCAAACAAATGTCCACATAAGAAGAAAGAAAATCGGGGTTCTGTTTGTAATGGCTCTGGCTACAGTGATCCCACAGGGCTTCTGTGAGCATGAGCTCAAGTTTGCAGCACTGTGTGCATTGGTCCAGCTGTGGCCATCCATTCTCTTGGTGGTATTGGGGTTCTCTTCCCTGCTCATGAGTTTCTTTGGGTAACAGACACACTCCTGCCCTGACTCAGGGGCTGGATAACATCATGGTGAGGTGAAGGATCAGGGGGTGTGATCTCACTGTGAGCCCAGCCTTGGAGCTGCCACAAGCACCCCAAGGCAGTGAAGAAGCAGAAAACAATTTTTTCAACTAGGAGAGGGTAAAAACTTCATTGTACAGTAGTATTAAATCCTATGTACACATCTACTAGCAAAACCCATACCTGATTTCCTGAAACCTTTAATCTTTACTGCATGTCTAGGCAATGGATGACCCTTTTTTTTGTAATCCTCATGTTCACTGGAATATTTCTCTGAAAGACTGCAACCAGAGATCCATTCTCCTGCTCTTAAATTTCACATCCATAACATGCCAGGTACCTTTTATAATCCATCTGCTTCCCAGCAGGTCAGTAATTTTGCTTTCTTCTCTGGCAGACAGGTCCCCAGAAACCTTGCCAAAACTATCTTGTCCCAAGTTACTTGTAAAAGATGTAAAAGTGGAAAGAATCAAAGTGAATCCAAGATAAGTAGTGTGCATTCCTTTCTAATTTCGTATTCTGTAATAGCTCAATAGTGGGGTAAAAATCTTGAAAGCTAACGAGAGTTCAGAGCAGACATTTTAAAATTTGAAAAGATATTAAAAAAATAAGCTATTTGAAATTGTCTCATTTCAGGAAAGAGCAGAAGTCCAAGCTTCTTTCCAAAATATTTGGGACGGAACTTCATTGCATTGGCATCTTAAGGAGAATAGAGAGAGCATATGAGCTTTTGTAACTACAATTGAAATACTTTTTTATAAGTTGCCATCTGAACCCAAACCCAACCAAATTGCTGCTAATGAGTGAAGTGACCATCTCTTCAGTCTGTTCTCAGCATTGCAGCTGGAACTAATCTTAAGTTGTCGTCATGACTGGAAATAACTGAAACTTTTCTTGACTATAGATAGCTAGGATTGAATGAACATGAAAACTAATTCATCCTCTCACACTTAATATCTCACTTCTCTGAGCAAATGAGAAAGAGAGCAAGAGCATGTTTCACTTCACAGGGCACAGGTCAATTTGAACATTTGTCTTCATGAGGATTACAATAAAAATTTGAAAATGTAAACATTTTCAGTGTAAACAAAATAAATCTTTTATTCTCAATTGAAATGTTTCATTTTGACAAAATCTAAACATTCAAATTTTTTTCATTCCTTTGCAGCTATACTGGAAAATACTGGGATACAGTATGATTCATTTATTTAATTTAATTCTAAGGTGAAAAGCAGAACTCTTTCCTTCTGGAGGTCTTGAAAAATGGTCTTCCTGTCTTCAAAAAACCCCCTTGCTAAAGTTAATGCAGCTTCAGGAGGTGCTTTGACTTCACCAAATAGGATTGTCATGTTAGAAAATGTCTCAATGTTTTCCAGGCTGCAAATCACCTCTGAGGAAATTCATCAGTGTTTCATGGGCAGGGATGTAGGGAAACCATTTCTAGCACTGTTTGTGTGACTTTGAGACCTGTGGGTGTATCTCTGGTTTGGTTTCCAGTTCTTGTCAAGAAACAGACAACTCAAGCAAATTAAATAATCCTTCTGAAAAGCCCAGTTTCAGTTATGAGCCACAGATTTTTGAAGTCCCCCAGAAAAATAATGTGATTCTTTTAAATTTCAAATATCTTTAATATGCTTGGGATACTTTAGATGGGTTATTTACTCCTTACACTTCACTTGCTCACCCTTTGCAAGCATGGTCTGTGTTTCAGTGTTTCTTGTACTACCTTGTAAAAACTGAATCCTGAAAAAAATAAAGCTTTAGGAAACAAATAAAACTGATTTTCCTCACTGGAAAAGAAGCTACATTTTATAAAATACTGAAGATCACAGACATTCCAATAACAAAGAAGGAAAGACTCTCTAAAACAAATTTTTGCGGGAACTGCAAAAATACTCTGACTTCAAAAACTTCAGAACTACTCTTTTAGACTGGACTAAGCAGTGTGAGGTGGACACAAGGTTTCTCCTCCAAGTACTTGCTTAGTGCTGGCAAAATCAAACAAGATCACATTATCTCAGTGGTGTATCTGTTAGGGCTCATGTCATGATGTGTTTTAGCCAGGATGACCTGAGAAAATAAATAAGAAAATAAATAAGAGCAGTGACTTAAGGAAAGATGCTACTTCTGCTATTTGGTTTTTTTTCCATCTCTGCTTGGTAAAAAAAAAAAAAAATCAAGTGTCTCTCCCTACAGACACACGCTAACCAATGTCCTTCATATGACTTTAAATGAAATGAGCATTTTTAAGAACTAAATATAACTAGTCTCATTTGTGGCTGCTACTCAGATGAAAATGGAAGAACATTTTGATTTAAGGAATAATTTGCAGTGGTGATCCCTATAAACTTTATATCACAGTTGGTACCAGAGAATATGACCTCTCTGTTTGAAACTTCAGAGTAAAAAGTGCATGAGGACTTTTTTCTTTCCTCCTATTTTGTGTTGTAGACTGGGAAGCTCTGCGACAGAATCACAGACAAATGTTCATTTTTATCAGAAAAATGGGAGATTTGAAATGTACCTCTCTGAGTATAAAATTCCATCTAATTTAAAAGGAAATTAAATTTTTTCCTTGAGCTTTTAAACACTATTATTGCCTCAGACTCAGACTTCCATTCAGGCAACAGTAAAAGAAAGTTAAACACTATCTAAAGTCTTCAAATCTAAGTGCTCCACTGTCTCTTCTCCCAAGCTGCCTTTCAATAAGTGGCATTTCTACCACTGGCCAAGCAGACCAATGCAGAGAGGGTCTGCAGACAGATAAAAATATTGTGCATTTGCCAGAAGGCTCAATTTTGTTATTCTTAAGGACATAGCCCTTCTTTAGTTAAACTCACAGGAGCTGCTAGCATGAAATAGCACAATTCATTTTGGTAATGATATCAGGATTTGGTTTGGAATCTGTGCAAGGACTACAAATATAAATAACTTTGTAAGTCTGTGAGTTTTTTCTTTCAGTCTCACACCAACTCTTTGCATCTCTTACAACGACAAACAAAAAGACAGAAATGTCAAAGATCTCTTCATGAATCATTTTATATTAGTGCCATGGCCCCAAAGTCTCTTCTCCCTCCATGTATAACAAGTTAAATATGAAAATTAAAAGGAAAAGGAGCACTTACAAATGCCCTGTTGAGGCTCAGTCTAGTTCTATTTTTCTCTCCTCTGCCTTTTACAGAATGATTCCTGAGGGGAAAAAAGCACTTAAAATACAGGTTTGGTCCTGACCCAAGTCCCACTGCTTCCTCATTCCTCTGTTGATACAGACAAAAAGCACTTAAACAGGCTCTTTGGGACAATTTATACATCTCCTTTCTCTCATCTACCTTTATGCTCCAGAAGGTAAAGGTACTTTAAGGGAAGAGTTTTGTTGATACTCAGCTCAGTTTCCCTCTCTCTGCCCTGCTTGTGTTTTCAGCTGATTGCATTTTGCAAGTCTCTTCCTTCCCAACAAAACAAATCTCACAGCATATGATATCATGTTAAAGATCTTGAACTGAATGTTACCTTACAGCTTCCATTGCATTAAAGATTGCTGCATGGGGGAGATACAGATTTTGCAATGACCCAGTAAAGTAGCTGGCACATCATTTGCTATTTCCTTTTTATAGCAAAGATATATCAGGTTATTAAAAATATATAGACTTAACCTTCACTATGCAATGAACCAGTGGCCAGGAAAAAGTTCAAATTTGTGAAGCTGTGTAAAGATTTTTAAAGTGATTTTCTATAGTTCTGGTTAAAGGTGAGGCAAAGAGTGCAAGCAGAAGCTGGTTGCAGGACTCAGGGGCTCCCTTCAGTAGCCATAGCAAAGACATCTGCTGTGGTTGAAGTGCCTTCAGGTGTTCTGCACACCCTCCAGCTGCCAGTCTAAAAGAGTCCAAGACTCTGAAGGTCTGCATCCCATCTGCCAGCACACTGCCTGTCCCAAATTCTCTTGGGGTGTTTAGGGGCATAAGATGTTGGACAACCTCACAGAGCTCTAAGCTGTCTCCATCTGTCTCTGAAGCATCAAACTGTCTTTTCAAAGGAGAGCTTGGATAAATATGGCTAAGAAGTAAGAAAAAAAGTCACTTTTGCCTGCTCATGTTTTGCAGTAAAATTGGATTGCCAGCCATTGTGGCTAGAAGAAGAAAGAACATGTTCAGTCAGCTTTGGCCTTTTCATTTTGGTATTTTTAAGCAAAACTAACTTTTTAAACTTAAAATAGAGTTGCAGACAGATGCTGGTGTAATAAAGATCAGAATCAATCTAACCCAATCTAAGCAATAAAGAGAAATGCTTCACATCAAATTCAAAGCCCCCCAAATTCCTGTTTTATTAGAGTTCTCACTGAAAGCAGTGTTTTAAGAATCAGCTCTGAAAGCGTTTTAGAATTAGCTCTACACCGTGCCAGTTTGCCCCACTGGAAGGAGGCAGATCTTAAGGAAACTTCATACAGGAAAAACATTTCCACATGAAAACCATCCCCACAGATGGGAGAGACTGGGCTGCAGTGAACCATGTCATGGGAGTGAGAGGCATCCATGAGCCCTTTCTCTGAGATGTGGAATGGAGCTCTGTCCTCAACACATGACCAGGAGGACACCAAACTGTCCTTCTTTTGGCTTCAATTAAGGAATTAACATTGTTTGCTGGTTGTAAGGGTAGATTTTTATTTTTAGTATAGATCAGGTCTAGCAGAAGATCACAGGGCAGCTTTCCAGAGCTCCAAGGAAAACTCTTGCCACAGTCACACACTCCTATCTCATAGGAGTCCCCAGAGCAATCTTTGGAACCTATGTCCAGGTGAGGCATGGGCACTGCACTGCTTAGCACAGCCACCGCACCCCAGATTTCTATTGTTACAAGGGGCAGACCAAAGCACCTCCCATGGATTTTAGCAGAGGCAACTGGGGTTATAATGAATATATCTAGCACAGCAGCCCTGGCTCTGGACCAGCAACGTGAATGTTAAGAATTATGCATATGTGAAGGAGGATAGTTTGTCATGTATTTCTGGAAAGTAGTTTAAAAAGTTGGCATTAATAATGGGCATGTTGACAGCAACTGGGCTTTGCTGGCCAAGGCCCTCAGATATCAGCTACTCCAGCATCAGAACTATTTTGACGTCAAAACAAAACAGGCTATTTACTTTTTGAAGTTAAATTAAATCCAGAGAGTGTGATGCCATTACAGAGCCAGGGTCCTAGCCCATTTCATCCAAATGAGCTGAGCAAGGTGTAAGTTATATACAACTCCATAAAGTACAGATGCCAGGTTTCATTCCTGTGGAAATCAAGAACATTATCAGTTAAAAAGAGTGTATCAGGCCAGTGATTCTAGAGAAGACCAGAACTAGAGCATTTACAATGTGGAATACATTTTAAACTTGTTTCCTTTTCACTCCTCATCACTGGAAATGGGATTGTTGGCAAATAATTCTTCAGATACATGTGTAACAAGGATGATTCTTTACACTGCAAGTTTAGGTGGGGGGTGGTTTTTTCCCACTGTGATGGACTGAAAAAGTTTCCCTTTGGAAGCCCTGAGAGATCCTGGGAAAAGAAAGTAGACTGGAGAGGAAGAGCTATGGCAGATGTCATGTCCTGCTTCTTCTGTTCCCCTTCCCAGAGCATCTTCCTCTTTCTCACCTTATGGCATCATTCCTTCTGCCTTTGTGCTGTTTGCTTGTTTCCCACCCTCACACCCACTTCACTTGGTCTGGTTGAAGCTGTCCCAGGTCCTCTGTATCCTGAAGTGCTGGCACATCCCCTGGCACATGGAACTCTGCTGAATTGTCTGCCAAGGCCCTTGTCCATTCTAGGGTCTGTTCTTGTTGGAGAAACATGCTGAGTTTATACCAGGTGATTGTTGCTTGTTCTTCTCACTTGGCCTGATCCTGGCATACAGGCAGTGAGTGTGATGCCAGCCACATTCACTGAGTGTGTCTGCTCTGGGGGCCCATGTGGTGGAAACCAGAAGAGCTCTGGAACCCATCTGTCTCTAAGAAGATGCTGTTTGTGCAGTTGTTTCTCTGCTCAGGCAGAGCGAGTCCCCTCAGGCAGCTCCTGGGATCCCTCTCATCCATTCCTTGGCTAAAGCTCCCCCTCCAAACCTGCTCCTCTCTGGAGATGGGCAAAACTTCATCAGAAACCTCTGAGACCCCATCTTGAACCAAGTCCCCTGGAAATAGAGGTCTTTCTCCTTGGAGTTTGAGGTAAATCTCTTGTGCAGTGAGGAAGGAGTGCTCTAGAATTCCCCTCAGTACCAGGAAGACACCATCATTGGATTTATTATCCCTTCAGAGCTGTGTCTAATACAGATAACTTGTGAATTACTATATGTTGAGAACATATCAACCAAGACAATAGCAGAGTCTGGCTGTTGTCTTCAGACAAACCAAACCAAACCAAACCAAACCAACCAACCAACCAAACAAAAACCCAAAGAAAAATTGTAAGCTTTATGCTCCTCACAAAGGATAAAATAAACAATTTAAAAATTAGTATAGATGAGTCTTCTTGGCTCTTCTCTGAGCTCTATGGAGAGTGATAGATCCCAGGGTAAGGTTCAGGTTTATGTTAGCTGAGACATAAAGTAGGAGATAAAAGTAGCTAAGGCAGACCAAACCCAAATGCTAAGAATGTGTGAAAACTTACAATTGAATAAGAAAGTCCTGATAGCTGAAAACATGTACATGGCTGCCTGCATGCCCAGGGACTCTGGTGGTACCTGTTGTGAGTATAAAGGCTCTTGAGTGGTAAGTAATGAAAAAGTAAGTCTCATTACTCCTTTAATGTATTCTGTAAGGCTTTCAGCACAGGTATGGGTTGTAATTTTAAGCTGTCATACAGTTTCAACTTAAATCTTGTGGTAAATAAATGTTTATTCTCCCTGTAAGCACAAGAGAAAAATGCACATGCTAGTATTTTATAAACATGACATGAAAAGCTGTTTTGTAGGTTGGAGCAGATAAGTTAAATTTTGCAGTATTCAGTCCCAAATGTAGAATAACAAAAGATGGTAGTTGAACAAAAATGCTATTGTTTCACTGAGAAGCAATTAGGCTGGTGATAGCAGGTCTCAAGTGAGAATGTAGTTCCTCAATAAGCTATAATTACCTGTTATTTGCCAAAACTGCCATTAGAATAAGAACACTGTCATGACTGAAAACCCTAATTACCTGGGATTTAGAGGTTTGTGGAAACTGTTGTGCCTTTAAAAATGCAGGTTTTAAATTAGAACTAGGTTGAAGCCTCCCACAAGTTTTATATGACATTGTACTACCATTGCTTAAGATATTGAAGTGTTAGATTTTCTTATAAAGACTTGATCATAATGGAATAATTTTTCTGGCTGAATTGGATGCACATTGCCCTGTTTTCTTTCTCTTCCAAGGGTCATATTCTTTCACACTGAGAACAAAATTCTCCCTTTACATGGGACAGATCATGAATAAAAATGAAGTGTTGGAGAAAAAAAAAAGAAATGTGGCTATGATTATACCATGTTTATGTCCACAGTGGACAGATGAAAGCAATAACACAAGGCTGTTATTTTAGTAATTATGAAACCAGAATTTTAGTGATTTAAAACCTAACTTCATAAGAAATATAAGGGCAATATGCTTTGGAGAAGGGTTGGATGGAAGGATAGAAAACTGAGACTAACATTTAGTTTATTGAAATTTTCTGAGAGGATTTGTGAAATTCAGGGACCAAAACCTGCAGCTGATCTCAATATTTAAGCCCCACTCATACCTCCTGCACTTGAATACTCAATTTGTGATTTAAATTCAATCAATCCCTTGTGTAGCCACAGGAGTTGTGCCTTTTACATGCTTAGAGATAGACAATAAGCCAAAGCATTCAAGAACACTTGATGATCCTGAATATAAAATAAACATGTCCATAAACTGTTAGGTTACAATGTAATGTTAACCCAGGCAGTTTGGCAGGCACAATAAAAAATAGTCCTGAAGAGGTGAATGGTATGCTTCAAAAAAGTACTAAAAAATTTTAGCAGCTGTTTACCAGGTTTAGTAGAATGAAACAGGTAAACTGCATGAGAGGAAACATCTCTCCTCTTAAGTGACTTCTAAAAAGACTTTCTTTTTACATAGGAAGATGTATAAAGTGATGACAGTGTAGATTTTGAAATGAACTGCTTATTTCTTAACTTACTGCCACGTCAGAAAATTAATGTAGCTATCCTTGTTGGAAGAGTTGCCTTGGGGATGTCTAAAAGTTGCTTGAAATTTAATGACAAGGCTGAGCAGAGGAGAGACATGGAAAGTAGGATGAGTGGGAAATGAGGGAGATAAGAGAAAAACCTGCCAAAGAAATGACAATAATGTTGTGGATGGCTTTGTGAAGTCTGATGTACAGGGAATGAGAGGAGGAGGTGGCTGACACCATCTAAATGTACAATCTCCCTCTCCTCACCATGCACTGGGATCCCAGTGGATTAATACACCCTGTAATTCAGTTTAGAAAGAAACTATGATTTTTAAAGCTTATAAGGGGGCTTTGCTTGTCACAACCACAATATTATGCTGGTCATAATCAAAATCAAAAATCCTCAATTACAGGGTTTTCTAAATCAAAACTGGATGCCTTTATTTAAAGTGAGGCATTTGTTCATTGAGGAGCTCCTGATCTTGGTGCATGGATCAGTATATGGGATGCCATGGTCTGTGTAATGGGAAAGACCAGACTAGATTATCACAGGCTTTCTTTCTGGCTTTATATTTCTACTGGTAAATGTGGGAAACCTGCCAGCTCCTGAATTTCAGTTTCTTTATTTGTTTATTCAAAGAATGGACTAGTAAAAATTATTTGTAATAAATGTAAATGTAAGCTCAAGAGCTGAAAAAAATGAGCTCCTAGAAGTCAAAATTCTTCTAGGCTTTTGACTTTTATCTCCCTTCACAGTCATACAGGGAGTACAACATAAGGGCTGCTATAAATCTCATGTTCTGATAAAGTTCACTAACTATCATCTGCCCTACCAGACAGCACTTTTGTCTCTGAAAATGTAGAACAATAGCTGCACAAAAATAAATAATTAGTTATCTCTCATGGATTTATACCTGTGTAGCACTTTAAAAACTGCTTGGCCCATATTCAGTTTAAAACCACTGGACATAATAAAAGTAAGATCAAAACTGTGCCTTAATGATCTGCACTAAACCACTTCCTCAGGTCATCAGCTTCACCTCCTAATTATAGTGATTAATTGTTCATTAATAACGCATTATGATTGTATTTTTTATTGTGTTTCTTAATTTTCATATGATTAAAAACTGATATCCTTATTAATGACTTTATTAATTAAATTTTAAGTATATATTTGATTTTTAATAATTTCTCAGTACAGATCGGAATAATGTTTCTTTAGGCTGCAGGCTCAGTAGGACTGAACTTCTGCCTAGGATCCAGTAACCAAATAATCCACTTTTCTGTCAAGGGAGAAATAGCTTTTCTATAGCATTTAGATGAGATTAGACTGGGAATCTTTTTCAGGACCAAAGGGACATACTGTAGGGTACTGATGTCTACAGCAATGGATCTTTTGTGAGTCGCACTAGGGGAACTCTATATTTGAGTATCTCTTACTTGAAACATTCACAAGGAAAGATTTTGAAAATCAAAAATTGGACTCTTTCTATGTTCATCAAGCAGAAGACACAGAGGAAAAGCAAAAGAAATACGGAGCAGAAGACTCATATTTTTCTCCTGTACAAAATAAAGCTTTGCTCAATAAGAAGGATTAGTAGTTAGCCTCATACTTTTGAAGATGATGTGGACTTGAAAAGAAAATTTAGTAATACACTTGGGTACAAATGTGTGTGGGCATCCATATAGCACAACAGAGGTTTGAAAGATTGATATTGTACAAAATAACAACAGTATAGGTCATTAATTTTCAAGCTAATATGAAGTAGAATACTGAGGGCTTTTTTATCAGAAAGCATTTTAAAAATGGCCAGCACTTCATAAAGGACATTGTAGCTTTGTCTTGCATGTTCCCAGCCTGAGCTGTCATCTGCCCACTTCTGCCAGCTTGACCCTCTGGACCCACTGAGCTCTATAGGAAGGAGAGATGACTGCATTATAACTCTGAAATGTGCTTTATGAGGTGGTAAAAAAAAACCCCACAGGTGATCACTATGAGATCATCAGAGACATTTCAGGGAGGCTCTTCAAGGCCTGGCAGAGATATGCCCCACTATCCCCTTGGTAAAAGTCATCCTGGGAAAAGCAGGATGCTTCTCTAGCTGTCAATAAAGCAGGTTCCCACCTGAATGCCCAGCTGGATGTTGAAGGAAACATCAAAAAATCCTACCCAGACATGGGTCGCAGTAGGGTTTGGAGCAGAACTGTGTATGAGAGTTCAAATGTAGGTTGAAAATGCAGACAAAAAGTATGGATTTGGGACACCTGGCACATCTTATGTCTCCAAAGGGCCCTGTCATAGCTGTGAGAGCTGGAGATGTTTAAAATGATAAAAATCTCCCTGCCCAGAGAGCACCACCCAGATGTTGAACCAGACCTCTTGGCTGGGGAATATTTCAGAAAAAAGCATGCTCTGAATTTTAAGAACATCAGAAATAGTTATAACCAGAAAAAAAAAATTTAGACAAAAATTGTATTCCATGAAGCCATGGGTGTACTCTCTTCTTGTAGTTTTACTTTCCTGTGAGTTGATAACTTCCATATATCAAATACTTCCATAGAGATGAAATTAAATGGAGTAATGAAGAAAAAGAATGAGGGGTTTCCTGAACTAAGAAGAAACAGTATAAAAGAATGCCAAATGTGTTTTTTTAAGGAATTTTTCACTATGTTTTACTGAGCACTATCTACAAGTGATGCCAAGTGAGCTATTTTCCTGGCAAGCAAGAGGCTGGACTGCAGCTACAAGCTTGATAATTGCTTGTACATATTGATGATGAAACATCTTGCCTTTCTTTGAAAACAAATAGGGCTTTCTGCTGTGTAGTGGTTCCTGGGCTTCAATTCAGTGTCTGAGGCAGAAATCTTGGAATATTAAGCGCTGGTTTGAGAGCCTCAGTCACTCCTGGTTGTGTCCGTCTCCCACTTCTGCCCAGGGGAGGGTGACAGATGGGAGAGAGCAGGGAACAAACTGACAGAAAATATCTTCCCAGTTCCAGTGATGTAGAAAAGAAAGGTGGGGAAATGACTGATTGCTGTAGTTGAAAGGGGCCAAGTAGGCTTCCTACACGGTAGCATAACTGTGACATTACACAACTGGCATTTAATATGGCAGTCCCAGGAGGGCTATATTCCTGAAGATTGGGATCGAGCAATGGGTTTTGAGGTGGTGAACTGTTGCAAGGTGGTACTTGGGTGATACCAATCTTTTAAAAAAAATAAAATGGTCACAAGAAATACTTTTGCTACCTTAAGAAATAAGAGCTAAGTTCCATTGTCACTCATCTGATGAAAAAAAAATGCTTGGAGGTAAATGGAATCTGACTGGTATGACTAACAGTGCTAACCATGACAATAAACCAGCCTTCCAGAGGTCAGGAAAATTTTCAGAGCAAGTCTCCATTCAGTGACTGTGTACATTATGTGTAGGGCAGCAACTGTGAGGGTCTATTAACCAGTGCTTAACTAATGTTAAATAACAATGACATTGACAGGACTGCATCATGAATTTATTATGATATGGGCTATTACAGAGAATACAAAATTAAAGTATAATGAAGGGACATATAAGCCTTTATTCTAATTTTTTTACAAGCACAAATATTTTTCTAGAGATCAGCTTCTGCATGGCAGAACAATGTGCTGGCTGGCTGAAACTGCTAAAAGAACCCTTGAAAAAACATATGAGAAGCAATTGTTCTCAAAGCAGGGATCTGCAGTGCACATGCTTAGGTCTGAGTTTCAGAAACAAGCTGATGGATTTTCTTAGTTTCTGCTCAGAAATGACAGCTGCATGGAGAACAACCCAGGCAACATTATTAGTTTATATAATGTCCTGGAAAAGCAGGATCTTGATGATTGCAACATACAGGGAACTTTGGTTGTTTCTATTTTACAAACTGAAAAACCCCAAACCACACCAGCATAATGCAGAATGCAATGTGCATTTTACAAATCATTGTGCATCCTTTCTGTCCATATAATGAACTTCAGATTAGGGTAATTACAGAGGTGTGACAAGTGATATCTTAGGGGCCAGTTGGGGGCTTTCAGTGCCTGGAAGTAGATGCCCAGCTCTAGTAAGAGTAATAGGCAAGTAAGTCCCTTGCAGAGGAGAGCCTGGCCAGGAACCTTCTAACAGACTGGTCTGACATGGCAGGTGCTAGCAGAGTGTAAACAGGTTTGTGTCTTCTGCTGTAATGTGTCCTGGCATCCCACAGAAGAGTAACCATGGGTGAGGAGGGTAAGAGAAACAATTACACTAAATTATGGGGAATTTCACAGGTTTGCTTCAATCAGGATCTGGAGAGGTGAAAAGGTGACAAAAACCCCTATGTTTCCTATTGCTTTGGAGTCCTCAGGTCCAGGTGTTTGTTCCATCACCAGCTCCTTATCAAGGTGATTCCTGAACTTAGGTTGGATTTCTTGGTGGTCTCACTATCACAGGAAGAAGACACAGACATGCAGCACAGATGGGAACAACAGCATGGAAAGGAAATGGGAAGTCAGGGCACAAGAGCTTGGAGCATCCCATCACTACCAGACAAGGCTGAGGCTGAATCAACAGCATGAATGAAAGAAACAGGCAGAAATTTCAGAACAGGGATTCATTGTGCTCCACTCTGTTCTGGGGAGTTTCTGAGGTGGTATGAGATTACCTGATCTTTCTTATGTAATCAGTATTTTTTTATTAAAGACAGAAAGTCTCTTAGTATATTCAGCTTCTCAGTTGCTCAAAAAGCAAACAAAAACCCCAATAAAAATCAGGCAGTAGAACCACTGGAAATAGAGTGAATGGTATTGTATTCAATTTGTCTTAGATTATCAAAAGGACAAAGCTAGCAGAAATAGATAAGCTTAAAGACAAAGCTCTTTATTTTGCCCAAATTGCAACTATATAACAGCAACTGACAGAGAGAGATGGAAAGAGCAAAATGCTCTCCAGGTCAAAGCCAGAGTTTGTAAACTAGAGAGAAGAAAAATATCAGTGCAACCAATCTTTAGATCTGATGTAGGTGCAGATGAAGGATGTAGGTGAAGATGAAGGAAATCATTAAAATAAGAAACATATTTGATAACTAAAGAATAGATGTGGTAATTATCTTCAAAGACCACAAAATTATGGAAGAAAAGAAGGAAGAATTTGAATTCAGAATTAATGTGTAAAAGAAGACAGGCACATTACATGGGGTGGATGAAGAAAAGATAGCAGTGAATGGAGGCATGAAAATAAAACCAATATGAATATCTAGAAATATTTCTTTCTCATCTCATCCATCACAGCTCTCAGTGATCACCCAGCCTTGACAGTAACACAGTAGGCTCTGCCACAAGAAGACTCCTGTTTTTAAATGGTCTTCTTAATGCTTCTTTAGCCATAGCCCTATTCATTTTATCTTGGAATTTTTTAAGTCTTCTAGACAAGAATGAAAATACACTCCTGTGATGCAATTACTACAGATTTGTGGGTGATTGACTCCTTAAGAATATAAGCTGGAGCAGACCATAAAGCTGTAAGGTGATCTTTGAATTAGGTGCTATCGAGCAAGTGCAGAACTCTCTCCCTTGTTTTTTGAAGTTTGCTCTCCACATGCAGTTCTCCTTGGAGGAAAAGCAATTAAGTCCAGACCTGAAGTAACAGAAACATACAGAGCTGTCACCAAGCAGTCTGTCCAAGGAGAACTCATCAACTTCTTATGTCCAAGCAGTTGGAAAACAAGGAATCCTTAAGCCTTTGTTCACTGGACAATGCAGAAGTCTTACATTGGAAATGCATGCAACAAATGGAAGAGGGACATTATGCACTCGAGGAGCAGATGCAGGTTCCTAGAGCTTTGCAGATGCCCAGGACTTGTGAAGCAAGCATTTGGAAAATGCCAGTCTTCATCAACACTGCCAGGCAGTGCCCACTTGTATCTTACCTGGTGATGTGTGGGATACTCTATTGAATGGACCTGACTGAATGGGAAAATTACATTAAGCTGTTCTTCGTCAATACATCACACAGAAATTTTTTTTTTCCCAGCTTACTGAAACAAAAGCTACACAATGACTTGGTGATTGCTTAGATGAAGAATATGCTGGCAGGAAGGGAAGGCTTTCAAAGTGGTATGACATTTTCTGACTGCTTTATTAATTTCAAGTTAAGCACACGCTTAAGTGCTTCTCTGAAGTGGGGTCAGTGGCACTGACAATTTGAAACACTGGACCTTGTGGCAGTGATGCAGAAACGTTGAGGCACAAGACTTTTTTTACCCCTTAAGCTGTGGAGTGCTGCATGCTAGCAATGCTTTCCTCGTGGCAGTCCTCCCTACGCCAGTGCTTCTGCGTGGCAGGAAGGATCACTGTTATGTAGGATGTGTTGTTTTTTGGATTACTTGCAAAACAGAGGTCATAACCACGTCTGGTCATTAAAAATCCCCAGGCACTCTTTGTTAGCAGAGTGACAACTTCAGTGCCATGGCCAAAGTCCAAGAAAAAACATAAATTCTACCTAGCCTACCTTAAAGTCCCTTAGCATTTCAGTTAGCCACTCTATTCCTTACTTAGTCTCAGAATGAGATTTAGGATTGCTGCTACAAAATGGCTACACCAGAAATGTCTCCTTTGTGCTTCCAGCGTTTACAGAGCCTTCTGGATTAACAGCACTGTATGACTAGAAGTCACAGCTGAATTAATTTATTAATTGGCTTATTAATGCATATTCATATTCTTCACTCTTCACACTTTCTGGAGAATTGGAGTAATTTTTCTTGTTTGCTTCCAAGGGACTTATTTAAATATACTCAAGAATATGCCACCAAGGAGATAGGGAGAGAAAAGATCCTCCCCAGCTATAAGCTGTTGTGACTGGTACCAATGTAGCATATAATTGAAGGTTATTTCCATACATTCCAGCCAAATGTAACCATCTATAAGAAATAAGAGCACCTCTTAAGACTTTGGATTTTTGTTCAATGTAAAAGAATTTATTTCTCATAGATAGTTTTCAAACTGGGAGGAATATTATTGCTAAATTATATTTTAATAGCTGGTTTGTTGTTTCTGTTTCTGAAGCAATCATAAAGTGGTATTTCTCTTGCATTTTACATGACTCCAGGGCTTGCTGTTCTCGCCTGTCAGGTCTTTTCAAATCACTTAACGTTTACTGGAACAATTCTACACTGCAAGATTTG
This sequence comes from Calypte anna, assembly GCF_003957555.1. NCBI lineage: Eukaryota > Metazoa > Chordata > Aves > Apodiformes > Trochilidae > Calypte > Calypte anna. The sequence goes on along the minus strand of NC_044249.1, from coordinate 14,154,061 downwards.
CTGCTCATCCAGCGTGGTGTTTGTATCACAGCTGCTACACCATTGCCATCTCAATAAGAGGAAGCATTTCTCACCACTTTGTTAGTATATAGCAGCATGAAAATAATAATTTCACTTGAAAAAAAAATCCACAGTCCCTCCATCTGGAAAACGTCAAGCAAGGAGTAATCTTGGTTTTATTTGGAAATGTTTGTGGTCATTAAGTTAAACTTACAACCCACAGTTAGTTTAATAAAAATGTGGCATAATTGTACTGGACTGTGATGTTGTACTTTTTTTTTTTTTCTTCAAGAGCAAATTAGAATATTCAGACATATTGAATAATGAAAGAGATGAGTATTAAGGACATATAATGGAAAGCTTTCAGTGTCATGCCTGGCAGGGTATTATTCAACCCATTTTAAATAGTGAAAAAATACATATATAGGGAGTTCTTATCATTCCATCCTAAAGGTAATTCTGTCTTATTGACATTTATGTTGTTGTTCATAGTTCACAGACAGTTTGCAGACACCAGAATACACACAAACAGGAGAGGAACACAACGTTTCACTCATGTCTTACAAAAAAAAAAAAACAAACCAGATTTAAGGGCAGTAATATTTCCAGGCTCTATAGTAGAATGTTGAATTTTATTCATTAACTTTTGCATTGGAGGATAATGATTTTTTTCAAACCTTGAAAAGTGAACTTCTTTACTTGTAGAGAGTAACATTTCGCTCCCAGATGCATCTCCTTTAATTCGATGAAGCAGATAAAGAATCTTTTCTTCTTCCCTTCATACTACCAATAAATACCTTGCTTTAGAATTATAAATTAGTAATATGGTGTAGTGCTTATATCTTAAATGTTACGGTAATGAATTTTTCAGGCTGTGTTTTACATCATTTGCAGGATGGCCTTTACTTGCCTGCATATCTACAGAGGAAAACCACTGAAAACCATCATCCTGGAAGTGTTTGAAAGCCATATTCTTCCCTGATACTTTTTTTGCTGCATCTCCCAGGATGTAACATAGTAAGGAATGTGTTCAATAAAATGTGTTAATCTCACAGCTCAGAAGAAATAAAATGAATGCAGGAAACCTCTGCCCAAGTTTCCCTTCTCAATCTGGTTATACTCACCTCACTGTATATTTAATTTGAAGTGCATACCTAATTAAAAGTTAATATATCAGTAAAATGATTTGTAATAAGTATATTCAACTACATGTGGGAATGATATGCTCATTATCAAGTCCAGACTATAGCTGGGATCCTTCAAAAAGAAGAAAGCAATTTTTCATAACAACTATGATTCTGGTGACATTCATTCCATACGTAAATGTGATATAAATGTTTGATCTTTTAAAAAATTATAGTGTTTATGGGAACTTGCTGTTGAATATTCTTTTCTTGGATAGTATCTGTCATTAAGAGGAGTATTTCTTTAAATGGGTTTGACTGTGTTTTTTCAAGAGAAGAAAATAAGGCTTCTACAGAATTAATGAAGCTGGCTTTTCAGCCTAGGGTAAAAAGCTATCTAATGAAGTCATTCATAGTGACAGCCCATGATCTGAATTATATGAATTATTGCTTATTAATGGGATTAATTGCTTCTCATGCTATAATACAAAATTTATGCACTTGTCCAAAATCTAGGTCTATAATCTGAAACAGAAAGGGAGAAGAGAGGTTGTATTAATTATATGTCGTGTCTACATCTCTGAATGTACGTACTATAATAGAGACTGGATGGAGGTAATTTTATTAAGCAATGACATGAAGTGAAAGTTATATAATGTGGATAAGAAAGGTAATGGTAAATTCTACTTAGCTGAGGCAGTATATCAGATTGCATTGCTTTGCTGAGGGCTTTCATTTTTATACTCTCTTTTAACATGAGATAAAAGGAAAATTTATTCCTTTGCACACTACAATTCTACACTAAGAATACACAGTACATCTGAGGAGTAGCTAGAAAAACATAACTTTCAAGATCACACAAAATCAAGATCAAATTAAAATCATATTCAACATCAACATTTTTGTTTTTCTTAAACACATTTCTTAAACATGATGCTTGGTATTGTTGTGATTATTCACTATTTGTGTTGTCCAGAACTAGAAGCCTGGCTGCACTGTCTTGATCAGACATAGCAGGAAAATAAGCTTTTATTCCCAGAATTTCCTATGTGATGACACAGAAGTGAAGATTGAGGAAAAGAAGAGACTTGAGTTCTGATCATTTGGAAATGTCCTGTCAACTGAATCTGTTTTATCTGACTCTGTGTGTATCAAAGATATTTATATTCATGTGGCCCTACATGCCATGGTAACTGATAGCCACATTTAAAGATATTTGAAGACCTAATCCTAAATCAGATAAAATCCACATCTCCCATTTAACAGGAACGTCCCAATTAGCTAAAGTAGCCAAGTCCTTTAGCAGAAAAATGGGAAATGCTTTCAGGATGAAGCAGCAATCAAAATTAGCTCTTCTATGTCCTGGCTTGAAGCTCTTACTGCTTTGTTTTATACAGAAGACCCCTAGAAATCAAGGCACTGCTGCACTACAGAATGTCTTCTTTTGCTAAAGGTAACTTTTCAGCAGCAGCTGTCTTGTAGTCCTGATTGCATATGGGAATATTTATATGATTGAGAACATTCTTTCTTTATCTTAGAGCTGCTGGGTTCATCAATATTTCCTCAGTAGTTTCCCTCTGTATGTTTTCCAATACCTCTCTTATGGCACATTGCTTGGGGAGCATATCCCCAGTGCCAATAGTAATGATATTTTTCTACATTATCATCCTGAGGTCTTCTTAATGAAAATCACCTTTGGGCTTGCACCACTGCAACCCATATCAAAATTAATCCCACAGATACCATCAGTTTCTTATTTTCTCTTTCTGCTTCTTCCCATCCCTGATACTGAAGGCAGTGGGAGGTCCTGGCCAGAGAGATCCCAGAGACAGCCTAGAGCAGAGGCCATTGCCTCACAGCTTCCTTGGTACATTCTTAGGTCAGGACAGATCAGTTCTGTCATTATTATTTATGGAGGGTGAGTGTGTGTGTTTGTTGTTTTGATTTAGTTGTATTTCAATTAGTATTATTGCATGTCCCATAGAAAGGTGTCAAATGAGAAGAATAGGTAGAACTATTTAACAGAATAGGCAAAATTAAAGTGGTTGAAGGTAAAAGTGGTGGCCAGTGTGGAGAGGAGAAGAGAGGGCATGTAAGGCTGAAGAGCAGCAACAATTAACTTAGACATAATTAACAGCAAAGGAAAATTAAATACCTCCTTGTATGGGTGATATTCTGTGTCAATAAATGAAACCTCCCTTTTTTAACAAATAGCTCTATCTCATTCTTTAGGAAGATGCTATTACCTTCTTGGAAGCATTCCTACATCCCATGCATTGATACTTTGTGTAGCTCAGGAACTACAGCCCTTCTAAGAAGCAATGGTCACACTGGAGCGTGCCTGTATCACTTCATTTTTCAGATTTAAATAGATCCATAGAGTTTTGGAAGTAATTTTTTTTCCTTTTCAAATTTTTGAAATGTTATATATAGGGTGAAAAAGATACTTTTATATGTCAAGTTATGGAAGAGTTATTTCTCATTCTTAAAATTCTTAGGCAACCAAGAAAGTAACCAGAGCACAGAGCTGTAGTTCGTATATATATATATAATATTAGATGTGTCTGCCAATTATTATATACATATAGTTATATCTGTTAGATTTATAGATCTAGATACATCTATTAGATACATTATGTGTCTAATGGAAATATAAGGTATCTATTAGATATATCTGCTCTTTTTAGATTTTCTGTTCAGGTTCTTGTACCTGTTTCCCAATGTCCCAGTGTATCTAATGAGACTGGTGGAAGTCCATGAAAGGGCACTTTTTATCCACTTATTTCATTTAATCTCTCTCAGGTACTTGCTTCTTTTTCATCTCTTTACTGCTCTTTTGGTTTTGTGTGGGACCATGAGACATATCACTGAAACCAATGCATTTCCTCACCAGCCAGCAGTTGGCAGAGGTGGGGTTACAATAATTGGGGGGCTTCACCAAGTCACTGAGCTTGGCTTTGCTCTGCAGCCCACAGATGAATCAATATTTCTGGGAAGTACCTAGTGATGATAGTAAAGAGATCATTAGAGAGTAGGAAGGGCTAAAAAATGTCATAATCATTGTTTGTAATTATTAATATAATTGACTCTATATCAAATACGTTTAGTTCATATTTCACATTCTATTTGCAATGCCTACTTTTCCTTCTTCCTTTATTGCTGCATATCAAGTACTAGGTACTAGTACAAACACTCTTGGGATTAGGTATGTTTTATATATCTGCCTGCCTTTAAAAATAATACTATTTGACATAATAAAAGGTCTTATATACTTAATAAATACATTTCAGAATAGTAACAGTTCTCAGTTTTATTAGTCAAAAAGAATTAGTTTCACAGAGCAGGCCACTGTGAAAATCCTCAGTTGACTGCAGCTAATATTACCATGAAATAGTTTTATTGCTAACACAGAGTTTTCCTTGTCTGGGAAGAGGTGACTGTATGGAACCCAGCCCAGTGCAGTGGACTCTGGGTATGAATGATGAAGTCAGTGCAGGTAAACCTAATCATCAGCTTTCTTTCAACAAACTGGCTTAGATTCCTAGCAATTTGTTGTTTTTAGGAACCAGAGTAATTTTGATCAACTTTCATGGCCCTGTAAACAGCCACCCAAAATTCTTCACCTGTCAGCCAGCCAGCCAGATGCAATGCATCAGCAAACTGTGCTGAGGGAAAATTTTGGGAATGGCTTGAATGGCAGTATAAGAAAAATACTTTTGAGTAGTAGTATCCAGTCTCCAATAGGAAACAGCCTTCAAACTGCCAGGATAAGCCTCTGATGCTTCCACAACCTTGTGCAATCCCAAGGGAGGTCTCAGCTACCCACCATTTCATTGCCAGTGCAGCCCTATTCCACACCTGACACATCATTTGCCTTCTTGCCACATGTTTTCTGGCCACTTTCAACTTGATTTTGGCAATGAGGGACTTTTTAATTGAAGAACAATTGCAAAGAAAAAGAAATTCAGAATATTCCCACATTCTCATAATTCTGGCTTGGGTACATGAGTGAGCTTTCAAGAGTCTTCTAATTGTCCTGCAATTAATGGGTCAAATCTCTCAATCATCAAAAGTCAGAGGAACTCCCGGGATAAGATGTAAATGCTGTGATTATTACTACCAGCTGAAGAGCAAACAACCTTCAAGTGAGCATCAGGTAGATACTGAACACTCAAACTGCTCTTCTGCCCTTTGCGCATGGAATACTTCTGTGTTTTTCATGAAAACTTCCAGAAGCCTGTGCTGAAAATTTGATGCACCTTGAAGAGAAACTAGAAAACATTATCCCGACACATTTTTCTTTCAGAAAAGGACATCCGGCTGAATTACTTGGTTTGGTAGAATAATCTGTAACAATACCATTATTAAAGTTTCATAAAAATGTGTTCCTTTAAACACAGGCTTATATCTGGCTTCCAGAGAGCAATTACAACAACTATAACGTGACTCTTGTGGTAAAAAGTGACAAGCACTCAATGCAGTGAGGCTTTTGAATTTTTAAATCAGTGAGGCTTTTGAATTTTTAAATCAGTAAGAGCAGCCACTGAGAGTATATTTCAAATTTCACCATCAAGGTATTACGGAGATTTCTGCTGAGAACAACTCATTCTGTCCTTTGTGTTTCACTTGGAGGTTTGAACTTTGTACTGGTTCCTAAGTCCAGTCTGCTGCTGTAAAGAAGCTGCCTCTGGCTTCAAACATGGCATTTGTTCCCAGGCTGTGTCATTTTCCGTAGCTTTATGTCACTATGGAAAAAGCCCATGGTAAAATACAATCTTTCATTAAACAGTAATCTAATATAATTTGCTTCTTAAGAAGCTGATTAAAGATCAAGGAAAAAAATATAAACTTTTAAGGAACTGTCTTTACTCCAAACATTTTCTGTGTTTTGCTAAAATGAATGCAAAACTCATATGATAATGTGGCTAAATAATATTAGATAATGAAGATGGAAAACAGAAAAAAATATATCTTCTTTCTCATTATATGTGTTATCATTTAAAAAAAAGGCTGAAGGTTATGTTCAGTCTGTCAGGAAACAAAAAATTACTCTTTCCAACAACTGAATAACACAGCTAAAAATTCAGGCATAAAGTTAATGAAATTGAAAAATGCTGTGTGAACTAATTACAAGGAGCAAATGACTAGATGGAGAAAACTCTATGTATTCAACATAATTATTCAGACAGTAAAAGAAACAGTATTTGTCACATAACTTCATTATTACAAATTATCCACTAAGCATTATTTTTTTTAGAGAAACCTGTAAACAAATTCAGCAGCTTTGAAAACATATTGCTCTTGTTTGTAGGCCAGTGGATAGCTTCATAAATTTGGGTTTGGCTGGTGTATTTGTAATGGGCTCAAACTTTTTAATTTGCTTTTTTTGGGGGATGAGATTGAGGATTCAAGGAAAACTATTCTGTTCACGGAGAAAATCCAGTTATAAAGAAGACTTTGTGCAAAAAACCACAAATGTAACTTTAGGAAGTAGAGTATTTGTTTCGTAGGAAATCTGGGTTCAATTTTTGGTTCTGTGGCAATGAACTGGATGGGACTGGTTGAGGCATGGAGGGTGACATCTAAAATATTATCAGAAATAAATTGTCCAGATCTCACTAGCAGCCAGGATTTGGACATGTAGGTATTACAACTCATGTCAGATTTAGGTGAGTTGGGAAAGTCAATGTCTATGGCTGAAGTCTAAGAAACAGCTGAGAGTCAAAAAATGTGGTTGGGTTTGAGCCACCATGGCTGGGTTTGTCTTCAGAGCTCTCCCTGGCACCTCCTCAGGGCTTGGCACCAGAACTTATTTTTGGTTGTTTGAGACACCCAAAAGTGGACATGGAGCGTCTGTGACATCACAGTATTTTGCCAGAAATCAAAACATTTAGTCTGGGTGGGTCAGTTCTACTGTGTCCTTTGATATAAAGAGGGGTATTTTGTGATGTGAACCTGCCTGATATCTTCTTCCACTTCACCTTCCCAGTCCACAAGGTCATCTGGGAAAAAAGATGCTCCAGGCCAGCAGCTTAAATACTCTGGAGAAGCAAAGACTTTTGGAGATGATGGGGCTTTTTTAATTCATTGCCTTGGGTCATTACCCAGCTCCCCAAAACACCTAGAAATATGTGAGCTGGCTGGCTGGTGTCATAGGAAATGGAAACACTTCTTTCATGCCTGGCCATCTCTCAAGGAACTCCATGACCAGACAGCTCTGTGGCTCACAGACTCTCTGAATTCACCTGGCAACCTACAAACATTATTTTTGGAGTTCTCAATGCAATTTAGAGTAGGAAGCTTAGAAATTGAAAATCTTTAGTCATGAGAAAAGTTTCCTTTAATTTTCTTAGAAAAATTTCATCTTCCATAAATTAAAAAAATTATAAATATTGAGCCTTTTGAAAATGTTGCTCTTCATTTCTCTCCCATAACTTTATCCGTATGTATTGTACTTGCTTGTCTTTCTGGTGAGGCAAATTCTTTCTCTCTCTCTCTCTTTTTTTTTCTTTCTTTTTTTTTTTTTTTTTTTTTTTTTTTTCTGAATGTGTTAAAAAAAATAATTAAACTGAGGAGTCTCTGAGACCAAAATAAATGTCTTCTATGCCTCAGTGGGAATTATGCTCCTCATTTAAAAATAACAGCATTGTTTCTCTCAAAATTATGCTTAACCAGCTCCTTGTGGTAAAAAAGAAAATAAAAAATTAGCAGCTCTGACTATAAATCAAGCAGACTCTCAGTTTCCAGGGAATAGATATCAGCACAGCAGCTGCTGTTTTATCCATGTTTTATCCATGCCTACACACTTGTACACAGCCTCCTGCTCTATCCTGCAGTCCTCTGAAGAATCCCTAGGCTTCTTCTCAAAGAAAAACAAAGGTTGGCTTGATGAAAACAACCAAGAGATCCAGGAATTGTTGAAAAAGACCAGAACTGCTCACCAAGCACACGTCACTCAGCCATCTTGCCTTGTAAGAAAATCAACCTTTTGTCTGGCATGCAGTAAGCTCCAAGAGAAACTTTGAGACATCCAGAACAAGTGGTGGATCAACCTAGTGGAAAAGACTGAACTATGTATGGGTGACCACAGAGGGCTCTGTGAAGTGCTGAAAGCAGTGTATGTACCCACACACCAGATCCAAAGAGTGGTGGCCAAATGCTTTTGATAGATAAAACCTTCATCCTGAACCCATGGTCTGAACATTTTCAGACTCTCTTCAGTGCCAGCCGTGTAGTCCAAGGCTCAGCAATTCAGCACATTGGTGAAACCCGAATTGGACATAGCCCCTACTTTGGGAGAGGCTCTTAAGGCCATACAGCAGCTGAAAACTGGCAAGGCAGCTGGGATTGATGGAATCCCATCTGAAGTTTGGAAGCATGGAGGCCAAGCACTCCATGCTAAATTTCACAAACAAATTGGGAGTTGCTGGGAACAAGGCAAATTACCACCAGGTCTCCATGATGCAGTCATCATCACACTGTACAAGAAGAAAGGAGAAAAGTCAAACTGCTCCAACTACTGAGGTATAACTGCTCTCCATTGCTGGAAAAATCCTTGCAAGACTACTTTTGAAAAGATTAGTACATGCAATAGCAGAGGAAGTTCTACCTGAAAACCAATGTGGTTTCAGAGCCAATAGGAGTACCACAGACATGGTATTTGTTCTCAGACAGCTGCAAGAGAAGTGTAGGGAACAGAACAAAAATGTCACAAAATGCCTTTATGTGACATTCATTGACCTCACTAAAGCTCTGGACACTGTGGGAAGAAAGGGCCTTGGCTGTTCCCTCACAGGAGACTTTCTGCTGGGTCATCTGTAATCTCACTGCCTGCACCCCATTGGCCTTATCAGCCCTTATCAGCCATCCTTATCAGCCATCAGCTCATGGGGAGAGCCCTTCTGAAATCTTTGCTCACAAAGCCAAGCGATGGTGATGATGATGATGATGATGATGATGATGATGGTGATGACACTTGTGCACAGCCTCCTGCTTTTCCAGGAGCCACACAGCCAGGGGCTAAATGGAATATCAATCCTGCACCAGGAAACATGATGACAATTTGTTTTCCTCCCAGTGGTCACTCTGGAGTTCTAGAGCATTTACAGCAGAGTTGGAGTGGCTGAGTTTTTTGTGTACATCTCCAGCATTTTTTCCATATCATGATGAAAGTACTTTTGTGTGGAGGGTTATATTCAGTACATATATGATGCAAGTGGTGTTTTGTTTGTCTACTTGTGGTATGGAGTTTTGGGGAGGTACTCACAAGAGGGTCCTGGATAACAGCAGTACTAGTGTCGCAGTCCTCCCTGACAAAAATTCCAGCTTAATGCACTTTCTACTTAGGTGTGCTAAAAACTCAGGTCGATGGTTTGTTCCACTGAGAGACAGAGGAGACTGAGGAAGTCAGTTTTATGCTCAGGGGCAGATTTTGGCCAAAATCATGTGAATATTTCCAGTATTCTTTCCAGAAAGTTGAGACATATAATCCACATTACAAACCACATGTGCTTAGGAGGGACTGAACAATTTCTTGTCACCATACAAATGAACCATCCTATTTCATTGTGCAGGAAAAGAAAAGGCACATAAACCATAAGAAAAGTCTACACCCAACTTTGGGCACAGATTAAAGGCACAAAACCAAGCTTTCTCTCTGTTCCCCAAAATATCTGATTAGGAGTTTCAGCACTCAGTCTGTTGATACGTGAAGTTCACAGAAGTAGTTCCCAAGGTGGTATCTGTGGCAAAGGCAATAGCTAAGAAAAGCCATCCTTGCCCTGTCAGTGCCTCAAAAAAAAACCCCAAAAAAACCCCAACAAAACAAACAACTACCCAGGAATAGCTCTTTAGGTTACAGATCCATTTATTTGATTTCAACTAATCTGGTTGCAGGCCACCTGGCAGGTATCAGCCCAGGCCCAGTAAGCCTTCCTCTCAACAGGTGCCTTCGAAGCTGCAAATTGGCCTGAATTAATTTGAGCACAAAGTTCATGCTGAGGGAAGAGTTGTGTCTCTCCAAGTTCTTTAGAATAAGCTGTCTCTGACCCCTAATAAAGCAAAGTTGCTTAGAGGTGTTAAAATGAACAGTCACTAACAGAATGTCCTTCCTGTTCTTCCATGGTCTGGACAAGACAAGGAACCAATACAAATGCAGTTAATAAATAGCATAATGTATTTTTTCAAATAAATTAAATATATCTTAAAGCCCATGAAAAATTTGTATTCATGACTACCAATGACACAGGCCAGTAGAAACACATTTATTTTCCTCAGAGATTGTATATTTGGTTCAAATTATTCAATGTTGTACTTGTGCTGGGATGCTCTGTAAACTGCCTGAAGCATAAGGTGGTTTTTGCACCATGGAATATCCTCTGTCTTACTTCACTGCATATCATGTTCAAAGAATTTGGTATTTTTTTATAAATCAGTACCCTGGGATGGTTGTGTAAATACCCTTTTATGGAGCCATATTGCTTTTTCCACACTTAAGTTTTCATTCAGCTCCTATTAAAAATGTTATAAACATTTGGGCTGGCAAACTGACTATTTTAAATCTGGAGGAAAAAGAATCTGTTTCTGTACAACTGAGGAATGTATAACAAATAGTTTTCCTGAGGTACAAGTTTCTTTCTGTCTATTTTTTGTTTTGCCAGCCTCCTGTTCAGATAAATCCCTTCCAGAATATATGTGGTACCAAGGCTGCATGCCATGGGCCATAGGGAAAAAGCACAACCCATCCCTCCCCTGCTGGGTACATGGCAAATCAGTCCTGCTACACAAGTAAGAAATTATCTGAATTATTTTTCCTGGGAATTGTTTTGACCTCAGTTCTGCTCACACTGAGGCCACTGAGATGAGAGATAACATTGGCAGTGTTCAAGATGATTCAAAGCTTGGGCCACTTAGATAGTTTTCTGTCATTTATGTGTGTTTTCAGTTTCACACAGTGATTTAGGTGAGTTGTTCAGTTCTTTAGTTTTTTCCATTTAAGTTATCCCCAAACACTCAGTTCTTCCTCAGCCAACACTACCACCAACAGCAATGTCAGGTAGGGCTGCAGGGCAAGGACCAATAGCTAAGATCCTAGTGCAAGACAAATTCATTAGACAAACTAAATAATTTAGAAACATTTGAAAAGCAAATGAATGTAGAGGTGTTCCCTTATGATTATTGCTTACATAGATTTTTCTTTAAGAGGAAAAACATAAATTAATAAAGGCCAGAATGTCTTTAATGACAATATTAGTGGCTGCCCTGTGGCTGTTAAGACATGCACTCATTGTAAACTATATTGATTTTTCCACTAGATAAAATTCTCTGGTTAAAGTGTTATTTGCAGCTATAATCCAAACTGGCTCTGTTGGTCGTTATCATTATAAAATGTGGTCAGAAAGTTTTTCATTGAAGCTACAACCACACATTTTCAGAAAGACTCCTTAACAACATCAGGGAGAGTCCCATGCAATCTGTAAGTGTGATAGTCACTGCTCTCCTGAAGGTGACTATGCTATTGATTAATGGAATGAGTTGGAGGCTCTTTAAAAGTGTGTAGAAATTCTGTGAATCATGGTACATGTATTCACCAAAAAAAAAAATTAATTAATGGCCTAAATTTAAAAAATTTACTGTGCCTCTGGGTGTAACCATTACCACCACAATCTGTATAAAGTCTCTAAAGGGCACCTTGAAGATTGCTTACTGGGAAAATTCCAAATCTTGGCAGTTCAGGATACCTTTAAGATGGACTGGGCAGATGGATTTCAAAATATTGAGAAACCATACTGCTGATAGCAGCTACCAAATTCCTATCAAAGATTAGTGTGAACCAAACTTGACTAAGTTTGTGCTGTCTATCACTGACTTTCCTCTGTGCTTAATTAACAGGGAGTAATTTTGCTCTAGCAAGAATTGACCAGAAATTATTTTTTGCCACATCACACAATCATGCTCACTTTCCAGCCATTTAATTCTGATTTGTGCACTGATTCTTTTTTTCAGGCTCTCACTTTGTACATCTGTTCAAATCAAGGGTATAACCACAGTCTGGGAGCCTTAACATTTCCCCAGTTGTCCTGAGGCTTTCCTCTCTTTCGCAAGATGAAGAATGGGGTTGTGGCATTCCTATAAAAAGGGATCCTCCCTGACCCTCCAATGAAGTAATTTGTCTTAGAACTACTGGTTCTTTGCCTCATGCACTGCTAGAATTTACTGCATTTGCAAATTAAGTGACTGACCTAATGAGCATTCAGATGAAGTTTCACAGAGTTCAGCCAAAATCCTCATACATGTACGTAAGGGGTTTGACCTTGTCTGAGAGGAGAGTTTCAGTCTTGGCAGTTTGCTGCTTTATTGAGAAGAAAATGTTCTATTAAGATTGACAAGGTTTGTTCTGCCTATCTGTGATCATGATTTTTTTCTTATGTGAATTTCATGAAGAAAGGTTTATTATTAGAGATTTAAAGATCATATATGGATGATTAGAACAACTGTTCATAAGAGATGAGCGAATCAAACAGAAGCTACAAAATGTGGAGGCAAATGTCTTTTCCATTTTCTCCATAACCAGATGATACTGTAGAGGAACAAGCTTTCTTATGCCATTTTGAGTCAGAACTACAATTTAAAATGCTTGCTCTAAGGCAACCCTAAAATGTTGGGTTGAACACCTTTTGTGTGTCACTATCTGCTACCATCCATTAAGAATCTGAGAGACAGTTTGTGTTTCTCTCATCCTATTTCAAGGACAGACTAAATCACATCTAAAACTTTCTCCCAGTTCAATATTCTCAGACTGGGAGGTCTTCAAGCCTTTTTCTTCATTGCTGAAGTAGGAAAGAATCTGTCCCTTACTGGGCTCTCTGTGTGCAATAACACTTTTCCTGAAGCAGTATTTTTTCTGAGTATTTAACTGCATACCTAATGTTACAACACAGTGCAAGTATGTGGTACCCTTTGGGCACAGAGTAGTGTCCTATGGGACCTGAGGCACATCTCACAAGGCAATGATTTATTTGCTTGCACAGAAGTGTCAAAAGATGCCTGAGATACCATGAAATGTATTACACTAAAAGAAAACTTGGAGCTTTCAGCAACCATTCAGTAATGGAGGTGGCATGTTCTGTTTACAAGAGTTATGTTTTCATTTAAACCATGCAAGAGAGTGAAGAATACATCATCAAGTCTTCAGAAAAATTGAATGATGCTTCACTAGGAATATGGGACTCCATTTCTGCATCTTAATATTTCTTTTTTCCTCTTCTTTGTTGGCCTCTGAAGGGCTGAGAACCTCAAGGACAGGATTGAACATTTCAGCTTTTTTGGGATGTACTCCCAGCAGTTCCTCTCTCAAGCCACTTCTTACCTTTTAAGTATATAGCTTGGTGTTGCCTAAATTCCAGTTATTCCAGGTTAAGAGCAGAGCAATGGTGGGTAGCTTGGCTTGGGGCCAGGGCAGATGGTGAAAAAGGGAGTAATGTCTCTGCTCAAGCTATTCTCTGCAGCCATGCTCCAACCACCTGTGCACACAACACTTGTATAAAGACTAAAGTGTAGTGGCAGAATAATCCTGCCTTGTAGCTTCAGTCCCTGCTTCCTTATTGCCTTCTTGCAACACCCAGTCATGCAATCATATTTATAAAAGCATTTCAATATCTCCCATTTGATAATTACCCATACCTAATTACTGTTGAAAATTTAGCCATTAAATCAAGGTTACTTACTCCCAGAGTTGTTGGGAGGTTATAAGTGTAATGTTTTGATGGGCATACAAATTTTACAGCCATAGAGGTCCCGTATATACTGAAAATGAAGAAGTACTGTGATTTTTGATACTTGCACAGACTTTGTCTCTCTGGAGGATAAATAAGAATTAATGTATAAAGGAAGTCAGGAAGAGCTGCTTAAGAGCTTGCTGAACAGAGATGTCTTTTTTGATAATTTCTTCATGCCAAATGCTGACAAGCTTAAAAAAGGAAAGAGTGCTGTAATTGTGATATCGTGTTCAGGTTACACTACCCTGAGGGGAACTCCTACTAATGACTGAATTAATTAAAGAGAAATTGTTTTACATGCTACAGAATTTAAACCAGCTCCCTGCCCCAGTTTCCCTGTCTGCTTATTTTTGCACCAGTGTGAACAAAGGACCCATTTGCCAATGCTTTGTTAACCTGTTACTCTTGCTAAGCATTTTCGTGTAGTGCCGTGGAACACAGGGCTGTGTGTATTACAGCTGGGAGCAATGTCTCCTTCCATCAGATCCTCTGCAATCACTGCGTAGAAAAGTGTAAAACAAGTACCTTCAGAATCCATGGTAGTGGTTTTAGGCATTATAACTACTTCTTCCTAAGCTTGTCTACAAGATTTGTGTTGTGGCACTGTGGGAACAGATATGAAGAGATTAATTCAGTGATGCAGCTTCCTCTTTAACTGCATACTTTTAGAACACCTTCGAAATGTGGTTGCTGGTGCATAATTTATATCACAGGGGTTCTTTATTGTTGTTTAAGTATCTTCAGGGCACATCTCTTGAGCAGATGAATGTCCTGTGGGGCAAGTTTTTCCTGTAATTCATATTCCTTTGGGATTATATAATTATCTTTTTATGCTACAATTGTTTTATTTTCACAACAATTTCTAGGTGTATGATGCTGTTATCTAAGCTATAAAAATGGATGTGCAAAAGCACTCGTTCATTTGTATGTAAGATAGTGCAGTGTTGTTGGAAAGGGCTTGAGCTGCATAAGCATCCCTGTTTTTAACAGGATTAAGTGACAGATGGAGTAGATATAGATAAGGCTGCACAATGCATCTTCAGTCTCTCTAACAAACAGAAAGACAACTTTTTTTCAGCTCACAATTACAGACACATTTTGTTCTATTTTGAAAGAATGCAAGAAATATTTTTTTTATTTTTATCTGCTTTTAATTAAGCCTCTTCAACAAAGAAAGCTTTTTTCAAGCAAAACAACAAAAAATGCTCTTCATTCAGATACATACTTGCCTTGAAAGGGAACAGCTAACCTAATGTACCTCTGATAAAGGCAGGACTAAGTGTACTTACAGTTATAAGATCTTGCATAAAAGACATTCTGAGACTGTGTTTGGCAATTTTATAAGCAAAGTGATATATATAAACTTCCTTCCTCAAAGCTATGTTATGACACTGAAGTTTAGCTTGTGTGTGCCTATACAGATGGATGTGTGTAGATAAGTACCTATGCATTCCCCATAGCTCTAAATTTACTGCTTGACCCACACGTGAGGGCAAATCCCTAATGTTAAACTGTGCTCTACTCACCCATCCCATTTGGAAATGAGGAACTCCAACCATACAATTGCTCTTCAGCTACCACAACTTCTGGAGTTCCCCGCTCAGAGCTCTACATGGCTTCTGCTGTGGACTCAGGCCCACCAGTGTCATCATCCTCTTCTGTGTTTTCATGACATAGAAAAATATCAACATCCTACAAAGAAAAATATAAAGATCCAACAGTATCTATAAGAAGGGAAGAAATTTGGACTAAAGCATATTTACAGAACTTACACTTGAACAAGGTATTTTGCCCCTCCTATCTATGAATATGGGAGCTTCTGATACCAAAAGACCAATGACCCAAGTTCATAAATTGCTGAATAGATTTGTCTCTTACTACACCTGAAAAATGACACTTAGCACCTTGAAAGAACTTTATTTTTGAATGCTTTTGAATTTAAATACTATACTAAAAAACCTGTAACTTTTCTGGTACTGATTTAATGAAAGATGTTTAAGGCCAAGACTAAAAAGGAGATTAAATTATTGCAGAGTAATTCACCTAAGGCTTCTGAACACTCTGTTCAGACTAAAACTCACTTATTCTGGACTAGAGCATCTATATACACACATCAGAGAGCTTCCCTGGGACAATCTATTCCACTTGATTTATTCCAGTTAATTACTTTGTCTTGATGAGCCTTGAAAATCAGTTCAGCCTTGAGCATCTAAACATTCTCAGAAATATTACAAGTTTTCTTGAAACATTTTACCACCAAATACCACATTAGAAGAAACAGTTGGGATTGAGAAGCATTGCTCTGCATTGTGCAAACCTTCTCCTCTTAGCTGCTGGCATGACAGTGCCAGGCCATCCCACTACAAGCAGGCTGATTTGCAGCAGGGAAGGATTTGATCCCTTTTTGCCATTACAGATGTTTGTCAAAAAAAGTCCCCCCCATGCTGCTCACAGTGACGTATGGGCTTCTTATCCTTGAGCAATATTATTGAACTCATGGGGACTTGCTTGACGAAAATGCAAATGCAAATCGTTTGCTGGTTTGGGGCCAAAGCATGTGAATTCTAACTGATCATTGCCCTCTGCACAATTTACAGTCTGTAGGTGCAAAGGGATGTATGTTCTCCTGGCTTACTGAGCCATATGTTCCATCCTTGTCTGAAGCTTCTCCTTCATTGATGGAGAGTTTAATTAAGTTAATATGGGGCAGCAACTATATTAGCAAAACAACAGCTTGATCCAATCTGGGTATCTTTGCCTGTATGGCTCCTGGCTGTGAGCTTCAAGAGAAATAGGCAAAAATGAGTATGTCCCACTAAAGGGAGGCAGCTCATGGCATTAAACAGTTACGCAAGAATTTTTCATTGGAAGCCATGAGGGATGATGACATTGCTCTTAATATTTGACCTTCCTAGTTTCAACTACTCAATACATCTTACTGTACACAGAAATTGCCAAAATCCCACCTAATGAGATGAAAAATGACACATGACAGATCTGATGGCTAACTGCAGCTACAAGTAGAAAGACTGCTACACAAAAGTCCCCAATCTCCCTCTTATTTCTTTTTTCCCCAGTTATATAGAGAGTTTAAAATATAATTTGAAGCCACAGATAATTAAAAACTTCATTCAAAGAAAGCTGAAAACAGTTGAAGTTCTGTTGTTTTTTATGTGCTTTCCGCTCAAAGCTTCAGTATGTTCACAGAGTTATTGGGTATTCATAGCACTTCAGATTTTTTCTCTCTGGGAAAGCTGCTTAGTTCTTATTCCAAGGGGCACTGTTTCATTTCCCTTTATTTCTGTGAGATTTACACCTAGTTAACTCTTTTGACTTCAAGCAGATGGCATAATGCCAGAATTAACCTGGAATGAGAATATTCCTGTGAATAAGAGGATCGTGACAGCAGTCTGCTATACCACTGAGTCAATGTGTAAGAATCACAGTGTATTTATAAATGATATTGTTGGCTCTTTTCTCTCCTGCATGATTAAGTTTCATCTTGCAAAGGCACCACTAAAACTACTATAATTACTCAAGAAGTGGAAAGCAATTTTCAGCAGCCTCAGTCCTGTTTCAGTTTAAATATTCCTTGATTTTCCCATGCAACCCCATAGCCTCACGTTGCAGAGATCTTGAGATCTCTCACTTGGAGCAGCATGTCTGCAATAATATTTTGCTGAAGGAATGAAATTAAACATTCTTACGACGTCGTTTCTATAATTTACCCTTCCTATTGTTACCAGGGATATCATACAGAAGCCTGACTTAAATTATGCAGACTTTGTGCATCCTCTAAGGTACCTAGATAAATAGCATCATGTTAGGCATGTACATAGCCCTGGGAAAGAGCCTTATTTTCTCTGTTCTTCATCACTTGTGTTCTTAAACACGTTTATTATGACTTTTTTTTTCTCTGCTATACTTCCTTGATATATGATATTTTGAAGAGTGGTTTTGATGCATTGCCATTATTTTTATGAAAAAAACACAGAATCACTTCTGCCATCACTATATAGTGAATCTTGATTAGTTTTAATGGGATTTTTGTAAGAGACTGAAAATACTGCACTTGTCTTTGGGGCAAGAGTAGCCACTTGGTGTTTTATACTACAGCATCTGTAGTCAAAGACTTGGTCAACAGGAGAACAGAATATGTCCTCTTCAGCAGTCAAAGTGTAGTATGGTGTTGAAAACATGTCTCTGTCTCCTTCTTTAACAGGTTTTTTACATTTTATATTTACTCATTATCTCCGTAGAAAGGAGGAGAAATAGCAAAGAAATCCATGAATTTAGGAGGTTACAGATGAGCCAGAGAAAGTTGGTCTTGATACTGACTTTTGAAATGGAAATATTTTTAAGCAAACAGAACAAAAATGCTCAGCCTTACAAAACAGACTTTTTTAGTGTTGCTAAACTGCATCCAAATAGCCTTCAGATTATTACAGAAGAAATGAAGTATTTTCAAATTACATACTGGTTAAGTCAAATTTAGACATGAGACTAAATTTTTTCATGACTTTCAGATCTTTTCAGTTTTCTTAAAGAATAAATATGATTGAGGCTTAAGATGTCTGAACTGGCATGATATATGTAGAGAAGAGCTTAGAAAGTCTCAAAGGCTGATTTTAAGTTGGCTTCTTCAAGCTGCTGAAGGTAAAAGATGTGGAGGGATTAAAATTCAAGAACTGACATACAGCTAAAGGTAATCATGTGGTATCTGTGTACTGAATCAGGGCAAAAAAATGTTTAAATGCATATGCAAAACAATACTTACAAAAATCTTTAAAAGCTTATAGGTGAGTATGCATAACTAAGAAGTCTGTTGTTTATGGGCCAGTGCACGCTGGGCAAGCATAGGATGTGAGTTTGCAGAAATTTTTTAGTAGACTTTTCAGTTTCTATGGGTCCAATTTTATTGTGGTTAAATCATAAAAACAGACACTTGAAAAAATACCTGGATATTTCATATCAGGTTCTAAGAGTGGAGCTGATGGCTCTGAACTCTAGAGGTGTCTGTTGTGCTAAATGTGCACCCACCCACACCCACACACCCAAGCACACATACAACGAAGTTTACACTAAATTTTTGCTGGTTTGGGAAGGAAATCTGCTTTCAAATTGATGAAGAAGGCACGCCTAATTAGAAACATTTATCACATGCACACTCACAATTGCTTTTTTTGTTTTCACTCTTCATTTGAAATTGTATAAATCACAGGAAAATAAGTATCTTGTATCCAAAATGTCTATCTCTTTGTTCTTTTTTTTTTTTGTATTTTTTTTTATTTGATTGCAGTCAGATGAAAAGCACTGCTTTGAAATAGAGGCAATAGCCAGAGGCCCATTGATTGCCTGTAAACAGAAACAAAAAAGGGGCACTGGTAACATTTAGAATGTTTTATCAGTGATCAAAGCACAGGAGGTGCTGTCTAGACAGCCTAGGTGTGGACTAGCAAATGGCTTTCATTAAGGGTCCTCTACTCTGGTGCCATTGTTTCAGCTCTGCTCTTCTTCAGGCCAATCTGTGATTGATTTCCAGAGAGGTGCCCAAGTGCCTGTGGCAATGGGATAAAGCTTACAGGACTTTGCTTGTTCTGACAAGGCAGAGTAGCTGCCTATCACAGTAGAACAAAATGACACTTTCATTTACTTCCACGGTGCTCTGAAACAAATACTTTCAGCTATAACAATTGCTCTTTGCAGTTTGAGCTCTGGAGCCAACTTCTTGTGTTCCAGAGAGTAAAAGCTTGCGAAATAATTTCTGAAGTATCCTTTATCTAAAAAGGATCATATTCTGACCTCTCTGACAGCCCTGTACTTTCCTTTTCTTTCACAGTCATGGCTTTTGCTGTAAGGGTGTATTTTATTTATGATGTTGCTGAAGATGTTTTTTTTTTTTTAGGACTGGGGAGAACAGCTTCACTTTTTACCCTCAATTCCTGTATGCATCCCAAAACCCAAATTCCTGTATGCATCCTACATGTGCTGTGCCTGTTTGTGAGGATACTTGGCACTCATGAACCGGTGTATTAAATCATGGAACTCAGATTATTCTAATTGTTTCACCAGAACTCCTAACATGAAAATACAGGACTAAGTTGACTTAGAAAAAGATCTCATGTTCAGCTTCTGCAAATTGCCAAATTACGGTAAATTATCAAACTACCAAAGTGCAAGAGCTGTAGATATTTTTCATCTTGTCTCAGTCTCTCAGCTTTATGTTTGCTTTTCTTTGTAGGTGACCTCCTTCTACTGCTCAGCTGCAGCCTCCAACAGATAAACA
This sequence comes from Calypte anna, assembly GCF_003957555.1. Lineage (NCBI taxonomy): Eukaryota > Metazoa > Chordata > Aves > Apodiformes > Trochilidae > Calypte > Calypte anna. Next base: position 14,133,875 of record NC_044249.1, on the reverse strand, counting down.
CATAGGAAAGAGGGCAGAGAGATGTGTCAGTCCTGCCTGTGTTGATGGCTCCTGTGTTATTTCTAGGGTCAGTCAGTTTTTGTCTTGCAGATCCCAGAAGTTGCAGATGCAGAAGCGCCTGCTACTGCTGATAGGTTTGCATCTACTTTGAAGATGTCAGAAAATATTGAGCAGCAGAAATGCAAAATGAAGGAGTGCAATTATTTGGGCAGCTGATGAATGAACTGAACACCCTGTGGCTGGTTTTGGTTTTGGGATTTTTTAAATTCTTTTTTACTGTTATGGAGCTGTTACTTCCACCATTGCCATACAACAAAAGTCTTTGTGAGGCTACATATACTACTGCCAGTAAGACCACTATTAATACCCTCTAAACTAAGGATAATAGAGGGCATTTACTGTATAGATAAAGCATTGAACAGTACTGTGTCTTGAAGTTGAAAAGCCATTTTTTTTCAGATTTCACAAGAAGGATCCTGAGAAAAAGAGGTTGTAGAAATCAGTCAGGTGGCATCAGAGGTGAAAGAGGGCACTGAAGACACATGGACTAAAGGTCTTCACCAGATTTAGTTAGATGCTGTCTACGCCGAGCCAGGGTGAACTGAACTGAACTGCTTTCAGGATGGTGATTGTGCTCAGAGATTTCTATCTATATGATATTAATGAAAGAACAATGCAATGTTAAAAGCACATGCGTAGTCTGTGTGCCATGTGTATGCCTGTTGTAGCTCCTGAAGAGATAAGCAATAAACCAAAAAGCTCATACAAACAGCCGTGAGAACATGGGATTTCAAGTCCCAAGCTGAGAAGTACCCAGGCTCAATGTAGAGCTGGTGTCCAGGTGACAGCTCAGGTGAGGCTGTGCTCTCCTTGGGCTCCAGAGGATTCAAGGACTCATTGGATTCAGTAGATGTCATCACTCATAACATTTAAGTCTATTATCAGAGAAGTTCAATTAAAGGAAATTTTCTGATGGGTTTTTTTTTTGTTGTTGTTGTTTTTGTTTGTTTGTTTTGTTTTGTTTTGTTGTTTTTTCCCCCTAGTATTTCAGCCTGTATTTAATTGACGTTTTTAGTTATAAAAGACAGAGACAAGGTTGAAGAGGGACATCTGAGTCCTTCTTACCATTTTCATGATTCCTAGTGTTTGCTAGCATCAAAGGTGTGGGTCATTTGCACTCAGGATAAAAATGTGTGCACCCAGACATGATGTTTAAGAATTTCAAACCACTGCCAAGTTCTGAGCAGGGTTATGTTTCTGAAATTTCATGATACATCATTGTTATTACTACTCTGGTACAAGTTTGATATTAGGATTGGCGTTGTTGAAGGCTGAGGTTAAATAAAAGGTTAACCCCCAAATTTTGCAATCCTAATAAAATGGCATGAACCAGCATGACTGCTGAAGTTTCTGAAAATGTGTTCTTCTCTCTGCCTATTTCTATTTTAACCCATTTGCAGATGTGGATTCACTTCTGATTTGGAACTGTTAGAAGAAATTTTTTAGGAGATACTTTAAAAAGCAAGTGCTGAAGACTATGGGGCATAGAAAAGTTAATAAAACATTTTTACAAATCTGTGTCTGGGTCAATGTTGCAGCAGAAGTGTTGAAGGGAGCCTCCACATTCTTTTTTTTGCAAATTTGGTGATCAGAAATAGTAATTTCTTTGGTCTGATTTATTAGTTTCCTCAGAAATTGACTGGTGAATTGAGTGTAAGCTGAATTGGTAACTTTTCAGACAACTTTGAGTAATTATCTGCTGTTTTTACTGGAAGACCTTTCCCAAGTGAAATCTCCAGAACTAACACATTCACAAATCAGTAGTGTTATGTCTCTAACTTTCTCAGAAAAAATGTTTCTAATTTTCTCAGAAGCTATATTTACAGTCCAGTTTTAGAAAAGAAGAAAAAAAAAGTATTTATGTAAATGTTGCTTCTTAATAAGAGGAATTTATTCCCTTGTAAGAGGAAAATATTTTTCCAAGAATCTATTCTTTTGAATGATAAAAATATGTGAATAGTAAAATTGTGTGAATGGCAAAATTGTGCAAATGTCCCCTAAAAGACATATTTGTAGCATTTCTGTTGCAGCCAGCACTCCCTCTCACCAGTGTTGTGCCTCATTTAGATGTAGAATGTTTAGATATTTTTAAGTGTTCTTGTGCTCCTCGACTTTACCTCAACTTTGGGAGATGTTACTAAAGCCAAAACTTTGTACTTATTACAGTAGATCACACCTTCCTACACTGACCTTTTCAAACATTTCAGACACAGCTTTTTAACAAACACATCCTAATTAAATGCTGTAGATTTTATCCAGTCAACTTCCCTGAGACTACAATTTGCCAGGCATGTGCTCGGAAATGTCTAATGATGTTTTGCAACAGCAGATTATGTGCCTGCAGCTGAGCTTTGTCCTATGGTTCAGGCTTGGACTGCAGAGCTCTTCAGGCTATTGATAAAGCTGGTGTTGCATCATATTTGGTGAAGTTTTCCAAAAAATTTTGGACAGGTCTTTGGCAGCGTTCAGCTGTCTCCTTCCTACTTCAGTGACTGCCACATGAGCAGATGTGCGTAATTTCTGAGTTTTAATCTTATTCAGAGCACTCTTGTCCTCTTGTCCTTTTCTTCTTTCAGACAGAAAGAAGAGCTCACTCCCCTTGAGCTACTTGAGATACACTTCCCTTCTTTCCCCTCTCTGACCTGTCACTGCTCAGGCTGAACTGACTCGTACTGTCTGCAGCCTGTAAGCAAATTTGAAACTTAAATAAATTCACAGATAAATCTCATCCCTTGCCGAGGCATCTGGATGTCTTAAGAGACCTGTAATGAGATGTTCAGGGTCTCAGTTGTGGATTTCTTTTGCTGCCTGAAGCTCCCCCAGTCAGCTGGGAAATGATGATTTAACCATTTAAGAAATGCTAAGCAAAAAGGTGTGTAATTTTTTCAGTTGTGTGCTCACTTTCCAGTGCCACAATTCAAAGGGCAGTTCCTGGCCCCAAGACACTGCTTACTTTTTAATATAAAGTAGCACTTCCAAATGTATGTTTTTCCTGGGTACTTCCTCTGTTTTCTGACTGTCTGGAATTTTTCTTTTAGAAAAATAATGTCACATTGAATCAGATAGACTTATTTGAACATAATCTGCAACCTCACCTGGTTTCTTTCTCTTGGCTTCTTTCTCAGAAAATAAATCTTTCCTTCTTATGTGGCATTCTCTTTATCACTGTGAAGTGCAACTTCCATTATAGTTTTAACAAAACAATGTCACTTTCATTCTTTACATTCCAGAACTTTGGATTTGTTGATTTAAAGTAATTATTGTTTTAAATATTACCAAATATTGATCTTCACCTGTCTAGGGTTATTAATAATAAAAATAATACACAATGTATTTTTTAATACCAGTTACTCACTGCTTGTTGACTATCAGAGTAAGAAATTTTTATAAATATCTGTCCTGTAAAATAAGTGGTAGCAAATTGCAACACAAAGTAATAGTCTTACTCTGATATAAGCCAGACCCTTCAGTGATGTAAATGGAGTTAATAACATTAGCTAAAGATCCAAATCTTTCTTCTTAATTAGTATTCATTTAGAATTCACCTGAAGAATTCTTTAATAGCCCTTTCTTAGTAACAAAGCAGCATGTTGTGGAATTTTAATGGCTCCATTATGTTAACAAAACACAATGTGATTATAGTTACAATTGAAATTTGGCTGTACTGCTTGAAGAACATCTGGTTTAAAATAAATATGCAAATTTCTTCATATATGTGTTAATCTGTCAAGTCCAGAAGATGCCAGAGTTTAGTGAGACCAAACACTGAATTGTACTAATCCAATAGAAGTGGTTGGCAGCAACTTAGGTTCACATCATATAGATCTATAATTCATATTTACCTTAAATGTTGTTGGTAAATCACTGTACTGCTACATGCAATATATACAAGCACATCAGTAATAGAGACCTTGATGTTGGTTCTGATGTCATTTATGCTGGTTTAATGTTTTATAATTGATGAAAGTCAGTGCAATGTAAGAAGTTGATGCAGTTATACTGATTTAATCTTTTCTTGCACATAAACTGGTTGACTTCAATGGTATTGATCCCATTCACCAGAGCCATGAGTTTGAAATCAACCTTCCTATTAATTATTCCTCTCTTAGGGAAACAATTATTATCATATGTCCTTAGATTTCTGTCCACCCTCAAAAACTTCCTGAGCATGGGTCATATTATTTCTATGTAGCTCCAGATCACGAAAACATTATTTGCTGCAAATTTGGAGGATTTATTCTACAGCTCACCAAAATGCAGATTTTTTTTTTTTTTCTATGGATCTGTTAGAGTGAAGTGTCTTTCAAAATGCTGAGCTACTGGTTGTGACTGTTATGACCATTGCCTGGCTTCTTTCTTGCTACCTCTTATTTCATGATGGGCATATTAGTTTACAAAGAATGCTGGAAAGCAAATACTTTTCAGAAAGATTCTTTTCATGGGAAATGGTGCTGCAATTGCCACAAAACATCCTTCTGACCTCCAGAACCTCCCTGCAGCTGTGGTGGCCCAGTTGAATGTCCTATGAAATAGTGACAACTTTTGCTGTGGCTTGTTCTCAGTGAGCCAACAGGCAAAGCTCTCCAGCCTCCAGTTGGTGCTGTAGTCCTGGTCCATTGTGCTAGGAAGATGGTGAACAGAAAGTTGGTAACCTCTTGGGGACAGAAGCTCCACAAAACAATGCAGGGGACAAATGACAAGTTTGTAGTGATGGGGCTTTCTCAGTCCTGAGGGAGGTGGAGAACTTCCCACTTTTCCCTTTTCCTTGCCTACTGTGAACCTGGTGAACAAGGTGATATCCTTGTTTTCTGTAATTTCCAGCAATGGGCAAAGAACAAAACCTATGTTGACATATGTTCTAGGATAGAGAAAGACATTATTTAATTGTCTGAGGTTATCAGTAAGGACTGACAAACACCTCCTTGGTTACACATTTCTCGACGTTTTTAGTTTGACTTTCTCAGGTTGCATGTCTTTATGAGATGCCCTGTTTGTCAGTAGCTATTGAGTATCTAGTTTTTCTTTAGACTGTATCAGACAGACAGATGCTGCTTGCTTTTAAAGAGCATGAGGTGGGGGTGTTTCTAGAAAAAGAAAAAAAGACAGAGTAGAAAATATTAATTTTCACAACTAATTCAGGAACATATTACTGTGCTAGGCCTAAACTATACTTCAAATGGATTACTCAGATCCCCAAAGAGAACAGAAAGGGGTCAGGCTCCTTTACAGTGTCGATGCTAGCATGTGAGCATGTGGTTATGTTACATCCTATGAAGAGTCATTAGATTTGTTCAGAAAGCCCTGTGAGTCAGCCAAAGTATCTCCAGATGGGAAGGGCAGCTCTGTCTAGCCTACAGCACCATGCTGTGATTTAAAACCATGATGAAGCCCCTTGTGAGTGGGAGCCTATATACTTTGTTTAGCTTGGGTACTTAATTTTCAGGATGTTTTCAGTCCCAATGAAATTAAGTTTTCAAGGGCTGAGCTTGCCTAAATTTTTATTTAATGGTTATCATCTGGCTTCTTTAGGTACTTGACATGATTTATATGATCAGGACTCAGTTCAATAAAATATTTCAGAAGACTTTTGTAAAAAGGATTTATTAAAAGAACTAAAATTTGTTTTAATGATGGATGCACATAAAGTTTAAAGATTAGCATAAGGATGCATAAATTGGCATAAAACCATTCGTACTAATGTACATATTCTTCGTATAGTTGTCTACAATGTTTTTAGTAATTCTCCTTAGTGAGGCTGAACTGGATTTTATTTCAAAGGTGTAATTGTGCTGTCTTCAGTGGAAATATCCCAAGACAGAGAAATAGTCCACAAATTCCATAATGTTAACTGTATTAACAATTTAAAATATGTGTTTTTCTGGTAAGAACTATGCATTGGTTGTCTTGAAATGTAGACAAATGTTAAAGAACCTTCAGATATGGGAAAATGGGTACATTATGATTTATTTTTCCTTCATTCCTATCACCTTAAATAAGAAAAATGTTAGTTCTCAATTGTCAAATAGGTGTATCTGGTATTTGTTAGAATATTATTAACAATAACCATTGACAGCTAGCACCTTAGAGCAAGCTAGCTCTTCTCATTATACAACTGATAATTCAGTCAAGATTTAATCAAACAATTAAAATATACAATGTTTATCTTAGCTACTATGCAGGTCTTCACAGACTGAGATTTGTTTGTAGAGATGGGCAGTCAAGCATAAAAAATGTTTCAGATGATCCTTGAAAAGAAGGTACAAACCGAGTTTAAGGGGCATCTGTCCTTTGGCTGACAATAGCCCCGTAAAGGCCCCTTTTTGCTTTTTTTTTGCCAAGAGTGGGAATAATCTGTGAAGATGGAATAGATGATAGACATATTGTTTCTAGGGCTCAGTTTCTGAGTGGTATCTCTTTCCAAGCCCCTCACAGAGTGGCTTCTGCAACACCACCAAGAGCAGCCAGCCAGAGAGGAGGAATAACTTCACCCCTTTACTCTCCCTCCTCCTTATCTTTTGTATTTTGGCTGACACCTGCAATTTATCAGTCAGTCAGAATCTGGCCTGCAACATAGTTTGCAAGAAAGTAACTTACATTCTACTGAGTGACCATGATGTCTCACTGCACTAAATGTGCTCATTAAAAACAGGCAAACCCATTAAGTTAATATACAGTAAGAACTGTTCCAAATACCTAGAACTGTAATTGTAGCCAAATTTCCCACAAAATTGGAAATGATTAAGATATATTCTGTATTTAGTACTTATGAACACACACTTATGAACACACAGGGAAACCCATATGGTGTTTGGAAGTACAGCCTGTGCTTCCCATTTGCAAAGGGCTTGGAAGTGTTGCTATCACAGGGAAAGCTGTTTTGTGTTCTTCCTGCCCTATGGAGGCCCTGACTGAAGAAATTGGTATTTTTACATGTTGGCTCCCCTCTTTCCTATTTTTTCTTTTACCACAGAAAATAAAAATAAACCAGTTGGAAAACTTTGCTGTTCTCTAAAGAGGAATGTACAGTGCCCAAAATGAGTGAGAGCAGAGGACCACTACTAATGAATTAAAGGAATGAATCTTTGAATTAGCTGTAACAGCAGTTGCTGAAGGATACAAATATCTAGGAAATGAGCAGTGCCCTGGGCAAAGGTTCCACTGCCCACACTAGGCTTACAGTGATGGAAAATAGTAAATTACAGCTCCATTTTATGATCTCAGTGTGTAGATATATTTCTGCTGCGTTTACTCCAAATTCCAGAGTAATTCAAATGGCTCCTTCACTGAGTTTCTCATCACAACAGCTGGGTCCTCCTGCAGCAGGAGGAATTGCACAGGAAGGATCTCATCCAAAGCTTGATCAAAGCACCTAGGAGAGTCAATGTGAAAAATTCCGACTTTAATGGTTAGCAGGAGGCAACAGCAGCGCTAACCTACAGAAGCATTGCAGAAGATCTGCATTTAAATATAGAACCACAGCTCATAAATGCTAACAGCTTATGTCTTTTTTTAATGTAACTTTTTTGAACCCCTCCTGAGGAGGCTCTTGTGACCTTTGTTAAGAGACAGAGAACTCCTCAGATGAAGAGTTACAAAAATGTAATCATGTGGACATATGTAATTACAAATCACCTGCAGAATAAATGGTAAAGAGATTTAAGGACCAAGGGCATGAAGAAGTTAGTCACCTGTGAATATACAAAGTTTTAGTGACATGCAAGTCGAAAATTCCCAAGCAACTCCAAAGCATCCTCATGCAGTGTATAGAGGTTTGAATGTGGTTGCAGCTACACAATGAACCTCATTTGTGCACTGCAGTTGGAAGTGGGGTGTCCCACAGAGACTTGTACACTGAACTGGAAGGAATTATACCAGTTGACTCTCTCAAGGGAAAAGAAGTTTGAGATTTCAAGTATTAAAAATGCTTAGGAGGACCCAATATTGACAAGAAGAGCAGAGGGTTCGAAGGTCCTCCAGCAGCAGAGGTTTTTTAGTCTGTGGCTGTGTCATGGAGTTCAGCTCTGAGGGAGCTGTCTCTGGCTTGGTACAATAAAAGAGCAGTGAGGATTTAAAAGGGAAAATTAATACATAAGTGTTATTCTGATTAAGGCAGTCTTTACCAGTTTTACAAAGAAACCAACAACTCCTTGGTTATGACGGTATTAGAAACATAACATAGTTATATCTTATTTTCTAAAAAGAATTACCTGCTCTTGTTGAGCTGAAGAAAAAAGAGACAGGAGAGCTAAATGGGTAATTGGTGACTGTAGTACAATGAGGGCAGAACTTTCTCTGGTGTATAAATAGCCCAGGCAAAATCTGGGATGAAATGTGCTAGGGTCATACAAAGTATTCATGGCACATGCCAGAATTGCACAACCTCAGAATTGTAACCTTTGCTTTCAGCTTTTCACTTATGAACTTCAGCATTTCTTGTGGCAAGTCTGTAGTTAAACTGTGTGTTCTCTGGAAAACAAATGTGTTGTCTTTATATTCCACAAGGTGCCTGTAACACAACTGGGAGCCACAATTATTGTAGTATAGTTCTAGACATTGCTCTAGGATTCATTTCCCAGAGAGCCTTTCTGACACACGAGTTAAACTTCACAGTATTCTCATCTCCTATTTCTTTTTTTGGTTTTTTTTTTTTTTTTTTTTTTTTTTTTTTTTTTGTTTTTTTGTTTTTTGTTTTTTGTTTTTTTTGTTTGTTTGTTTTTTTTTTATTTTCCACGCAAAAAGAAAAGAGTACAATGCCATATGTATCAAACTTCAAACTGCTGGGTTTGCAGCCTGCTTAGCAACACAAATTGAGATGGATCCCAGCAAGAGGAAATGTTTCACAATAAAGCCATTAGCCATGAAGTGGTCTGAATTTCCAAATGTATCTCTCTAAAAGTTTTTTTGACCCACCTGATTTTATACGAAAACCCCTAGGAAATCTGTGCTGCTAAATGCCCATTCACCATTTCTATTGGCTTATGTATTTTGGGAATGATTTGCCTATAGCTGCTGCCTACAAAAGTTAATTTCTTTCTTAAGGCCAGGGGAAAAGTGTCTATTTTTTGAAAAGAGAGATTTCCTTGTGAAAAAATATGTAATTTTTCTTATAGTATTTCATAGAGAAGAAAAACATGCAGTCTTTCCCACTTCCCAGTTCTCTTTATTAACTTTACATATCTGGCAGAAGAAATGTTCCTCAAAATGTCTTCCATATGATCTATTTCAGATAATCTTATTCTGAATATCCAATTAATCTGAATCATATCTGCTGAGATCCTTAGAGCTCTGATTACATTATAGAAATGTGTAGCTGTCTAATATTACATCACTGATGGGACGATACCAAATGATGATCCATGTCAGTAAGTAGCTGTGAATTATGGGCACACATACAACCAACGTACAGACTGTGGTTTTAGACCTGCACAGCTAGCATAGATTTACTCTGAGGTTGTCATTACTTAAATGTTCTCTGTCTTGATTTGACTTCTGTATTTTACAACAGTTCTTTGAGTCAGTAAATAATGTATTATATGATTTTAGGGAAATAAAACTGAGAAATCCTCCTAAGCCACCAAAGCAGGGCAACACATACTTAATTTAGGAGGGTTGCAGCATGTTTCCATGGCATCTAAACAGAACTGAGATCTACGGAAGAAGACCTAAAGCTTTATAGCAATACTCTGATTGAGGAAGAGAGCAGAAGAAGTGAAAGAACATATCTATGTCTTGGGACACAGCAAGATCAATAAAGTTTATTACTTAGAGATGCCACTGCTACGAGGGGATTTACCTGCATAATAAACTCTCCTCAGAATGAATACATCAGGGTGAATAATTTGATAGGCAATAGTTTTGTTAGAAAAAAAAATCCCAGAGGGACTTAATCTCATTTTTTCCCAATCATCCTAAGAAAAGATTACTTAAAATAAGACCAAACCACAATTGTTCCTTGAGGATTTTATTGAGAGATGAGAAGAACTAACTTTCAAATCTGAAGAATCTTTAAAAGCTCATTAAAAGCATGAATACATTTTAGGAATGAGATAATTTTAATGGAATAAGGATTTTAGCTATATTTAGGGTTTATGATAGTTTTCTAAGCAAATCTGCCAAGAATAAAATTTTACTTGGCAAATTTAAGCTATGCTTTGTTTCAAAACATAAGATGTAGAAATATGGAAAACTCTCTTCATGTTGCTTGAATTCTCCCTTTAACTTTCCTTTAGGTATCAGCTCAGAGGTACCCAGTATAATTTACTATATGTCTACCAGCTCTTTGCCACAAATCCATCCTTTCAACACTACTTCTTCTCAGACCTGCTGTGCCATTCTTGTCTCCTTCTGCTTTTATAAAGAATCTTTAACTAATAAACGCTACCTGAAATCTCTCTTTCTGCTTTCTTTCCTCAGCTTCTTTTACTACCTTTCCCTGTGCACTCTTTTGTGTCTACTTTTCATTAGCCTTCTGCTATTTGACATTATTCAACGTTTTCTGCCTTCCACCTTGGATCCCCAAAATCTATTTCTCCAAGCTGATGCTTTGTTAGAGAAATGACAGAAGAAATGTCATCACTCTCTTTACAGAAACGGGGCTGGATGTCAATATGGAATCACTTCAAGTTCTAATTAGAGGTTTTCTTCATTTAGGGTGAAGTTCTTTCTTCTGGAAAAACCCTGAAAAAGCCCGACACTCTCATGTCATTCCTTTAAATTTGGCACTTCATGGAGCTACCAGTATCACTGTGCAGAATGGGGTATATTTTCCTAATGGGGAAGAAACTTATCCCAGTTTTGTCTTCATATCATATCCCTTAGTAAGCAAGGGATGGCTGCTGGCTGTCTGCATTTTCTAATACCATTGCCTACTGTTATTTCTAACTTTTGTTGCCAATCTTCCAATGGACATGTAGTCAAGCTCTTTGTGCTTTGTGTGTGTTTTTTGTTGTAATATGATATAATTTAATTTTACAACATTCTAAAAATATCTACTCTACAGAGGTCAAAAACACTTAGCTTCTAGAAATCTCTTTGTTGCTTCCTTATGGAAGAAATTAAGTCCATTTTGCCAAATCAACAGTTCATCCTTTAATTCTTGTTTATTTTTATTTTCTTCTACCATCTATGAAACCATCTATATAGCTATGTATAATATATAGAATATCAGAAGTGCTACATATTGAAATAGTCTTTATAAATCTGAAACAATTTTTTATGTTTTCTTATATTCACTGCACAATCAAAAATCTAGATTTTTTTTCCTAAGCAATAGATGCTAACATTGGTTTTGGTACTAACATGGAATTTTAAAAATGAGTAAGAATTCATTGTCATTACCTGCTGACATTTTATCTAACTCACTGGCAGCTTGGTAACTACTAAGTTACCACGATCCATGGTGGTATCCTGCTATGACAGAATCTTCATAGAAGGTCCTCAGTGACCCTTAAGTACCAGTGGTTGGTGATGAAAGGTATCCAAGAAACACTAAGTCTTGGCTGTAGCCATGTACAATCCAGATATTTCTTGATGCCACATGCTTTGTTGGGAAGTCATTTCAAAACACAGTGCTGCTGTTTAGCCATGATTTATTTTTGTTATAATTACTTATAAATAAAGCTGTGGCTTTTCCTTTTGTTTCAAGTGCTTAAATCTGGTTTTGTCCCCTTCAAAATCAACCCAAATGCTAACATCTTCTGGTCTCCCACAAATTATAGTTCCTTTTTACCATTTAATATTGTGAGAGACAATCGTGAGAGATTCAGTAACAAATCATTGTGTTCCCCTCCTGTCATGTTCAGGTGTTGGTTGTCTCTTGTCTTTCACTTCCATTGCAAATCATATTGGGCAAGGTCCAGATGCTTGGTCTCTAACTCCCTGCCCAATACCACATAGTGGCAGAGAACTTGTAAAAGCAAATCTGGTGTATGTTTGTGTGCAAATATCCAATTTGGACAGTTTTTATTCCTGGTAAACATACTTACGGAGTTGTTAAGTACCATACTGTTTGTATAAGCTTTGCAGAGGTGGGACATGGCACTGGTCACATAAGTAACCACACTGTAGACATTCATCTGCAGTGTTACAATGAGGGAAAGAATTTGGCCAAAATTAACTTCTTTGTTGCAGATTTAAATTAAATTAATTATAAAGATGTAAAAACTGTGTGCCATTTATAAATCTATAAGCTATTCAGAGAAGGGAAATGTAATTAACATTTTCAGTCACATTTAAAGAACAAAAACTTTATTCCTTATACTAATGAAATCATAGAATTGTACTGTCTTTGGCTACAAAGCTCCAATTTTCAGTAATATCTGGTTTCACTGTATGCTTTTGTCCTGCTTATAGTAGTGAACAAGTTTCTTCATTGTTAAATAATAGAAGCAGAAAACAAAAGAACCCAAATTAAATATTATGTTTCAGCAAAGAAAAGCAACCAGAGCTGTTTAAGGAAACTGGTCTTTAATGTTGTAGTGGGTAAATAATGAAGTTGAGGTAGCCATTAGAAATATTTGTGTGTGTGTGTGTGCATTGGCATCCACAGCCAAGTACAAAGCCTCACCTGGTTCTGAAGAGGCTTCAGAGTGGGATTTTATCTACTTAAAGGTGAAGCTTCCAGCAAAGAAAGATTAACCGTTAGAAGCTGCACATTTAAAGTTCCTTGTAGTTGTATGGGAACATATCAGAGTGTAAAGATCAGTCATTCTTTTATACTTCTGATTTAGCATTTTCTATTTATCTATTTTGTTTGCTTTTGCTTAGTGAAATCCCCAGCTTTCCAAGTTTTGCCCATGTAAGAAACAAGGGAGCTTTTACTTAGCAAACATTTGTTAGTGAACTGATTGACCGGTTCCCCTCTCCAGTCCTCAAGTGTTCTCACATTTTAGACAATCTTGCTGTGTCTAATTTGTCCACTTTCTAAATCACTTTCCCAAGTTTCGTTGATGAAGTCAATAGGTTGTAAGACCACCATGACAGCCTTTTCTGAGAGCTCAGCATTAGGGGAGAGCTGTGTGTTTCAGCCCAGATAGCCTGGAGTAACTATTAGTTGTAATTGTTGAATGGCTGAATGCTTTGAAGGACAAACGTATGTCCTAAGGCTGTGGCCTTGACGAATGCAAGAGTTTCTTTTCCTTGTCATTAGTAATTGAAGGGTAAATTAATATTTACTAAGCAGAGTTTCACAGAAAAGGGAATGCATGAGAAATGTAAGGGAAAAAAATGCCACAGGAGAAAATGTTGGATCCTTTAACACTTTGAACTCAGTTGACAGCAATTAAAAAACAACTAGTGGAAACTTCGGATAAGCTTAATAATTTTATTACTTTTCCCCCCTTATATAGATAATTTTCTCTCCTGTGGTATATAAATGTTATAAACATTACAGATAAACAATATATGTAACTTATGGGTGATATACGCTGGCCAGAACTGTAGATCTGCTGATTTTAAAACAATAGACTTTATTCCCAATATGTGAAAATCCATCATGTCTGGATGTGTGATTACAGAGGAGCTACAGAGGCAACCACTCCTCTGTAACATTCTATTTATTTAATAAAACTGAAAAGGTTGCACAGATATAGCTTGTTGGATCCAACTGTGACCTTTAAACATCAGAGGTTCTTGCCATATGATATGTGTATCCATACAGAGTCACACTTTTGTTTGATGTTTCCTTGAAGCATCATTAAAGCCTTGAAGTGACCCATATGTAGACTGGATACTTAATGCTGACTGAATTAAACCTGAGGTAGGCACTACTCAGTGCAAGTTCTCCTAGACAGATACCTAAGAGGAATTTTTTTTTGGTGTTCAGCTATTCAAACACCAAATAGAAGTACAGAACTGAAATTGGCAGGTTGTTCACATCAACAGAGAAACAGACATAAAAATGTGTGTGAAATAACAAAATGTTGTCTTTGAATGGTACCAAACCTTAGATTATTCAGTTAACCCGAAGTCTTGACTCTACTACCAGGCCTCCTACAATGTCAGGAGCTAGGATGAGCCCAGAATCACAAACAGTGAACCATAGGCTCCTTTATCTTATTTGAAGTGTCAAAGACAGGGGGACATTCTGGCATCTGCCAATCCATGCATTTATATGTCTTTATGGTCACATCCTAATGTATTTTCACAAATGGAGCAGGAGTTTGGATTGCAGCTTTATGGAAGTAAAAGATGCTTTCAAAAGAAAGCCTGGTCAGTTAAACCAGATTGAGTCTGCTATTGCTAAGAAAGCCACATGAAACATCCTTACTGGATGAATGAAATGAAATATCATTATACAGCACGTACATTGGATTTGTCTGTCTAAAGTTCTCCAGAATAAAGCAAAAACAATTTTTGAGGGGTATGCATATTTGAAAAGAAAATTTTTTTTCAAAGCTGGCATGACTGACTCTTTAATGTGGAAACAGAAAAAGTCACTGGAAAGACTGTGAAATCTCAGCTTAATCTTCATTAGTCATACAGATCAGTTCCTTATTTTCAGACATTTCTGCTTCTAAGTAAAATGCTCTCACAGGTAGCCCTGCTACAACTCCACTTCCAAACATACGAATTAATGAAACATTCATTTATTTCCTGGAATATATAAGTCCTTGTGGAAGACGATCCCTAGGTTTCTCTAGATTAGAATGAAAAATTAAACCCAAGTTCTGAAGTCCCAGTGGAAACTCATTAGACACCAATATGTTTAGCTCTTTAGCAAAATAAATGTTATATGAGAAGCAGTGAAATTTACACCTGCACTGCTTCCTTGATTGCAGCACCCCGAGCTGCCTTCCTCACCCACCAAAAAGTCCCATCTGACTGCCAGTATGGTATATATATGTCTTTCTGCTTGCACCAACTGAGATGCTTTTTTCCTTCTTAGGTTGCAAATCTTTTTCTTTAAAAGGAGAGATATTTCCAAGGGTTTAATTAATTTAGGATAACAAGAAATTTGTCCAAAATGAAGGGAAAAGGGAAACACCAAAACAAACCCCCCCTGTCACATTAACTCCTGACAATGTGCTATACCATTTCGAAGAAAGAATGTCTTACTAGGGGCTTTAAGAGATAAACTTCCCATTAACATCACTAATAAAAATGTAATTAGAAATGTAGTTTCATTTTCTCCCTCCAGCAGAGCATTTCTGCATTCCTTCCCCAAACAGGCTCAGCGTTTCAGAGGTTGTAGTTAGCAGCCAGCAAGATGTGTCCTTTTGGTGGAACTTACCACTTTATGAAAGATGTGGTCAAGATCCTGAGGAACTGTATTGATACCAGATGTAGTCTTGTCACTGTCTTAAACCAAGGCTCTCATGGATCTTAAGTTTCCATTTTCTCTCTCTGCTCTATTTCAAGGAAAAGACTCTAAGTGAATTACTGTCTATGTTGCTAGCAGAAACAGTTTTTATTTGAAAAAAAAAAAAGTTATACAAGAAACAAGTTAGAAAGCAGAAAATGTTATACAAGACACTATGTCAAAATACATTTTTACTAAATTAGGCAAGCTGAAGTTATCATGTTTTAATTAAATGGGTGCTTGAATAAATATATTAGTATCTCTAGTCAGAATCAGTAGTCCTCAAAGTCAATGCTGTGCAGCCAGTTTAGTTTCTAGACAATAAAGGCATTGGCTTTTAACATTAGTGATGTACATATTGTAAAACAAAACAGAAACAATTCTCATTGGTGAAGGATTTCAATAAACTTTAATTATATCCACATGTACAATAAATTTTTCTGGACCCTCAAGCACATATTTCCTTTTGAACTCATGAACAAAAATTGATTCAAGGTGACAAATTTGTAATCCATTATGATGGATGGAACTGCCTTTAAAAAAAAAAAGTTAATGGTGTATCATTTATATTTTTTCTGTGAGTAGATTTGAGAAAAAAATCATCTAAAAGAAAGACATCTGTAATGAAATAAAGTAAATAAATAAGCTGTAATATTAGTTTTTATTGAAGCAAGGTCCACTAAATTAGGAAATGATACAAATATTGCCTTTGGCCATTACAGCAGTTATTGTAGCTACTTGAACTGAACCAATATATTAATTGAATATTTAACATTAATTAAGTAAATTGTGATCTCTGAATTAATTTTTCAAGCTGGAAAAGCAAGCGTAGGATTAAACAGAAACATGTGTGAATATTTCTGAACATACTTGCAAAGTACATCTTTGCCATTAAAGCTCAGATGGTCTAGTTTTGCAATATGTAACAGAAAACAACTGCTGCATGTGTGGTATAATAGCAAAAGGTTATTTCTGAATGGCATTTAGTGAATTTACGTATTTACTGTCCATTGCCTTGTAATTTTATTTAACCCTCACCATTAAAATTCGAAACATCATATTAATAGATTCTGAAGGCAGATAAGGCTGTACTGAGAGCTCATGGTCAGGGTGCACACAATATGATCATACTAAAGACATACTAAAGACATCTGCAGGGTGGCAGGGGAATAATAACTTTCAGCCTCCCCCTCCTCTTCACCCTGCAGTGATGCTGAGTGTGTGTGAAGAGTTGCAAGGTTTGGCCACAGGTCTGAGAGAAGGCAGGTTCTGCCCTGTACTTATTTATTTATAAGAGAATAATAACAACTGTGCTACGGTGACTAGAATGCATGTCTGTCAACACAGCATACTTTTGCTCAAAGAAGAGAGGAGGCTTCATGGGAAAAGTCACATGAATTAAGGGGTATTTGGCAGGTAAATCCCATGGCTCACTGCACCACCTCACTCTATGTGACAAGCAGGCACAGCAGAGGTCTCTTTTCCTATATCTGCATTCCATGAAGTGATGTCCAAAATAAAGAGAGAAGATATTGTAGCCTGCGTTTGTAACTAAATTATGTGGGGTGCCACACAGTGGCGATGTGCAGGAAATGTACAGTTTCCTCATTCTGCAAGGCCTTTACAGGCCTTAGGTGAACTGCCAGAGAAAGATCTAAACCCAGCAATAATGTATAGCTAGTAAGAGCTAAGAAAAGTGTAGCAATAATATCCAGTAAGTAGTCAGTGAAATAAATCATTTCAATGAACCCTTTTTAAATGTCCAAAACCAGATGCTGTTCCAAATTACATCACTGTAAATCCAGAATAGTTCCACTGAAGACAATGAATCTACTCCAGATGAGAGAAGAATTTTGTCTGCAATCTATTCATTTCAGATCAGTTCATGGCCGCGTGTCGATCATTTACTGTTGCATTTTCTAAAATGAATAAAACGCCCAAGATGATCCAGTGATTTCCAGCATAGTGTTTGTATGAAGAAACATGCTTCTCTAATCAGAAAGTTTCTGCCTACCACATTACTATGAGTTGATGTTCTGAAATCAACTGATTAAGTTTATGTTAACCAGCAAAGAATAGTAAATCCCTTTTTAGTTCTATTTTCACATATACAGTGGCTTGAAATGGGAATCTGGAATGGACCATTTAAGAGGCCTGCCTGTTACATACAGTTAGCAAGGTACAACAGAAATTGGAGAAGTTTACAATGTGTCACAGCCCTGGCCTTATACATGTAGTGCATTTAGTTATATATGTTAGTGTATTTACAAAGCAAGTGTAATTGCAGCAGATCTGCTATTTCGAGTTCATGCCCATGAATGGTGGACAGTAGAAGGACTTCCTATATTCCAGGGCTCCCTTCCAAGCATTTTGGGGGCAACACCTGAAATTCATTATCACAGAAGATTGCAGACTTAATTTCCTCTAGAGAAAATGGTTAGAAACAGGGTACAGGTTACAGAGACCCAACTACATTTCAAGTACATTTGCAGCATACATGATGGTGAGTGATGGCACATTCTGTGTATGTTAAAAAAATTATTTCCTTGGTTTGCTCACAGATAGACACCACATTACAGAAAGTAATTTGCTTTGCATTAACCCAGCAGATGTGACAGTTTAGTAGAAGTACAGATACAGTAGGGGGATTTAGAGAGCTTAAAATAGACACCTTTCCTGCGTGATTGATTAATAGTCAGTTGTCTCCAAAGGGCTAAGGGCTTGTCAATGGAAAGCAAAAATTGCAGGAGTGTTTCTGATCTCTTCCTTGAGGGAGTTCAGACATCTCATTCAAGACTGTAAATGTGTAGCTTTCATCCACTCAAAACATCAGCTAATCTTGTGAATACAGCCATTTAATAGCAAGAATCACAGTTTCTAAGACCCTCTCTGATTAGTAAAATCTTGGGTTTTTTGTCTAAGAATGCAGATATTTGACAGTAGGTGTTTGAATATGTGCCTGGGAAATGGAAAACCTGGGTAGGGTTCCTTGCATCTTCAGAGGTAATTCTAATACACAAAGACAACCTGCCATTCAAACCCCTGTTCCTCTTCCTACCCCCATTTAACAATTTGGGTTGCAGATCTTTGCCTCACTCATGGATGGGGGGTTTTTAAACTCCCTGCTCTTGAAGGCAGCCCACCGTGTAGCCAAGGGACAGCCACCGCAAAACTGGAGAAGAGTAACTCGGTCTGTTTCTACAATATAGTGACAGAGATCAAGTGCGGAAGAGGATTACTAGATCTCCTGTCCTGCTTGCCCTTGATATTTGGTTGTTTGGTATTTTTTTGGTTTTGCTGTGATCCTGACTACATTTTAGAGCTGCATGAAGTGAATGGGAATAGTCCTGGGAGCAGAGCCCCATTCCATCCTTCCATCAGAGTACCAAAACCGCCGTGCAATCCAGTTCCCTTTAGCATTCCCTCCTGCTGATGCTTTTGGATACTGAGAAAACAATGGTTTGACTTCAGCAGAAGGGCTAAAAGTCCCAGCCTAACTGACAGCCTTAGGGTTTGCCTCTTTCTGCCAAATAGTGGGCTTGGATTTCCTCAGGGTGAGGAGGTTCTTGATCCTTAATTTGTCACACTATGGACTAGAGCAGTTTGGTAAAGGTGATCTTTTCTGAAGAGGTTTTTGAGGGAAGGTGTCCACAGGTGCTGATCACAGTAATGCCTGTGTGGGAATTTGCTCAGGATTTTGCTTGGATCCCTTCCAAGCCATAGGTCCTTATATAACAAAGTCCTATACTATATGTTCTATGCCATTAAATCCTAGGCATCTCCCTGCCTCAGGTCTCCAGGCATCTGCCTACACCAGCTGAAATATATTTCCAGACAAGGTTCCTGGGCCTTAGCAGCTCGGGTACTCACCAATCTGACATGGAAATGTTGAGCAGAGGTAAAGCTTTTCTGGGATTCAGAATTCCTATAGCCTGTGAGCTCAGTTGCTCTCTGAGGACTCACCCAGCAAAGCCAGGGAGCTGTGCTATCTCCACGGTCTGCATTCCAGTGCACTCCTGACTTGCAAGCAGCAGCTCCAAGTACTTCTAGGTGATGTATCATCTGAGAAACCACTGATCACCTCCTTCTCCCTGGTTTCCATGGGGACAAAACTGGTAACTACAGCCCTGGTGCGAGCTTTGTGCCCTTCACTAGGTGTCAGAGAAGGAGGATTCCCAATACAGCTGAGTTCTAAGCATCGAAACAGGAGTCACTGAGTCTGCCTCTCTAGTGGCATTAAATAGAGGTTGTTCCTCTGATCTCTTAACTCCAAAATTACTGCCTTAGCTGAATTTTCCATCAGAGATCCATCTTTATTTTCATAATATAATAAGAGGTGGAATTCAGAGTGTTGTGCACAACCGCAGATATTCTCTAGAGCACAGGCTTTTACTTTTCCTCTCCATTCTTTTGCAGTTTGCAAAGTACACAGCCAGTCTATCTCCATGCAGAGGAGAGATAATTCCCTTTGATTTAGGGGAGTTATGAGTAACATAAACAGGAGAACAGGACCTTCACATCTTTTTGTAAAAGTGGCAAAATAAATGCTGAGCAGGGGGTTCAGTTTCACACTGAAAATTAACTAAATCATGGAATTGTTGAGGAAAGAATAAGGTAACACTTCTAAAACTGTGATAAACACTTCTAATGGTTCTACTATAAGACAGAAGATTATAGAATTCTTAAAAACTCAAAAAAACACAACTTCTTTGTTCTGCAAAGTTGTGTTGTTGAATGTCATCTTTTTGGCAATACATGGCAACAACAACTTAGAGCAGTACAAAATAATCTTAAATGCTGCTGTTGTAACAGAATCTACTCATGGTGTTGATTCCAGCTGGAATTCAGACATATTGCCACAGAGCAGCATCTCTATGTGTTGATTTTCATTTGTTTCATATACTATAAAATTCAGCTTCAAACTGATCCTCATCACTGTTGATTTTTTCCAAAGGGGCTACTAAGGTAAGAAGATATGAAAAGATAAACTAAATAAAATTACCTCCTTAAAACTCTGTAAATGTCTTTTTAAAAATAAATACAAAGAAAGAACACAATGCATTAAGTCTTAAATCACATAGAGCCTGCTATGACTATCAGTGGCAGCTGAAACATGTAAGTTCTATTATATGATGCTATTAAATAGCAGGAGAAAGTTCTGAATTTTTAAGAGTTATAAAAGTTACAGAAGCCAGAAAGTACTTTAGGGAAGGAATTATAAATATTTTAAGGGTATATCAGAAATCAGATTCATGAAGGAGAAAGCAGAGGAAGAAGTACAACACATTTTTGCAGCACATTGAAAATTCTCTTTCTCTTAGGAGGTATTTTTAGCTTTCCTTTACACAGTATTTTCTATCTATGAGTATTCTAGGATAGGTTTGTTAGAATAAATATTTCACTGTACATTTACTTCAAAGTAACCTTTTCCTATGTCTTACCTGCCTGATAAAAACAAAACAAAACAAAACAAAACAAAACAAAACAAAACAAAACAAAAAACAAAACAAACAACCATTGACCTTGTGGCTGGAGACAAGGGTGAAAAAATAACTGCATGTAGATTAAACATGTTTTTCTGAAGCACATTGAGGTTATGCATTTTAAGCAACTTATTTTACATCTCAGAGCAAAATCTGGTTGGGTTTGGTTTTTTTTTCTTCCAGAGCTTCATACAGAGCCCTAAACTAAATCTATATTGGATTGAAGTTAACAGCCTGGC